>NC_139953.1:27189588-27849588 GCF_963454915.1 Gymnoscopelus microlampas
TAATGCTGAAAGCCTTCTCTTGTCTTCGTTTTTTCGTAATAAATGCATATGTGCTTAATGGCCATTATTATATGGGGGGAGGAAAAGATTGAAGGTAAAAGTGTTTGCACACACACACACACACACACACACACACACACACACACACACACACACACACACACACACACACACACACACACACACACACACACACACACACACATTTTATGGAATTATTACTTATGAAACACTGCCAATTCTGCTAAATGTACATTCATGGACTTGACCATGTAGTCCATCCAATGTAAGTATGCAGGCATGTTATTTCATTTTGACAAAATATAGCCTACAACTATTATGGGATATATTTGATTTGGAGAACATAGCTAACATAGCTATCCCTGCAGGACACATATCTTCGAAGAACACATGAAAAGGCGCATGGTGTGAGAGATGACTGTCACAAGATAAAAACATCATGTCAATCATGTGTCAATCCCTCTTATCTTCCTGGCTGTCAGGACTCCACAAGGCCCTCTACACTCAGCTATAGGGTTGTCACGATTACGACATTTTACTTGACGATTAATTGTCAATGTCATACAACGCATCGGACATTGCACATATACACAAAAAATACATTTCTGTTTGGCTTTAGGTTTTGTAAACATAAATTACATCCAGGGCATGGGCATAGCCTGTCTATAAGCTCAAAACACATGAATTTATACAGTGAATGGAAACGATTCTGACAATTATGCAAAATAAATGTGATTATCTCAAATAATTGTGGTCAGGTGATTATGTAGTAATTATGAGAGGCCTACACTCAGCTCTAATGTGGGGATGGCAGACTGCAGCAGCCTAGTGTTGCATGTCTCTCATCAATAACATCAATTCACATCTATTTATAAAGCACTTTCTACGAAACAAGTTTGTCACAATGGGCTGCTCAAGGCAACAGAGGGGTATAACCAAATTACGTGAGAACAAGAAGGAAGCATGCACAAACAAACACTAGGCCTGTGTGTGTGTGTGTGTGTGTGTGTGTGTGTGTGTGTGTGTGTGTGTGTGTGTGTGTGTTTGTGTGTGTGTGTGTGTGTGTGTGTGTGTGTGTGTGTGTGTGTGTGTGTGTGTGTGTGTGTGTGTGTGTGTGTGTGTGTGTGTGTGTGTGTGTGTGTGTGAGAGTGAGTGAGTGAGTGAGTGAGTGAGTGAGTGAGTGAGTGAGTGAGTGAGTGAGTGAGTGAGTGAGTGAGTGAGTGAGTGAGTGAGTGTGTGTGTGTGTGTGTGTGTGTGTGTGTGTGTGTGTGTGTGTGTGTGTGTGTGTGTGTGTGTGTGTGTGTGTGTGTGTGTGTGTGTGTGTGTGTGTGTGTGTGTGTGTGTGTGTGTTTGTGATTGATTGATTGATGTACTTTATTTAGTAAGACATGAGAACAACAGTACATGGAAGTACAAATTCACAATACAAGGTCTACTAAACTGGAAGACTCATTAAGCCCTGAGCTTGTTTAAGACGAGATCATGATCTGTATGCTGTCTCGCTGCTGAAATCTTCCTAATAAATGATCTAAAAACTTCACCTGAATGGAACTAAATATTTCTATAATAGTTCTGACCAAGACATTTTTGTTTACACGTAAGAATATCCACACACACTTGTATGCCAAGTTAACTCTCCAAGACTCTTTTCCCTGAACCACAGGAAAGTACCACTTAAAGTCCAGTATGTACTTTGTTTAGTCGATCTACAAAGCTCACAGCTCATCATGATGCTATAGACAATATAGATCTGTTATTTTCTAAATCATTTATTTTAAGAAAATACAAAAATGTAAATGTTTTGGCTGTAATGCATGCCCAAAATAGGAATTGGTTAGTGATGGCAAATATTGTAGAATATGGCACAGGCATCCAGGGTTCGTAGCAGCCCACACATGGCATGCAATTAATAATGCAAAGGATGTAATCGTTGGCGAATCTTCAGGGAACCTTCATGCATTCACTGTTTTCCCGTTGGGGATAGGATTTGAAGCACATGCAGTTCACTAAAGCTGAGGTATACAGTAGGGAGGGACGTATCTGGATGCAGGAGATTCCCTCATGTGTCTTCATGAATTAAGAAACAGCCCAACAAAGTAATAGCTTAATATATATATATATATATATATTTCCCATTCCACCATAATCTACTTCCTGTGGGGGAATAATTGGTATGAATTGTCAGTCTCCATAACATAACAAGCAATCATCCAACTTTTATAAATGAAAAGCTATAATATGTCATGAGGAGTTCTTATTACTGGGGCAGGTTTGTTGACTATGGAAGATGTCTTTTGATATGCTTTAAATGAATTGTAGGATGCACTGTATAAGGAAGATGCAGTCATTGAGTGCATTTACTCAAAGCCCATTAAAATCTGATATATAGTATAAGCTAAATTTGGTTGATAGCTTTGTATCTCTTTAAACATTTTTCACCCATACTGCTGGCATAAAAGCTTATTTGATTTTTATTTTATTGCTGAGGTTTTTATTATTTCTATGATCACAATTTAAAGTAAATAATCTCCTATATAGTGGTACATCTGTCTGGGCCATTTTTTGAATAAAACATATAGGCTCCTGTATCATGTCTTTGCTTTGAAAGTTCTTTTGCTTCAAGTCATCTATTTCACAAACTGGGGTAAAAAAAAATCTTGCAAAGCATCTTTTCCACAGAAGAAGACCAGTTATTTGGTTTGTAAAACAATGCAGGGTTTCACATTCACTTGAGCTCCAGCATCTCTTTGGCATTCTTCATTATGTGGACTGGAAGGTCTTGAGCAAACCATCCATCCTGTTGCTCAGACAGCCTGCAACTGAAGCAAATCTGAAAGTGAATTATAATACATCATACTCAAACATACAGATATCCACAACACACACGCACATGCCTTACACAGTCAAAGCTGCGCGCGCGCACACACACACACACACACACACACACACACACACACACACACACACACACACACACACACACACACACACACACACACACACACACACACACACACACACACACACACACACACACACACACACACACACACACACACACACACACACACACTCACACGAAAGACAAGACTAGTAACAAAATAACATGTAGTGATGTTTAAGTGAATTTGCAAGAATACCATCATTCTACGGTATAGTGCCATCTAAGAATTCCATATTTGAATAAAGAAAAGTCTGCCAGCCATTCTGAATATCAATGTATATCAAAATATGTGTGGCACGTGTGTGTGCGCGTGTGTGGTCAAAATGAGTGATTCATTTATGGACTTAATGCATTAAAAATGTAATCTATTTTAATTAATCTTTAATATGGTTGGGGAGTGCATTCCAGAGAGAGGGAGCAGCAACAACAACAGAGAAAACCCTATGACCCCAAGTATGGTAAATGGTCTTGGGGACCTCGGGGAGGTTGGCTTCCCTGGACCTGAGGGAACGGGAGGGGACATAATGTTGGAGAAGATCTCAAATAATTGCAATTAGACGATTATGTAATAATTGTGACAGGCCTAGCGATATGTCCATATATATACATATAGGTTACATATATATATATATATATATACACACACACACACCAGATCTGCACAAGAATATCTTCTGGAAGTCATAAATTAAAGGTAGGGTAAGTGATTTTCTTTGGTTAAAATAAGTGTTAAATAGCTCTATATTCTGATAGTACTCATTGTTATAGAGTGTTTGTTCAGTAAAAGGAGTCTCCTTGTCTCTCCAGCTCTTTATAAAACAGAAAATGCATTTTCGTTTCAGTTTCAGTTTAATTTCCAATTTTATCCAATCCGGATAGAGAACTCAATCAGGACATAGATTAAACAAGTGAAATTGGAAGTGATGACACTAAGAAATGAGCAGGCAAAATTGGAACTGGAACACTATAAAAATGAAGCTTAAAAATGGGTACTTTCTCCTGATTGGCTGAGATTTTGACACCTACTGGAAAATGTATTTTCTGTTTATTAAAGAGCTGGAGAGACGGGGAGACTCCTGTTACTGAACAAACACTCTATAGCAATGAGTAGCCTACTATCAGAATATAGTGCTTTAACCTTTTAACAAAATAGAGACTTAGAGAGACTTAGACAGGGGCCATTTTCGAATTGCAGCCTCCTGAAGGTGTATCTTTAGGGCAGTTTTGAAGGTCATTAATCACCTGTCAATTGTGTGCCCCATACATAGAGGCCCCATACCAATGTAGGCCTACTCCCCAAAGGAAGATTTAATGTGCAGCAATCATTTCGGCCCCATAGGGGGAAGAGAATGTTGTCCGTGTGCAGCCCGTGGAAAAGTGGAGATATTTGACTAAACACACGTTTTCTGCCAAAACCTTCAAATATATATGAAACTATATTTTTATACCGCTGAGATCAGTCTGCAAACCGGGCAGGGATAGGACCGATATATGGTGTATTTGGAATACATGTATGTAATATCACAGCCATTCTAGGGCTATGAAATACATAATATACGTGCAGTACAGATTTATTTGGAGCTCACCACATTTTTCCTTGGTCGGAACGCGGAACCAATTTCACAATTCAAACTGTTCCAGTCGGTATGTTTTTGTGAGAGCACCGACCACAGGCTAGCCCAACAACTGCGACGAAGAGGTTCTTCTGTCAGGTAATTGACCTTCTATTATTATTATTAAACCTCCATGGTAACTTAGGTCCATTATTTGACATGTGACATTTTTGGTAAATTACCAATTAACGTCAAAAGGTGTTCTAATGGTACATAATAAGGTATACTTGTATATAGGAAATGGCACGGAGACTCTTTGTCTAATCACAACTAGCAAGGTAGCGTAGGCGCTTTACTTGACTGAATGAAGCTAAATGTTGCAGTAGATATTGTGATACAGTGTTATGCATGTTAATTATGTTCAGGCAGGTTCTAGAAACCTTTGTTGTCATTAATCGACTGTAATGGGCATCGATGGGAATAAACGCCAACTAGCACTATAGCTAACAGCGCTTCTCCAGTCATTTAGGCACTAGCCTCAACAGAGACTAAATATTGATTGTTTTTATTATCTTTTATCGATCCTGACATTTGTATAATTAATTCTTTCTTTACAAATGTCAAAATCGAGTCTGTTAGAGGCTATTGAAGCACCTGGACCTTTTCACGTCATTGTTTAACTGTGGTGTTATAGTATTTACCATATTACATTATATGTATTTACTACTGGAAGGAATACATGTGCAAAAGAAAACCACACTCATATTGCTACATTGCTGGAATTGTAGTAAAACATACAGAAATTTCAGCATGTTCAGCTTTTGGCTTTTAGATAATGTAAATGCAGTCTACATACAGATGAGGACAAACTACTGACAAACACATTTGATATCAAAATGTGACTTGATACCACAATCACTTGTGTGATTGTGGTATTTTCACATAATTTAGCTTTTGAACTGTTTACTGTACATATTTTTGCTTCTGTTTTCTAACAGTTTATGTGATATTTTGCATAGTGGTGTATATTTGTCTCATTAAATGTTTCGATGAATTGAGAACAAAGGACCCCAATGGAAACAAGCCATAGGCTTTCTTGGGTTTAAAATCCTCTTAGCTTACCTTGTATTTGAACTGCTTTTTTTGTTGTTGCAACTGCTAATCAAGTATTCAATCAATCAATGGTATATTTGAGGGGGACAGGAAACTTCTGCACTGTAGAATAATTATTAATAGTGTGTGTCTGTGTGTGTGTGTGTGTGTGTGTGTGTGTGTGTGTGTGTGTGTGTGTGTGTGTGTGTGTGTGTGTGTGTGTGTGTGTGTGTGTATAACTGTGTATAACTGTAGTCCCAGGTTTCCAGGAGGTGGCACCGTGGCATACCGTTTCCTGTTCTGGTTCATTTCCCCATACTGTCTGTCTGTAGGTTTGTTTATTTTGGCTCGGCAGCAGAACTGAACTGGAAACACACATGGCAGCTGACCTTCATATGTGTTTCCGGTTCAAATCTGCTGCCCAGTCAAACGCTATGAGAAAATGAACCAAAACAGGAAACTGTTATGCCACCGCCTGGAAACCTGGGACTACAGTTATGCACAGAGCGTATTCGGAAGAAGGAAGTTTTACCTGTTTCATTCCCCTATTCATATCTGCGGTGTCCTTCACCACGTCCTTTAGCTCAGGTCATGGAGTTTGCAGAGCTAATAAAGACACCAAGGGTGGACGGTGTTGTCCTCCATCGGCCTTTCATGCCTACAGTGGAGGGGACCTTATGCTTGACGGGCCACCACCTCATTCTGTCCTCCAGACAGGACAACACAGAAGAGCTATGGCTGCTTCACTCTAATATCGACTCCATAGAGAAGAGGTGAGCTTCAGCTTATTAACCCAACCTGAGACCCACCCCATCTCAAAATACTTTGTTCCAAGGACCCCCAGAAGCAAAGATTTGAGTTAAAAACTTTTGTGTAAAAAAACATACTGTATATATAAAAATAGCAGATCTACAAGCGCTATGAGTCTGCTATTTTTTAATAGCCAAAGGTCCCCAGACCCCACTTTGAGAACCAATGTGCTATATATGTATGTATGTATGTATGTATGTATGTATGTATGTATGTATGTATGTATGTATGTATGTATGTATGTATGTATGTATGTATGTCATGTTTCAGAGAGAGAGAGAGAGAGAGAAAATCTGATGTTGACACAGATGCCTTTATGGTTTTAATGGGTTAAGCTGCCTAGTCTACTACCTTAGCCTGCCTGTGTACAGTAGTTTTTACTTAGTTTTGGAGTGGAATCAGGGATTTAAATATATAGCAATATTCTGATCTGCGAGAACTTTGGTTGTGTGGCCAATGATAATGAAATATAAATTGAAATGTGTGTGATGATGATTAGATGTGGCCATCTTTCATATTGTGAAGACCTGCAGTACTGTGTCTTTCTTGATGGCTGTTGGTTCAGTGTTCTAGGCCTCTCTGACCCTTAGCTGTGCCTGTCCATGGTGCTGCAGGCACATGAGAGGGGAGTGGTTAAGGCAGAGTGTATTAATAGCTGTATTAATACCCTGTGTGCATGCCAAAAGAACACATTGTGCTTGATGCAGCATTATAGCACCATAATTAAGCTTTTGTATGTGCAACTACTTAAGACTGAATATATGTTTTTTAAAGTACGCTATTGTGTCATGAGTAATATATTCACACATAACACTAACATTACGCCGCGATAAAGCAAAGTCATTTTTCATAGCGAATAAAAGCAGCAACCTGTATGAATGAGGCATCAACTATGTATATCAGGGGTTTTAAACTGATTGTGAACCAGGGACCACCACACTGACTAAGAATCAACCTGGGGACCACTGTTGTGTTGGGGGGGGGGGGAGTTAAACAGAGTTTCCAAAAAACGCTAATAAACAGCTTGAATTTGTGAAAAGTGAAAAATATCATTCCTGAGTGTCTGCACATGGTAATGATTATTGCCCGTGTGCAAGTTCAGATCAATTGCTCAACCCACTGAGGAGAAAAACTAACCCACTGAGGAGAAAAACGTGTACAGACAGACAGACAGACAGAGGTTAACTTAAGGTAGGGTAAGTGAGTTTTTTCTTTTTGTTAAAAAGGTCAAAGTACTATATTCTGATAGTAATCATTGCACACACAGAGTGTTTGTTTGGTCACAGGGGTCTCTCCATCTCTTTAGTAAACAGAATATAGTAAAGTTTCAGGTAGGTGACAAAGTTTAAGCCACTAAAAATGCATTTTCTGTTTAATAAAGAGCTGGAGAGACATGGGAGACTCCTTTTACAGAACAAACACACTATAGCAATGAGTACTATCAGAATATAGAGCTATTTAACACTTATTTTAACAAAAGCAAATCACTTACCCTACCTTTAATTATAGTTGGATAATATATGTTTAAATAATACTTCATAAGTCCATCAAATTTAAGAAAGTATTTGATTTAATATGCGTAGTGTGGGGGGAAAAGCTTCAAATTAAATATTGACTGTTAAGGGCTTGATTGCGACCGTAGGTCGCACTTACTACAGAAAGCTGCTCCAGGTGTCCGTCCGTCACTCCGTCACACACGTCACACTTTTGCCCTGCTCATATCTCCGCACCCATTGCCCCGATCCATGCCACATTTTGCACACACACTCCTTACCTGCCAAACTACACCCTCCAAGGACCCCCGGAGCTCCAGGGACCCCCAGCTGCCTCGGGGACCCCCAAGTGTAAAAAATGAGCACATGTGGACAAATTACCAAATGACCACCCCAACGGGGCTGCTCACGGGGCATTCCCGGGGACCACCCACTCCTGGTGCTCCAGAACGGATGCAAAAGTGGTGGCGCCCCCAGTGGAGGACCCCCTGCCACTGCAGCTCACATAAAATGCCGTAACTCGGGGGCTTGCCCCCCACAAACAATCCCTCCTTTCCCCTATAAACACACTCTCTCTCCCACACCACACACACACACACCAACAGCTCTTGCCTGCACACCATTGCCCACACAACTAGGAACCAATCGCCGTTACAGCCCTCTTCTGTATACATGTGACCTACGGTCGCTTATCTCCCGATTAGGGAGTCTTACTGGTATAATTCGTTGCACAATACTTCCCCTTCTTGAGATTCTAACTCCCTTTTCTGTGGAACTTCTTGACCTCCGACTTCCCAGTAAAATAAATGACAACATTGATGTGTCATTTTATAAATGACAACATTGATGTGTCATCTTAGGTCACCAGGTCTCAACTATTTAGTTGATACCGTTAGTTGATTACAGGTGGTCCATGTCTGTCTCTTCTTGGCTATAGTGGTGGACAGGGAGTCAGTCGTCTAATGCCATTTTCTGGCTCCAACCTGGCCCTGTACATATTTTTCAGGTATACCAGTGTGGAAATACCACTTCCACAGTGATATACAAAAGGTAAAATATTTGTTTTTTGCTGAGAATTCTGTCTGACAACTCCTCCAGAACTTCACAAGTGTTTCATATAATTTGCCTCTTGACAGAGTCTGTGGACATGGCAATGAGCTGATCCTCTTTTGAAGTAGTTAAGCTTGAAGTACTATTGGAATTGAAGCATAAGCTTCCTCAAATGACCACTGATAATGATGATAATGTCTTTAATTCCCCTGTCCTCAAATACTAAGTTACTAAGTTTCTCCAAAATAAAAAGAATCTTCACTTTCCTACATTACTGAATGCATGGTCAGGGACCACATATGGTACCTTCGCGGACCACCTGTTGAAAACTCCTGATGTATATGAATAGATTGATGAGAAATATACACCGACACATATTTATATTGTTTATTCGTCATGTCCTTTACTGTAGGTGGTATTTTTTTACTCTGGAATGGCAGAAACGTAGAATTGCGACGCAGACCTCAAAGTCCTCCAGAAAACTTTGGGTCAAAGACCTCGAGAGAACATTTATTTGCACTTACAGTTGGTACCTAATCTTCATCATGTTTTACAGGTTCGTGGGCTCTCTTGGTACCATTATAGTGAAATGTAAAGATCTACGGGTGATCCAGTTAGACATTCCTGGTATGGAGGAGTGCCTCAATATTGCCAGCTCTATTGAGGTAAGAAACAGATCATTTATTTTACCATCATCCTACTGTATGTACTGTATATCAGACTAGTACGCACATGCAATATCTTCTTGAACGATTGATTACCCCAAAATGTTAAGTCTGTGACAATTCTGAATGTCGTTCCCCCTTGTATACAATTATTTGTTTGAGATAACAATAGAGGTGTGCTTACGGTTCTTTAGGCTCTATCAACCCTTGATTCAGTCTCCCTGATGTACCCATTCTTCTACCGGCCCATGTTTGAGGTCATAGAAGACGGCTGGAACTCATTCCTTCCAGAGGATGCCTTCAAAGATTTGGAGTCCATGGTATGAACTGAATCAAAGATATTAACGGTGCATAAGCTATACGTGCACAACGTCCTCAGTGTTAATTGACCCATTTGTAACCAAATGGAATCCCAGTTAGGACATGGAACATCCAGATTGCGGCTTTAACCCATTGAGACCTGAAGCCGATTCTACATGTCTCCTAAATCCCAACAGTATTCTGAAAAACGGATGTACTGATATAGATCAGTGGTGCTCTATCTTTTTCATGTCAAGGACCCCCACAATTATATGTATTTGGCCGCGGACCCCCATCAAAATATTTTGTTCCAGGGACCCCCAGAAGCAAAGATTTGAGTTAAAAATGTTCGCTTTAAAAATATATATATTCAAAGATTTGCACACATTTTCGCAAATGTTCAAAAATAGCAGATCTACAAGCTCATAGCGCGGCACTCGGTGCCGCGCTATGAGCTTGTATATCAGCTATTTTTCAATAGCCCAAAGTGTAAAATAATGCTTTTTTAGCTCAAATATAAAAAATGACACAGTTCCAGGTCTTAATGGGTTAAGTTAACCTGGTCCCTCCCCTCTCAGACAGATGAGTGGCGGCTGAGCGAGGTCAACAAGGACTTCGGCGTGTGTCCATCGTACCCCCCACTAGTGGCGGTGCCCAAAGACATCGACGACGAAGCGTTGAGGAAAGTCGCAACCTTTCGTCAAGGCGGGCGCTTCCCAGTACTCAGCTACTATCACAAGAAGAATGGAATGGTGAGAGCATCACGGACGATTAGGAGCTGGAAATAAATGTGT
Source organism: Gymnoscopelus microlampas (assembly GCF_963454915.1). NCBI lineage: Eukaryota > Metazoa > Chordata > Actinopteri > Myctophiformes > Myctophidae > Gymnoscopelus > Gymnoscopelus microlampas. Next base: position 27,200,311 of record NC_139953.1, read on the forward strand.
TTGTAATAGTGTTTTAAGACTGTCTGAGGAAGAGCTTTGTGATCGAAACGTCACAGCTTTTTTTTGGTGCAATAAAGCATCTGTCACATTGGAGCCCTCGGTGTGCAAGCGTTTATTTATTCTTCTCTGTAATAGTATAGGACAGGGGAACCCAAACCTTTTTATATGCCAAGGACCCCGAAATAGCCATAGCTCCTGGCTGCAGCCCCCCATTGCGAAATTGCTTAAAAAAACGGAAATAGAGAAAAGTTTTGGCAATAATGAAATGCCTGAAATAGGGACGCCAGATTGAAAGTGGTTAAGCACAATTATCTCATGACTTTAAATTTAAAAAATACTTTTTAAAAATATTTTTCTTGTTCCTCTCCTGTCCAATCACCTTTCTTGAAAATTGGTTGGGTGCGACCCCTCCCCACAGGTGATGATGCGATCAGGCCAACCTCTGACTGGCACTAATGGCCGACGCTGCAAGGAGGATGAGAAGCTCATCAACGCCACCCTGAGACCGGGCAAGCGTGGCTACGTCATTGACACGCGTACCATCAATGTGGCCCAGCAGGCCAAGGCTCGTGGTGGGGGGTTCGAGTCTGAGGCCAACTACCCCCAGTGGAGGAGGATTCACAAGTCCATCGAGAGGTGGGACAGGCACTACTAGATTTAGCCACAGTAACGCATTCCCTATTTTGGGAACGTTTTCACAAACGACTAAAGTAGCAGATGTACAAGCTCGATAGGATGTATCGTGAGCTTGTAGATTGGCTTTTGTCATTGTTCGTCATATGACAAAGTATACTATATATAGGTTAATGCTTACATTTACAGTATAATTAACTTCTGCTGTCTTGTACATGTATATTTATATTTATCACAATCATAAGACAAATGTCACAAATATATTTATAATCTGCTTTATATTTGAACTAAGTCTTGAAAAGAAAGAGCGTCACTTTGCCTTTTTTAAAGTTTTTAATTTAGCCTCTTCTTTATTTGTCCTTGAGGACATATTTTCTGCCTTTCCTAATAGGAGAGGATGCTATATAGTATGCTAAAAAAAAATACTCCCAACCCCACACTCTGCGGTTTTCTGAAGATGAGTCAGCAAAGTTTTAAATATACATTCTCTCCAGTAAGCAATGTTGGACATCATGTGCCTGTGGTAGTGGGATGGGGTTTGTTGTCAGCTGCAAGTGGAGTGACACATTTTTGTCCGACCTATATGCCATCTTTCACTGTCCTGAATGAGTACAAATATGCATTTTTAATAGGCTCTATTGTGGGGGGAAAAAAACTAAACATAACCTATTCCTAATAAGATCTATATTTAGTTTTTTTCATTATAATAATATGTCATTTCTCAAAAAAACCTTGAGATGTACTGTATATGTGCCACCACGGGTGGACTTATTTTGAAGTGAGCTGCAGGAAGTCTGATTTCCATTAGTGGCTCACTTGACGCTGCTGCGTCATTCAGTTTAAAAGAACGACAGTAACAACCTGCTGCCCGTTAAAGCTACATTCGGGACTAATTTGAACAAATAAAACATTATTTTAACCAATCTGTATGGTACAGTATGTTAAAACAATATAACTAGCACATCTGCCTCAGTGGTTGGAGGTGGTCTCCCTACTCTTCCAATTGATAAATTTGACCCTGGTGTCATTTAGAACAATAATTGTTCTAATATTGGTCACTAGATGCGCCTCCATCTTTGTAGTTCGGACATCTTTGCAATTAGGGAAGACAACAGACCTAAAACTTACAGATTGTAGCTTTAATGTTCCTCACTACTACTGTAGTGATGCTTTTAGAGTTAATATCAGATGACAATTTGGTCCAAATCATAATGATACTACAATAATACATTTAAAGGCATACAAAAAACAGATTACTCTGTAATCTGGTTGAGCCTGGCAGGATTTTATTGTTTTGTGTTTGAATGATTACTCTAAAACTCCAGTGTATGTGCAGTTTGGACAATAATCAGATTTCCTTCTGATCTGATATCATTATCAGCCTTCTGATAGATTGTGAAGCTATTTTTATCTCTAGCGTTGTTTCACTTCGCAACCTTGGCAACGACTTCAGTTTTGTGAATGATTGATTAGTTAGTCCAACAAGCATTTGATCTGAGCCTATGGAAATGTGTTTATTTACATGGATCTATAGTATCTGCAGATGTTGGATGTGTGTGCAAAAGTAAGGACTGGGGGTAGTTGTTGTACTTTTCCTAACTGGGTTGTTTTTGCACATTAGTACATGGTCAAATATTTGGGTTTCTCCAGCAGAAATCAAGCCGTGTTAACTGGTTTATTCTAAAGTTTTTTTTGCTTTTACATGGACATTTCTGAAATCAGATTAGACTCTGTCTTTTAAAGACTCACAGCGAATCAGCCCTATTAATTACATTATGTTAACTGCTGCACTGGAGTGCCACCCTGTGGCTCTCCACGTGCAGCTTCCAATAAACCACACCCCGCTGCCACAGTGCCTCTCCCTTTAGCTCTACTCATTCAATCTTTTTCAGATCTAACGTCCTCCAGGAGAGCCTTATTAAGCTGGTGGAGGCTTGCAACGACCAGTCCCACAGCATGGACCGCTGGCTGAGCAAACTGGAGGCCTCCAACTGGCAGACCCATGTCAAGGAGATCCTCACTACTGCTTGCCTGGCTGCACAGTGCATTGACAGGTCAGCACTGCTAGTTTATGTTATTGTTCTTGTTTCCCACCCACCTCAGGTATGAAGTAAGAGCTAAAGTCTGCCATGTCAATATGGTCTATAGACCCTTTTCCCAGCAGCCATTTTGACAGGTAAACGCAGCGAAAGGTAATAACTTTATTGTCAATTGTGTGTGTTTCATTTAGGAGTTTCTACATGCTAGCATGAGCTGTCTATGTTGGCACACAGAGACATATCATTACCTTCAGCTGTGTTTACCCATCCAAATGTTTCCAGGGGACCTGGACAACCTATGTTTTAGCTAAATTACGCTAAATTGTACAAACAACAAATCTGTGTTGAAATCATAGAAAAACACGCTCAATGTTTACTGGGTCACCTGGGTCTATGTGCCACCACAACATTTTATTGGAGACCCAGTTTAAAGATCACCTGTGGGACTCACTACATTGAAAAAGGTTCAATGTCATTGATGAAGATTTAAACATGTCAAAATAGTTTTGATTGTTAAATCATCAGAGAAAACAATTGCACATGATGTTTTTGTCTATAATGTGGCGAGAGAGAGAGAGAGAGACGGACGGACGGACGGACGGACGGACGTGTGTGTGTGCACGTGTGCGTGCATGTGTGTGAGAAAGGGAGGTGACACTGTAACAGATTGTGTATGTGTGTGTTGTGTCTCAGGGAGGGAGCATCAGTGCTGGTCCATGGCACAGAGGGAATCGACTCCAGTCTGCAGGTGACCTCTCTGGCCCAAATCATCCTGGATCCAGCCTGTAGAACCATCAGGGGTTTCCAAGCCTTAGTGGAAAGAGAGTGGCTCCAGGTGAGCTCTTCTTAATATTAAAGTCCAGGCTCAGTCAAGAAATAGGTTTTAGGTTTTGACATTATTGAAACGGCATTGATTGCTGGGACTTTTAAGAACTCGGAAGATGCTGTATATCATTCTTCTGTCTTTAGCCAGAAGTCTGACAATGCATCTGTATTTACACCTACACTACAGTAGTTGCTGCAGGGGAGGTAACTGGTATTTCTGCCCAAAAAGGAGCACAATGGGCCAGGGATTATGACTTAGGCACAACTCTGATTTCAAAGAGAGGGCGAATTGCTCATGCACATACACCTTCTATGAAAAGTATGTTGACGTAGGATCAGTGGTCAGGTATTACAACTGCATACATGTCGCTGATCTCAGATAAGCACCCCTCTTCTAAGATGGATTTGGATCCCACCCATCCTGTTTATCTTCCTTCCCATGTCTCTGACCTCCCACGTAGGCAGGCCACCCGTTCCAGCAGCGCTGTGCCCAGTCAGCCTACTCCAACAGCAAGCCTCGCCTGGAGGCCCCTGTCTTCCTGTTCTTCCTGGACTGCGTGTGGCAGATTCTGCGGCAGTTCCCGTGCTCCTTTGAATTCAGCGAGCACTTCCTGGTGCAGCTTTTTGAGCACGCCTATGCCTCCCAGTTTGGCACGTTCATGGGCAACAGTGCAGCTGAGAGGTTTGTCACAGTCGGTTCTGCTTGTGACTAATTATGCACATTAGAGTTTCTGGGATGTGTTTTTTTTAGGTCCGACATAAACATACCATATTCCAATCCATACCGCACGTGTGTAAAATGTCTTCTTCAGCATGTCCCCGGTTCGACACCCGGCTGGCGGGACTGTTTACTGTTTGTCACTCCCCTGCTCTCTGTCCACCCTTCCTGTCTCTCTGTTATGACTAACTGTATGCACTAAACACATTTCTAATAATATGGTAATGTGTTCATGTCTTGCACGCAAGTGCAAGGCATTACATCGCACAATATATTTTCTAACTATCAGTGTAAAATTGCATTAGTCCACAGTATGGCCCATATGTTTTTATTAGAATGTTTTAGTAAGATAATGCTTTTGTACAAGAGGGGAATTACACCCCATGCACATGCTTTTTATTATATTTCTCATGGTATTTTACTGTGCGTATGTTCTTTTTCATCTCCGCCATGCTTTAGACATTTATGCAGTCTCACACATTTGGAGTTGTCAATTATAACCCCAGTATTTTATAGCCTGGTTCCAGAAAAATCTGCCATTGAAAAAACTAATTGCCCTTGGCACATTAGGTCTGGCCCCTCTCAATAGAGATTGGATTGCTCTCCCTCCGAAGTTGTGAGGGACCAATCAGGGCTCAACATGCAGGACAGGTTTATCACCAGATGCATTTTTTGAATTTGCCCCGCGGAAATGCAGGTTCCACACAGAGATTCCAGACTAACATCTACGCAGTGATATTAGTCTGGCCATACCAGGCTAAGTATTTTACTCATGGCTTTTTGAGCAGCGTGTTGCACACATGCACTGTGTAGGGAGCTGTTGAGGGAGGAGAGAGCACGGATTTCAAACCTGATTTATATTCTGTTGCATGTTGGTGTCCTGCGCCCAAAATAGCAGATACATTCTCGGCACAGGACGCCATCGTACGACTAAAGTAAAAACCAGGTGTAAAACACAGATTGTCCCTACTGGTCAAACCGTTGACCCTGTGAGTGGCCTTGCAGCTGCTGCACTTCAGTCCAGTTCTAGCCCTCTGGTTAAAGCTACAACCTACGCACTCCTCTTTCTCCAGGGCCAAGCTGTGTCTTCCTGAAAAGACTGTCTCTCTTTGGTCGTGGGTGAATCGACCCCAGGAGCTGGAACGTCTGTCCAACCCGCTGTACGAGGCCAACAGTCTGGTGATCTGGCCCTCTGTGTCCCCTCAGAGCCTGCTGCTTTGGGAAGGTGAGAATCTGCTCTGTTGTGCTTGTGTGATAGACCAGTGGTTCTTAAAATGTTTTGATTTCAAGGGCTCTCAGAACTCTCAGACTTACACACCTGTAAGGGTCCATTTGGAACCCCGTCAAGGAAACCTGAGGGTCCCTGGGCCCCACCTTGAGAACCACCATGATAGAGTAATGTCAAGGACTTGCCAAGTAACACATTGGCTGCTGTTACATGGACAGTTGTATTCGGAATGAATACACTTCTATTCGGAATGAATGAATGAATGGATGAATTCATTCCGAATAGATTTGCTCATGTAAACACCCCAATTGGAATAGAATATTCCATTGCAGTCTGACCCGAATGTATTTTCATTCGGAATAGGAGGGGTAGTATAGACCGTTTGAATCGGGTTAAATCAATCGGAATTGACCATGTAAACACTTTATTCCAAACGCTCCTGTCTGTTTGGAATACATGCATTCCTTTGCGCATGTCCGTGCTTAGTAGGGCTGTCAGAATTGTCCAAAAATGACCTATCAAATCTCTAATTCGGCCATGGTTGGTGCTGAGAAGCGCTCGCTCCTGCGGGATAAAATTAATGATTCTAATAGCGTCATTTAATAAGCCTGTAATGGTTAAGCCCAGACTTGTCCAGGAGAACGGACGCTCCGAGGATTGCTGGCCTAGGCTACACTTATATGGATCTTTTTCTAAACAGGTATTTTAGTCCTCAGTTTTTAAAAAGAATCCCTGGCCACATGACAAAGATTTAAAAAAAAATCCCTGTCCACACGTAAACGCAGAAACGCATTGATCAGCATGCAAGTTTCAATTTTAAATCAGATTTTATTTTATTATTTTTATTTATTTTATATATGAGGGGCCAAATACATATACATTTTTAATCGCATGTTAAGGCCCAATACTGCAATAGCTGCATTATTTTAATAGCATACGTGAACAAAAATAAATGAAAACAACATTATTAGGGCGCAACTGCAGCGAAAACAGATGAGTTTTACTTCATCAATTCATTACATGGGCAGCCGGAACGGTCGTCCCAAAACACCCCGCCCCACGCACCTTTTGAGCGGGCCATCCACGGCTGCTCCATGGTGGCTGGATTTTGACCCGGGGCGATTGTGTTTTAGGGCGACAGACCCGTTATATTATACCTCTATGGACAGACCCTGTGTGCGCACCGCGCGCTACTCGGCGCAGAAAGAGGGTTTTCGTCACAGTGAATGAGTTACAGCATGTTTCAAAGCTTTTTCATAATAATACAAGAAAACGTGACACTCGGCATAATGAGTAGCTTATACTTTCTAAGTATATTTTGATGCCAATACTTTTGTACTTTTGCCATAAATGAGCGTGCCTTGCTTCATAGACTGTTGTAGTGTTTCTCTCTCTCTCTCTCTCTCTCTCTCTCTCTCTCTCTCTCTCTCTCTCTCTCTCTCTCTCTCTCTCTCTCTCTCTCTCTCTCTCTCTCTCTCTCTCTCTCTCTCTCTCTCTCTCTCTCTCTCTCTCTCTCTCTCTCTCTCTCTCTCTCTCTCTCTCTCTCTCTCTCTCTCTCTCTCTCTCTCTCTCTCTCTCTCTCTCTCTCTCTCTCTCTCTCTCTCTCTCTCTCTCTCTCTGCCGCGGAGGCACAAGGGGGCTATTGCCTCCTCCCATGCCCACCAGGGGAAGCTCTGCTCCGGGTAGTGGCCCCTGGTCCATGCCCGGGCGTAGGCGGGAACCACTTTGCGCATGTCATATTCTGAATGAATGCTTTGGTCATGTAAACGAGGAATACTTTTATTCAGGTCCCATGTAAACAGGTGAGTGGATCAGATTCCTCTATTCAGAATGAGTTCATTCGGAATGAATTCATTCGGAATGAATACATGATGGTCCATGTAACTGTGGCCATTGTGTTACAAGTGCCTCCCCTAAACTGGAATGTCCATCTCTACACTGCAAAATCCCTAGTGTTAATTTAACTCTGAAAGTGTAAAGATTTACACTTTCAGAGTGTAGCGCATCGTGTCCCATCAGAATCTTGTGCTGTGGGAGCAAAGGTATTAAAACACATTACTTAAGTATGGGTACAGTTATGAATCGCAAGTGTGATCTCAAGTTTAGCAAAAAAAAACTTTGTCAATCACATTTGCCAGTTTTGTTTTGTATGTCAGTTTTTTATTATTACTAATTAATTGAAGCCAAAGTAGCTTGTGAAACGTAGATACAATTACCCATAGTGCAAGACCAGTGTACAGTGCAAATTGTGTCACATTCAACAAAAACAACCCCAAACACTTTATCTCGGTCCTTTATGGCCACTCAAAGCCTGCAGCCGATGCGGTAACCAGTTAAAGCCTGATTTATTCTTAGTTGAGTGCCAGTGCGTGCACCGAAAATAGCCAATCTACAAGATCGTTGTGTGCTTGTAGATCGCCTATTTTTTTTTTTTTTTTTTTTTTATCAGTACCTACTACAGTATGTATTTTATATAGCCATTCTATAGTTTCACCAGAGGGGGGCAGCATTGATCTTGTTAAATTGTACAATTTCTTGCCTCATGATGCTAGTTGGATGATACCAAGACATCACTTATGGTGTGAAGAGTGATGCTTGCCTACTCAAAGCAAACATTGTTTGCTCATCGCTATATAGACCCAAGTAGTCCTATTTTAAGTAAAATGCAGGCTTTCCATAAGCTGCTCAGTGATCAGCATATGTTTAAAAGGTTGTTATGACTGGCTGCAAATGTCAAGATTACAGCCATAAAGTGTGTGGTAAACCATTTAAGACCCCAGGTCCGTCCACCCACCATTTATACCACCCTGGAGCCATTCCAGGTCCTCGGTCCCCAGCTGGATTACTGGGTTAATGATTTACTTTCAGAATGAGTAATTTAGGAGAAAATAATGCATTGCTAGTGAGGTGGGAGGATCCAGGGATTAAGTGCAGCTGGAGTGGCTGAAATACATTAAATTGGTCATGCAAAGTGCATTCTCTGCCCCAAAGAAACAAACTATGCAAACAAGGGAAGCCTGCTTTGCTGGCACGTTGCAAAATCGACTTGCACAGGAAGAATCTCTATGGTGACATAATGACACAGTATAGCCAGCAGCCTTCTATCCAGAGAGGACATAGCCCTACTGTAGATCCCTCTAGTCTCTAGTAGAGTACCCTAATGTGATAATAATTCAATAATACAATATATTTGGCTGGTAATTAAAAGAAATTTGGCATTTGAGCTACGAATAAAACCCTCAACATTATTCAGATTAATCAGTGGCAGGAATCTACCTCCATATGTCTACCATGCAAAACACATTACATAAATTGCCATACAGCTCATGTGACCACTTTACCCCCTGCTATTTTTCAGTGCCTCTTCATTCTAACCATTCCTCAAGTGGCATGCAGACGCTGTCCTGGCCTGAACGGCTGTCTTATTATAGGGCACGGGGGGTCACACTGTCACCTGAACACCCATGACGTTAGCAGGCGACGAGAGTAGCCCCCGGACGATTGCCAGTTTACCGTCACATAAATACTAATATTATCCTCTGGTGCACTACTCCACTAGACTGTGAAAGGATGGACTAATACAGGAGATAAAGTGACAAAGGATGATATGTGAACCCCATGCCAGTATTTGTGCTTTTATTTTTTATTTTTCTGCAGGTGACAAAAACATAATTATTATATTGAAAAATGAATTTAAGTTTCCAAACTATATTCAAAACTCTAGTTTGTTCTCTCCCTTTTTAAATCTGCTCTGAGGAAGGCTGAGGTCGAAACTCGTAAGCGTTCCCAATAAATGTATATGAGACAGTCTTGCATCCTTTATTTTGGAATGCCGCTTTTTCTACTTCGGTGGTATTTGATTCTAGTTTGTTCTGTTATTGCCTTGATTTAAAGACGTTTCAAAGCAAGGGTTTGGGTGAAGCCATAAAACTTGAACATGGTTGACTGTTTTATATCCCACACTTTGCTAGGCCTTGGTATATTGGTCCACACTCAAAAGTGTGATTTATTTAACAAACATTCGCCCACCAGGGCTTCTTCAGTCTAAGTGTTCTGTAACAGGAAACAGTCACTTACTGTATTTGAATAGCCCCACCTCTGGTGGGTATTACTGTGATTGCTATAAGAAATGTCAAATGATTGAATGAATGAATGGATGAATTATTATATCGTATCATTTGGCAGGACCATAGCAAATCAGCACAGTCCGATGTCTATTGTGTACACTGTGCAGCAAGCAACATTAGAACTTCTAATAAAATGTGTTCGTCAGCAGGGCTGCATTGTTCGCTTCACGTGGCACCACAGTGTTCCGGGAGTTTTTTTCCCCACTGGATCACACGCACACACAATCGCACATGCACTGGCGTGCACTTGCAATTGCATTCGTTCCCATACTATGGTCCATACAGTGCTACTACTGTAGTACTCAATACCGCTGTTGTAGCCTAGCTCGCAGATTAGTTGTTGGTAGGGTAGCTACTTAAGGAAAATAATATTCAGCAGTTGGCACTTCACATCCCATCAGATGCACAACCCAAACCCCGTCTAGTCTCAGCATTCAGTAGAATAGTGGTGGAAAAAAACGTTAATTTCAGTGAACGAACGATTTAGTTCACGTTCACGGCAATGATTCATTCAAATTATTCGTTCAGGTTCACGCTATTTTCTAGTGAAAAACAACATCGCGGGAGCGTTATTATTACGTCGCGCGTACAGCCCGCCCTCCCGTCCTGTGTGCAGGGGGAGGGGATGCGGGGCATGAACGATAGCATGAACGAGCTCGTTCACTTTCACGGCAATGAACTAGTTATTTTGAACGAATCGATCATGAACGACCCATCACTAGAGTAGAATGCTTTGGTGCCAGGGCAAATTATTTTTTTTTGTCTCAAAGCGAGACTCATACGAGTTTGGATGCATGTGAAATGACTGTCAACACAATCTGTATTATGGTTTACTTTCAGAATGAGTGATTTAGGAGAGCTTGTATATCAGATATTTTCGGTGTGCCCACACGCAACTAGGCATAGCCTACACTCCGTTTGTTTCCATCACCTCTTAACACGCGTAGCAGCAGCAATTGCTTTGTATAAACACGCACAACATGCAAATAATTGCATGTTGTGTTCAGATCAAATGGAATGAATGCGTTTTGGTGCTGCTTTTCTTCTGCCTGTAGCTATAATTTCTCCTCATATCAACTTGATCATTTGCTCACTCAGTTTGGTTGTTTTTAAACAAGTTATTAAAGAATGATGGACGGCTGTGTGCGTCGCACGTCGTCATCTCCGCTTTGATGGTGACCTGCGTCCTTGTGCTGTGTAGATACTGACAAAACACCTGCAATGTGGCGATATATATTGAAGCCTTTCTTTGGGAAACAAGTTACTTTCAAAGACGTATGGAGTCATGTCATTTATTGCCTATTAGACATTTTTGAGAACTTTCCTGTGGGAATTCCTAAGAAAAAAAAACAACTGCAATTTCTTGCTTCAGCTCAGTGTCAAGACAACTCAGGGGTTATTAAGTTCAAATGTGCCTTTGTGAGGCCCTCCCTGCAGTTATATAGCCTCTATAGGCTGAGACCCCCATCCACATTCCATATGGGTTGGAACATATGAGACGTGTCTGACGGTAGAGCCAGGAATGTAGTGCTCTTCCACAGAGGATGCCATTCACATCAGGACAGAGTGGAATTGCTGTGCGTCAAAACATTTAGCCTGCCTTGGTTAGAATATATTAGACTGTGGTGGCATATACAGTAGCAGCTTCACACTGAATACAGTGTGTCACCTTGAGGACACGAATGCTGCACTCTGGCTAGGTTTCTCCATTTCTCCATTCTTTCAGACAGCTGACTATGATAGAGCTGTTATGTTTGTGTATACGGCAGCTAGGCTCATTTTAATTTTCTGACTAAATTCTGTAGACGTGCTACCAAACTTACATTCAGTATTGTCACTGTCGGGCGGAAACCGTGTATGTCCAAAACCGTAACTGTGTTCCAGGTCTTGTTAATACTTTTTATTGGTTAAATATTTATAAAACCTTCAGACACAGACTGAATCACTTTCACCATGGCATCCCTATTTTGGTCATGTAACTAACATAGGGCCAGTGGTGTGTTCTACCGTCAGATGCTGTGTACGGCGTATACCTTGAGATTTTTTTTCGTCGCTACCGTATACCTTCAAAAACTGTTTCATCCATTGAAAACGCGAGAGCGTATACCCACGACAACGCTCATCGTATCGTAGCGTATACCTTCCGAAAAAAACTAGAACACAACACTGCATAGGGCATTCATTTAAGATACAAGATTTCGGCAGTGACTATTAGCTTGTATTTCCCATATTTTCCTGTGGCCTAATACATATATAATTTGAATGCAGAGTTATACAAGTATATACAACAAAATACGCATTTACATAATTCAACTGATGTATTTATAACATTGAAATACCAGACAGTCAGGAATGTATTAGTTGTGTAAAAAGTGGAAATTATTTAAATTGCTTTTCAAAGACATGATTCCAAAAGTTGGTGCCCAAATATAGAATATTTAACTGCCATATTATGATTCAGTAACCGTTAACTTTAACTGGGCAAATCAACGTAAGGCTTATTGAACTATATATGGCAAGTGACCTCCTATGTTGTGCGTTCTGTGCAGAGCATATCTAATGTCTCTGTTGTGTGTAACATACGGTACTTCCTCTAACCAGACCCTCGCCACTTCCCACCCACCCCCAGTCACCCTATACTGCCGGCCATTGTAGGGAAGGTGTTATGCAATCAGTTCACGAGACCAGCCCACTAGTCTCTCAAGACAGAGCCAGAAGAATTTGGAATTGGTACCTGTTAAACTTGTCTGTCTCCCTGTGTCTGTAATTATATTTTCAGCATTTTTGCTGTGAGAATGCTTGAGCTATACAGTACTTTTCAGTTGCAGCACAGAATAAATGCAATGAGAGTAGGGCTGCAACTATTGATTATTTTCTTAGCAAGTATTGTATCGATTACTTTTTGATTAATCAAATAATCAAGAAGCGTGTTTTTTTTTTAGCTTTATTGTACAGTATACTTGATCTCACAATGGTGACGTGCAAAAAAGGGGAAGATAGCCAATCTACAAGCTCACGTCTCGTGCGTTCAGTTTTATTTTATTTTCACCTATGATGACATGTGCAAAATCATTTATGATTCATGATTATGAATCGATAATTTTATAACATCATCGATTATTTTTATGACCTATTAAATCGGTTAGTTTGTTTGAACTGTTTCACCCCTAAATGATGGAAACTGTTTCATTATTGTTCCTCTTTACATTGTATGCAATATATGGTCCAACATTATGACAAAAATGGAGAAAACCTAGTGAGGTAAAAAAGTGACTAGAGGTAATTCCTTCCATTTCAGGAGTGTTCCTGCGTTGGAACCGGTCCTCCAAGTGTCTGGACGAAGCGTACGAGGAAATGATACACATCATTGAGTACAACAAGGAGTTGCAAAACAAAGTGAACAGCCTGCGTAGGCAACTGGCCCAGTTGGAAACAGAGGACCCTCTACTGCAGACGCCTTAGAGGTTGACCTGGAAATGGAAACCTGAAAAAGGTATAGAATAAGAGAATAACAAAGAGGAAACAAAACAAAACAGAAAATATCCCTTTCGCTGAAATTATCTAATGTTTCTGTTCAGGGTCATCCCTGTGTGGTAACAGAAATGCATAATTGTGTCCACCAGTAAATCATGATTTAACATTCTATGGAACTGTACCCGGGTTTGGTTGGTATGGACGTTTTGACGAAGTCCGTTTTCTCCATCAAGCTTTTTTCCCCCAGTTAATGTCTAAATTCTTGTTTTAAGACCATCGTGTGCTTACTCTAGCTGGTATGACTGAATGGGTTGAAATTGTGCCATGTGATTGGAGGAGGATGCATTTGTGAAAATCTGGTAATGTCACATGCTTGAGGCTTCATGAATAGATGACAGGAACAAAAGAAACGCACCCTTTTTCAGATTGACTCTACAAGTCACACAATCCCTCCTTTTACACAATATATCCCATTCAGCACGCATGGCTGCATGCTCATACACATTCAGTTGAGATACAGACACTAGACCTCATCCAGTTTTTCGGGTGCGCAATTAAGCCGGATTTATACTTCTTTGAGCCCCCAGTGTCGAGCACCGAAAATAGCCAGTGTACAATGTGAACTTGTAGATCAGCTATGTTCGGTGTGCAACTAAGTATAACTCAGGCTTTAATGCCTCCTATTTACACATAGACCTGTATGTGTACGCATTAACATAGTGCTGTTACCACAACACTAGTTTGAGCAAGCCAGCAGTCTGTGGCACGTCATGTTACGTATGAATTGAATATTTTTGTTTGACAGTTTTTAAACACGGCCTACCTTCAGAGGACATGTTTGCATGAATGTTCACATCGTTAACCACTTAACCACTGTTTCGGCTTTCAAAATGTTTTGAAAATAGCCCATCTACAAGTTCACAGTGAGTCGCAAATCTTGTGTACGTAGATCTGCTATTTTTGAAAATGTTTGAAAGTGTTCGCCTAATGATATGCCTACAATAAGGACGCCGTAAACTCACACTTTGCAGACACGCTTTGCAGAGTGACTATGGCAACATACACCATACGGTACTGGCATGAACGCGTGACTTTGCTACACGTTGGGATGATAAGTGCTATTACGATAAGGAGGAAGTCTTGTTGAAAGGCAATATCTTGATAGTACTTTAGATCATATGTTTACATTACAGAAATTATATTACAAAATATTTTTAGCATCCCTGCTTCAATTTTTTGAGACCCTAAAGTGTACGTGTATAAACAATGTTCAGCAGCTGCCATGGGAATAGTCCTCCTTTTCCCCCCTAATGTCATTATTGTAATTAATCCCCCCTAATGCCTAATTATAATTAAAAACTGGGAAAATGATTCATTCAAAAATATGGAACTGGACACAGAAGGTGAAAGTCAAATATTTTTTTTCACAAAAAATATGTTTTGACGAATATGAAAGCTGAGGTGTGAAAAAGGCAGTCATTAACTGAGAAGGAGCCCAGAAATATGTGCGCTAAAATTATCTTCTTTTTATTACTTTAATTGAGATCATCTTGTCTAAGTGTATGATCGAACAAAATAAATACCTGCTATTTTATTGTTTACATTAATGTTATCTGAAAACAAAGGCACCTTTTTCCCAAACAAATTTCATTTACTGTATATATATGACATAATGTGGTACTATATACTAGAATATAAAGTTATTTTCTTGTGTATTTAACACTATAGTTTCTTTAAGTCCATGCCATTTATTGTAGCCAACATGACCAAAAATAAAAGTTGTTATGAATGTGAAAGCACCACAGTAATAAAATGGCCAACATATCTCATCGGCTATGAATCTCATGTGGCTAATGTTCATGAGAGTGTACATAGCACAGACCTCTATGTAGAATTTGTGTACTGTAGCAGGATTATGTTTGCATCTAAAGTAAGCATTCCCATACCTAACCTCTTGAATTTTGTCATTCATAACTATTATACTACTGAATATGTGTGTAAACTACAGTTTTCCTGCTTTCATGCTTTTAAATCAATGTATAATTTTTTTATTCTGTAGCTTACATAGTTGAAGTTCTTGCTCCAAAGTGATTCATGTTTAAAAATGAGTCCTGCACAGCAAAATCCTGGGGGACAATTTGCCTTTGTCACCTCTTCCCTGACAGTTTCTTCTTCTTGATCTGTGCAATGCCTTACTGCAGGGGTTTTCAACTGATTGTGAACCAGGGACCACCACCCTGACTAAGAATCAACCTTGGGACCACTGTTGTGTTGGGTGGGGATATGGGCTAATATTAGTGTTTTGGTAACACTTGATATGCATCCCATGTCATTGTATATAATGCATTCCAGAATGCATTATAATCTGCTCTGAACACTGTATAATTAATTATAGTTATAAGAACTCAAATACTCATGCTTTATAGCACTGTTTCTCAACCTATGGTCCACAGACTAATAGTGGTCCATGACATAATTAGGTCTGTAGGTGGTCAATGGGAATATGTTTTAAAATGTAAATAAATTGTACCTTTGTTAAATGTATTAAAATAAGTTTAAATAATATTTCATTATCAAGTCCAATCAAGTCCATCAAATAAAAAATAAAAAATATTTTAATTAATCAGTGTGGTGCTGGGGGAAAAGCTTGAAATTAAAGTATGGCTGTTAAGGGCTTGATATAATGTGTTGTGCGATGCTACATGCAATGAAATATATCAAGCCCTGAAATATGTTAGTGGTCCAGAGCAAAATGTGTTTCTAGAACCATTGATCTATTCCTATACGGTTAGTCGGTTACCCTTATTCCATTCTCTTACTTTATCCAACCTTCTATATTAAACTAATGTATGCTGATATAGTAATTGTAACTTATGTATGAGCGAGCAGACGTGATTATGTGGGCACATAAACTTCTTTTTTGTTGATTGATTGAATACTTTATTAGTCAGAAATGTAAACAGCACGTGGTACAGTCAGACATTAAGCCTAAAACGATAACACAAAGTCCTTGGGGCGGCCATAGCTGAATGGTTAGTGAACCCACCTAGGGAGCCAGAAGCCCTGGTTGCCCCAGGTTCGATTCCAAGCCAGGTCAGCATATGTGTCGATGAAATGAAATTTGTCCCTGAGCAAGACTCTTAACCCCTAATTGCTCACAGGTTCTCATTGGAAACAAGACCGCAAGGACTTTCATGAACGACCTGTTAAAAGTAATTATCCTTATCCTTGGAACTTGTTTCCATTGACTCAACCAGACATTCTGGTACACTTACCCTTCTTGAGATTCTAACTCCCTTTCCTGTGGAATTTCTTGACCAGGCTCAGACTTACCAGTGACAACATTGGCGAGTCATTTTAGGTCACCAGGTCATTTAGTGCACTTTCTGAACTAGTGGTCCATGGCATGATTACAGGTGGTCCACGGATCACCAGTTGAAAACCCCTGCCTTACTGGAAGATAAATCAAATATGAAATAGGCCTACTTCCTTCCATTATCATGAATTGGTATAAAAGTGCAAAATATAATTTAAATGTTTTTTAAGCCATTAAAAGATTATTGTGCAAATTCACTTTTGTACTTTTGAGTTTCTCTGCTTCTTCACACAATATCAGTTTTTGTTTAGCACTACAGATCATAAATGGGTAAAATTGATTATGGAAAATGATTTACACACAGAGGACAAAGAAACCCACTGCAAGATTCATTTAAAATACATTTTGACATCTTTTTTTTTTCTTTTTTGTTTTACAATTTATTAGCATTTAGTAGATACTCTTATCCAGAGCAATTTACAAAGTGGGAAATTGGACTAATTGGCATGAACCCTTGTCAACAAACAACAGGGTGAAGTGGTCAAGTAATTAATTACAGTGCAAAGAAAACAATTTAGTGCTACAAAGTGACTCGGATACAAGGGGAACGTCAAACCTATCATCTGTCTAAACAACATGCTGTCTAAATAAAACACCTTTGTGGACAAGCAAGTGCTACATGTCTATATATAAAGACATACATAGCATAATGAGGAAGTAACCAACATACATCTGCATAGTAGCTAGCATCTACCCGTATCAAAAATGGGCAACAAGAAGTGTTACAAGGAATGAGGAGTGTTGCGGCATGAGGTAGTTGGCCTACAGTAGGTGTGTGCATAAAATGGGTGTAGGGGGGTGCATTGACCATGATTGGCTTGAAGGTCATCACCAGTGTTTTAAATTAGATCAGATGCTGGCAGCAACCAGATGCCAGTGAAGGGAACGCAGAAGGGGGTGATGTGAAAATGTAGGGAGGTTGAAGACCAGGCAATGATAGGGGGTTTACAGAGAATGCCAGCACACCAGCAAGGAGGGAGTTGTGATAAATAAGCCTGGAGAGATGTGGATATGGGGCTGGGCGGACTCCATGGTGAGGAAGAGTCTGATCCTCCAGATGTTGTACAGTGCAAAGTCTGCAAACCTGCAGAGCGATCACTGCAATGTGTGCCTTGAGGACAACTCACTATACAGGACCACTCTCAGGCTCTTGGCAGTTGGAACAGGAGACACCACGGTGTTGTTGACATAAATGGAAAGATCCTGCAGAGGGGCAGGACTTCCCAGTAAGAAAAGAAGCTCAGACTTGTTTGCGTTGAGCTTGGCAGTGAGAAGGCATCCACTGTGAGATGTCTGCCAGACATTCAGTGATGTGCTCTTCAAACTGTGTGGCAGAGGAAGGGAAGGAGAAATGTTTTTCATTACTATTAAATGTATTTCCACTTTTGTACTAATATCACTTTTTCTGTAAACATTTGGATTTTTATTTGAGTTCATTCAATGTTTCTCATCATAAAATATTATACTGAATACTATTGGGCTGCCTACTACTCATCCTAATACTGTAGTTAATATGGGTGACACATTCTGTGTACTGCACTGTATGTACAAATGTGCTTGGGGAAAGAAAGATAGTGATTGCATGACATCTCTGTCACTGCCCAGTGACACTGGCTAATATTCAAGTTGGACTAGACAGTCATCACTGATAGCAGGCCAGTAGTGTTCCCTTGCACCATGTCCTGTCCTCCTGATATAGTTCAGAGCCTCAGATGACTGCCAAACACCTCGCCTCCTGACTTGTGTTTCAATCACTGTGACAACATTTTATCATCTGATGAAGCAATTGAGGAGTAGTACAGTAGATAGAAACAACAGTCACCTGCACAGTGGAAGCATATGACAGAGAGATGTTTATCAGCCATGGCTTTTTTAATTAAGCCATCACTCCTTTTCAAGCCGATACTGCAGGCCCCTTTTGCCTTCTGATTATATCACTGACTGTTAAACAGGAAATTGAGGGCTGCACATAGCCACATATGCCTAAATGGAAATGGGCAAATAGGGGATAACCGAGTATAGTATGTTAGTACATTTACTATACTATACTCGCGGAGCAAGTGTTACATACACTAAGTGCTCATGTGCCTTGCTTCAAAGCACAGTGGTTGGCGATAGTTGAGGGCAAGGAGGCCATTGTTCACATGACACAGTTCCGATTTTCTACTGCCTCCCCACTTTCTGTCAAGTCGCCTTATTAGATCAAATATCCTCTAATCATATTGCTTGGTATGAGGAGAGTGGACCACACATGCTTGTTCCAAGTTCATTGACATGAACTCATCCAAAACAAACATGCCAACTATTGCCCAAAATATTTGGGGGAATACCGTAGATGCCATTGATTGTAGATTTCCGCAAGAGTAACCTTGGGTTTGTTTAGCTTCCAGGAAATAAATGGTGTCAGGTTACTGCACTATTAACTACTGTATTTATTTAGACACGTGCGTTTCCTATATTCAACAATGATGATGGGATGTGGGTGTGAATGCTGTCCACCACTCACCTACCCCCATATATCTAAAGCCAGCCCTCTGCTAATGCCATTCAAAGACGTAGCACCTCTATCTAAAACAAACAAACATGAAAGTCATACAAGGGTGTTGAAATGCACAATGGCACATCTCGTCTTTTCCCCTTGGTAAACACAAGCTACCAGAAGGTGTGGAAATCTCAAACAAAGGAGGCATGACATGTTTAATCCCTGTTAATGTCAAAGCTCAAAACTGTTAAGATATCTAAGACATGCCGCAGTTTTAAATGTGTTATGATGTCATTGCCAAAAATAATGTATGGAGTTATGGACATATGATAGTGCTGTTCCATCGATTTTATCTTTTCTTGCCTTGAGTCCACCTACTAATTTCTATTATTATTCAGCTTAAGCCTACGTATTATTGATTCCCCCCCCCCCTCATTTGCGTAGGCTAGTCTATAGGCATGTGAAGTGGTTTGGTTGGGGTCTTGGATGTTATTGCTCTGCCAGTGCCAGTGTAAGGTCAGCTGGATTTTGTTGAACCTACATAATTTACATTATGGATTTTTTTTTTTACATAAAGTCATGCCTCTCTGGAACAGTAAAATGAGACTGTCTCTCTCTCAGGTAGGCTATTGAGATGCACTGAATGTTCCCTCCAACACATTACAAATCTATTTCTGGGGTGTTTCCTGGAAGCCCTATAACATCCAATCCAAACCCTTCCAATTTACAGACTTTGGTAAGGTTTGTTGGGTGTTAGGTCTAGACAGCGTGGTACGGGTGAAACCCCTCATCACACTTATGGGGGTTTGATTTATTGATTGGATAATGCACAGAGGTAGCCTACAGTTGTATACAAAGATGCTAAAAGGATAAACCCAAGAAAGCACTATGGCTTGTTACCATTAAGGGGTCCTGTGTATTCAATTAATCGAGACATTTAAAGAGTCAAGACAAACAATAATATGGAAAATATGCAAAAACATCATAACGAGTAGTAAAAAAGAGAAAATATGTACAGTAGAGCAGTTTCTGGAGATATGCTTAGACTTTTTACAGGGGCCAGTTGCGAATTGCAGCCAGCCCAGAAATGTTGCTGTTGTTGTCTCTTTCACTTTTTATTGTATTGACATACGGTCCTTCTCTTGCCTCTTGGCCTTTCTTGGGGCAATAAAAGCGGTCCCCTTGAGCCACTAGGCTTAGCGGTCCCCTTCACACTTCACACTCCCACTGTGCGTCACCGTCCCGGTGACGCACAGTGGGAGTGGTCTGCGAAGGGACTGGTCGACCGCACCTCCGAGGCTCCTCCAATCAGAGCGAGAGCCGGCTTGTTCTTCTGAAAGCACTCAAAGCAGATGGCTGGTGATATATAACTGGAGACCGCAGACTCAAGCTGATGCAATACTAGTGGAAGATAACACACGTGTACACTGTGAAGTCACACAGTTGTAGTCTGTACTGTACTCTAGTGACAGGACCAAGTGATCAGTGAGGAGGCAGCAGCATCATCCCGTGTAGCTGAGGACAGGGAAGCAGAAAGAGGACGATTGTTTCATTTTTTTATACAAAGAAAAAATCTATTTATTGGTAAGTAAAAATTATAATAATTTGGAATTGTAATCTAATCGTTGGACATTGCTGCAGCAGATTAGGCTAATAATTGTTATTTAAACAAGTCATAGTGCTTCCTTGGGTTCAATCCATTTTAGCAGACCTTGTATAGAACTGTACTTTCTGTTCTTTTTAGTAAAGTATATATTCAGTCAATCAATCAATCATTAAAAAAGAAAGAAAAGAAAACACGTAGGCTATTATTGATAACCTCGCACAGCCATTCCAGTTGTGTGGGGTCTTTGATTGTTTTATTATAAGCATTTTTTTTCTTTGCACAATTTGTCCGAAGGCTTAATTTTGCAGATGGAATTTCAAATGGTGTCATTTATGAGCTCTTGGTGAAGCATGTGACTGGTGATTTGAAGTTATGCCAAGACAATTTGCTGATTAAAACGTGCAAACGCTCAAATGGGCTGCCAGTCACAGTCCTAACGGTGTCTGATGAATGTTACATTATTAATGTCTAGGCTAGGTCAACGAGTTGGATCTATAGAATCACAATCAGTAGGCCTAGGTCTAAGTTAACAGGTAACATAATTGCAGTGGTTGAAAGTAACTAAGTAGCGCTACATTTACTCAAGTAGCCTACTGTACTTAAGTACAATTGTGAGGTATTTTTTACTTTACTGGAGTATTTCCAGTTTTCAGCACTTTTACAATTACTCCACTACAACTATTTGAAAACTTTAGTTACTAGTTACTTTGCATATATACATTATTATATTATAAAACATATATTAACCACTTTAGCCCTATTTTGTAGTAACATAGGCTATTTGAAAATAGCCGATCTACAAGCTCACAATGCCTCAGCTTGCACTGCAGCTTGCTTTTTTCAAACATTTTAGTACTATTACTTTTGGTACTTAAAGTATGTTATCACTCTGTCAACCATGGCCGAAGCAGCGCAATTTATGAAAACATGATTGGCATACAACTCCTTAATTACACAACCAGTTTATAGGATAGATGGTGCACCATCACGCAGCCATGGCTGATGCGCAAGCGAAATGATGATGGTGCCACAAGGCAGCTTCTTGCAAAACAATGACATTCACCCAACTCTTTGATGCCAACACTTTATTTTTTTACTCAAGTAAATTTACTTGTAACAGAGTATTTCTACATTTCAGTATTGATACTTTTACCTAGTAAAACAATTTAGAACTTTTTCCACCACATTCATTTCCCCAAAGTGCTGGGTCAGACTGTCTCATCATGCTCAACCAGCAGAACTTGAGGGGCTGATCCTTTAGTAACTGTGTTGCCAAATCCAACCCCCAGCAGGGTTTCATCTATCTATCACTATTCTACTGTATCCTCATGTCCGCCCTTCACTTCTGATTGGCTCTCTTTGAAGGCAGGGCGATATTTATTGCTGTCAACTTACTGTTATACTTCCTTTTTTGGAAGCTCCCCTGGCTTTCGGTAAGTTGGCCAACTTGGCTTAAATTGAGCTTTATCAAATTAGTACGTTACCGTCTACCGAAGGGGCCGGATTAATACTAGCAACTAATCAATTAGGTTAATGGTTAATTATTATGCGCAATTAGTGGCACAGTTCAAAACGATGCTTTGCATCGATCACGCTCTAGCTGTTGATTGATTGATTGATTCATTCATTTACTTTATTTAGAAAGACATGAGAAACAGTACATGGAAGTACAATTCACAATACAAGGTCTACTAAACTGGACAACTCATAAAAGGACTAAGCTTGTTTAAATAAATATATAGTTTATAGTTAATTTGTGTCTGCATAGTATAGCTATTATATGACTTCCGTCTTTGCATTAGACACAATTTCCATCGAATGTAGATAGTAGGCTACATTTATTTATTTATTTCAGCATTAAATTATCGCTGCATAAGAAGAATTAGCAGCCTACTTACATATTCTGTATTTGCAGTATAATAGCCTACTGTATAAGCTCTTGGCGGACCAGTTAGGTAGCATGTTACTTTCTGCAGTAGACTTTCTTGGTAGCTTGTTCTGTGGTTTGGAAAGATGCCTGCATAATTACACAGCTAGCTACTAGTCTTATCTTTGAAACTGGTGCATTGAAAGAAACCCACCAGGCGATGGCAGTGAACTCTTTTTGTTATAGTATCACTCACAGCTTCTAGATCCTCTTCCTGATAAACTAAACAGGAACAGCAGCATGCTTATGTAAAATATCTACACAGAACCATATAATTCACTACATTTGTTTTCATCGCATGAAATGCTTATTTTTTGTTGAATCTTAAAGCACTTCATTAGGTCTAATAAGTAAATATAACTTATCATTGACCTGGCTATCAACTTATTTCCCCCCCCCAAAGGTAACAGGATGCCTGTCATCAGAAACCTCAGTAAGGTGGCCAAGCAGGCCCTCCTGACCTCCCCAGGGTGTGGGTGCCAGCCTCTCACGGTGTCCATACGCAACATAAGCTTCTCCCCACGACAGGTGACCGGATCCGATGCCAGCTTCCACTCTGTGTCCTTCTCAGAGACAGACCACCCCAAGGTGCTCATCACTGGTAAGCAACATCTGCATGTGAAATTAACCTCTTCAGCCATATTTTAAATACTTTATCTGATGGTGTTGTGCGAAAATAGCCAATCTACTGTGAGCTTGTATCAATATGATTGAAAATAGCCTTTGTTTTATCATTTTTGTGTTGCTATTATTGAATATTTTCCCCGATTTTTGCCTATAATGACCTGCCCAAAATAGAGACGGCAGGTTGAAATTCGTTAAAGTACACCAGCCAGAACAACATATCAATATTTATGACTGTGATTATTGACATTTATAACATGCCTTTTGGCTTTGGTGAAAAATGATATGAAACAGTAGCTGGTCAGAATGTGCTCAACAGAGATGTAAACATAAGCTGCATTTATAATGGGGCTGGTAAAGAAAGCATCTATGGATGACAGTTTAAAACAATGATTCTAAAAGTGGCGCAGCACAATAGTGGCTATTTGAAAATAGCCGACCTGCAAGCTCACATCGCGCTTGTAGATCAGTTATTTAAAAAGATGAAAAATTAGGAATATTTCACACTTCACACAGGAATATTTTAACACTTTAACTACACAAATCTTGTATGGGGTTCCCTGGCACAAAATATTTTCTGATGGTGGTCTGCGGCCAAATTAATTTAGGGGTCCTTGACATATAAACGTTCGGGAACCACTGGTTTAAAATAACTACAACAACAACAACAACAACAAGGAGATGTAGGCGTTTGGTGTTGTGACCTTTCTCACATGGCTCCTACACTGAAGTAACTCCACTGACATCTCCATGGAAACAAATACTGACAACCCTTAGGTGATGATATCAATGTGTGGATTGCCTACTAATGAGATCTATTTCAATTCATTGCAGGCGGCCTTGGACAGCTGGGAGTGGGACTTGCCCAAGTGTTGAGGTAAGAGCTTCTCATGGTGTGGAGGAGAGTATGTTTTGCGTCACACAAGCTATAGTGTTAAAAAGCTGCCAGTTGGCACATTATACGAACATTTCTGACACATGCTGTTTTAGAAATGTTCCGGAATGGTTGGCATGCTGTAAGATGCAGCTTTGGATAGAAATGATTACATTGCCTCTTCATTTAGTTTAATGTTGTCTTTCCTGCCTTACAGGAAGAGGTTCGGAAACAACAACGTCATTCTGTCTGATATCAGGAAGCCCCCAAGCAATGTCTTCCACAGTGGTGAGTAAATCTGTCCCATTCTAAAGCCTGGGTCTGATCAGTGTTAGTTTCCCAACACATGATGCACTGAAATGACAGACTTTATATTTATGCAAGGGCAAAAACATGTAGGACACAAGTGTTTGGCAGGTTTTCTTTTCTCTATAGGCAGGGCTGGGTGATTTGGACAAAATCAAATATCACAATATTGTTTGACCAAAAGCCTCTCCCCAACTATTTTTGCTATTTTTGAAAATGTTTGACAATTATTATTAAACAAGTGATAACAACAAGACTAACAACACTCATGCCATATCATGATATTAAGCCCTAACTCTAGTAAAGCACTGATCTCCTTCTAGAGATAAACGTTCAGATCATGAGAGGAACTTCCAGAATGAGCACATGGTCATTGACTATCAGGAGTTCTGATATTGGCCCATAATGTACAGTTTGCAGAACATTGTAAATGTGTTACAACTGCATCATATGCCCCAAATAGGACAAACGGTTAATTTCCTCTTTCACATGACTATGTGTATTTATGAAATGAGGAATAGTTTTGATTAGGTATTGATTCCTTTACCCCAAATACACAATGAAAGTCAATGTGTTCTCTTGAACACAGGGCCATTGATCAAATCGATTCATAATGTATGATGACTGTATTGCCAGTGACTGGTAATAAAGAGTCAAGAGTTGATAAATGTAGCTGTTAAAAGCCCCCGGCTGGTAACAGACAGCAATCTTAAACTATAAATGATGTGCTGCATTGTCAATTCAAGCATTTGAAATGATATTTCGAAAGAGATGTAATGTCCCATATTAACTTTGCCTATCTGAAGTATGTAATATTAATGTCGTACATGTAAAATAAGGTCAGATTTCTACATATCTAAAATATGTTCGAATACTCTATCTCTGCCCCTGTTAGGCCCGTTCATCTACTCTGACATCCTTGACTACAAGAATCTGAGAGAGATTGTGGTGAACAACCGCATCACGTGGCTGGTTCACTACAGTGCTCTCCTCAGTGCTGTTGGTGAGGCAAACGTTCCCCTGGCTCGGGCTGTCAACATCACTGGTGAGTTACACCTAACTGTTTAAGTCCATTCATCTCACGTCTATTTTATTGGCATTCTCTCGTCGCTTAGATTCTGGGGTCTGGAAAGATGCCTGCATCTGTTAGTAAAGTCCACAGCAGTATTTAACTTGAAGTCCTAGTACTTAATTTTCTTGGTAGCGGTGGTTGCATAACACCAATATTGGTGACCTATCAATTTTTCTAGATAACTTCCGTCAATGGCGATCTTTCCTGGGACAAATGATTTTATATAGCAGCAGAATTCGCTGTGTTCACATTCATTAATCTGCTCAAAGTTATATTTATATATTTATATTTCGCCATATAAGTGAATGGAATCACTA
This sequence comes from Gymnoscopelus microlampas, assembly GCF_963454915.1. Taxonomy (NCBI): domain Eukaryota; kingdom Metazoa; phylum Chordata; class Actinopteri; order Myctophiformes; family Myctophidae; genus Gymnoscopelus; species Gymnoscopelus microlampas. The sequence continues at coordinate 27,225,939 of NC_139953.1, forward strand.
TTTCTGTTTTTTTGCTCATGGAGCACAGGTACAACAAATAAAGATAATGGACAATATTTGGACTTGTATCAATCTATACTGTACAACACAAGGTTCTGCCAGAGTTCAACATCACTTTAAGGTACCGAATAGTTCAAGTTAGTGTCAGGCTTGTAAAAACATCCTAGTTAGTTCACGACAGAGCTGTACTCAGTACTGATGGTGAGGCTGATATGCCTCTGTCAGCGTGAGTCCAAGTTGAACTAGTTTAATCCTCTTAGGATCCCCAAGGATTCAGCATTAACAACCTTAGTCAGGTTAACATTGAGTGAGAAGGACATTGCTGCTTTTCAATTCAATGAGTGTTGGTGAAGTGCAATGCCCTAACAACCGGGTCTCTTTGTCTCATCATTCCAGGGCTTCATAACATCCTGGACATTGCGGCAGAACACGGCTTGCGTCTGTTTGTACCTAGCACAATTGGGGCGTTTGGGCCCACTTCTCCACGCAACCCCACTCCAGACCTCTGTGTGCAGAGGCCTCGCACCATTTATGGGGTCTCCAAAGTCCATGCAGAGCTGATGGGCGAGGTAAGCTGTCGGAGCACTTCTCGATTACCGTTTGGCGGTATGACATGCTGTTTTGGATACCCAAGACTAATCATGTTAGCCCATTAAAACCGTGAACGTGAACCGTGAACCGTGAACCGAAAACATGTGTCATTTTAGATTTTAGCTATATGTGTGTGTGTCACCATTTTTCAAAAAATAGCAGATATACAAGCTCATAGCGTGTCACTTCATGCTTCAGTATTAGGAGCTTGCTTAAAGCAAACATTTTTAACTCAAATCTTTTCTTCTGGGGGTCCCTGCCCCTGGAACTAAATATTTTGAGATGGTAGGTCTGCAGCCAAATACATATCATTTTGGGGGTCCTTGACAAAGTTTGAGTACCACTGATATTACAACATAGGTTTTTCAGAGGACTGTTAGGATGTAGAAGACATTTTTAGAATCGGCCTCAGGTCATAATGGGTTAATAGACACTTTAGCTTGTTGTAATCTGATCAAAAGTCACACGTTTTATTTTTGTTCCACAGTACTACCACCATCGCTACGGCCTGGATTTCCGCTGTCTCCGTTACCCTGGAATCATTTCTGCTGACTCCCAGCCTGGTGGCGGCACAACAGGTGAGAGATGAGCAAACTCTCACAACATGGTTCTCTTGAGCGTTACGTTCGGACACATGTTCTCAATTTTCATTTATCTGTCTATTCCTGTACCCCCTCCTGTCGTGTCACAAGTTAGTTATGTAACCGACTAATTCCAGAGAGTTGTTATGACCAGTGGTTTATTTTTAGGTCAGCTGATAACACTTGTGGTACTGTACATCTGGTACAGGATAACGGCCGTATGTTACCCCCTCCTTAAAAACAACCCCATCTTTCCTGTCATCCCCCAGCATTACTTGTGCATGTATGTAGTTTGGTGAACTTAGTGGAGCTTGTAACCTATTGTACTGCATGACATACAAAACAACACAGTTGAATCACTGACTTTTCACAACTTTTGTTACTGTTTTAATGATTAAACACAGCATTTTTAAATACACAGGAAAATGTTTCAAATGTATCATGTCTCAGTTTTGTGTTATTGTGGCTATATTTCTTGAAAATAACTTTACTGTGTGTTCATCTCTTCCTCCAGACTATGCCGTCCAGATTTTCCACGATGCGGTCAAAACAGGCAAGTTTGAGTGCAACCTGAAGCCAGACACGCGGCTGCCCATGATGTACATCGATGACTGCCTACGTGCCACTCTGGAGGTACTGGAGGCACCGGCAGACACGCTCACCATGCGGACCTACAACATCAATGCCATGAGCTTTACCCCCGAGGAACTAGCACAGGAGGTCCAGAAGCAGCTGCCTGACCTGGAGGTCAGCTATGACATTGACCACGTCCGACAGGCCATCGGTAAGCCTACCTAGTTATATTTTATTTGTATGCCAGCCCATTAACGGCTGCTTAATGTTAGAAACTTGTGTTGTGTAACTTAAAGGTACAGTGCTTGTCTCTGTGACTAATGTGTACATCACATGTCCTCAGTCTTGCCTGGGTTTAATTTAGCATCTCACCTGCCAAGAAATTGAAACGGCTGAGTATGACTGCTAAATAACACACACTCCGTCTTCTTTCCTTTCCAGCTGACAGTTGGCCAATGAACTTTGATGACATGAATGCACGGAACGACTGGGGCTGGAAACACGACTATGACCTTCCAGAGCTCGTGCAGACAATGCTCAACTACATTGGCTCGGAAACACGTGTCGCTCGTGCCAACTGAGAGTGCAAAACAGCAGCGGGTTTAGTCGTTGTACATACTGTATAGACTGCTGAATGAGAATGGAGAAACCTGGCCTGTACATAGTATTTCTCTCTGTTCTCTATAATTCAGAAGGGCTCTGTTTTCCTGGGACAAAGCTACCATGTCTGCAGAATGTAAAGGTCATGCCAGACAACCCTCCCCACCTTTCTGCCTACTATCAACCAATCCCTCTGCCATCCTCTTCCTCTTTACCCTTGGAAATCAGGGTGAAGAGAAGCCTGTAACTGGAAGGTTGTCAGAAGTATCAGGGCTGTAACAGCATACTGAAAAGGAAAATTACTTCCATGACTATGAATTGTGTGCGGTAAAAAGTACAGTGATTTCTGAGCTTAAAAAACAGCAAAAAACAAGCAAACTGAACAAGTGAATGTAGCATTGGTCAATCTTAATGCTTGAACACTTTATCTGGAAATCGTAGTTGAGGGTTTTCTTTTCTATTTATTAACTTGCCAAGAATACAGGGAATTCAGGCATCTAAGGCTAATCAAGGAATTTTAAATGAGAGGTTTACAAAATGATATTCAAGCAATTGTCCTTTGATGCACTTTAGAAGGGGGGAAAGATCAAACATTTAAAATTATTCCGAAAAGAGGGGAATCTGACAGTGCATCTGCATTTAGAGCGGTATGGAGCAACTCATTTGTAAATGAGCGTTAACTTTTATATTTTGTTTATTCCACTTTTGCATTGTCTATTTATTCTTTCTGCTGGTGATAAATGTACTGTATGAGAATGATATTGAATGTTTTGCACTATTGTGTGCATGTGTTCCAAGCCATTTCTGAAATCATGACTGGCTGCTCCAAATGCTCCCTTTTGCCATTTATGTGAGAATTATTCACCAGCTCAGTGGGGTTATTTGGACATAAAGGGAAATGTGACATTTTATGCCACAAATATCCAGTGCATGGTTCTTTAATGTTTCAAGCCATTACAATAATGCATCACTTTCTATGTGAAAGCGTAAGGTATGTTTTTTAAGTCATAAACCTCGCTTTATCAATAAATAAAAATCTTTTTTCCAAATACCTCATTCGTCATAGCCTTCTTATGTTGTCAGATTCATATTCATTCATCATTCATGTCTGCCACTAAGTCATAATACTCACAATACTCTCAGAAGTCTGGAAATGAAGACAAACAAAATGTTCTAACCACCCCACGCATGTTAAAAGTTTAATCCAATACTTTCGATTTTGAGCAAAACTGTCAGATTCTTCCATTGGATAGAGACAAGAAACTAGACAGGAGGGTTTCTGGTGAGATTCATGGTTCCGGAGGCAAACCACTAAGGTATAGATGGGTCAATGGCATAAAAGGAATGAGGTGTTCCTTGTTTTGTTCTCAAACAAATGAATCATTTGGAGCATAGACATTTCGGATTCCTAGATATTCTCTCAGACCTGCAGCAAAAGCAAATATGCTTCTAACTCCCAGAATACACCGTAGCAGAAATTGAATGATTGACATGATGCATCTGAGTCTGAGCAATTTCATTGCGCACTGAATATTAATTTGCTTCATCAAATGCTTCCACACACTGACTGACTGACACCAAAGCTGACCTTTATTAATCAGACTTGATACAATGCTTTTCTGTTATGACCTTTTGGCCAGGATTAGACTACTGTGCGTCAGTTGTGTCAGCATGAATCAAAGCACAGACAAAAAAGAGAGAGATGGTATTTCAAGATTGCTTGGCCTTAAACTAAAGCGTGACGGTGTGAAGGATACAGTTGCTCAAATAAAAGGGGATGAAGTTACGTAAAGGTCTGCTGTTGCAGAACATGTACCCATTTGAGGTTGGACAAGGCAGCTGATAGATTGATAGAAGTGCTTATAGTCTAATGTCATAGGGCTTCACTGAAATTGAATCAACATGTGACATAAACAGCTACAACATCTCATCCTCAAATTTGAGAGACAAAATGCCACTGACATGTTATGAAATGGCCGCAGTTCCTGTAAGCATGGCTGTCATATTTGTCATCTCACTGCAAGGTGAGAGGACAGTTATTAAACCTACTGTAAATTATTTTGTGATACGAACCCCATCATATGATGTTTTTCAATTGAAATAGTGGCCCTTAGTAGTTACTAGCCCTTAGTATCATCTCTCATCTCTTCTTGATTGACCTGTATACCATGTGGTTTTCAAAATATTTTGCATCACAGACACCTGAATTGATATGTATTTGGCCGGGGACTTCCATTTGAAATTTGTTGTTAAGGATGTATTTTAGATAGCATGTTATTTAAACAGATGCTAGGTTCACAGTTTGGCTATACATACAGTACATATAAGGCAGCTTTAATTCCATACAAAGCTGATAGAATAGCCTACACACATAGCTAGACAGGGTGCACAGGAATAAGAATAGAACCCACACTCACCATGAGTGTGGGTCCGAGACAGAAATGGAGCATGTGAGTGACTCACGTGCTCCATTTCTGTCTCGGTTGTCATTACAATTTATTGTGGAGCATGTGAGTGTGCGGGTTCTATTCTTCTTCCCTCACAAGGGCTACCCCTCCCACCCACACATACCCCCAGCAATCAACAGTTTGTGCCGATGCAGACAGGCAAGCTCCGGCGGTGTCACAAGGTTACCATGAAGAGACTCAGAAATGCCATACAGCATATCTGCCTGAACCATGACAAAACAAAACAAAACATGAAAAAAATGTGCTGGCCGTCAATCTGTAAACACCCCTTTTTGCTGAATATACAGAGTATACAGTGTCTGTCTTTATTCTCTTTCTTTTTGGGACAATATTTGCACATATTCTAGGCTGCTTTGTACATATTGTACTTAGACTATATATTAGTTATGGCATATTCTGTGTTTCAAGGTTGCAAAGAATATTCTCCCTTCATATTCTGTACACATTTCTACAAAAAGTCTTACTTTTTATGTCTTTATTTTTCACCTTGACTTGAATGGCTGTTATTTTACACCCAGTATTATCTCTTACTGTTTTATATATTTATTGATAGCACAGTCTACGGAGCATGTCACAACAACATTTCACTGATTGTAGATACCAAACCCCTTTCAGTCTTGAACATTAGTGAAGTAAAGAGGCAAGAAAGACAGGGGCAGCGAGATGAGAAAGAGGACAGAGTATCAACAGAGAGAGAATTCAGGAGAAGTGGAAAGCAACAATTCACAAGACAATTGATGCAATTGCTGTGTCATTTAGCTAACACACCACAGGACTATAGCCTGTATGAGCCAACACCGCCCCATAAAACTAGCCTAACTCCAATTCATGCAATTTGGAATGAAATGAAAACAAATCGTGTTATATAGCCTACTTGTTTAGCTAACACTGTACTGTATGTGCACATAATACTGATATCTATATGTGTGCCAACTTGACCTTTATATAATTGTGTATGTGGATTATTATAGTTTTGCAGTTTGTTTTATCCAAAGAACAGGAGCAAATAGATTTATGAAAATACATTTGTGTGGTGTAACCGTGCAAAATGTATATTGGGATACTTATAAGTATGCAGAGAGAAAATGAAGACTCCTCCATATCCCTGTCACTTAAATGAGAGATGGTCTCATATACAATGTATCATGTGTCTAGGACCCCCTCGAAAACAAGATGCTACATCTCAAGGTTCTTTTTCCTAAATAAAACATTTCAATCACTATACAAACTATAGCAGGAGAAATTGCATACACCTGAATAGATATGTATACACACACCCCCCATTATTGTGCCCAGCATAATTATTTTATCCCAGTAAGAATCCCACAATAGAAAAGGTGTTACACAATAATCGTTTACAGGAACCATGTACAGTTATACAAAATTGTTACTCCTTTATTATGCTTTCCCCCAATAACCACATTATTGTACGTCTGTAATTACTTTATGAACACGAGTAATTACCAAATAATTAGCAGGCTGTAATATAATGCATCAATTACCAAGTGTACCATTACGAGAATGACCCCTGCATATCAATGTATAAGGTCAGTCAGTGGTGATGTGTCCCAAACTGCTGTTTTCTTAATTGCAGATAAGGCCATAAACTGTAACGCATAGGACAATGACTTGTGTGAAATCACATGCTTCATAGGCTTTCTTCAATTTCAACGAGTCAGTAATTACTGGCTGGCAGGGTGACCTGGATGTGTGCTGTTCTGCAGAGTAAGGACACAGAGGTAGGGAGAGCTTGGTGCAATAGAACCTGCAGAGCAGAGTCATGCTTTGTTTGAGTCTTGTCTGCTTACTCTGCAGATGGCAGATAAAAATATGAGACAATTGCCAATGCATTAAAGGTGCAGTAAATTATTTATATTTGTTAAAATAAGTGTTAAATAGCTCTATATTCTGTTAGCAATCATTGCTATAGAGTGTTTGTTCGGTAACAGGGGTCTCCCTGTCTCCCCAGCTCTTTAGTAAACAGAAAATGCATTTTCAGGTTGGGATACACATTTGAGTGAAATTGGAAGTGGGGACACAAAGAAGTGAGCAGACAAATTTGAAACTGGAACACTATCAAATTGAAGCTGATAAATAGATCCTAATAGGCTGAAACTGGCATCCCACCTGATAATGTGTTTTCTGTTTATAAAAGAGCTGGAGAGACAGGGAGACCCCTGTTACTGAACAAACACTATAGCAGGGGGTTTCAACTGATTCTGAACCAGGGTCCACCACCCTGACAAAGAATCACCTTTTTTGAGCTCTAGAGTAGACCCATATTCCGTTCTCTTACTTTATCCAACCTTCTATTTTAAACTCATGCTAACTGATATGATTTGTAACTTATGTATGAGTGACTAATAATGAATGATGACTTAACCAGGCAATCCACCCTTCTTGAGATTAACTCCCTTTTCTGTAGAACTTTCCAGTAAATGAAATAAAAACACGTCATCTTAGATCACCAGGTCATTTAGTGCACTGTTTCTCAACTAGGGTTCCATGTAAGTCCAGAAAGTTGGAGTTGGTATGCCAGTGTGGAAATACCTTCACAGTGATATGTAGTTACAAAAGGTAAAATACATTTTGCTTTTTACATGCTTCTGCCTGACAACTCATCCAGAACTTCACAAGGGACTGTGTTTCATACATAATATCTTGACAGAGTCTGTGTGGACATGGCAATTAGCTGTTCCTCTTTTGTAGTTAAGCTTGTACTTTGGGAATTGAAGCATGAGCTTCTCAAATAACCACTGATAATGATGTCTTTAATTCCCCTGTCCTCAAATACCAAGTTACTAAGTTTCTCCAAAATGAAATAATAAAAATAAATCTTTACTTTCCTACATTACGGAGTGCATGGTCAGGGACCACATGCACCACGGTCCATGGACCACCAGTTGAAAACCCCTGCTGCTGCTCTATAGCATATTATATTGCTATCAGAATACAGAGCTTTAACCTTTAAACAAAAAACCTTTTGTTTTAACCAAAAACTTCAATCAATCTTGCACAGGTAAATTAAATGACAGGTTTCTCATTATAAATCATGTTATGAGGTGGTGAAAAAAATGATTTCCTAATGGACTATTAAAGAGTCTATCTATTCTTGACATTTTGTGCACGTGATTGGGATTTTCTCTACACCATTGAAATCCATCATTGCATAATATGCATCCAGTTTGGCATATACAGGTCTATTCAAATATTCAAAATGATGGTCTGTATCTCCTTTGTGTGACCTTTTGCAGGCAGTTAAAGACGGGGTGCCGTGATTTTCAGTGATCCCCCCCCCAAAAAAACATAATCATCAGGTATTATGGCTATACTAGGAGAAAGATTTTTTTCAAACAAGTGTACAGAAATTGTTAAAATTATGTTTTTATGTGGACACGCCTCCAGTTCATTAAGTATACCTGGTTCTCACCTTAGCACCTCCTCCACCACCTTAGCACCACCCACCTGTCCTAGTCCCTCCTCCTCCTCATGCCCACACCTGTTGTGTTATGATTATGAGGGGGAGGGTATATTTTTACTATGTCACTAAAGCGCTGTTTCTCTATTGGCACGTTTGACCCTCAAGGTTTCAGCCTCTAGGTAGAAACTCAAAATAGTCAGAGTTTTGATGTACTTTGTTTAGTAAGACATGAGAACATCAGTACATGGAAGTACAAATTCACAATACAAGGTCTACTAAACTGGGAGACTCATTAAGCACTGAGCTTGTTTAAGATGAGATCCCCATGCACACAAATCATGATGACATAAAAGAGAAGACATACAATACCATAAAAACACCACCAGGGGGCTTAATGAAGTTCTATCAACCTCATAGACACATGAAAAACAGAAAAAGTGCAAAACCATGGCACCACCTCTTTAAGGGTACATTATTGACATAAGAGATATACCCTTTAATATTTTAAAGAGGTTCCATCTTTCTTAACATACAGGAAATGCAGTCAGGTGTCGCTACTGCAGTTTAGAAGGAGACGATGATATTGTATTATACTGGACTTGAATTAGATTCAGACCCATTCCAGGTTTCGTACCAGAGGAGACATAATATATTCCTGTGTAAAAGTTAATTATGGAAGTGTGATTGCACTAAAGATATTGTTACATATATGTTATATATATGTTACACTTCGTTCAAACATCCATGTGTAAATTACAAACAACATTCACACATCTCGTGATTTAAAAAAAAATGCATGTCCTGCTTTGTGCCCCAGCCCCTGGCTGCCCACCCACTCAACCAAACACACATTATGTAAACTTGCATTAACTCACACATGCAGCCTTAGCGATAAGATGTAGGGCTGTTCCCACCCCTTTCAGAGAAGATTAGTGTTTCCAAGAAGCCAACATGTTGTGTTTAGTCCACCTACAGTACCCCCCAAAAAGAAAGTGCAGTGGCTGTGTGTGCAATTGAATGTATGGGTATTGTCACCAAGCTTTTAAAGAAAAGTCATTGTAGCAGGGGGCACTTGGGATTGGGAACAGGACATTCATTGTCACTCCATGTGCCAGGTCTGTTATGCAACACACTTCCTCCTTACACAAGTGCACTCAGTCTGCTTGCCTGTCTGCTACAAGCCAATCAGCGAGCTTTCTACACCCCCAAGGACCAGTGTTTTGTCCTTGATCAGATGGATAGGCAGAGGGCGGGTCTAAAGATGTTTGTATGGGGATGAATTGAAGGCGTAGCCCATAGACAGAGATCTGATATAAGTGGGGTCTGGGGACCCCCCGGGGTCCTTTGGAGGGGGGGGGGGGGGGGGGGTATCAGGGGGTCCCCAGCTAACTTATTTAATATAGCATCAAAATCAGTTTAACCACTTTAACCCGATGTTATACGGCTATTAAGAAATAGCCGATCTACAATCTCCCAATGGGTTGCGATGCTCTGCAATTTTCCAAAACTTTTGAAAAACATTTGGAATAATCTTGAAAGATTTCAACAACACTAATTATATGGGGGTCCCCCATAAAATGGGGGCCCGCAACTAAATACATATCAAATTGACATCAAAATGCTTGAGAAAACCACGGATATAAACAACACTGGAGACGACATGGTGTGGTCGGTGTGGGAGAGTCTGGGAGCAAGAAACTGCAAAACACACAGCAGCTGTTATTCATGAATATGGAAACCTGTTGCCACGGTAATGCATACCCCACCTCCCTCCTCACTCCCTTTTCCTCCCTCTCCCACCCCCACCGCTTCCCCTCTCCAGGGAAATGCAAAGACCAGCAGTATCTGTCACACTTTCACATTTGGCTTCCAGTCCATCTTGTGAGTCAGTGAAACATCTTGGCTTTTCTGTCCCTCGTTCTTTGTAGGGTTACTCATGGTTACCGTTTATATAACTCTCAAACCAGGACCTACTGATTGGAAAAAACATCTATAAGTTGTTTTGTTGTCAGTAGACCTTCATTGGAATCCCTTCACTTAAGCACATAATGGTCTTTTCATTGTTGTAAGTGATCACATTTTCACCAGAGGAATGGACAGTAAATCATTATTTTTTTACCTCGTTAGGAGGGTCACATGTATGAGGTTTACGATTCAGTGATTCTTAGGCCTACAGTGCACCATAAATTAGCAATGAAGCCTTTGACCTGACCTGACTTACCTAAGGTTCTCTTCTGGTTATTACATCACACTGTAGAAAATGAGATACAATGCACTCAACTCACGATTCTAACAACTGGGTACTGAATCGTTAAAGTATAGTAAACAGTAATTAGGAAGACAATGACAGGCCTCCAAATTGACAATTTGGAGTGTTGTCCTTGCCTCCTTAATTACTTCACGCACTGTAAAATCAAAGCACCCATTAGGGCTGAGAGTATGTGCAATGACTAGGGAAGGATTTCTCATCAGTATTATAAAATCAACCTCTGCACTCTGTAATCCACTACAGTTTTATATAAAAAATTAAAATGCAATGGAATTGTGAACTCTGTCCCAACAGAGGTAATAATTATGTCATCATTTTGTAACCACTTAAACCCTACATACTGTACTTCATTGACTGTTGTCCCACAGGGGTCTGTACTTGGGATCTACAAGCTCACAACACATTGTGAGCTTCTAGCCTGAAGAAAACAACATAGCCATTCTGCTATTTTCGTCAAATGTTGGCCTATTTTCACGTTGGCGTATTTTCATGTTTGCCTTTTATGACATGTCCAGAATAGGGATGCTATAGGGTGCATGTGGTTAAATATATTTGGTTTGTGAGTGTGACAGAGTGTGGAAAAATGTGTTCCAGTGCCTGCCTGGCTGTTTAGACACTTATTGATCTGAAGAGCCTGCCGGAGGGGAAGGCCAGGGAGCTATTGGTGTCAGCAATTACTTTCCCCAGAATCCCTGCACCCTCTTCCTGGCTCTGATGAACAGATTCTGGTCAATTAAGAGGATAAGTGTCAGCTCAAGACATAGAGGTTAGGCCTTTTAAGAAAAACTCTTGAATTTAGCGGAAAATCCAGACATCGCTAATCTGGTGCAAACAGGCTCTGCAGTTCACTGAGTTGCAGTGTCTTTAACTCCCAGTCTAGTCACATCAAGTTGGCAGCGTTCCCTGTGACTGTCACTGATCCGCCTCAAGCTTCCGACACGTTACGCAACTTAATCCATTGCCTGGGTTACAAAAAGTCTTAAACACTGATTTAGGGTCAGATTGGCCTCACAGCAACTCGAGGGAATCTTATTCTCTTTAATCCAATGGATAAAGTCAGGGCCACGGCTGGATTTGTCCTCATCTTGCATTTGTATTATTTATGTTGACTTTCACAGACCATATTCTCACGCCAGCCTTTTGTTCCAATGTAACTACTGTATACTGTATCCACAGTATCGGTTTCAAAAATATAGATCCTGTCACCTCTACAATTGATGATAGGACATGCAGATAGTTTTAATCCCTCAGGGTTAGGGTTAACACAAACCCCAGCTCTATATCTGTATCTCCATTGTAAGTGCCACAATGGTGTTCCCTAACTCAATGAAGACTGCATGCATTAACCTCGGCAATGCCGACGGCTTCACAGTAAAAGTGAGTGACAACGTTATCACAAGAAAAGATGAAATTACCTACCTGGGTTCCATTTTAGAGGCAGATCTTTCTAGTGATAAAATGGCAACTAAAGTAATCCAAAAGGTCAACCAACGAACAAGATTTTTGAACAGGATCTCCTCACTGGTCAGTAAGAATATATTTAGGACTCTAACAGGAGCACTCATCCAAAGTCACTTGCATGCACCTCATGGTACCAGCACCACAAAGGCCTTAAAAACAAGGCTCCAGACATCCCAAATCAAACTGGTCAGGGGCCAGGGGCAATGGGCCTGGTCTACAAGATACACTACACCACAAAGACCCATGTACCTGTCAAACTACTTCAAAAACGTCAATGACGTCTACAAACACAACACCATAGGAAGCTCCACTAATCACGTTCAACCCAGATTTGGTTCAAACAAGGGGCTAAATTTGTTCTCCTGCTATGCCACAAAAATGGGGCATAGCAGGGGAGGCTATAGGAGGGAAGTGGAATACCTATCCATATGGTGCCATGATAACAACCTCTCTAAATGTTGATTAGACAAAATAAATGATTGTTGACTTCAGAAAGATGAGAGAAAATAACATTCGTATTTCTATCAATTGGTGTTGAAATTGTTGATAGTTTTCTTGGTATACACATCAAAGACACCTTCACATGGTATCTCAACCACAACTGCGTACTGAGACTCTTGTGAACTTTTATCACTGAGTGTTCTGGCAGGCTCTATTAGGCTACCTTGTTTCCCCCGAGGTGGAAAGTCACGAGGTAATCACCTTTTTTTCACCTGGTTTAGCTGGTGACTGTTCAGGACTGCAAATTGATACGAAGGACTGTACAGACAACAGCAAAAATCATTTGCACAGTACTACCACAACATTTACACCACTCACACACCACCCACCTCAGTAACAGTTACTTGATTACAAGTTTGCGGTTTTAATCATGTAAATATTAAAGCGGCACTATGTAACTTTGTTTTAATGAATAAAATGTAAATTTGTCTAATCTGTATGGTAGAATATGTTAATACAATATAACTTATACAATTGGGGTGGTTGTATTTTGTCTCCCCGCTTGAGACATTTAGATCGTATCAAAGGTCATGTCTCACCTAGACAAAGGATCTGACACGAATTCCAGTCAGAAACAAATCGGGGGTAGAAGAGGTAATTTACAAAGTACAGTTTTAAGCACTTGAACCCCAGCATCCCTATGAGTCAGTGAAACATCTTGGCTTTTCTGTCCCTCATTCTTTGTAGGGTTACTCATGGTTACCGTTTATATAACTCTCAAGCCAGGACCTACTGATTGGAAAAAAACATCTATAAGTTGTTTTGTTGTCAGTAGACCTTCATTGGAATCCCTTCACTCAAGCACATAATGGTCTTTTCATTGTTGTAAGTGATCACATTTTCACCAGAGGAGTGGACAGTCTATTGAGACATTTACGGGTAGATCGTATCAAAGGTCATGTCTCACCTAGACAAAGGATCTGACACAAATTCCAGTCAGAAACAAATCGAGGGTAGAAGAGGAAATTTACAGCTTTAAGCACTTGAGCCCAAGCGTCCCTATTCTCGGGTGAACATTCGACACGTCGCAGCGTGACAAGTTGTGAGCTTGTAGATCGGCTGTTTTCGGCGAAGAGATTTTGTGTAGAGTGAAATACTAGTAGTCCTTATAAAGAACCCTGGGGGACCCCAGTCAACATGTAAATATGGTTCAAGTGTTTTTTAATGTACACATTTCTGAATATTGCTTCTGTGACTTTGATTCAGAACATGGGTGTGTGAATATTTTCTATAAGTGAAAATGTCAACATAGCCTACAAGTTCACATTTGTCCCACAAGGTCTCATGCGCTTTTTGAAGATGACTTCAAATTCAACTCATGCGTGTGAATATTTGAATATGAATATTTTTGTTCTTCAAATTCTCACATCCTATTCCATTTTGAAACATATTTACCTTCATAAGCGTTAAAGCGTATATGCATAGGTCACCACATCTGTAACAAATATGCTGGAACTGTATACCAGGTTACAGTTGATACAACCTTTGCCACCTGGATTGCAAAGGTGATCCGCTCATGAATATCATGGCTTTTAAGTTTGGCCTTCAGCTTCTCACTTCTGTACTCAGGTTTGGGGAAGCCGTACAAGCGGCACAACCTTGTACTTTCAAATCACTATAGATATTAAATTAAATCAAGCACAGCTGTATGCCTTCAGATGTGCAGAAACCATGCTTTCTGCTCTGACACGGTTGGTAGCTCGCCGCAGGCTGTAGCTCGCAGATGATTGGCATACTTCAGGCTGAATGACTTGCAACAGGGCATGGAAATTGGCTTCACTTGATTTCCTATGCCAAAATTACACAGAACAATTTGGTAATTTGTCTCTGTATGTTCAAACGTCAGAAGTCCAAGACTTCGTCATAAGTCCAAGATGTCCACAAAGATCACGTTGTATGCCAAACGGACTCTTACTGGGACAAGTTGGGAACATGAAAATTAGTTTACTGGACACCTTGAGGTTTACAAAAAACTCAGTTAAGTCCTTTTTTGCTTTTCCATCAGACCAAAGTACTGGTGCCAGGAACATTTTCATATAGCCAACATATGGCTATACAATTGAACTTGAAGTAAGATTTTGTTCTTTCTTTCTTTTCGCTTTTACTTCAATAACCTATGCCAGGAGCTTTTCAAAGATCATGGGACATTAGCTCTGTAAGAACATTCCCCAAGGATATGTACGTACAGATATGTAAGAACTGTAAACACAGACTTCATTATCAGTCAGGTTCTTGTATGATAGGCTTGGTAAATATTGTGTTCCCCGAGGCTTTTGTAAGACTTCTGTGCTGTAACCTACTTTGACTCAAGAACATTTACTCAGCATTTTCCACTTTAATATAGGGTTTCACTCTCACAAGATTATCAACTGAATATATTCCCATGCAGTGATGGAAAAAGTACTACAATTTGGTACTTCATTTAGTAAAAGTATCAATACTGTAAAGTATACAAAGTAACTAGTAAATAAAGTTTTCAACCTTTCAAATAATTGTAGTGGAGTAAAAGTATAATATTTGCCTCTGAGATGTAGTGGAGTAGAAGTAAAAGTACTGAAATTTGGTAATACTCCAGTAAAGTAAAAAAAATACCTCAAAATGTACTCAACTACACAGGGGCAGATTAACCCTTCATGGTGCCCAGTGCTACAATCCGTTCTGGTGCCCCTTTTTCCAGCAGGACTTGGCAAGAGGGCTGGTAACTAGCCTATACCTGAAATTCAAAGAAGGGACCCAGTTGCGGGCATCCTTTATTTCCAAGAAAAATAAGGGCTGTCAAAGCGACCTCAGCAGTGCTCTAGGCTCATCACCTCCCTGCCACACTCAATTGATGCAGTCATTTGTGTAAAAGAAGCCCCCATGCCGAGTATTGAGTATTTTGGTTTGGTATTATAAATACGATTTTTGATTGGTCTTTCAATATTTTGAGATACCCGAGGGCTTATTTAACTTTGTGTAATAATGTATTATATTATTTAAAAAGCAGATGTATAAACACACATAGCATGGTCTTGCAACACATTTATGACATGCCCACAAAGGGGATGGGGGGGGGGTGTTTACAGCAGATCAAGTGATTTCCAGTAAATTACTTTCTAGACACAAGTCAAAGTGAAAGTGTGCACTTGTGTGCACTTGTGCCACAGTCTTCCTTCCTGTTCATAAGAAGCACCTGTTTGAAGGATCCAAGTTGTGTTAAAACCACCTGAAGGTGTGTTGCTGACTGTACAGCCCACTGGCTGTTGTAAGACGCTCATCGCCAAGGCGACAGCCAAGGAGGCAGGGTTTCGCTTCATCAACCTGTCTGTCACCTACGCTGACAGACAAGTGGTACGGTGAATCAGAAAAGCTGCCTGCTGCTGTGTTCACATTGGCTTTTACACGGCAGCACGGAAAATGTACACTTCACTGGCACATTTCATCGCTTTAGCTCTCCTTCAGCAGCCTGCTTCTAAATGTCGGCGCTCTTGCGGCGATAGTCGAGTCTTCTTTCACTTTGTCCCCTCTGTTTGGTGCCCCCCCTCCCAAGGTTGGTGCCCTGTGCTGAAGCACCTAAAGTCCTTACATTAAGCCGGCACTGCAAGTACAGCACGTGAGTAAATGGTAGGCCTACTTAGTTACTTTCCACCACTAAATATATTCCCATGGAAAAGGGGCCATGCGGTGCTGGCCTGACATCTGTTGACCACCAGTAGCCTACACATGTTGCCCACACACCCCTCACGATAGATTGCGTAACCGTTACATTAATATTCATGAGAGGTAGCCAATCATGTCACGCCTCGGTTGCAACAGCATAATAGCGTATTTGTAGACTATACATCGTAGTAAAATATGGTGTCGCTATATTTTTGATTACTACTCGACTTATATGATATTTTTTGCATATTTATTGTATATTATTGTTTGTCTTTAAATGTTTCGATGAATTGAATACACAGAACCCCAATGGAAACAATCCATATGCTTTCTTGGGTTATCCTTTTAGCATCCTTTTGTATGAATCTGTACCTCTGTGCTTTTTTTTTGCAAACTGTTAATAAAGTATTCAATCAATCAATCAATCAATCTGATCTGTTCTTGGCAAATGACACTGAAAGATTTCTCCCCTCGTTATTGAGGTATTTACTGAGAAAATACCCCGATAATACTAATACGTTACGTTTGAAGAAATAATAATAACTATTATATAGACAACGGGTTAGATATAAACCCCGTTTTGCATCATGACCCATTGATGTTATTCAATTTGGACTGTGGCGCCCTCTTGTGTGGAAATGATGGCACCACAGTGAAACCACAAATAAACACAGCATCATGTGTACTAGCCCTGATACATGATAGTCATATCATATATGAACTTCAACCTGGTGTTTGCACTTTCCCACTTTTTGGTCCATACATCTACATAAACGTTCAAATATAAAGTGCTTATGCCATGACCATGGATGTTAGAATTATGTACGGGCCATCAAAAGTACCAGTGTGTTCCGTATTTTCAATAAAAAGCATTTTAATCCGACCAGTGGCCATTTCTCCCATATGATTTCAACTACGTTACCCTATCAGTCGGGAGACGTATTGCACTCTGATACATTACAACTCTATAAGAAAATGGCCACATATCGGATGCTAAAATGCTTTTATTGAACAATATACAGGTACACAAGGACCCGTACAAAATGTGAACATCCGTGGCCATGGGGTAAGCACTTTATATTAGAAATGTTAACGTTTATGTAGATGTACGGGTCAAAAAAGGAGAAAGTGCAAAAGTGGCCATGCGTGTACCTGTGTGTACCGGAGTAAAATTAACGAACCGACCGCCATCGCCATCTTATAAATAATTTGTAATTTGTAAACACAACCACATACATATTTTTTTTTAGGAAAAATAAATCATGAACGGGGTTTGACAACCTTTACAGGCATTGCTGGAAGACCTACGTACGTACGTTACTTCCGCCCGGACCGGTGTTTGAGAGGACCCCAGCAGGATGTCAATGCTCGCAGAACGTGAGTCGTTTTCTGTCAATATTCTATTAGTTTGATATTGTTTGCTTGTCAAATAAATACGCGGCGTAAGCCTTAATCTTTTGCGTTTTCTATTATTTACTAGCAAGTAGTGTAATATCAACCAATACAGTTCTCAACAACGTCTCATTTGCTTGCTTAGCTAACATTAGCATTAGCTCCCAAGCTTCTCTAAACACATGTGCAGCATATGTCTGACGTAGACAGTGGTGGAAAAACTACTACGTGTTTTTTTTTACTTAGGTAAAAGTATCAATAGACTGCAATGTAGAAATACTCCGGAATATAAAAAGTACAAAAGTATTGGTATCAAAATGTACTTCAAGTACCAAAAGTAAAAGAACTCATTATGCAGGATGTCCCATTTCCCAACTTTTCAAATGTATGAAAATCTTACAATGGAGCTTGTAGATCGGCTATTTTCAAATGTCTGAAATGTATATACAGTAGGGCTGAAACTAACATAAAAGTACTTGCAGCAGACGACTTTTGGCAACAGGTAGCTCTTCATGAATTGAATACACAATGGAAACAAGCCCCATTGTGCTTTTTGTGTTATCCTTTTAACAATCCTTGTAAACCGTACCTCTGTACAAATTGCAAACTTTTAAAGTATTCAATCAATCAACCAAACTGTCTGCATTTAGAGACGAATCTGCGTTTAAAGGTAGTTGCAAGCAACTCTTACTATAATGCCCTTGACAGCCCATACATCCAAACAGAAAAGTCCTATCTGATTGTATTAAAGGACGTTAATTCACCAACATTGCTGCTGTACGGGAAGCTTGAACTATCCTCTTTGTCTCTGTCATGTTTTTGTTTCATAAAAATCCACTGTAGACATGTTATGAGCTACTTTCTGTCAATACATTCTGTACAGGTGATTCATAAAAGTGTTGGCGTTTGGAAGCACTTGTTGGAAATCACTCAACTGTCCTGCGTAGCACCTGTTTCTAAATGTCACATAATGCAGCAGGACGTTGCGTTATTATTGCTTCCAAACTGTATTGCTAATACAGATTAAAAAAATGGAACTGACGACACAAATAAATGAAAACAGAAGAAATTGGAACTGGAACAAATTGAAGCTGTTTAAATGGGTATGCTCTCCTGTTTGGCTGAAATTGGCAACCCACTTCAAAACGTATTTACTTTTTATTAAAGAACTGGAAAGACAGGGAGACTCTCAATACCATCACAATTTAGTGCTTTAACAATTAAGCATTTTATTTGTTTTTACCCAAAACTATCACCCTACCTTTAAGGGAAATACTATAATGATTAGGGTTGGGATCCTTTAGGATTTTAACGATTCCCTCTTAGCGGTCAGATTCCTTAACGGTTCGCTATGACGGTTCCAAGTGGTCCCTAACAGGTCTGTAACTCTGAGAGTGTACAAATGGAACCAAATGGACCCATACTGGTCCATTTGGTCCCATTTTTACACTCAGACTTATGGTGATCCTTGAAATAAATTTTTTTTTTAGAACCACTGGTATTGTAATTGTATAGCAGGCGTGAAGTCCACATAACCAGCTCTGACAGTGTGATAAACCCGGTTCCGGAAACGGTACCAAAATGTGATGGAACCAATTCCGGTTCCTCAATGTTGGATACGGTTCCTGCTGTTCTTCTGGTTCCGAATCCCAACTCTAATAATCTAACTCCATTCATTCTGTCTTTAGCACGGAGGAGAAAGAAGTGGTCTGTAGACCCTAGGAACAGTGCCTGGAGTAACGATGAATCCAAATTTGGCCAGAAGATGCTGGAGCGAATGGGATGGTCTAAAGGCAAGGTATGTAAGCCAGTGGTTCTCAAACTTTTTCATGTCAAGGACCCCCAAATTGACACTTATTAGCCTGCGGACCCCCATTTCAAAAGATATGCCAGGGACCCCGATAAGAGAAGATTTTTTACGGCTCTAGCAGTGATTCTCAACCATTTTAATTTCAAGGACCCCCAGTTTGACATGCATTAGGGCTACAGACCCCCATTTAATGGCATTTCTATCACTTGGACCGCAATTTATATTGTAAAATTTATGTCAATTTAACTCTGATAGTGTACAAATGGAACCAAATGGACCCGTTAGGGTCCATTTGGTTCCATTTGTACACTCTCAGAGTTACAGACCCATGAGGGTCCATTTGGTTCCTAAATATCCATCATTTAGCTGGGGACCCCCTGGAACTCCCTCAGGGACCCCTGGGGGTCCCCGGACCCCACTTTGAGAACCAATGATGTAAGCATTGTGTGTAAGCATGTGACTGTATTTATGGCGGTTAATCTAATGTAAGTCACATTGATAAAGCTCACAGGTGGGAATATCTGGAATCACATCTTCTCTTTTTCTTTTGTCCTGTGAAGGGCCTGGGGAGAAATGAGCAAGGCTCCACAGATAACATCAAAGTTAAAGTGAAGAATAACAGCCTGGGTCTTGGAACAAATGTTAACCATGAGGTGAGTACAAAGAAGTTGCATACACCCTGATCACAAGTTTGGACATTTTAACCCATTGAGACCTGAAGCCGATTCTACATGTCTCCTAAATCTCAACAGTATTCTGAAAAACATATGTTTCTATATCAGTGGTGCTCAATCTTTTTCATGTCAAGGACCCACCAAAATTATATGTATTTGGCCGCCGACCCCCATCTCAAAATATTTTGTTCCAGGGACCCCCGGAAGCAAAGATTTGAGTTACAAATGTTCGCTTTAAAAATATATATATTCAAAGATTTGCACACATTTTCACGATTTTTCAAAAATAGCAGATCTACAAGCTCGTAGCGCGGCACTCGGTGCCGTGCTATGAGCTTGTATATCTGCTATTTTTGAATAGCCCAAAGTGTAAAATAATGCTTTTTAGATCAAATCTAAAAATGACACAGTTCCAGGTCTTAATGGGTTAATACTTACTAAGTCATTTCTTCTTGTGCGTTTGCATCAAAAAGCTACCAAATAAAACCAGTCCTAACAGTTTGAGGAAGCCCAGCCTTTGAACAACAAAAACAAGACGCCATAAAAGAGCAATAGTCTGCTGCTTGTTGGCAGTAGCCAACCATATGCTATGTTATTTTGTATGTTTGGATAAACGCTGCACGACTTTTCTTTGGCCGCTGCTGCTGCAAGAAAGTGGATGCAGATAGAGGTTTAAAGACGTGTTCTCTTTTTCATGTGAAGTTGCTTTGCTTTAAAAGAAGAGTGACTACTTATTTCAGTGATTATTGACCTTTGAAGTTGGTTTGTAAAATGGTGTTTTTGGTACTGTGTTCAATTCAAATCTCTTCTATTTACAGGACAACTGGATTGCCCACCAAGATGAATTCAACCAGCTTCTGGCTGACCTGAACAACTGCCATGGTCAAAATCAAAATGATACCAGTGGTATGTGTGTTCCATATTGTATGGTGTTTTTTTAATGGTTCATTAGTGAATACTTATATTGAAGGATGGTCATTCATTCAGTCATTAATTCAGTTGTTTAGAACAATTTAATAGGATTTACAATATCATTTTGGACAACGTGGTGTAGTCGCTGCTGGTGATGTATTAATCTTTTGACCAGTAGAGGGTGCTACAGTACAATACTTCAGTGTGAACAGGCTAGGTCACAGTCACAAATGAACAGCATCGCCTTCTAGTTTGATTATTTAGGAAAGGAAGGAGAGCCCCTCTGTTTAACATAGGAATGATCATATAAAGCCTGATGTATATTTATTTGTGTGTCAAAAAGAGAAGATCTACAAGCTCACATTACATTGTGAGCTTGTAGGTCTGCTGCTATTTTCGGCACCATTCTGTGTCTTAATTGTGTTAACGTTTCAGTTGTGTAATTCATATTATTTTCCATTTGAATTGCATGAAGAATCCGTGCCAGAAGAGCCGCAAGGTTTTAGTTTGGAGGAAAAGTCCAAAACGTCCAAAAAGAGGGTTCACTACATGAAGTTCACTAAAGGTAGGTTTATATTCTATCGATTATCATAAGTAACTGGCATTCACAAGGTAGAAGACGGGGTTCTGTGCCTGGGGATGCTGCTGGACAAATTACAATGGAGAGCACCCACTTGATTGCAATCTCTGATTTGTAGTTTATGACGGTTGTGAATGTTGCTTAAAAAAATAAATGCTAAAGGCTCGTCGTTATCTTTTTTTTTTTTGCAACTTCTGGTACAGTATTTGTATTTAACATTTTGTCTAGAAGCATCCTTTTTATGAAAACAAAAAAAACCCTCTTCAGAGTAGAGCATGTTTTATCTTGTTTTGGGGATGATGCCACTGGTATCTGTGCCAGATAGTTTGTCCAATCAAAGACATCAGCTCTCTCAATCTCGTCAGTCATCATTTTGACATTTATCTGCAAATGTTCATTTTCCATTCTATATAGAATTAAACCCTGTACAGCGAGAGTCTCTTTGATCTACTGTCACAAAGTAGGAGTGCTGTATTGAAATCGGTTTAACTCTTAGATCATAAATGAACTCATCAAGGAGAACCGCTCTCCGATTCTAAGACCTGCGTTTTAATTTCTCAGTGATGAATGGGTGCCCCGGCTCTCAAATCCCCCCCCCCCCCCGTACAATAAAATCCTCCGTGTTAATTTTATAGATTTTTAACTCTTGACGTCTTGAGAGCGTGCAAGTGTACACTTGTACGCTCTCAGAGTTAAATTCCCACTGAGGATTTGACTGCGTACATACCCCACACATGCACACTCACGGAACCTCCTTCAGCCTCGCGCCCTTGGCCCAGGACCACAGATACGGATCACAGCAGCACTTCATCAGCCTGTGCTGGGTCAGTTGGTCCGGTCAGTGATGGTGGAGAGCAGGTTATTAATAACTCATCTTCTGTACTTTCATTACTCCTTTACACGTCAGGAAGCCGAGGTCTTGCACGTCAGGGCCAGTACAGTGATAGGCCCAAGGAGGAACCAGTGTTCAGGGTCACTGGAGACCAAAATGTATGACATGTAGTCCATAATTTCGGAGTTGTTGTGCCTGAGTGAGATTAGAAGATGGTTTGGCACAGTCATTGTAGTTATTTTGCCGTTCATTTTGCACATGTATTAATGGAAACACAGTGCAGTGATTGTAGCAAGCAAGTAGACTAGTAGATGGAGACTTGAATTCATGGTTATAGTTTTGTTTTTGTCGCATTCCAAAGCCAATAATTTGATCGACCAGCAGTGGTTCCGGTAGGAGAGACAAAAAGAGTCTCTTTGTGTCTCCTACCGGAACCGCTGCCTACTGGTCCGCTGGGCATCAAATTATCGGCTTAGGAATGTGACAAAAACAAATAAATATCCATGAATTCAAGTCTCCATGGGGTGACTAATCGATGGAAAAAAATGTAATTGTTTGGGTGAACTATCCCTTTAAATGTCCCTTGGGTCTCTTTGGTCACTTGGGTTCAACTTGTTATTAGGTCAGTTTGCCTTTGGAATTAAAATATCTTAACTTTTACCTCACCTGGAAGAGCTTCGTCTTACGTCATTCAAGAGCAACTTCCTGTTTCCTGTTTGGGGCATCTGGCATGTCCATTTACTGGCCTCCCCAAAAAACAACACCTCCCAGCTCCTGCATGACCCATTAGATGACCCTGCCAGATAAGACTGGGTCTCAATCTCTCCCCCAGACCCCTTCGCCCTGTTTTTTTTTGGGATCTTAATTTAGCTGTCACCAGAAGAAGGCCTTGCCTTGGAGAGATAGCAGGAGGGAGAGAGGGAAAACGTCTGGATGCACCTTTTACAAGAGTCTCTTAAGACATGGAGGAGGAACATCCTTGTTCTTCCCCTTCCAGGCCTCCTCCCTCCACCGCTATCTCCAAAACAACCTCATTGACCCCATAAGACCTGGAGTCGTTTTAAAAGCCTAAAGGCCTTTTTTCATCAGCCTCTACTAGACATTAAATAATGGTAACTAGGGCTGCAACTATCCATTACGTGCTTAACAATTACTAAGCGAATATTAGCGATTATTAAGCTCACAACACGTCACATGCACATCGTGACACTTTGTGTACTTTAAGGTCGGTTATTTTCACTATTAATGAAATTATTTGACTTTTTTTTATGTTTAGCCTATAATAACATGACCAAAATATGGATATATTATTCGTCGATTAATTCATTTAATTATTGATTACTTTTTATAATCGATTAAATTGGTTAGTTTGATTAACTGTTGCACCCCTAATAGTAACCCCCAAACGTTCCCAACCTAAGTTTGGAAATGCATACAGTTATTAGACTTATATAGCCCCACCACCACCAGTTTTTGGTTGATCGGTTAAGCCATAACACAAGGCAGCAGTAGACACTGCTGTTGCCCCTCAGTTGTAGTCAAGCAACTACAGGGACGCAGGGCTTTCTTGTTTTTCCGCAAACGGCAAAGAACTCTTATTTGAAACTTGAGAGTTCAATGCTCGGTTCACAGTGGAAGGCTTAGTTGCTGGAAGACCATAAAGACTTAAATGTCACCTCCCATTGACCTTACACACCCTCGGTCCAGCTTGTGGTCTGAATTGCCTCTGGCAACCTAAGAGGTTACCTGGCAACCCAAGCCCTGCCACGCCTCTTTGCATGCATCCAACCTCTGCTCTTCTGTGTGTCTGTTGCCAGGTTAAGGCTGTTTAATGGATTTAGCATCACTAAGCTGTTTGAATGTCAAGTTCTACTTATGGAACTACACTGTGTGTACTCAGATGGTGTGTAGGCGTAGGGAATTGCAAGATTTACAAGATGTTAAAAGGACTTGGATATTGTGAGCTTGTAGATCTGCTATTTTTTAAATATTTTGAAATGTTTTGAAAATATTTGCCTGTAATGACATGCCCAAACTAAGGACACCCAGGATAAAAGTGGTTAAGAAATCTGACTGCAGCATGGGCTCAATTTGTGTGTATCTACTTTATACTCCTATATATATTTATTTAGAGATACTAGAATTAAAAACAGTCCTGTAGTTGTGAAATGTAGTGGCCAAACAATATTCACAGCAAATGTAAAGCTCCGGGCCTCTGCTGAAAAGCACGCCCGTTCACTCTCCCCCTCTGCTTTTTATTGATATCCTGTTCCTGTTCATGCTAGCTCCTCCACCGCCAACACTGAGGATTGATGGCTTTCGTTTGTGGGGAAAGGCACCAGCATCTCCAATGTTCAGGCCTGTGCCCACAGCGTAAACCAGTAACCCAGTTTTAATTGTCCCCCCATCTATCACTTGTCATAGCAGCAAGTGTGGTCTGTGCGAAAGTTAACTAGTACTGCTCTCCATCCATTGGCCTGTATATCTGGCTTCACCATGGCCCTTTACTTTTCTCAAACCTCATTTCTGCATTTCAGCCAGATGGTTCATCTGCATTAAGGCAAAGCAGACCGGTTATCAAGGTTTTGGGCAAAGTACAGTGCCATAGGTCACAGCTGCTAACAGAAAAACATTCCGTTCCGTCTTAACCACTTAAGCCCTATTTTATACTTTGTTTTACAATGGCGTTGCATGGTGAAAATAGTTGATATTTTTTGTGTGCTATTTTTGAGAATATTTCCATGGCCAAAATACGGAGGGCCAGGTTGAAAGTGTTTAAAATAAATTCGAAAACGGTTTTCCACTCTGCTTTTCAAGTAGTCCATAAATGTCAGTTGTCAGATTAGTGGATATGTCCGTTGGAGCCACTGTAATTTGTTCATCTTGTTCGACTAGTTGTCTGCAGTGTCACTTGTTGTCATCTCAACAGTGACCTTGGAAACCATCAGGTATTCCATAACACTTCCCACTGCACATTAGCAGTGCGTACCCCCCATCCTGCCTGATGGCATTCAGCCACCTTGGAACCATTAAAAAAAGAAAAAAAAGCCTATGCCCCTTTTTATCTCAACGTTGTTGTTTGCACTTTCACCTGAAAGCCTCGGCTTGAGAATTTTGACAGGTACTTCCTCAGTCAAACAGCAGAAAGGTCAAGTTGGGCTTAATTTTACCTTCGACCTGAGATCAATAG
Organism: Gymnoscopelus microlampas; assembly: GCF_963454915.1. Classification (NCBI taxonomy): domain Eukaryota; kingdom Metazoa; phylum Chordata; class Actinopteri; order Myctophiformes; family Myctophidae; genus Gymnoscopelus; species Gymnoscopelus microlampas. Next base: position 27,251,433 of record NC_139953.1, read on the forward strand.
GCGAAATACACCACACAACCCCCTTGTTTATTTTAGTCTTAAACATAACGCCACAGTTTAGCCCCGTAGACTTACATTTGCAGTGGCTTTGAAAGAGAGGAGGGGAGAAAAGGGTTTTAAAGCAATAAATAACCAAATGTTATCAGGGCCCTGCTGGAGGAAGAGGATGCAGCTGTACGCACAGGGCTCGGGCCTGAGACGGCCCACTGTGGGCTCCAGGAGTCTTTGAGGCCTAGTTTGAATACGCGGAGTCCGGAGGCGTGGCACGCCAGACCCCGTTGTGGGTTTATTTTTCTTTGCCGTTTTATCCCAGAAGTAAACCACACAAACGTGCCCTTTCTTTGTTCCAACATTTTTTTCATTCCATCTCCTGCAACTTGTTTGGCTGACGTTGAAACCAGTCAGGTGTTATCCAGGTTTTTTTGCATGTTGATTTTGAACGTGATGTTCTGATAATCCTGTAGGCTTTTGTTCACCATTTTAGGTTCAGACTCACCATTTTAGCTTCAGCGTGTTTTTAAAGCATTCTCTTAAATATAGTTATTTTTGGTTCTGTCAACTCAAGTTAGACGCAGCTTTCTGTTTTGTGTTATGATTAAGCACCCAGTGTTTGTATGTACCAATATGAAGGTTTGGCCTGTTGATTTGTTTTGCATCAGTACTATAAGCATATTTGTCTTAAAAACGTTTGCATTGAACTTTTAGGAAAGGACCTTTCCAGCCGAAGTGAAACTGACTTGAACTGTATCTTTGGAAAGAGGTCAAAGTCTACTACAGACCAACAGAAGGTAAGATCCTCTTGGCTGTTTAAAGACAGGGCAATAGATAATTTCAAACACAGGAAATGTAAATAATGTGAGAGAAAGGTGCCTCTGGTAAAATATAAACAATACATTCAAATCAGTGTTACTTTGAAATGGTAAGCTGCCCCCAACATTTTCTATAGTAAAAAGTATATATATTCTTTTCCCAAGAATATATACCTTGTTGTTAGGTACTTGACAAAAACAATTTGCATCGACATAACTGATAAATCATGTCATCTTTTTTCATTTTTAAATGTGTTGCCTTTGTGGAGCAGCAACAAATCTGTGGTGTTGCTGGTGTGAGTTAATGGGTAATGTTTGTTACAATGACTGCGCCATGTTAGCCTCGCGTAGCCAGACTATATCACTGCGTGGATATGAGTCTGGTGCTTCCATGAGGACGTTTTTTTTCCCAATGGGCGGGATCAAAACAATGGCCCTCGACGCAATTGGTTAGACCTACAACCATCGCCAACTACCAATTACAGTCTCCCATATTTGAATCCTGGGCCCTGATTGGTCACCCACGTCTTCTGGAGCAGGAAATGGATTCTCTATGGTGCGGTGCCAGACCCAAATCGCAGAGTGCAATTTTTTTTTGCACTCGCAGATTCGTCTGGTCCCAGGCTAGCGCTATGTATGGTGGTTGGGTCGTTTAATCTTCCAAGTATTCTTCCAAGTATTCTTGACCTAAGCATTTAAGAATGAGTGTACTAACACTCAAGCATGATTATCTCATAAATTCTTCAGATCCAAATAATCTGATCATGCCAACTATGGCATAGTTAACTTGAACTTGAAGGAGTTGTTCACATTCTTGTTTGATGTTATGTTGAATTTTCATCCATGTGGAAAAATATGCTTTCATGTTTTTCATTCAGCAAAAAGAGGCAGCAGGTACACTTGGATCCACTGAACTAGCCTTAACTAGAAGGCGCCAGTCCCTGACTTTTCTCAAAGCAGTCAATGTCAGCTGAGCACTGTAGGGGGCGGGTGGTGGCACACCTCCGGTCAGAGTGGCTCTGGCTTGTGTGCCGCTGTCTCTGTAATCAAGGGTGACTGCTGCTTCTGAGGCCATCGTCAGTGGTTCCAGTAGCATGTGATCCATTGGCCTCTACAGGGCATTGCCCTCGAGCCCAGGATTAGCCATGTCATAGCATGCAGCTTGAACAGCGCCAGCAGGCCACTGTTTGTGGCGGAAGCACCTAAATCCAGTTAAAGGATTTACACTCTTGCCTTCTACTCCTCTCCTCTACACTTCAGCCTTCTCCACTTGATGCAGTCACATCAAGTAGTTAAATGTGCCAGTGGGCACCGTTACAGGCAACTCAGAATTTGGGTGAGGTTTGCAGAAAAGTGATGACACCCCAGAAGAAGTCGATAATTTAACCCATTAAGACCGGGAACGCATCTATGTGTCATTTTTAGATTTCTTTGGGCTATTCAAAAATAGCAGATCACAAGCTCATAGTCTGCTATTTTTTAAAATCTTAAATTCGCGGCAAAATCTTGGATTATATTTTTTAAAGCGAACATTTGTCAAATATTTAGTTCCAGGAACCCCCAGAAGCAAAGATTTGAGTTACAAATGTCCGCCAAAAAAAATCTAATATTTGCACAACTTTTCATGATTTTTCAAAAATAGCAGATCTACAAGCTCATAGCGCGGCACTCGTGCCTTGTATATGAGCTTGGAAATTTGCTATTTTTGAATAGCCCAACGAAATCTAAAAATGACACACAGATGCGTTCCCAGTCTTAAAGAGTTAAAATGTCCTCTTAGCTTTGGTGGTTGGTTACTTGAGACTTTCTAATAAAATCAGTTTTTGGCCTATAGAGGTCCTTACACTCAAGCAATAGTTAATTTCAGACATTTGAGCCAATTAGTGAATTGCCTTGCCATGAGCCTCTTGCATTATATTTAATTACCCCATTTCAAATTATCTTAGTTCACAATACTTAAATAGAAAGTAATAATAACACTAGTAATTTTAAAGTAAATACTAGTGTAATACGTATCTACAGTATATTATACATATCTGTTTTCATATGCTCCATAGATCAAGAATCAGTCCAAGGCAATCTCCAAGGTTACTCATATCAAAGAAAGTTTTGTTTAGATTACGCAGGTTCTCATATAATAACTTGGATGTCAAATGTAAATGTACTAGCTTTGGTAATTATTTCAAACACTTGATTTGATGTGTTAGTGATAGTGAAATGTATCTGAAGTATGTAGCAACGCCACTCAGAGATTTGTATGTGCTAGCTACTAGTATTGGCTCTGTAGAAAGGTTGCCTAGTACCTATGTTTGTTGTGGGAGAATACAGAGAGCAGCTAAAAGCTGTAACATAAAGCCCAACATTATGGTGTGTAGATGGTAATTATAGATGTCACCATTATATGATGCACTGATACAGGTATTCAATTAACCGTGTGAAACTTCAAATAGTGTTGTAGGGGATAAAAATATGTAGTCCATATGAAAGAATTGAGGAATCAGACGTATATTGGAACACCCTTCTCTTTCAGTATAAATATCAATGCTTTACCTCTTGTTAACAAATCATTTTACCATGTTAATCTCTGGTCATCCTTATGGAGCTGAATAGCAATCATAGATGTTGCCTTTTGATGTGGATACACTGCAAAGTGTAAACCCCTTGCACAGGCTTGCATTTTTTATCTCATGCCTTTTGTTTGAAGAAATTGGCATCTTAAAATCCATAAATTGCCCTAAAAAGCCCTGTTTTTCTCCTGTGAGACTCAGCAATTGCATCACAATGGCTGCTGCTCCCCAGTTGATTAACATTGGAAATGCAAGCAATACATGCCATATAATTTTTTTCTCTTTTCTTCTTTCTCTAATCGTTTTGTTATGGGTTGTTATTTCTCAGCCAGGAGGGACACCATTGACCATATCGAAAACACTCAACACAATTACAGTGGCATCCCGCGGGGCCTTGTGGTAAGGTCTAGGAACATCCGAGGCCATGTTGGCCTCTGCTGGGTAGAGTGGCTCATTGACCAGCCATGCTCTAGTCTTTCCGTGTCCTGTGAATATCTCTTTAGTAAATAGAAAGCATAATGGCGTGCGTATATGTAATTACACGTACACACTTGTTTTAACCCATTAAGACCTGGAACGCATCAGTGTAATTTTTTTTATTTGAGATAAAAAGCATTATTTTACACTTTGGCTATTCAAAAATAGCAGATATACAAGCCCATAGTGCGGCACCGAGTGCCGCCATACGAGCTTGTAGATCTGCTATTTTTTTTAAATTGTGAAAATGGGTGCAAATCTTTGAATATATATATATATATTCTTTTAAACATTTTTAACTCAAATCTTTGCTTTTGGGGGTCCCTGGAACAAAATATTTTGAGATGGAGGGTTGGCGGCCAGATACATATCATTTTGGGGGTCCTTGACATGAAAAAGCACCACTGATAAAGAAACATAAGTTTTTCAGAATACTGTTGGGATTTAGAAGACATTTGTAGAATCGGCTTCAGGTCTTAACTCTTTAACTGCCAGTATATACATTAATAAACTCACCCACTGCCAGTGGTTTTTGTGTTTTATAACCTTTTCAAGTAGTCACAGAATATTTATCTCCAGTATGATCGATCCCCTGATGGTTGCTAATGACTGAGAGATTCACTGTGTGGTTTCACAAATGTCAACGAGCTCATCGCGACCTCGTTGACATTTATTGTCCGCCTTTGAAAATAGCATGTCTGGACCAAAAATACATAGTAAAAAAAAAAAGTACACAGGAGCCGAGATGCAGCATTTTAAGTAATAAGTTAACCAGGGAGTGAATGGAGCAGTAAATCTTCGGATTAACTGAATTTAAACTTTTGACATGCCCAAAATAGTGACACCAGGTTGACAGTGGTTAGTCAGGAAGATCCGTGCATACCTGGCCAATGGCCCGTCTCCACATTGATGTGGGTTGTGCTCGTAGGGTAGGTTAGTGTCTATATCTACTGTGGGAGGGTTGGCCTATTGGCACCAATTTGTCCACACGTGTACAGATACCGGGAAGAGTGAGGTAGGGGCGTGCACATACTGTGGCCTGTTGCATATCTGCACCCTGACAGTCAAGGTAATCTGGATCAGCTTCTCTAAAACTGTACTCTTTCCTCCCCCTGTCCCACCGTCCCACCCACCGCCTACTGCTGTCTCCCCTGCCTCCACTTCCAAGAGCCCCCCTCTGCTGGGGTTTTCCTTCCTCCATAGAGATGTGCTTCCTGCTAGCCCCTTATCGCTGCTTACAACAACGCTCCCTGGAGCACAGGCAGACACACACACACACACACACACACACACACACACACACACACACACACACACACACACACACACACACACCACTCGTACGTTGCACACCAAAGACAGTGTTGTCTGCGTTGAGTGGAACATCCAGCATTTATTTTCTCCCCTTGCCTGCAACAGCCTCACAGTTTCAACCTCTACCGTGTTTACAGTCTAATAGTGATTATCAAAGTTATCCAGGGATCAAATCTGATAGTGGATTGTTGTATAATAAATATACAGTATTTGCTAGCTATATCTGACATAAAAATGCCTGTAATTTAAATGTAGAAAATATAAAAGCTAACGGCGTGACCACCAATAATTACCGTAACCCCATCATCCCCTGTAGCCGCCTGAAAATCTATACTCGAGACCATTATTTACCCTCCTTGACCAGTAAGTGTTATGGAGCTGTGGTAGAGCACCTGTCCATCTGCAGTCGTCCCTGTTATCCATCACCCATCCCACGCCCGCAAGCTCCCTCCATCTCCAGCCTCCTCCTGTGCCCCTGAACACAATTACTCATGGCAAGACAAATGACAGGCTCCCTCTGCTGAGATATCAAAAAGCCCCGGCCACTTTTAAATGAAGGCACTTTGGCAGCCCTGTGCTCCCTGTGCTTATCGGCGGGCGAGCAGTGCCCCTGGCCGTCCTGTGTCCCCCCCTCCTTCCACCATCACCACCCCCAGTTCTCTGTGCCCTCCTCAAGGGGTTTAGTTAGGGGAGCCACAGGGAGGGCCAGCCCGGCTTGATTTATCTCCCTGGCCCCTCTGCCCGGCCACTCAGGCAGGCCGAAAGAGCCGACGAGGCTCCAACGGGCCTTGGCTAGAAAGCCCGGCATTAGCTGAAATAAACCATCCTGCCGCCCAGTGAAAAATGTCCTCTGATTGGCTAATTAATCAGTCAAAGGGGAGCGACGCGGCTTGTGACTTGAGGGACCCGAGCGGGCGACCGCAGAGGGCCCACTGATAAATAGACTCCCAGCCGATTCATACATCAACAAAAGTTACTCATTTTTTAAAGCCGCCAGCTCATGTGAAAGGTGGAAACACCGAAGCCCACGGTTATATATTTTTGCCCGCTATATTTCTTGCTCTTTTTTTTGGGCTGTGTAGGGGGAAATGGTTGATCTCTCACAATTGTAGTTTTTAACATGGTCTAACATGCCTGAAGTGTTCATTACTTTTCCATTAGAAATTCTTCTATCATCTCACTGATCACGCAAAAAACATAAAACATTGTTGAACTTTCTTTTGTGTGATCAATGAACTGAATTGTTAACGTGATGGATTTATATAAAATGATCCATAATTTATTTAGCTTTTGACTATACCATCAAATGTCTGTGATATTAGCAAAGCACTTAAGTCTGATTGCATAACTTAATACATTCATTAATACAGTGGTTCTCAAAGTAGGGTCCGTGGTCCCCCAGAGGTCCTTGAGGGGGTTCCAGGGGGTCCCCAGCAAAATGTGTTTATAAAGCTCAAAATGTGTTTAATACTCATGTCCTATTTTTGACTTGGGCTAATTGAAAATAGTGATCTACAAGCTCACAACGCATCGCCATGCGACGCATTGTGACCTTGTAGATAAATATGCTTTTGAAAAAGGTTTTAACACCACTCTTTTATGGGGGTCCCTAGCACGACATATTTTCACATGGGGGTCCACGGCCAAATGCATATAAATTTTGGGGGTCATTGACATGAAAATGTTTGAGACCCACCGAATTAATAGATGGACTTGGACTATTTTATCTAATGCTTAATGGACAAATTTGTAAATAAATATCGGTTTGTTTGGCAAAAAGCCATCAGTGAATTAGTGGAATTCCTTGTTGATTTCCTGAGGGAATAAATCAAGGCAGTTCACTCTGAAAGGCAGTATGCTCCAAGAAATATCTATTTTCCTAAATAAAACATTTCAGGCACATCAGTAGCAGCTAATTTAATACCAGTGCCGTGCTCAAAAGTGTAGCGGTGATAAATTGCGATTTGTGATTTGCTGTTTTTTTGACATGTGAAAGTCCCAGACAGGCAACGGGCACGGTGCACTCTGCTCCCCGGGTCGGCGTGACCCCTGCAGCCTTTCTCACTCCCACTCCTCTTCGGGCACAAAGGCTCCACGACTGAGCCTCATCGGGTGGCACCTGTTGCAGGGTTCTTCCTGCCCACGCCTCGTCCACATGAAGGATCGCACGTCAGCGGAGGCTCCCCCGACGCCGCCATCTTAAGGAATATGGGGCAGGGGCGATGCACATTGGGGGCTTGCGTGTTCGGCAGATGCGGCAGCAGGGCGCCAGGGAGTCAGTGGGCGGAGTCACGCAGTGAAACTTTGCTGACAGCGCAGAAGCAAAGTGTCTTTTCTTTACGAAAATATGCTAAACACGATGTTACAGGTCTCACGAGTCAGTCAGTACCAGCTACTAAGGCCTATACACAGCAAGTAAGATGGTGTTGAATATCTGCTGGTCGGTCAAGAAACTAGCTGGAATGTTTGTTTTTTTAGTTTTCCAGTACATTTGCTAAAGTTTGTACTGTAAATGACCATATTTTAACCTTACTTTCCTCAAGGGTCGAATTCACTTATTTTTTTCTATGACGTTATATAATTGACAAAAACATTGCACCATAGTAGTGGCTTTATTTTCAGCAAAATTGGCCGCCGGCTTATGCATCTGTTGAGAGAAGTCACCATGGAAAACGTGCATTGTGGCAAAGCGGCTGGCGCGTCTGGAATGGGCTACATGCACTCGTGCTGGGCACCTTGTTTGTTGTGAAACCGAGGAACTCTAATTCACTCTCGGATAACATCTAATTGCCTCAAACAAAAGCTGCGCCTCTCAAAGAGCGTGTCCGTTGACAGGGCACCATTGTCGCTGCCGCCGAAAATAAAGGGACCCGCCAAGTGACACAACCACCACCACCACCCCCCACCTGCGGAGACGTGCGCACACACACACCTACTATCTACCTCCCTGGCAGCTCTTGTGGACGGCTCCCTCCAGGCCTTGCCAGCTCGCTGACACTTACAGATTAGTGCTGAAAAAAAGGAAAAGGGAGCGTCTGTCTCTTAGTTACAGGACTAAGCTAGAATGCATGGGGCCAGGGTAATTACTGCCTGGTGCAGTTAACTGCCCAAAGATTTCCAGCCCCCTTGGCTGTTTACGGCCACAGCCTCCCGTTTAATCACTGACTCTTAAACTTAATAAATCACGGCTGGGGAAAATAATCGCTGCATCTTCTTTCTTTGGTGAGGAGATGAGGGGGGGGGGGGTACCTTTATGCTCTTGGGGGGCATTGTCGGCAAACACTTGCAATGTTAAACAAGCACAGGGCAGTGATGCTGCATGCATAATCTTGTCTTCATTTGTTACTTATGATAAACGTTCTTGCGTCTGGGAGCAAAGTGCAATTTTTCAACGCCCAATTTTATTTATTTATTTTGCTCAGTTTTCTAGAAGCTAAACATAAGCTAAGATGGTGTGCCTTTAGAAAAGGAATTCAGGAACCCTGTTGGATATTTAGTAATTTTGTTGAAAATCCTATTCAGACATTTCTCATTTTTTGTGTACACATTGTCATTTGGGTTCATTGCTTTAAATGTTACTCTTAAAGGTATTTCTGCAGAAAGTAACACCAAAAATTGTCTTACCAGTGTCGCTGCTTCAGAGGCAATGATGTATCTTCTTTTGAAAATAATTGATGGTGAACTGAGTCGTATGTTTATTTATCAGAGGATAAGCAGGGGTATCCACCTGTTTTCCTGTCCGCCCACATCAGGCTCATGAGGGATGGGGCCGGTGGAATTCTCTGCTCATCAGGGAGAGACAGCTGGGTAATCCAGGCCTGATCCATAGACCTTGACTATCGCCAAATTTATTATTGTGGCAGGACAATGAAGGCACATTCATGCAATTAGAGAACCAACCAATATTGGCTGGATGTTATTGAAAAAATTGCAAGTAATGCAAACCGGCACTTTTTAAGAAAATAAATGGGTAACCAGAGCTCTGTCGAATGCTAATGAATATGGGTCCCAGAGGTGACTTTTTTTCTTTCAGAAGCTGATGATTAGTAGGACAGAACTGTTCTTTGGAAGAACTCTTCACATTCAAGCATTCTATGTAGTTTTACCCAGGTTTGTCCCTCAGTCATAGATGAGATTTTTTACCATTATACTAACAGGTTTGCAAACATGTCTGAACCTCATATACACACCTTCACTTTCCGCAACATTGGGTTTAGTAATCCAGGATGAGTTGTTTTGGAACACCCAAGACAACATTAAAACATGACTCAAACACATCAATCAAATGGGTAAATGGGTGGTGCCAGTTATGAAGTTTTTATGTAAATTGACATTGGATTAACTTGTGTTTTATCAACAATTATTCCTCTGCAGTATTTTCATTGCCCTCTTGTTTACGCAATTATACCCGTTTCGCATTAATCTCACGTTCCGTTTTGAAGAGATTAACAGATCACCTATTGCAATTCTGGTGCCAGTGTGTCTTGATTTAATGTAATGGTAGATTCATCTGTATCTAAGCCTCCACAAGTCTTTCTACAAGTCTTTCTCCCAAGGTGGTGTGGGTATTGTTATCTTTAATAGCGGTTGACCATTCAACCATTGAAATGTACTGTAGGTTCTTCCTCAAGTACAGTACAGTTTTGCATTACAATTAGCCAGTTTACTAACACACTCAAACTTGGATAAAAAGGGCAACAAAAAATGCCTAGATATCATTTGTTTATTTACAAAGATAGACGAATCACATTCAACAAAATGGTTACTTTCTATATTTATTGAACTTGAACCTTAATTTATCTCATATCCATAGCCTTATTTTTATTTGTTTTAAAAAAGACAGTAGTCACCTTTTTAAAGAGATTTCCTAATATTTATAAAAGGTTGTAGAACTGAATTGAACCCAATGTGTTTGCAGCAACATCATAGGCACTGTGATGAACCTTCCCCACTATTCCTCTGTGTGCTTGATGGAGCCCGGCTGAATGTCTTGGCACCTTGCACATGGCGCTCTCCACTGGCTCCATTAGCAGGAGAGAGATAGAACTGGAGTATCTTGAAGGAGGTGGCCTGTTGAATGTCTTCCCACCTCTCCTTTTCTCTGAGACCCTCTCTGTGGGTCCTCCCTGTGTTCCCTGCCCAGCCCCAGCCCCCGCCAGGGGAGAGAGCAAAGCAGGAAGGGCCCGATAGCCAGCCAGACCGCTCCTCTGCCGAAGGAGCCTTATCTCAGAGCTGCACACAGCACGCTGAGCGCATCCTCTTCCTGGGGTTCTGGGGCTTGGAGCAGTGGGAGGAGGAACAGGAATGGTTGGATATAGGTGTGTTTACCACTACAGCACTGCTTCACTCCCCCACCACCCGGTGCTCTTGTCTAGGCCTGCCTCCTTGCAGCCATTCTTCTCCAGTTTTAGTGTTGTGGGCTTGCTATGAGCATTGCCATAATCACTTTTTGAACTGTACAGGAGGTGGTTATCTCCTTTATGCAGTCATGTTGACCAGTCCTCTAGTTTGGGCACAGATTTGGCTAACATTAACACATGCCTTGACATTTTAGGAGTATTTGATTTTTAAGTGATTCTTAATGTAACAGTATAGTAGTATAGTATGTTCCTTTTAAATAGCCTGAACAAGTTTGCCCAAAGCTTTGAGAAGGGCCATGTTAAATTAATTTGTACATACAAATGCATTTCATCACATGCTTATATGCATGTATGCGTATATGCAGTAATAGCGTGTGTGTGTGAGAGAGAGAGAGATCTTAAACATCACTATTATTACTACCACTGTACTCTGTAATACATGATCTCAGCATCTTGGAATGATCTCTGTGGATGTATCAGTTTCAGTTATGGCTGGGATTTGGGAATCTAGCTATCAAACAATCTGAAAACATGCTGTGTCAGACAGAATTCCTCACCGGAAGAAATGCCAGGATTAACTCAAAGAAATGTTCACTATGCCCTTAGGTACAAATGAAGTAGGCTGTCATTTTGAGGCCTGCAAGTGATGCGATAGAATCTTTGCTTTTAGCAATCATCCAGTTACCACACCATGCAAGAGTCCTCTGGTTAAAGACCTGAAAGCATAATGCATTGATTGTGCCTTGCAGCATCATGCACAACATGGTAAACAGGAGGGGTTGCCTGCAAATTACTTGCAAATGAGTAGTTTAATTTGAACTAATTAAGACCTGAGGCCGATTTAAAAAACACCTTCTAAATCCTAACCCATTTTTTTTTTAAACATATTTTTATGTATATAAAAAAAGAAATTGTGTTGCTATATACATAGCAACATTTAAAATGACACTGATGCTTTCCCGGTTTTAAAGGTATAACAACGTAAAGGCTTTCCAGGTCTTAATGGGTTAATACAGCGAGGCTCTGTTTTAAATGAGTCTGAAGTGTGGTTAATTTAATTGAGGAAGAAGTGACAAAGAAATTGACACAACTGGCCAGAGTAGGATTAGTGGTCAGTAACAAGGATAACTATTTTGTTTCACACACTTGCAAATTAATTCGAAATGGAAAAACAACAGGTGGCACTATATAATATGTGATGCCCCGACCCACCAAAAAAGCGCACCCGCTTTATTGCGTGTGCAAGTTGTATGCGAATGTTCTCGCCAAACTTGGCCACAGCAAAACGTCTGATAACGTCTGATGATAATGCGTGCGGACACACTTTTTTTTTACCGCCCAGGGAAGGAAAGAAATCATGCACGAGCAGAGCGTCCGTGGGTGGCCAGTAAGAATGGCTGTAGTCATTAACACAGAGTCGAAGAAAAGCATCTGTGCACTTATGCTTGTATGCCTGGTGGGATTTGTGCATAATACTGAAAAAGGGAAATGTTGAAAAGTAACTTGGAATAGTTAACAAAATAACTGGTTACATGAATTTAAATCAAACGAACAAATACACAAAGCACCTTGTTATCAATGCAATTCAAGGACCCCAACAGAGATGCTCATAGGCCTGCGTCCTGCGTCTCTGACGCACCATATTGAAAAAGGACGCATTCACGGCACCCTCGTTGCGTCCATGGGACGCACTACAATTTAGCGGAAATTACCGCGGATTTGAAGGCCATCCGTGGATTTCAAAGCCGTCCGCGGATTACAAGGCATAGTGCAGGAAACAAGAAAAATCTCGGTAAAACACCGCCGTATTGAGAAGTATTCTCACTCTGTCTCAGGGCATTGCGAGCTGCTGCTAGAGGGAGAGAGTGAAAGTGCTGCGCAACTTACAGCCCAACTTCAAAGCAAGTTAACGATGGCTCGTTGACCCCAATTTGACCACTAGGCAATCAACACTGAACAGCACTAATTAATGGCAGCTGTGATTCTTGTGTCTTTCCGTGCAGCCAGATATCAAATAATTCCCTGTAGAGCAGGGGTCTTCAGTGTTTTCAGGCCAAGGACTCCCTAGTTGAGAGAGAGATGAAGCAGGGACCCCCTCTATATTGTATAAAATTGTGTTTCAGATAAACTTTTGCTGCTCTTTTTTCCCTTTACACACCTATAACTCCAAAAATAGCCGATCTACAAGCTCACAAGTGTGAGCTTGTAGATCTGCTATTTTTGGCTAAAGTTCTCCTCAGAAAAGGGATACTAGGATTCAAGTGGTTAATGTAAAAAAAAAAATCAAGTACTACAAGTACTACAAGTACTAGTTGTCGGATTTGGAATTGTGTACTTTTCTTTCAGATACATGTTCTACATGAATATAACCATATAAGATGAAACACGAGTTAAACGCTGTGCATTTTTGTGGGACCCATAAAATGTCCCTGGGACCCATCTAAAAGACCACCCTTGCATCCCAGGACCCATTGCATTGAAAACCTAGCAACATCACTGCCCCAACGGAAACAAGTCCGCAAGGACTTTTTTGGTCGGACCTTTTAGACAAAAGTATTATAAATGTAACTGTGTTGTTTTACATTCTTTTGCCTAATAACATTTTCAATCAATCAAAAAAAACATAGAAATAGTAATTTCTCTGAGATATTTTACCTTGAACACAGATCAACAGAATCTCCAGGGGTGTCAATATTGCTAGCCAACTCTTTTGGTGTACACTGTACATAGCTCTGGTTGTCCAGTCTATGCTCAGCACAGCAATTTTCCCCCTGTCGTATCAGAGATGAGCCTAATGGAGGTCCCCAGGCAGTGAGAAGACCAACCACACACCAAGTTCCAGCCACTTCCCTGATGAAGGGGATGTTTCTCTCACTCTCACTGCCCTTACCTTCTCCTTACCCTCGCTCATTCACCCCCTACCCTCTCGAGAGTAATTTCACAGGCAGTTGGAAAGTGGCCCCCAGCCATCATCCCAAATCCCTGTTACATGTTGTTCGGCGCTGTCAGCTCTAAACTCCATCCCCAGTCTCCCGACCAGAGAGGATGCCATTGTGCAATAACAGGGAGTATAGATTTTCTCTGGGAAGTTGGAAAGTTTTGTTTAATGGCATCTCACCTGAAGGTCCATATCCCCCTCGTTAGAGGTAAAAGCCTATTTTTGGCTAAGTTCTGTGGTAGTGGAGAACTTTCTAGGGCCTTTGAACAACCAGCCATGTGTCTTTCAGCCTCACTCATTTGTGGATTCACCCTAAAGGTTCTGAACCCAACAATTATATACTTAAATAGGTTTATACTTTCACTTTTATACTAATGTATTTCTATACTAAGTATTGTTGCTTGCATAATTTCAATCCTGAATGAAAACTGAGAACATTATTCCATCTTCTTGATCAATATTCAGAGTAATCTATGCATTTTTACGGATTTGATCAATGTATTAGTCTTCAACACAATGACTTTACCTTCCTTTCCCGTATAGAATAGTATTGACTCTTAAGGGGTGTCTGAGTCTTTTATGGACAGAGACTAATCGTCGGCTTCTTGCTAAAGTCTCCAGAGGCCTGGCTTGAGAGAAATGAGAATCCTGTTGTACTCCAAGTAACCACCTTAACAACCAAATGCAGATAGAAAATGCATGCAATTATTTCATATGCTCGAAGGCACACCTGCATGCTCAGAAGCGCCACCAATGCATTTCAGCATCAAAAGATCCCACAACTCGCCTCTGGATCTACACTCATTGTTTTAGCAGCTCATCATTTTCGCATGCCTTTCTCACACAGTATTCGGGGTCAAAATCAGTGTAATCTGGATGTAAACGCATAAAGGCCAAACTATGAGGTGATTGACCTCAACATGCTTTTTTCACGTTTATCTCTAATCTGTAGGGTTTGAAAAATGCCATGCCCGTCGCCATCTCGAAGGCAATACACAGAGCGGCAGCATTGTTTAGTGTGATATCCTCTGGAGGAGCTTCTGTATTCTTCAGGACAAATCATTATGCATTGAGTAGGCCATTAGGAAAATGAAGACAAATGGGTCGCCGGGGTGGCATGACAAACTGTTCATGGTGTACAGTTAGATTCTAGACTGTACTCTGTACCCCTGTGGTTGGACACAGTTTTTGCACATTTGGCCCAGTGAAACAGGTAGCCATAGCCCGAAGGTTAGAAAGATGTTGCGATCAGGGGGTCTCGGTCGCTATTACCTAGATTTTCTTGGGGAAAATGTACTGCACTTGCTTAACAATGACTGTTATCAGTGTGCCTTAAAGCCCTTTTGTGGTTTCTTTTGAAAATGTGGAGTGTTCATTTAAAATGTAATGGGTCACTTTTAGTAAAGTTTGTATGAATAAATGGTGTTTCCATGGATAAAAAAAAATAAGAATTTGTCCAAGTCATTAACCTTTCATTTTGGTTAGTTCTGCCACTTACCAGTATATTACTGATGCTGGGCAGTGACATTGAACAGACAGAAATGTATACAATAATAGCTGAGAGCAGAGATGTCATCCCAGTTGTATTCAATATCTGCAACAGCTCCCTGCACCATGTTGATTTTGTGTTTAGTAAAGTTTGTATGAATAAATGGTGTTTCCATGGATAAAAAAAAATAAGAATTTGTCCAAGTCATTAACCTTTCATTTTGGTTAGTTCTGCCACTTACCAGTATATTACTGATGCTGGGCAGTGACATTGAACAGACAGAAATGTATACAATAATAGCTGAGAGCAGAGATGTCATCCCAGTTGTATTCAATATCCGCAACAGCTCCCTGCACCATGTTGATTTTGTGTCCTATGATTAAAATACAAAACTTTGAGTGTTGGTGTAAGGTACATTTTTATATTTGTGGAAACATTAACCACCTAAGCTTGTAGAGCTGCTATATTTGAGATTCAAGTGGTTCAAGAACCTAGCGAGTAAAGTTGAGAGACAGAATCTACAGAATCTAAATGAATGGTAGTTCTGCCCTGGCAGCTTCCCAGTCACGTAACCGAAGGTGTGGCACACACTTGCAGCACCGTATTATGTTGTGAGATGAAGGTGATGAAGTAAATGCAAGCTGCATAGCTGGCCCCATGCTTTTGTCATCTGCTTAAACACTTAAGACCATGGTCCCCCTGTGGTCTATTCTAGCCGAAAATGGCAGATCTACAAGCTCACAATGTATCGCAACGCCTTGGGACTCTAGGGTTCATGTGGTTAAAAATAACAAATGTGTTTTAAGCAGATCTTTTAACACCCATTGTTAAATGAAAACTATTCTTGGGCCCTTTTAACTCATGCAGATCTGGGCCATTTAAACCTCCACATGATGACTGACAATCACTTCAGCTTTGGGGTCTTCCACCATTGTCTGTGGTCTATTTTTGTGTCGGCCCTCTAAATGCTACATGAAACCCTTGCGCTACCTTCTCATTTGTATCTTTTCTGTCTTATAGGAGAACAATAGCAGAGATTCCCAAGAGAAGGAGGAGAAGAATGAGGCTTCCACCACTTCTGAACCTGATGTCGAGTCCATCACCAAGACTACGACCAGTACTCTCAGCATGCAGGAGTACTTTGCCCAGAGGATGGCTAAGCTGAAGAGGTCTCGTGGTGAGGCCCAGAATCCAGCCTCATCCTCGCCACCCGAGGCAGAGACCAGTGAGACGCCAGGCTCATCCGAAGAAGTAGACGCCATCCACGCGGTCGATGACACAGAAGAACCAAAAAAGAAAAAGAAGAAGAAACGGAACAGAGAGGCTAAGGACGAGATGGCCGAGACCACTGTTGCTCCCACTATCATCGAAGTAAATGAGGATCAAGAGTGTGCGTATTCAGAGAAAAAGAAGAAGAAAAGCAAAAAGGCGAAAAAAGAAGAGGCCATGGATGAGGAGGACTGCAGCTCCACCTCTGGTCTGGAGCAGAATGGCACGGAGGACCTGCCCCCTGCTAAGAAAAAGAAGCATAAAGCTTGCAATAATGACTCGGATATGATAGGTGGACATGACCCGACTGATAATCTAAACGTGGAATCTGAGGTTGTACACAAAAAGAAAAAGAAGAAGCAAAGAGAACAGGTAGACAGTGAGGTTCTTGTGGCTCAGGAGCAGGTAGAGGAGAAGAGATCCAAAAAGCACAAGAAAGGGAAAAAGAACAATTAGGGCATAATTTAAGTTGTTTTCTTTACCTTCTCCCAAATCATGAACTGTAAATACATCAGGATGATGTGATGTGGTTCATCGATCAGGATTACGTTACCTTTTCCCACAACATCATGAACTCTAAAGACATCAGGAGGATGAAATAATCTTTTGAAAATCTGATTGTGAACGCTGAGGTAGCTGAATAATTTGAATACATTTCTCGCTGAGGTAGCTGAATAATTTGAATACATTTCTCAAATCAAACATTGTTAGCGAATTGTGATTCTATGCTTTCAAAGCTTAAACGACGACAGACATTTATGCTTAAAATACGTTTATAAACCCTTACTCAATGGTGTAGTTGATGATTTTTAAATCGGTCCAATAGAGCCTTTATATTGTGAATCTTGGGAGCTGCACAGTACAAGTGTATTCTTGCACTAATGCTCGGCTACTGATGATCCTGCTTTGCTCTAGTCTAGGGCATTCATCAAATTCATCTTTCCTTTATAAATGTCCTTGTCTTGGATTCTCATAACCATACAGTAAAATTAATACAATTCCAGGCATCAGACAAAACTAACATCATGATGGAATATGTAAACCCAGGGCGTAAACAATGATTTCATTCCAGAATGATGTACATTCACACTAATTGCTTTATTGGGTATTTATATTGTGGTTTTCCTTTTATTTAAAGCCTCAATCTGGGATTACTTCCATAGTTGGTATGCTGCAGAGTCAAAAGGGCATTGATGGACCACATAACATAAATGCAAATATATTATTTACTTCTGTGATGAAATAAGACGCTAAACGAGCATATGATGATATAAATATTGTCTCTACCATACAGATGGATAAAATAATGTATTAATTGCAATACATTCTGGACTGGAGCTTTGAATCATAGTATCCTTTTTATTTTATTCTCTAGCCAGCAATCGGGTGGTGTGTGTGACCTCTCATTTTGGAACAAAACCCTGTTGTGATTCACATGAATTATACCTTGAATGGTTTGTGTTGATTTATTTAATGTCACATTTCAGCATGACAACAATCTGAACTGTTTAACAGAACATGTAAATGGTTTTAAAGAAGGCTTATGAATAGTTATACCGGTGCCTTTCTATCAGAGAAAAGTCCTCTTTCAATAAATCAACATTATGTACATGTGCTTTTTCTTATATATTAAGTGAGAAATGCAAATTGTGTTTTTAAAAAATAAGTAAAGTTGCTGTAATTGACAAGCAATTCTGAGGATTATTGCTGAATATTGCTGGATTTAACCTTTGTTGTACGAGTTGCACGCTATTTTTGGTGCACGACTCAACTAAAGCTCACTAAAAACAACTTGGGCTAAACGAACATCATTCCCTGTCTCTTGCATGAGCTATTTGCGACAGTCCATGTATCAATGGAGAGAAGTATGGCCCAAACTGAAATGCACCCCTCTTAAATGGCATTCGCAGCAGACTCCTGTCTCCGAACCGATTTGATTAATGACGTTATGAATTCCTGTTCTTTTGACTGAACAGACCAGACCCTTAACAAGCTGGTCTTGTTCTGAGACAGAGTGGGTGTTATGAGTCAAAAGAGGAAAAAGGAAACTAGCCGTCTGCTGCTGCTGTCAACATACATAGCATATTCCCATCAATGTCAATTTACTAACTGATTCATAATATGATTTGATTAACGGCCCCATAGTGGAATTTTATCTTATATGATTTCTTATTGGTAGGTTTACATTTGTGGATGGTTACGGTGTAAGTGTATAAGGTTAAAGCTGGTGAATTGAGCCAGGGCATATGTCAAATGAAATGTACTGAGTTGAATAGTTTGAAGTGAAAAGTGTTTAGGCTACTTTTGGTTATTAAGTCAGATGATTCTTTCGTTGTTCTTATGTCTTGGGCATGATACTAAAACAATTGTAGGAACTTGACAAAAAGGAATTATTTGGCCTTTTCTTTTATATGCCATGCCCCCAAATGAGGATAATGCTTAATGTATGCTCGATCGTACGTTGATGTCGCACCAAAAATAGATCAACAAGCTCACAACTCATCCTCAACTGAGTTGTGAGCTTGTAGATCGGCTATTTTCTGCACTGTTACAAATAATAAATAAATCCACACTCTGACCTAAACGCCTACAGGGTCACACGCTCATCAATCTCAAACTCATCTTAATCTCAGTATAAAAAATAATAGCCTACTAATATCCTATGCAACTAATAGTTGCCTACGCATTTATAAATGAAAGCAATGACTCATTTATTTTTTGTTAATTACATTTTACAAGTCTAATTGATAAGCCAGTTAATAGCCAACTTAAGATTTGTAGAATAAAATCTTTAACATGCTGTATTGGCTTTTGATACATTGATTTTGAGGTATATCCTATATAACAAATAACACAACTCCTTCCCATGTAAAATGTGAGTCTTTCTAAGAGTCTTATAATCTTTGTAACATCTAAAGAAGTAGGCTATACGGGTGAACAACAACAGGCTGATATATTTCCACCCACTCTGGTTAAATAAGGAAAACCCCATTCCTGGAGAGCATAGCCTGGCTACCTGTGCCTACCTCATACCTATATAGTGAGTAAGTATGGTGTCACATACAATAATGCACACAAGCTCATTCATAGACTGACGTGTGGGTGCCTCAATTCGCAAACTCACGCTTACCTAGTTGGAAGTACACAAACGGACCTATACATGATATATACACAGTAAAATCCTCAGTGATAAAGGTAGGGTGGTATTTTTTGGTTAAAACAAAAAAGTTTTTGTTAAAAGGATAAAGCACTATATTCTGATTATCGTTGCTATAGAGTGTTTGTTCAGTAACAGGGGTCTCCCTGCATGTTTCTCCAGTTCTTTAATAAACAGAAAATACATTTTCAGTTATAGGTGACAAAATCTTAGTCAGTCAGGAGAGATTTATCAGTTCATTTTGATAGTGTTCCAGTTCCAATTTTGTCTGGTCATTTCTTTGTGTCATCACTTCCAAATTCACTCGTTTAATCTGTATCCTAACTGAGTTCTCCATCCTGATTGGATAAAATTGGTATCCCGAGTCCTGAAAATAAATTTTCTGTTCAATAAAGAGCTGGAGAGACTGGGAGACTAGTGTTACTGAACTAACACGCTAGCAATGAATATAGAGCTATTGAACACTTATTTTAACCAAAGAAAATCACTTCCCCTAGAGTGTACACATGGACCCTTGCTGGAGTGTAACTTTGAGACTCTCAGACTTAAATTCAATTAAATTAACACGTGGGGATTTTACAGTGTAGGCCTACTGCACACACACACACACACACACACTTCGTGTCAGAGCATCGAGAGGAAGTGCGGGTCTATATATCACCCATGTGTCTGCTCTCTACGCAATCTGGGGCATCAGGTGCCGGGGTATCCTGTTCCTGTGGGGGTAAAGAGTCCCACACAGAACTCTGAGAGAGCTGGACCTGACACTTCATTCTGATGGGTGGGGAGGGACTGGTTACCCGTGTGTAATAGATGTGTAATACAACTTCAGATCCATGTTCCCCGGTGGAGCCACATCAGAGGAAAGCCTATAGTATATCCTATGTTATATATCCCATGTAGATGGCAAGTAGATATATGCCCGGACAAATGCTACGCTTGCAAAAAAGAGTGGGAGATATTGTTGGTGGATATACTGTATAGCTAGAGGTGAGCAGGAAGAGAGACGTTATTTGGTTCAGGGGTCTTCAATGTTTTTCAGGCCAAGGACCCCTAGCTGAGAGAGAGATGAAGCAGAGACCCCCACTACATATTGGATTCATGTTAAATGGGTTTCAGACATTGAACGACGTAAACCCTCAATACTTGACAGTGACGGCTCCAGAGAATTGTGACTGGGGGTCACTTATTAAATAAATAAAAAAGTATGATTTTATAGTATGGTTTACATAGAAGTCAGTCAATTGTCTTTCACATATTTATACATATTTTATATATTTATTCCATAAATAGTTTTCATAACAATTGGGTTCGTGGGGAGGGGGTGCTTGGGGGGGGGCTAAGCCTAGCCCACCCCCCTGGAGCCGTCACTGATACTTGACCTTTGGCTCTGTACTTGGTCTGCTCTTTTTTCCCTGAACACCAAACCTCTTTGCCAAAAATAGCCGATCTACAAGCTCACAACGCGTCTGCAAAGCCTGGTGAGCTTGTAGATCAGCTATTTTCGGGTCATTTTCCCCCCAGAATATGGATTGGGTTCAAGTGGTTAATGTAAAAATGAAAAAAATAAGTCCCTATCACACAAAGATTCGGTGGCCCCCCTGTAGTTACTCTGAGGACCCCCTAGGGGTCCTGGACCCCCTGTTGACGACCCTTGATCTAGTTAGTATAACCATGCTACCGCATTGGCTACTTTATAGCTATACCACAAAAAGGATGAGTAGCCTAGTTGTTGCAACGATACCATAATTAACTGCATGGGAGAGAGAGGGAAAGTGTGTGTGTGTGTGTGTGTGTGTGTGTGTGTGTGTGTGTGTGTGTGTGTGTGTGTGTGTGTGTGTGTGTGTGTGTGTGTGTGTGTGTGTGTGTGTGTGTGTGTGTGTGTGTGTGTGTGTGGGGGGTGGGGGGGGGGGGGGGGGTATGTGTGGGGGTGCGCGCGCGCGAGCGGGTGCCCGCGTGTATAGTATCCTGTCAACAGGAACTCCTGAGTTTGATATGCAGTCGCTTCTGACCACAGAGGGAAACTGATTTGTGTGGCATGTGGTGCTGCTTTTCTCTCACTCTGAGACTCTCACCACATCTGAAATGACAACGACTAGTGTCATTTCCTTTCAGTGTTTCTAAACGCTCCTAAAACCACTTAAACCCTAGAGAACTGTTTCACAAACACTGGGTCGGGGCCCAAGCTTGGTCCGCGGTCCCATTTTTATGGGTCCTATAATTTTTCAATTTTCTTCAATTGATTTTAAAAAATGTTTAAAAAAATGGAAATCTTTCAGAAATAAAACAAGAACAAAGACATTCCATGGATTAAAAATAACATTTAAGAAGTTGTGAAAGTAGCTGATCTACAAGCTCACAACGCTTGGCATGGCAACATTGTAAGCTTGTAGATCTGCTATTTTCACTAGTTTGGGACCCAAGCTTTGGGTCCCGGGGAGACATAAAATGTCTCTTTTGGGTCTGGTGGACGGTGTGGACCTGAGTTCGCTCTGTATTTTTCGTGTGAACAAAATGTCTTTGCCAACAATAGTAGATCTGCCAATAATATAGTGCCAATAATAATAGATCTACAAGCCCCAGTGCATTCATGGGAGCTTGTAGATCTGCTATTTTTTGACTAATGACTGTTCTCCTTACAATAATATGGATGCTGGGGTTCAAGTGGTATAAGGGAAATATTGGAAGGGCATGATGGCAGAGAGAAGCAGTCCCTGAGGTTTAGACATCACCACACTCACCCAGGCAGTTTGCCATGATGCAGTTATACATGCACTGCAAAACTGGTTGGAGGAGTTTGAGACGGTCTTTCCTGACTAGAACTGGAGTTTCAGAGGCATTTATACGTCATACAAGTGCAAAAATAGCTATTCCCCTCCTTCCCTTAACATTTTAATGGTGTCATTGTGCTTTCTTATAATCAAACAAATAGGCCTATATAGTGCAAATGTCCTTAATAATTAGTTACATTTTTGATTGATTGATTCATTGATTAATTGATTGATTGATTGATTGATTGATTGATTGAATACTTTATTAACAGTTTGCAAATAAAGGTACAGTGGTACAGATTTATACAAAAGGATGCTATAAGGATAACCCAAAAAAGCCCAGGGCTTATTTCCATTGAGGTCCATTGACGTTTCCTCCATGTATGGAGGAATAGGCCTATCGATGATCAAACAATACGTGCAAGTCAATTGTTTCATTTAATTTGGTGAAAGAAAAAAAAAGTTGTAGATTATATTAAATGGTTGAATGTGTTGTTTTGTTGTGCGAGGGTTTTTAGTAGTTAATGGTGTTGAAATGTTGCCCTTTTCTTTCACGGGGCTCAAGTTGCAATCAAGGAGGAGCTGAGAGTCCTGCGGGGTTTCTCCTGGAACCTGCTCCTCAAATATAAAGCGCTCCCCCTTTCTCTGAACCACAACTCTCTTTAAACCAACAGCACAGGCTTACAGCTCCAACAACCACTGGAATCTTCCTTTAGTTTGCTGTGATTTTCGGTCTCTTGTTGAACTGTTGTGTGTTTTTTTGCGTGTTTATAGAAAGCAAAACTTTTTTTTGACTGAGTGAGGAGAGACTGAGTGAGAAGCGGCATCTGTAAGTTTTGGGACACAGCGCAGACAGATGGCTGCCCTGATCAGCGCCTACTCGTCATGGCCGGAGTCCTTCGAGTGTTCCGCGGGAGACGGCGACGCGCCCGACGGACACGGCGCCCACAGGACTCCCGTGGACAAGGCGTCGGAGCCGCGCATCAGACGGCCCATGAACGCCTTCATGGTCTGGGCGAAAGATGAGCGCAAGCGCCTGGCGGTCCAGAACCCAGACCTGCACAATGCGGAGCTCAGCAAGATGTTGGGTGAGATGAAAGTTATTTAAAGTTGGTCTGAAATGACTATGTGTTAGCCGAGATATTTATTATTATTGTTAATATTATTATTATTATTATTATTATTATTATTATTATTATTACACTTATTATTATTAGTATTAGCTATTGTTATAAGTCATTATTATTATTATTATTATTATTATTATTATTATTATTATTTTAAGTTGTATGATTATTATTATTATTGTTATTTGTGTTAATATTAGGATATTATTTTACTCAAATAAAGTTCCCTACAGGCCTCGGCTTCTGTCCAAAAGTTTTCAAAGTTGAATTCAAGTTATAGTGTTGCGAAATTGAAGGCGTACAACAACACTAAAATAACCAACCTTGAAATAATAATGTAGCTTTTTAACAATCAAACAAAACATACACTTTCGATTACATAATATAAACACAGAGCCTCACAGAAATTAGGCTAAGTGAAGAGTCTTCAGGCTAATGTGACAAATGATCACGACATTTTTAAATAGTCCAAAGTTCATGATATGTAAAAATTCGTTTAAACCGAACGTTTATAACAGCACTGTACCTATAGAAATAAAATGACTTTGATTAACCTAATGCTTAAATGTTAAACTCCAAAACTGGGACATCATTTTATTCCAAACTGGCGTATGTTCAACTACAAACAAGTAGATTCCAGTTGTCCTTTTGTTCCACTTTACAAAGAACACTATAGGCTTATAAAATCTAAATGAGCTGAAGCTGAAAAAGGTGAATATCGAGGTAGCAAAGAAAGCTTTAATATTAGTGACTTACTGACTTTTGTAATTCATCAGATCATTTATTAACGCCAATTTTGTTATTCTAAAAAACACAAAATCCTAATTACTGGGCCTACATTTTGATAACCTAAGTATTTTGATTACCAATTGGCTTTGTATACCTACGTTTTTATGATAAATGGCCTGCTTTCCTTTTCAAAATGTTAATCTAAAAATCTTATAGAATGAAGTAGCCTACTTTCATGGACATTTCTAGCTTTTTTTCCTCAACGTAATTGGACACTTTTAGACAGTTATGTTGTCTAACAAGGTGTTTTTAAGCCCATTCTACTAATTTCATATTAGGTTTTCACTAAAAGTAAGAGGTAGTGAGAAAGTATGAGGTAGGCTTAGCTAATTATTGATAACTTACTGTTTAGAGAACAAATAAGTTGATGAACTTGATTACATTTATTATTATCATTATCATTATCATTATCATTATCATTATTAAAGCCTATTATTATAGTTTGGTTATTTTGGTTTGGAAAGAAATACTACAAAAAGTTAAAATACACATTATAACTTGAACAAATCCTCGGTAGCTTGTTAGAGACTCATGAATATTCTCAAAAAAAACAATATTTTATGGATCCTTCTTCACACAGGCAAGTCATGGAAGGCCCTAACGCCCCCTCAGAAGAGGCCCTACGTGGAGGAAGCGGAGCGGCTCCGTGTGCAGCACATGCAGGACTATCCCAACTACAAGTACAGGCCTCGTCGGAAGAAGCAGCTGAAACGCATCTGCAAACGCGTGGACCCCGGCTTCCTCCTGAGTGGACTAGCTCCCGACCAGAACTCCCTTCCTGACCACCGAGTTCTCTGTCACCCGCTTGACAAGGACGAGGGCAGCCCCACCGGCATCCACGGCTATTCCACCCCCAGCCCCTCTCTGCCCAGCGTCCGGACCTTCCGAGACCCTGCCGGCTCCAACAGCAGCTTTGACACCTACCCGTACGGCCTACCAACTCCCCCTGAGATGTCCCCCTTAGACCACGCCATGGACCATGAGCATATACCTTCCTCTTACTACTCTAGCAGCTCCTCTGCGTCATGCTCATCCTCAGCTTCCTGTCCAGATGAGCGGTGTCAGAGTCAGACGCACATGGGCAGCCCGCCCCCCTATCACATTGACTACAGCCAAACCCAGCTGCACTGTGGGGGCACGCACCTCAGTCACATCTCCCACATGGCACAGGCCGGTGGCGGCGGTAGCGGACTGATGCCGGGCCCTCAGCTGTCGTACTACAGCGCCTCTCCTTTTACCCAGCTTCACCACGGGCTGCACCACGGCCACCTGGGGCAGCTGTCCCCGCCGCCAGAGACACAGCAGGCTCACCTGGAAACTCTGGACCAGCTGAGCCAGGTCGAGCTCCTGGGCGAGGTGGACCGCAACGAGTTCGACCAGTACCTGAACTCCACGGCGGCCGGGTTCCACCACCCCGAGCAGGGTGGGGGCATGACGGTGACGGGTCATATCCAGGTGACCTCAGCCGCCTCTGCCTCCGCCGCGTCCTGTCCCAGCAGCGCCACGGAAACCAGCCTCATCTCGGTGCTCGCCGATGCCACGGCTGCCTACTATAACAACTATGGCATCTCATAAGCCGTCGACCCAACACAACCCGAGCCGCCAAACCCCCCAACCCCCCCCCCCACCCCCCGCACCCCCAACGACACCCATGCCACCTGTGATTGACTGATCAGAGTTTGAGATGGGTCAAGATGATGTGTTGGGATGAAGTTGTTCCCCTTTGACTGCTGAACAGTTTCCTGTCCTAAGCTGCTGGTGGGGGAATTTGAATGACTGACCCCAGATTGACGTCACGTGTATAAATTGGAGCAACTACATCATCCTACCATCAAGACACGAAGCAATAGGAGCAATATGATTGTCTGGAGCCATGGGAAGAACAAAGAGGAATTTTGAGAGAGAGAGAGAGAGAGAGAGAGAGAGAGAGAGAGAGAGAGAGAGAGAGAGAGCGAGAGAGAGAGAGAGAGAGAGAGAGAGAGAGAGAGAAGGATGATGGAACTTTAATGGACACCTCAGGGATGCACACACAGAACACTCTAGTTTGTCACCTGCAATTGTCATGAAATTTCCGAACCTGAAGAACAATCGCAATCTGACTCTTTGTCGAACTGTAAATGTCTTTATTCATTGTTGCCATTGTGGCATGTACAGATGCTCTTTAGAAGCTAATTTAAGAACGTTGATGTTTCGCATAAATGCTAACTGTAATGCTATTATCAATTCCTTCCATTTGAATGTTTGTATTATTTGTTCATGCTCTCATTAGCTGGGAGTCTTACCTCAGTAGTTTGTAATTGAATGAGGATTAGTTGGACATTTCTTATGCAATTCTCCCCAACAAAAATGGTGTATAATAAAAAAAGGCATTTATATTTCTTTTCAAGTACTTAATAATATATGATCATAATCTTTACAATGGAAAATAATGATAACTATGTATGCCGATTTAGGTTTGTGAAAGCCAATTAATTTAAAAATAAAGTTCCACTTTTATATTGATGTAATTGCTACTTTGATAACACTCCAACACAGACACCGGAAGACCAGCAGACATAACAATAGCATAGACTGGTTTCTTTGTGCACGTGATGAATTTTACAAACTTCTCAAGATCTGTGCAGTAGCTCGTACATAAAACACACATTTGTTCTTGTGTAGTATTACCCTACCTTGACACTAATTAATATATTCGCCCTGTGATTCATTAATAAAGGAAAGGAAGGCTCCTGGTTAATAGTTTGCAGTATTTAGGGGGGGGGGTGGCGGGGATATTTTCATTTAATAATTTTATTGGTGTGTGCTACTTGTGAAAAAACGGTCTCTCGGTGTTCTTTCATTTAAGTGTGTCAGCAACTCGCAATTGTACTGACTATTTTCGGCTCCTCTGCAGCCCTTGTTCCAGCTATTGGCCCTCACTCACACCCACTCCCTGGCTGTCTTCTCTAGCCTCCATCATCCTTCTCCATCCGTCTCCTCTCGCTTTCATTTCACCCTGGTTCAGAGGATTAGTGTAAAACAGAAACAGCCCTCGCCACCCGCCTGCATCTCAACCATCCTTTGTTTTCCCAGAGTCTTATTCTTGGTGCCATTCTTAGGCGTTCGGGACCCTCCTCCCCCATCCCATCCCCTTTGCACCCCACCCCCATGTTCTATCTTGCTGATGCAGACCTTTCATAATCTGCTTGAAATAAATAAATAAATCCCGGGGCCTTGTTGACTGTTTTACACGTTCCTAATTTTTGTAGCCGTCCTCCCCCACTCAGTTTCTCTCTCTCTCTCTCTCTCTCTCTCTCTCTCTCTCTCTCTCTCTCTCTCTCTCTCTCCTCGCAAATTCTTCTCTCTTTCGATAAAAGGAATTCAGGGGGCTTTTGACAAATCCTGGAGTCTGGCTGGTCTTCCTGCGTTTTTTGGGAACCGTTGAGTCGCGCTTCTTGTAAAGAGGATGTGGTGGAGGAGCGGTGTTTCCTGGCTGATAAGGGGAAAGCCTCTCTGTGTCAGGATGTTTGGGCCTGGCTGGGCCCCGCATTAAAGTGCCAGAGTCGGGGAAGGGAACCTGCTGTTCAGCTGCATGGGGGGGAGGAAACGCTGCCTTGCTGATTAGCATCTTACTCACCCTGCCGCCATGTTTTCGGGAGAGGCTTTGTCGACCTGGCCTGATGCACCTTGACCACATACAAGCACACATTCACCCCATAATCTCTGTCTGTCTTTACCTCTTTCTCTCGCAAACACACACACACACACACACACACACACGCGCGCACGTGCACACGCGCGCTCGCTCGCTCGCTCGCTCGCTCGCTCGCTCACTCACTCACTCACTCACTCACTCACTCACTCACTCACTCACTCACTCACTCACTCACTCACTCACTCACTCACTCACTCACTCACTCACTCACTCACTCACACAGTGGACTTGAACACACTTTTACTACTCCATCAGAATTGAATTTAGAAAACAGTGTGTGTCTATGCCGTCCTCATTTCCAGCCACGAGTATGCTTCCGATGCCACCTTTGCAACAACACTTAAGTGTTGTGAATGTGAGTAAATTGACCAAAATGACAACATTTATCATGTGCCACATATTCTGCGGCCGGGCGACATTGTGTTCATTTCTTCGGGGTTAGATCATTACCCTTTGTGCCTGTAGGGGGTGAGAACTCTGTGGAGGGTCTGTTTGAGCACCATCATGTTTTGGATATAGGGGGGTAAGCCCCAGGCATGATGGGTGAGGAGGGGGGTCTTTGGTTCAGCATCAACCCCAGAGTCATCAGGGTCAGGTCAGGGTTGTGCGGCAGACTCCCTTGGTAAAGACTCCCTGCAATGTCTCGACAATCAACAACCGCCACCTCAGGGTAGGGCATTGTAGTACAGACAAGGACAAAGACTCAATCATCAACACTCTACTTAAGACTCAGAGAAGTGCACACAAGGATACAAGCCACTGGATCTGTATGAATGAAGAATGTGTTATTGAGGCATGTTTGGATTTGTTTTCATTTGTATGTGCTTTTTTTTTAAAGGTATTGTGTGTACAAACAAATGAGAGTGATTCTTATAGTATACCAGTTCCAAGCATAGCAAGACCATTCATACATTCCTGTGAATTCTGTAAATATGTTCAAATTTAGTTTCACAACTTATACTCAGCATTCGCTACTCATAGTGTTTTTTTATGATGCATACAGGTCACCTCATTTATTTATCCACCAGAACAGCCATGCAATGTGAGCTAATGGGCTAATACATCACTCAGTGTGAAGATCGGAAAAAAAGCACTGACATGACCAGTGATTCCTCCCCAAAGTCCATTCACTGTTTCTGGGAGTATTACCTAATGCATGCCCTTAGATCATGGAACAAAATACATTCTGTGGGCTGACCAGGGGACTCCTGCACAAGCACCGCTGCAATCTGTTGATCCAGTCTTTTAAGTTGTCGGGAAGTGAGGGCAAAACACTCAACTTGTCAGCCTCAATCCCTTCCTCCCTGAAAGTTGACTCGTCCTCACCATAACCTTTACTCAGAGCCCTCTGCCAAAAGCTGATGGCATAATTGTCTCCCGTTCCAGCATGAAATGCAATAAATCAATATTAGAGGAAGCTGAGGAATGGAGAATAACGTGTCAACAAATAGTGGCATGAAGTTTTTCTTTCATGCGTCGCACTCTCATTTGACACATGGCATGCGCATGAGAAAACGGCATGGTGTTCAAGCCCTCTCTTCCTTTGGGGGAGATTTCCTACACGATTTATGCTATTCCTCCCAACAGATTTTGTGAGATTGACTTTATTGGTGATTATAAGGCTATAGGCTGAACAAACAAATGGGAGCCCCCTCTTGTTATTTCTCTCTGATTGCTGTCTGGCGTAGTTCCAGTCTCAGGTCAGGCTTGTGGAATGAGGCTGTCAGGTAGTCTGTTATGTTTCCCTTTTCCGCCTCTGCCGTCATGTCACATCCCTGGGCAAACAAACAACTCTGCCGTCCGACTCAACGCCAACCGCTAAGCTGCACGAGTATCAGCGCATGTGGATGAGGGCCGGCACTTCCACAGCTGTGTAAAGTATTAGCTGCCTGTAGGGACGAGGTGAGCACTGATCACTTAAATACCATGTCCTCCGGAGACTCGGAGGAGGCCGGCTGTCTGCTCGGCCCGGTTTTGGGGCGGTTGGACAATACATTGCGTGAGCGTCCATTCATGTCACACTTTTGGGGTTGGTGATTTCTGAGGTAGATGACGTCTATTGCTTATTGACTATAGGTCAGGAGGAAGTGGGTGATTTGGACTACGTGACTATGGCAAAATTAAGTCCAGCATGTGTGTGGGTTTATCTTTTAAGTGGCATACTAAACATCAGAAGGTATTTTAAATAATATTTACTGATAATTACAGATTATCGCTGAATGAAAACAGCTACGCACATATTGCTTGTTTTAATATAATAGATTATGCTGCACTTTTACAAACCATGAGCAATGGTTAAGTATGGTTGAGTAGAGCAAATAAGTGTATACATTTTGTTGTTACATTTCCACTCTTATGACCTGCAATCGCAAAAAAGCTAATGCATTCCATTCATGCAAAAGCATTACATTCTGTGAACTTTAGACCAAGAAAACTAAGTCTTTGTGGCACAGTTACATCAATAAACAATAAATGCTGCAGGAGTGCATTTCCAGTTTGGAGTGCATTACAGCAGCATAATAACCTGTTTACAATTTGTACTTGGCTGCAAATCTGGCCAAAGGACGAAAAGAAAGGAAAAACATATCTCACAGCAAGGGATTATGGGTGCAGCTATTCTCCATCTCATTGTGGCTCAACAACAGGCACGGTGCGTGGTGGCAGGCAGGCGCGTATGTTGCCGGCCGAAGAATGGACCAGACTCGGCGAGGGACAGGTGCCATGTGGCAGAGGATGCGCGGGGACACAGATGGGGACCCCTGGAAAACTTGGGGGACCGTGTGAGCAGCCAAGGGCCCCCGACCTGTACCTGGTTGGTGAATGCTGCAGCTGAACAGGATCCGGCACCTGTTCTAAGCAGATACAGGCAACCAGCAGCAACACAGAGGGAGTCCAGCTCGTACTGCATGCCAACCCAGGGAAGGAAAGAGGGCTAGATTTCCATTTGCCCATAAGAGCAGCTTGATTATAAAATCAGCACTGGCTGAATAGAAATGCTTGTGCTCTACTGCTGTAGCTATGTGCAGAAAAAAGAACAATAACCGGGGTGCTCGATTACTTCCCAAAAGTACTTTATTAATCTATTGTATGATTCACTCCTTTATTCCTTGCAAGAACTGTGTCTGCGAGACTTAAATTAACTTAATTATACACTAATAAGATACCGATTAGATGTGGGTTGTGTTTCGCATGAAGATGCTCAATGCAATAGAAGAAAAGGAAATATTATGAATGTTAAAGAAAATAGTATATGATATACTCTTATGTAGCAATTTAACCACATTAACAGTAGCATCCCTGTTCTGGGGCGGCATTTGATGAAAATAGCAGATCTACAAGCTCTCAAAGCAGTGCGTTATGAGCTTGTAGATTGGTTATTCCCACGAAGAGATATGGTGTATAGGAAGAAAAAAAGGACCCCGGTCAACTATGCATATAGGGTTTAAGTGGTTAATACTTTTGAAACAATTGATGCCGCACATGTCCTATTTTTTACATCCTGACCTGCATTGGTCTCTGTTTGATCGCATGCGTTGCACTGGTGCATGCTGCAGAGCTCTGGTTTGTTTTGGACTGCTGCTGCACATTCTCCCTGGGGTGGTGTAACTCTCCACTTCAATGTGGAGGAGGATGTTCCTATTGTGCTTCCTAATTGCAATGTGGTTGTTCCATTTAAGAGATAGAACATCCTTATCTGTTCCCAGTGTGACCTCGTATTGGGGGGAATAAGTTGAACAAGTGCTCCCTGTTTTTTTTTTTGGTACATTGGCGTATGTTTTCAATAGGGGAATATTGATTTCAAATGGTCATGCGGTGCATGCAGTATTCACTATGAAGATCTGTATAGGATATGGGTGTTCACAGCAGAGATACAGTGCACTTTTAAACACAAGGGCTATAATTGTGGGCCAGAGTAAGTTTCAAATGCCAAATATTGGATGGCCAAGTTGGCCAAAAGCATAATTATAGCTTTTAGAAGTGGCAGAGTAAAATTTTGGGTTGAAGCAGACAGTATTTGGTTTTCAAGATAAGTGGCAGCAGAAGCTAATGAATAAGTGAGTGTAAATGGTGCATTTGTATAGCGCTTTTATGCAAAGCGCTTTACATTCACACACGTTCGTACACCGATGGCAGAGGAAACCATGCAAGGCACCAACCTGCTCATCGGGAGCAATTAGGGGTTCAGCGTCTTGCTCAAGGACACTTCGACACTAACTCTGGGGGAGCCCCCCAGCCCGAGACCGAACTGGGAACCTTGCGGTTTCCAGTTCACTCTACCCGGCCACTCTACCCCTGAGCCACTGCCGCCCCCCTGTGAGTGTAATTTTGAAAAAACACAACAGCACAAATACTTGACATAAAAATCTCTCAATACTGTATTTACCCTAATGTAAAGTGGAAGATTACTGAGCAACTCAAAGGTGATTGAACCCCTGTCTGGTTCGGGTGCAGTGAGTGATTGAGATAACCGATCACACCTGACTACCTAGTTAGGTCGGTCGCAGCACAATTTACGGTACACTAATTTGACATAATAAGCCGTTATTACAAATAATGTGTTTCTTATTAGCAATAATGTTTTTTTATTAGAAAGAAACAAACGTTGTTCCACTATTATCCCTTAATTATGTTCTAATTAGAAATGAAACGTAACAAAAGGCGTTATTAGAAATGGTGTTCTCTGCTATTAGACAGAAACAAACAAACACAGTTATACGCTAATTATGGAACATAATTCCTAGAGGCTAACAAAGCCTAATAAGACCTAACAAAGCCTAATAAGATGTTATTTCCACTTACTTGACCGTCACATTACAACCCTGCAACTACTAACTAGACGATGTGATGTAAGGCTACTATTAGTCTACTGTAAGGGTTTCGTTAGAACAAATGTGTTCTTTATTAGAACTTTATTTAAAGATTGAAACTTTGACATCAGGGACCTTGTCATACTCTGCCATGTGGCATCCCCCAGTTTTAGGGACTCTTTAATTCTCTTTATGCATGCTTCTCCATGGCTCTATGATTGAGAATCTGTTTTGAGAAACATAACATTCTGTACCACTGTTAAGTTCTGCCCCGTTGACGATTTTAAATCAAATCTAAAGACCCACCCTTTTCTCGTGGTTTTAGCTTAGTTTGAGGCTGCCCCACCTTTGATGTTTTCTCGAGTCCACTGAATGTATTTAATTTAATTTATTTGTAATACCTTACAGCGTTTTAATCAGTTGTTTGTTTTGTTTAGTTACTCTTAATAGTCTTGTGATTTACTGGTATGTGTTTTACATTTTAGTCTTGCTTTTGTGGATTTTACAATTTATTATGGTTATCGTGTGTTTCATTTGGCCATCCTCGATTGGAAAGAACTTTGGGTCAACTCCTATCGTTTCTTTATGCTCAAGTATGCTATATACTGTACATAAAGATTACTTGACTTGATGGTGACTTCCTGTGCATCCTGTACTGCCTGTGTGGTGATTAGCATTTTCCAAAGCTTATTTTTGTACTTCCTGGTTTGCAGTGGTGTAAAGTGACTAAGTACATTTACTCAAGTACTGTAATTAAGTAAAATGTTGAGGTACTTTTATTTTACCGAAGTATTTCCAGTTGTCTATACTTTTACTTCTACTTCACTACATCTCAGAGGCAAATATTGTACTTTTACTCCATTACAATTATTTGAAGTTACTAGTCACTTTGCAGATTGTTACGGGTATGGTTAAGGGGAGACTGTATGTTTATGGGGAGACTATGTATGCTGTTTTTCTCCCTGCTACACTCTGCCTGCTTCTCTGTTCACTCACTCTCAGGTCCAGCCCATTCACTCAACTCAACTCCGCCTCTCACCACCGGTTGGTCCTTCCCCTCATCACTCCACCAATCACCTCCATCGTCATCAGATGTAATGCACCTGTGACGGCGGCCATCTTTCTCTTTCCCCATCATGCTTCCACCAGATCATTTGTTTGCTCCATGCACATGTCCTAACTAATTCACCTCCAGTCTCTTAAAGACTTTTTGACCTTTTTGCCAAACGTTTAGTACAGGGGGGGGGGGGGGGTAGTTTAGCTCTGGGGTACCCTGTACATATTGCATGTAGGTAATTCCTGTGTTTAATCCCACTAGTCTAGAGGTGAGTGCCACCCATTGTATTTTCCGTTTATTGTTGGAGTAGGAAGGATTTTTGTTTCTCTTGAGTTTACTACATTCTTTCCTTTGGCACCACCTGACCCTCCCTGTATTTGTTACTTGGCATTTATTTCTGTTCACTTCAGTTGGTTAATAAACAACTTTACTTTAACCTCATCCTATGTCTGTCTCAAGTATATAATCTGGGTATATGTTACCGTCCCTTCCTCCTGGACCACCATCTGGGACGTAACACAGATATAAATTATTACATTATAAAACATACATGAACCACTTTATACCTAGGCTATTTGAAAATAGCCGATCTACAAGCTCACAACGCGTTGCGGTGCGACACGTTGTGAGCTTGTAGATCTGCTATTTTCAAACATTCGAGTACTTTTACTTTTGGTACTTTAAGTATATTTTGATTTTGTACTTTTACTCAAGTAAAATTTTGAATTCCTGACTTTTACTTGTAACAGAGTAGGCTACTTCTACATTGCAGTATTGATACCTTTACTTAATTAAAACATTTGAGTACTTTTTCCACCACTGTACTGTAGTTATACTGTAGCTCTGTTTGCATCCTGTAAATAACTTTTCCATCCACGGCACCACCTGAATGACAATGTTACTTTAAAGCGCCTTACATTCTTACAGTCCTTCCCCCAAAGATACAGCATGTCACGGGGAAAACTTCATATCAGAATATCAGTTTCCTTTAAATTAGGACAGATTGAAAAGGACTTTATACTCGTCGTTTAGCCAC
The DNA here is from genome assembly GCF_963454915.1 of Gymnoscopelus microlampas. Classification (NCBI taxonomy): domain Eukaryota; kingdom Metazoa; phylum Chordata; class Actinopteri; order Myctophiformes; family Myctophidae; genus Gymnoscopelus; species Gymnoscopelus microlampas. Next base: position 27,286,095 of record NC_139953.1, read on the forward strand.
CTGAACCCCAGCATCCCTATTGTGGGGGCAGTGGTGTAAAGTAACTAAGTACATTTACTCAAGTACTGTACTTAAGTACACTTTTGAGGAATTTTTACTTCACTGGAGTATTTCCAATTTTCAGTACTTTTACTTCTACTCCACTACATCTCAGAGGCAAATATTGTACTTTTACTCCACAACAATTATTTGAAAACTTTAGTTACTAGTTACTTTTCAGACATAGATTATGATATTATGAAACATACATGAACCACTTTAGCTCTATTTTATACATAGGCTATTTGAAAATAGCCGATCTACAAGCTCACAACGCGTCGCATCGCAACGCGTTGTGAGCTTGTAGATCTGCTATTTTCAAACATTCGAGTACTTTTACTTTTGGTACTTCAAGTATATTTTGATGCCAATACTTTTGTACTTTTACTCAAGTAACATTTTGAATTCCGGACTTTTACTTGTAACAGAGTACTTCTAGATTGCAGTATTGATACTTTTACTTAAGTAAAACATTTGAGTACTTTTTCCACCACTGTGTGGGGGGAACATCACGTGTTGTGAGCTTGTAGATCGGCTATTTTTGGCAAAGAGATTTGGTGTACAGTAGATGGAAAAAGAACGCAGTGAGGTGAAGTGGTTAAACTGAAGTGATATATTGATGATTTGCAAATATTATCAACGTTTTCTGCGCCCACCCTGGGCCCTGGACTTGTGTCACGGCACCCTAGGGTGCAACGGGGGCCGGGGCACCTACTTTGAGAAACCCTGCCCTTGGACAGTGGTTCTCAACTTTTTCAGGCTGTGACCTTCCAAAATAATCATATTTGAACTGGGGACCCCCAAAATAATCATATTTGAACTGGGGACCCCCCACCCTGACAAGAACTTGGAAAGTAGGAGTTGAGGCGTTACATTTAGTTTGACTCCACAGATAAATATTGTGAAAATAACAGATGTAAAAGCTCACAACGCCTCACAACGCGAGGCGTTGTGAGCTTGCAGATTGCCAATTTTTTTGGCCTATTTTATATTATTTTACAATTTGGCCAATGTTTGACCAGTTTTTATAGTATTTTGTTGATGTTGGGTTTGTTGATTACTTTTGATGTAGTACTTGTGCCCCCCCCCCCCTCAAAAAAAATCATGTGGGGTCCAGACCCACAGGTTGAGAAGCAATGCTCTAGGAAGCAGGGAGGGGCGGGGCTATTAGAGTCCTTTAACTGTCAGCCCCTCCCCCTCACACCTTCCAGCAATCACAAATGTTTGTGACCCACTCATAGAGTTAAAAGGACCCACTCTGTTTACAAGGAAAAATACTCTTATAGTGAAATAAACAACTCCTAAAGTAACGTTACTCCACAGGGACGTCGAGTAGAGTTATCAGTGTTTAACAGGTTGGTGAAAAAAGCTGTTAAAACACACTGTGACCAGACTGTGAAAACATCTCCATCCAGACCACAAAACAGGTAAGTGTTCTGCAGATGTGTGTTAGCTACTTAGCTTAGCTAATTAACTGCTTAGCATTAAGGAATTGATGGAATTGCGTGTAATTTCACTGTTATTTGACTTGGTAAAAAAGGAACAACTAGTGAGGATGAAGCATTGCTGTGTGAAGTGAATATGAACCGTCTTTGTTTGAGTCCTGAAACATGACTGACTGTCATGGATTAACTTCAACCTGGTGTTTGCAATTTCTCCATTTACGGTCCGTACATCTGCATTAACGATCATATTTCAAATATAAAGTGCTTACTTCATGGCCACGGATGTTAGTGTAGAGTCTAGTGTACGGGCCCTCAGAAGTACCTATACCCTCCGTATTTTTCAATAAAAAGCATTTTAATCTGATTGGTGGCCATTTTCTCCGTCTATTCACCATATGCTTTAAACTACGCTACCCTATCGGCTGGGAGGTGTATTGCACTATGCTACATTATAACTCTATGAGGAAAATGGCCACCGATCGGATTAAAATGCTTTTTAATGAACAATACGGAAGATGCAGGTACGTTGGAGGGCTCGTACATAATTATAACATCCGTGGCCATGAAGTAAGCACTTTATATTTGAAATTTGAATGTTTATGTAGATGTACAGGCCGTAAATGGGGAAGGTGCAAACACAAGGTTGAAGTTAATCCATGACGGTCGTGATGCTGACACCAGCTTTGCAGGCCTAGTACGGTGTAAAGTAACTAAGTACATGTACTCAAGTACTGTACTTGAGTACAATTTTGAGAAACTTTTACTTAACTGGAGATCCAATTTTCAATACATTTACTTCTACTCCACTATTATCTCAGAGATAAATATTGTAGGCTACTTTTACTCCACTACAATGATATGAAAACTTGAGTTAGTAATTATTTTGTAGCTTTTGATTATTACAACACATGGACTAACCACTTCAGCCCTAAACATTAGTGTGTGTGTGTGTGTGTGTGTGTGTGTGTGTGTGAGAGATAGTAAAAATAGCAGATCTACAAGCTCACAACGTGTTGCTTTGGTGTGAGCTTGCTTGCATTCTTGATATTTTCAAAATATTTGAATACATTTTGAAAACTTTAAGAGACATTTCTGCAGAATGAGTACTTTTACTTTGGTACTTTGAGTATATTTTTGATGCTTATACTTTTGTACTTTGACTCAAGCATGTTTTAATACAGTACTTTTACTTGTATTTCTACATTGTGGTATTGAGACTTATTCTGTTACAAGTAAAAGTCCAGAATTCAAAATGTACTTATGCAAAAAGTACAAAAGTATTGGCATTAAAGTACCAAAAGTAAAGTACTCATTGTGCACAATGTCCCATTTCAAGTTCTCAAATGTATAACATATGAAAATAGCAGATCTACAAGCTCACAATTCGTAATGATGTGACACATTGTGAGCTTGTAGATGGGCTATTTTCAAATGGCCGAAATGTATATAGGGCTGAAGTGGATGTATGTTTTGCAATAATAATAATAATCAAAATGAAAGCTAAAGTGAAGTTATACTAATGTTTTCAAATAATTGTAGGAATTGTGGAGTAAAAGTACAATATTTGCATATGAGATGTAGTGGAGTATTGGAAATACTCAAGTAAAGTACAAGTCCAGTGGTACTGGATTTGACGCTCAACAAAAGCTAATTCATCCTTATATTGCATAAACTTGTGTTGCTTTTCATTGGTTTCATGTTAATGTGTATTTTCAGACATTTAACCACTTAAACCATCAACACTAAGTAAACTTTCACTCTGTACTTAGTGTGCTCTTTTCCCCCTCTCTTTGCCGAACATATCTACAAGCTCACAAAGCTTGTAGATCGGCTATTTTCGGCTAATGTTCCCCTCAGAATAGCGATATAATATTCAAGTGGTTAATGTACAAAAAAAAAAAAATCCTATCACACAAAGATTTGGCGGACCCCCTGTAGTAACTCTGAGGACCCCCTAGGGGTCCCGGACCCCCTGTTGAAGACCTCTGCTCTAATGGGTTTATAAATATGCACACATGTGTGCACCGATGGATGCCTGTTGATGCTGTTTGCCTAAACCTTGTACGGCACTTTGCACAGCTTCTGATGTTTTGAACCCATTAAGACCTGGAACGCATCTGTGTCACTTTTTCATTTGAGCTTAAAAAGCATCATTTTACACTTTGGCTTTTCAAAAATAGCAGATATACAAGCTCATAGCGTGGCACCGAGTGCCGCGCTATGAGCTTGTAGATCTGCTATTTTAGAAAAATCGTGAATATGTATGTATATGTATGTATATATTTTTCTTTTAAAGCAAACATTAACTCTGATATATACCACTGATATAGAAACATACGTTTTTCAGAGAACCTTTGACATTTGGCAGAATCGGAACCTCAGGCTTCAATTGGTTAGATGTGCTGTGTGTAAGGGCAAGTGATGCTGGTGTTGCGTTATGCAGATTACGCATTATTTGGTGTCAGCCCTGGTACAATTTGCAGGCAGGTGTGTGCCAGGCACAGGTCTGTGCCAGGCACAGGTGTGTGTGTGTGTGTGTGTGTGTGTGTGTGTGTGTGTGTGTGTGTGTGTGTGTGTGTGTGTGTGTGTGTGTGTGTGTGTGTGTGTGTGTGTGTGTGTGTGTGTGTGTGTGTGTGTGTGTGTGTGTGTGTGTGTGTGTGTGTGGCACCGGCACCTGAGCAGGGGTCCTGCAACTTTGACATCTGTCTTTGGTACCGTTGTGCAAATCTTGCCTGTAAATCTATGGTTCCTCAGTGAAGCAATTAAGGGGTCTTTGGTTGTTGTCTTCCTTGTTGACTTCACCAGTCTCGCAGAACTTGGTCCTAAGTTTGGAAATGACATTTACTTGTAACTTGTACATTTAGTCCATGAGCCAGAGCCCCAAAATTGAGCAATGATTATCGAAAGAGTGGGCAAAACCATACCTAAATCAAATTGTTTATAGGGTCAATACAAGTAAATAAATATATGATAACCTTTCCACAGGAGCAGCTTTTTCATATTTATCACACATTTTGTTATTTTCCCCATCCGTACATGACAGGTGAAAAAATTACAACATTTAAAAAATAGTTATAATAATGAAACTTCCCCAGTTGATTACTTACATGAAGACAATGATTTATTGTACTACAAGTTTTCTGAATTTGTATATTTAAATATGCAAATTGGGCATTTAGTCCATGACCCAGATGACACAGATGCTTTCCCGGTCTTAATGGGTGAAAACCCACCTATTATCTTTGGATTTTAATGTCACTGGATCTTCTAATGCAGGGGTCTTCAACGTTTTCAGGCCAAGGACCCCCTCTCTGAGAGAGAGGGATGGAGCAGGGACCCCCTCTATATATAGCATAAACTTGTGTTGCAGATTAAAGCTTTTCATAGATGTTTCATGTTAATGTGTATTTTCAGACATTTAACAACTTAAACCATCAACACTAAGTAAACTTTCACTCTGTACTTAGTCTGCTCTTTTCCCCTCTTCCTTTGCCGAAAATAGCCGGTCTACAAGCTCACAACGCCTCGTTGTGAGCTTGTAGATCGTCTATTTTCGGCTAATGTTCCCCTCAGAATAGGGTTGAAGTGGTTAATGTAAAAAAAAAAAAATCCTATCACAAAGATTTGGCGGACCCCCTGTAGTAACTCTGAGGACCCCCCTAGGGGTCCCGGACCCCCTGTTGAAGACCTCTGCTCTAATGTGTTTTAACTATGCACAAATGTGTGTTGATGCTGTGTTTGTCTCAACCTTGTACGGCACTTTTCTCAGCTTCTGTTGTTTATTAAATGTGCTCTATAAATAAAGTTTGATTCCATATGCTAGGCTGTGTATGTTGTGACAGGATACAATCTACGTATATATCTGGCTCTCGTCTCTCTTGAATTAATATTTGTTTGTTTCTTTCTTTCTTTCTCAGAGTGGAGACGGACTGTGCCGAGGTTGTCCTTTTGCCATAAATGCCTAGAAGACTGAGGCTCTCACCTACAGTATAACACCCTCCCAGACACCAGGAGACTGAGGTTTTCGCTTACAGTATAACCTCCCAGACACCAGAAGACTGAGGTTCTCGCCTACAGTATAACACCCTCCCAGAACATCCACCTCTAATGACTCACTATCTGGTGAAGCTACAATGTGCAGGTGAGATTTTTGTGACTACCTGAGGAAATTGTGTGTGTGTGTATTTTTTTTAAGGGTGTCACGATACGTACCGAAATTGAAAGCCGTATCGCGATTCTCACTGTCCCGCGTCCAAGGCAGTGTTGCCAAGTCTGCTTATTATAAGCTACTTTGGGCTCGCTTATTTTGGACTTCTCTTTATAGACCTGGTTGCTTGTTTCTCTCACAATATCTTGCAACGCTGGTTCAAGGGAAGCCATGCGTTCGCTGTTTTTTCTGTACATTCCTCCTTCCGACGGGGCAAAGGGAAGCCCCACAGCCGCGTTGACAGAGAGAGAAACCGCGTGTTTCTTCCCATACTCTCACATAATTCGACCCGCGGATCTTACTCAAGAAATAACGAAACGAGCGCAGTCTCGTGACATGCAAACCTTTTCAGTGATGGAGAACGCTGGATTTGAATATTCAAACAGTGTATCTAGAATGTTACAAAGGGCCATGGCAGCAGTTCGCATTTCAGCAAAAGTGTGTTCCCTGCGATGTATGAGAAATTAAGGCACGAGTTACTAAAGGGCTGAGCCATGTAGAATTAATGGACTGTCTTAACTAGAATGCTCCTCCTCATAGCAGAGATTTTCGCCAATCTCCGCCAGGCCGGGTTGTCTACCCAGGGCCCACAAACTTTGGAATGGGAAAAAAACTTAACTTTTCAAAGAATGTTAACTAATCTTCTTAAGGAATAATCAGAAAAGGACAGTTGATAAAACCCAAAGTTTATATTGTAACGCTGGGGGTACTATTACACACCTCCCTCCATCGAGGGAGGTGTCACTGATTTGGGTTTTGGCTACATGTGTGCCGGGGAGGGAAAAGAGTTAAGTTGGGCTGTTCTGGGGTGCTGTAAGCGGGACTGAGTGAACTGAGAGACGGCACACGTCCTCATTATTACTAGCCTTGGGCTAGCCACCCTCTTTATTGTTTTATGTTCAGTGACCCTCAACCTCGGGTTAGCTTTGTGCCGCGGCAAGGGAATAAATCTGGGCTGGCAACTTGCACATCGTCTCCTCGCCTCGTCTTTCCAGCTGCCCCGCAACGTTACAATATTATTAATATGTTAACAAATTTATTATTCTAGATTCTCATTTTGAATATCGAATCGTGAGCTTAAAATCGAATTGTGGATTAGGCGTATTGTGACAGCCCAAATAAACCCCCCTTCTAGTGTGCGAGTAGACCGGGTTTTTGCAATAAGTTTTTTCATTTATTTACTTTTTTTTTAACAGTTTTGTTCTTTTTGAGAAAAGATTTTGTAAATACATAAAAAACAGTAATTGAAATGGAGTTTATAGTTACAATGGGTTTGTATAGGAAGGGGGTGTGTCTGATACAATGAATATCATTAATATCTAAATACCGAATCAAGCTATTTAAAGTGTCTGGGGTGAATCACAAAAGCAGAGTGGACGTTAAGATGAGCTCAAAGAAGTTTGTAAGTGTAATATCCCCTTACGGTTATTTGTCATGTGCAATTTGTTTTATTACGAAGCCTGAAAGCCAAACAGACATGACATTTTATCCATATGCAGTGGTGGGAAAAAGTACTCAAATGTTTTACTTAAGGAAAAGTATCAATACTGCAATATAGAAATACGCTGTTAGGGCGCGCTCTCACCAAAAGTTGGCTGGCCGCTGTTAAACGCAGGTTGTGCGCGGCCACAGTTTTTTGCAGCCAGCGGATTCTAAAAAAACGCTGTGACGCACCTGTCACTCACATTCAAGACCGTCCCCGTAGCCCGCACCGCCACTAGACACTAGCCACTAGACAAAAAAATGTCTTTGCACTTTCACACTTGGGATTCGTACATCTACATACACATTCAGATTTAAAATATAAAGTACTTACCCCATGGCCACGGATGTTACAATTATGTACGGGCCCTCATAAGTATCCGTACCTTTCGTATTGTTCAATAAAAAGCATTTTAATCCAATCAGTGGTCATTTTCTCCGTATGCTTTCAACTGCGCGACCCTAGCGGTTGAAATGTGTATTGCACTGTTGGTACATTATAACTCTATGGGAAAATGGCCACCAATCGGATTAAAGTGCTTTTTATTGAACAATACGGAAGATACGGGTACTTCTGAGGGCCCGTACAGTATTGTAAAATCCGTGGCCATGGGTTAAGCACTTTATATTTTAAATCTGAATGTGTATGTAGATGTACGAACCCCAAGTGCACAAATCATAAAGTACTGGGTGAGATGCAACAGCTACAACCAGTTGGTCCACTGAGAGCACCATGTTGCTTCCTGAGTCTTGGGACGGTCCGCCTTCGACTCACCCGATTGGACAGAGGGGGAAATTCAGCTCCTGCCTCCAGCAGTTTTATGCTTCTTCGTGTAGAGCGGATAAACGCAAGGTCTGCGCGATAAGCGGAAAAATCTGCTCTTGCGTGAGTCCACGCATTTGCATTGACAAAGCATTGGCAGATTCTGCCCCAGAGGTAAAATAAAAGTGCGGTGGGAGCGCGCCCTTACAAGTAAAAGTCCTGGAATTCAAAATGTACTTGAGTAAAAGTACAACAGTATTGGCATCAAAATATACTTAAAGTACCAAAAGTAAAAGTACTAAAATGTTTGAAAATAGCAGGTCTACAAGCTCACTACAGCTTGTAGATCGGCTATTTTCTAAATAGCCTAGGTATAAAATATGGATAAAGCAGTTAATGTTTGTTTTATGACATAATAATTTATATATGCAAAGTAACTAGTAAACTAAAGTTTTCAAATAATTGTTGTGGGGTTAAAGTACAATATTTGCCTCTGAGATGTACTGGAGTAAAAGTACTGAAAATTGGAAATACTCCAGTAAAGTGAAAATACCTCGCAACTGTACTTAAGTACAATACTTTTATTCTGTAAAGCACTTTGAATTGCCCTGTGTATGAAAAGTGCTATATAAATAAAGTTGCCTTGCCTACTTGAGTAAATGTACTTACTTACTTTACACCACTGTCCATATGTTCCAATGCCAAAAAACACAACTAAATGGTTAATCACATGTATTTGTATGACAGGCGTCAACTTAAATGTTTTAATTGTCACAGCCCTAGGCATAGCTTACACCAAGAGTCTTCAACGTTTTTCAGGCCAAGGACCCCTTAGCTGAGAGATGAAGCAGGGACCCCCACAGCAGGGACCCCCACTACATATTGTGTAAAATTATGTTGCAGATTAAAGTTTTTTCATAGATTCATTGACTCTCTGTGTCAATAGACCATATTCACACAGCTGCCATATTGCCAAGTTAACTCATTCAGTGCTAGACTTATTTCTGGTGTTTGCCCACTGCCAGTGATTTTTCGATTTTCTTACCTTTTCAAGTAGTCGCAGAATATGTATCTCCTCTATGATTGATCCCCTGATAGTTGCTAATCACGGAGGGTTTCACTGTGCTTCCGCGAAAGTTTGTTATACGTTGAAAATAGCATGTCTCGTCAAAAATACATGGTAGAACACAGAGCCAAGATAGAATATATCCCAAATACCTTAACCAGGAAGTCAATGGAGCAGAACATGACTCAAATCTTTGCTTCTGAGGGTCCCTGGAGCAACGCATTTTGAGATCCGCAGCCAAATACGTATAATTTTGGGGTCTTTGATATACATTTTTTGTTCCAGGGACCCCCATAAGCAAATATTTGAATTAAAAATGCAGTTTAAAAAAAATCTAATTCAAAGATTTGCACACATTTTCAGGATCTTTCTAAAAAAAAAGCAGATATACAAGCTCATAGCGTGGCACTCGGTGTCGCACTATGAGCTTGTAGAACTGTTCTTTTTTAATAGCCCAAAGAAATCTAAAAACATGACACTCAGACACGTTCCCGGTCTTAATGGGTTAATCTGCAACACAATGTTATACAATATGCTTCATCCCTCTCTCAGCCAAGGGCGTATCGTCATAGAGGCCAATGGGGCCATGGCCCGGTCTGGAAAACTCTGCTCCTCCAGGGGAAAAAAACAAAAAATCAACATAACAACATTAGCACCCCATCACCCATTCTGTTGTAGCCAACCACAGAAATTCGCCTTTGTTTTCAAATCGGGCTTATTTGCATTCGGCCGGATTGTTAATGGGTGGCCATTAAAAAACGGTTTCCCCGTCAAACCATCGTTGCGCGAGCCCCCCCCCGCCGCCCCGCGGGGGGGGTTTAAGAATCTGGCCCGGTCCACGTTAGAACCCACCATACGCTACTGCTCTCAGCTAAGGGGTCCCTGCTTCATCTCTCTCTCAGCTAAGGGGTCCCCGCTTCATCTATCTCTCAGCTAAGGGGTCCCTGCTTCATCTCTCTCTCTCAGCTAATGGGTCCCCGCTTCATCTCTCTCTCTCTCTCTCAGCTAAGGGGTCCCCGCTTCATCTCTCTCTCTCTCTCAGCTAAGGGGTCCCCGCTTCATCTCTCTCTCTCTCAGCTAAGGGGTCCCCGCTTCATCTCTCTCTCTCTCAGCTAAGGGGTCCCCGCTTCATCTCTCTCTCTCAGCTAAGGGGTCCCCGCTTCATTTCTCTCTCTCAGCTAAGGGGTCCCTGCTTCATCTTTCTCTCAACTAAGGGGTCCCTGCTTCATCTCTCTCTCAGCTAAGGGGTCCCTGCTTCATCTCTCTCAGCTAAGGGGTCCCTGCTTCATCTCTCTCAGCTAAGGGATCCCCGCTTTATCTCTTTCTCAGCTAAGGGGTAATTTTTAGATATGTATTTGGTCACGGACCCCCATCTCAGAATGTTTTGTTCCAGGGACCCCTAGAAGCAAAGATTTGAGTTACAAATGTTAAAAAAAAGTTATATATTCAGATTATTCTAGATTTGCTCAAATTTTCAAGATTTTTCAAAAATGGCAGATCTACAGTACAAGCTCATAGCGCTTGTATATCTGCTATTTTTGAATAGCCAAAGAAATCTTACAATGACACAGATGCGTTACCGGTCTTAAAGGGATAGTTCACCCCAAAAATAACTTATTTTCTAACGATTTGTCACCCCTGAAGACTTGAATTTGTGGATATTTTGTTGTTTTGTCTCATTCCTAAGCCAATAATTTGATGACGGTAGCGGTTCCGGTAGGAGACACAAAGAGTCTCCCTTGTTTCTCCTACCGGAACCGCTGCCTACCGGTCCGCTGGTCATCAAATTATTGTCTTAGGAATGTGACAAAAACAAAAAGATATTCATGAATTCTAGTCTCCATGGGGTGACTATTTTGATAGATTTTTTTTTTTTTGGGGTGAACTATCCCTTTAATGGATTAATGTGCTGCCTGCTATTCTCACTGCTATGCTGTGTAGGGCAGGCTGTGTCACCGTTACAAAACGTAATAATATAATAACACCTAATTGTGATTAACCATTAATTGTGTTTTTGGCTTTGAACATTGGAACATAATACAATGCCTTTCAGCCACACTGTGTATGAGGATACAGTATACGTATACTAGGCTGTGTATGAGGATACAGTATACGTATACTAGGCTGTGTATGAGGATACAGTATACGTATACTAGGCTGTGCCCTGCGAGTGCTCAAGAGTAGTGAAAATAAACAAAACTACTTATTTTTATTTACTCCACAGTGCCCTCTACAGATCTGGAGGATTTGAACTTACCATTAACCAAAAAAGCTTCCCACCTCCGAGAATAGACTTTCAACAACACAAAACAGCCTTTGCTTCGGTGAGTAGCGAAATGGTTTTTGTTTTTTTTCACTACTCTTGAGCACTTGCAGGGCAGTGGAATTCCTTGTACAAGCACAGAGCCCTGGATCTTCCAGGGCGTTAGAGGGAACTCACTAACGCTCTGAACCAGGGCTATGTAAGAGGATACAGTATACGTATACTAGGCTGTGTATGAGGATACAGTATACGTATCCTATATGTGGCTCTTGGTCACTTGAATAAATCTTTGTTTCTTTGTTTGTTTCTTTCAGATACTCAAGAATACATCCTGGCAGAGGTTCTTCACCCTCCTGTGAAACACCCAGCCTGCACCCTCCTGTGACTCGTCTCAGCCTGCCTCCGCCACTGTCTACACTTAGGTAAGTCTTTTGAAGAGCCGCTGTCTACAAAGTCTTTCGAAGAGCCGCTGTCTACAAGTCTTTCGAAGAGCCGCTGTCTACAAGTCTTTCGAAGAGCCGCTGTCTACAAGTCTTTCGAAGAGCCGCTGTCTACAAGTCTTTCGAAGAGCCGCTGTCTACAAAGTCTTTCGAAGAGCCGCTGTCTACAAGTCTTTCGAAGAGCCGCTGTCTACAAGTCTTTCGAAGAGCCGCTGTCTACAAGTCTTTCGAAGAGCCGCTGTCTACAAGTCTTTCGAAGAGCCGCGGTCTACACCTCCTGTGAACCAACCCAGGCTGCCTGCACCCTCCTGTGAACCGACCCAGGCTGCCTGCACCCTCCTGTGAACCGACCCAGGCTGCTTGCACCCTCCTGTGAACCGACCCCGGCTGCCTGCACCCTCCTGTGAACCGACCCCGGCTGCCTGCACCCTCCTGTGAACCGACCCCGGCTGCCTGCACCCTCCTGTGAACCGACCCCGGCTGCCTGCACCCTTCTGTGAACCGACCCAGGCTGCCTGCACCCTCCTGTGAACCGACCCCGGCTGCCTGCACCCTCCTGTCCTGTACTTAAGTACGGTACTTGAGTAAATGTACTTTACACCACTGTCCATATGTTCCAATGCCAAAAACACAACTAAATGGTTAATCACATGTATTTGTATGACAGGCGTCAACTTAAATGTTTTAATTGTCACAGCCCTAGGCATAGCTTACACCAAGAGTCTTCAACGTTTTTCAGGCCAAGGACCCCTTAGCTGAGAGATGAAGCAGGGACCCCCACAGCAGGGACCCCCACTACATATTGTGTAAAATTATGTTGCAGATTCAAGTTTTTTCATAGATTCATTGACTCTCTGTGTCAATAGACCATATTCACACAGCTGCCATATTGCCAAGTTAACTCATTCAGTGCTAGACTTATTTCTGGTGTTTGCCCACTGCCAGTGATTTTTTGATTTTCTTACCTTTTCAAGTAGTCGCAGAATATGTATCTCCTCTATGATTGATCCCCTGATAGTTGCTAATCACGGAGGGTTTCACTGTGCTTCCGCGAAAGTTTGTTATACGTTGAAAATAGCATGTCTCGCCAAAAATACATGGTAGAACACAAGAGCCAAGATAGAATATTTCCCAAATACCTTAACCAGGAAGTCAATGGAGCAGAACATGACTCAAATCTTTGCTTCTGAGGGTCCCTGGAACAACGCATTTTGAGATCCGCAGCCAAATACGTATAATTTTGGGGTCTTTGATATACATTTTTTGTTCCAGGGACCCCCATAAGCAAATATTTGAGTTAAAAATGCAGTTTAAAAAAAATCTAATTCAAAGATTTGCACACATTTTCAGGATTTTTCAAAAAAAAAGCAGATATACAAGCTCATAGCGTGGCACTCGGTGTCGCACTATGAGCTTGTAGAACTGTCATTTTTTAATAGCCCAAAGAAATCTAAAAACATGACACTCAGACGCGTTCCCGGTCTTTATGGGTTAATCTGCAACACAATGTTATACAATATGTAGTCGAGGGGTCCCTGCTTCATCCCTCTCTCAGCTAAGGGGTCCCTGCTTCATCTCTCTCTCAGCTAAGGGGTCCCCGCTTCATCTCTCTCTCAGCTAAGGGGTCCCTGCTTCATCTCTCTCTCTCAGCTAATGGGTCCCCGCTTCATCTCTCTTTCTCTCAGCTAAGGGGTCCCCGCTTCATCTCTCTCTCTCTCAGCTAAGGGGTCCCCGCTTCATCTATCTCTCTCTCAGCTAAGGGGTCCCCGCTTCATCTCTCTCTCAGCTAAGGGGTCCCCGCTTCATTTCTCTCTCTCAGCTAAGGGGTCCCTGCTTCATCTTTCTCTCAACTAACGCCAGGGGTCTTCAACGTTTTTCAGGCTGAGAGATGAAGCAGGGACCCCCACAGCAGGGACCCCCCCCACTACATATTGTGTAAAATTGTGTTGCAGATTAAAGTTTTTCCATAGATTTCATAGATTCATTGACTCTCAGTGTTTTGTAAATTAGTGGCAGACATTTAACCACTTAAACCGTCAATAGACCATTTTCAAACATCGGCCATATTGCCATTAAGTTAACTCTTTCAGTGCGATTCAGTGCCAGACTTATTTCTGGCTGTGTTTGCCCACTGCCAGCGATTTTTCAATTTTGTTACCGTTTCAAGTAGTCACAGAATATTTATCTCCAGTATGATCGATCCCCTGATGTTAAAACCAGGATACAGTATACGTATCCTAAATGTGGCTCTCGGTCACTTGAATAAATCTTTATTTCTTTGTTTGTTTTCTTTCAGATACTCAAGTATACATCCTGGCAGAGGTGTTGCAGGGGGGGGGGATGTCTACAAAATCTTTCGAGGAGGAGCCGCTGTCTACAAAGTCTTTCGAGGAGGAGCCGCTGTCTACAAAGTCTTTCGAAGAGCCGTTGTCTGCAAAGTCTTTCGAAGAGCCGCTGTCTGCAAAATCTTTCGAGGAGGAGCCGCTGTCTACAAAGTCTTTCTAGGAGGAGCCGCTGTCTACAAAGTCTTTCGAGGAGGAGCCGCTGTCTACAAAGTCTTGTGAAGAGCCTCTGTCTGGAGGCTCTTCACAAGACTTTGTAGACAGCGGCTCTTCACAAGACTTACCTTAGTGTAGACTCTACACTAAGGTAAGTCTTGTGAAGAGCCGCTGTCTACAAAATCTTTCGAGGAGGAGCCGCTGTCTACAAAGTCTTTCGAGGAGGAGCCGCTGTCTACAAAGTCTTTCGAAGAGCCGCTGCCTACAAAGTCTTTCGAAGAGCCGCTGTGTACAAAGTCTTTTGAAGAGCATCTGTCTACAAGTCTTTTGAAGAGCCTCTGTCTACACCTCCTGTGACTCTCTCTATCCTTGGATTTAGCTGCATGGGGGTTTCCTCTGAAGACGCCTTAAGGTAGGAACCTCTTTAGGGCTGTCACGATTATGACATTTAACTTGACGCTTGATTGATTGTCGCTCAAATAGTTGCGATTAACTATTTTTATTGCGTCGTAGTAACATTTTGAATAAAACTTTGTCCGGCTTTTTTAGGCTTCGTAAACAAAAGCCGAACTACAAGCTCAAAACTACAAGCTTTGAGCGTGTAGGTCGGCTATTTCCACAATGATTGGAAAATGTTTGAAATTGTATGAACATTTTTCAACATGGAAACGATTATGACTTATCCCCAAAAAAGTATTGCGATTATCTCAAATACTTGCGATTATGTAATAATTGTGACGGTCCTAAAGACAATGACAATTTTCCTTTTCCTTTGCTGGATGCTGCAGTTTGTAATGGATGATGCTTGTGGTGGATGATGCTTTTGGTGTATTTCATACTGGTTGGATGTATGAAATACGAATTGTCGGCTGTCTGTTGATGTGGTTAAAGATGTGTGCTCTTTTTTTCAGATTTCAAGGCTGACGTTGAATCTAAGACTATGTTGGTAGTGTAGTTTGTTTAGTTTGCATTCAATATTTATTTTGATGTGGCAAATCCAGGATTTGGACCTGGTGGTCCATAAGACCAAAGGTCACTTTTTGGTAGGTACCAAAAGGACACTGTTTGGTAGGTCCCAAAAGTCACTTTTTGGTCGGTACCAAAAGTCACCTTTTTCTGGCTGGGATGGGGGGGAACTGTATAAATCCGGGCCTGGACCTGGTCATCTTAAAGATCACGTTGTTCAATTTCTAACCAATGCCACTCGCCCACCCGTGGAGTGAAATCACAGCAAGGTAACTATACAATACATACACACACACACACACACACACACACACACACACACACACACACACACACACACACACACACACACACACACACACACACTCACTCTAATAATGAGCATTTTTCTTTTTTATGTTTGGTAGCTTTCTTTCAGACGAGAAGAAGCCATTCCGGTACACTAAGGCAAAAAATAGAAGGCACATCCTTGGATGTATTCATCACACTGTGAACCGACCCAGCCTGCACCCTCCTGTGAACCGACCCAGGCTGCACCCTCCTTTGAACCGACCCAGGCTGCACCCTCCTGTGAACCGACCCAGGCTGCACCCTCCTGTGAAACTACCGCTGGCTCCGCCAAAGACCTCGGCCCGCGGGGGGTTTCCTCTGAAGACTGCTCAAAGTAGGAACCTCTTTAGGGCTGTCACGATTATGATTAACTTGACGCTTGATTAATTGTCGCTCAAATAGTTGCGATTAGCGTTTTTAATTGCGTTGTGGTAACATTTTGAACTTTTTTCTGAATTCGTAAACAAAAGCCGAACTACAAGCTCAAAACGCATCACGTGGTGATGCGTTTTGAGCGTGTAGTTTGGCTATTTCCACAATATTTTGAAAATGTATCAAAATATTTTTCAACATGGAAACGATTATGACAATTATAACTATTATCCCCAAAATAGTATTGCGATTATCTGAAATACTTGCGATTATGTAATAATTGTGGCGGTCCTAATTTTTCCTTTTCCTTTGCTGTATGCTGTAGTTGCTTCATGCTGCAGCATACAGCAAAGGATGAAGTGTTTGTGTTGGATGCTACTTGTGGCGTATGCTGTTCTAACCCTAACCCTAACCTGCTGGGGTTTTTTTTCAGGTTTTTAGACATAGGCCTTTGTAAATCCGGGCCCCTACCTGGTCATTTGAAAAGGTCCAAAAGACCTGGTCATTTGAAAAGTCACTTTTTTTGGGTGTTAAGTCACGGTGAGGGGAACTGTCTAATTTCTTGCCCAAAGAAGAACAAGAATCATATGAAGCTGCTACATTTTATTTCTTGCCCAAAGAAGAACAAGAATCACATGGAGCTGCTACATTTTAATCAAGATCTACGTTTTTCCATTTAAAAGTTTTCATTTCTTGCCCGAAGAAGAACAAGATCAAGAACATCATGTCGATGTGTCCCAACATACCTGAACTGAGTCAACGAGATGTACATTTTGAATGACAAATGTCTAACCAATGGAGCAACTATTTTGTATTTCTTGTCCACCTTTGGAGTTACATCATCGCAAGGTAGCTATACAATCCAATAGCAATACAAGTGATCAGCAGTTTGCACAAGCATACTGTGCTGTCTACCAGGCCCACTTCTTCATGTATGTTTTGAAGTGTCCAACCCCAGTACGCAGTCTGTTCAGCTAGGTCAATTTCCAGCATAGCAGATCTCCCTCCTTTGATGCCGTCTCCTGGGTCCCAGATGTAGCGGCGACAACGTGTGGGCCCATGCAGAAGACTCCCACTCCTGCTTCCAGGATGCCTCCATCCATGCCTTTGTAGACAGGTCCTCAGGGATAGAACTGAGCATCTCTTGTTGTATGGGTGGCGGGACTTGAGTCTGTTTTGAAGGCAATGCTGTCATAGTGTTGTCATGCAGGATATGCCAGTCATCTTTCTGGGCTATCCTTGGGGCGAGGATGTGAGGGTAGCAGTCTCTCGTTGGAGGCCGGTTGAGGCAATTCCTGCTAGCATTGGGAAGTAGAATATAGGGGTGGGATTCAGGCAACCAGTTATAATCCGGAGAACATTGTTAATGGCAGCATCAACTTTTTTGGCACGTGGGCTTCCACACCAAGCTATGGCACAGTGTTTGGCTGCAGCAAAGACCAGGGCTTGCGTGGGGATTCGTAGTACTTTGGCAGAGGAATCTCAGGACATACCAGCGAGACATCAGATTGGCGAGACCTTTGATGACACTTTGGCCTCTGGGTGTTGCTTAGAAGACAGTGTCCTATCCAGGTACCTTGGGGCTTGCTGGAACTCCAAGTGATTGTGGTCCATGAACACGTCCAGTTCCCGTTTTGCTTCGCTGTTGTTGACGTGATATGCTGCCAACACTGTCCTCCCAATGCTGAGCTGCAGGCGCCACCTACGAAGGTAGGCTCCTAAGATGTCCATGTGGACATGATGGAAGTCATTTGGGGTAGAGCGGCTGAGTTGGATTTTACAGACCAGGAGTGTTGGTATAGGTAGAGGCATGGCCGAAGAGCTTTGCCCATCACTCACTTCTTGCTGATGCCGAAGTCAAAACACAGTATTTCCCTCATTGTGATAGCTCTAAGTCTGCAGTACACCTGACTGGTGGCAATAGCCTGGTTGTGATGCGTATATGTGATCAAAATTATTTAAAAAGACCACAAATGCCGCAACAAATATCTCAACTGTGGTGAGGTTTTAAAGGGTTTAAGGTTTTAAAGGTTTAAGGTTTTAAAGGTCTAAGGTTTTTGAAGGTCTAAGGTTTTTAAGGTTTTAAAAGATTTAAGGTTTTAAAGGTTTAAGGTTTAAAAGGTCTAAGGTTTTTAAAGGTCTAAGGTTTTTAAAGGTCTAAGGTTTTTAAAGGTCTAAGGTTTTTTAAGGTTTTAAAAGGTTTAAGGTTTTAAAGGTTCTAAAGGTTTGAAACATGTAAAAGGTTTAAGATGTTCTAAAGGTTTGAAACATGTAAAGGTTTGAAAGGTTCAAAAGGTTTGAAACATGTAAAGGTTTGAAAGGTTCAAAAGGTTTAAAAGTACAAATGATTTCAAAAATTCAAATGGTAGCCGACATGTCCTAAGTAGGCCAAACATTGTTGAGTTGGAACAGAGTTTGTAGCTAAAATAATTAAGGGCTAGTTTGCCGTCAAAGAAACGGATGGAACGGGTGGAAAATCCCATCAATTTCAATGGTGAAATTCAAAGTGAAATATCTCTAAAAAATGCAACAACAAATTAGCTTATATCCACTGCAACGGCCAAAGAGCTTACCCTGATTGATCACATCTACGCATCACAACCAGGCAATTGCCACCAGTGAGGTGTACTGCAGACATACAGCTATCACAATGAGGTATATACTGTGTTTTGACTTTGGCATCAGCAAGAAGTGAGTGATGTGCAAAGCTCTTCAGCCATGCCTCTCCCTATACTAACACTCCTGGTCTGTAAAATCCAACTATCTACCCCAATGACCTCCATCATGTCCACATGGACATCTTGGCAGCCTACTTTTGCTGGTGGCGCCTGCAGCTCAGCATTGGCAAGACGGTGTTGGCAGCATATCACCTCAACAACAGTGAAGCAGAAAGGGAACCGGATGTGTTCATGGACAACAACCAGCTGGAGTTCCAGCAAGCCCCAAGGTATCTGGATAGGACACTGTCTTTTAAGCAACACCCAGAGGCCAAAGTGTCATCAAGGGTCTCGCCAATCTGATGTCTCGCTGGTACGTCCTGAGATTCCTCTGCCAAGGTACTACGAATCCCCACGCAAGCCCTGGTCTTCGCTGCAGCCAAACACTGTGCCTCAGCCTGGTGTAGGAGCCCACATGCCAAAAAGGTTGATGCTGCCATTTAGCTACGTTCTCCGGATCATAACTGGTTGCCTGAATCCCGCCTGAATGTTCTACTTCCCAATCCTAGCAGGAATTGCCTCAACCGGACTCCAACGAGAGGCTGCTACCCTCACATCCTCGCCCCAAGGAAAGCCCAGAAACATGATTGGCATATCCTGCATGACACCTCTATGACAGCGTTGCCTCCAACAGACTCAAGTCCCGCCGCCCATTCAACAAGAGATGCTCAGTTCTATCCCTGAGGACCTGTCTACAAAGGCATGGATGGGAGGTATCCTGGAAGCAGGAGTGGGGAGTCTTCTGCATGGGCCCACACGTTGTCACTGCTAGATCTGGGACCCATGAGACGGCATCAAAGGAGGAAGATCTGCCACGCCGGCAATTGACCTAGCTGAACCGACTGCGTACTGGGGTTCGACACTTCAAAACGTGCATGAAGATGTTGGGCCGGCAGCACAGTATGCTTTAGCAGACGGCTGATCACATAATCACCTCTCTGTGTCCTCTACAGATCACCATCGGAGGCCGGTCTCTTTGATGTGGGACCTGAGACGAGAGCGTTGCTGCACGTCATTGAGCTGGACATCTGATGATGATACACGAAAGAAGAAGACGCCCAAGTCTCATACAATTATGAAATATCTGTTTGCTATGTTTGTAATAAATGTTTCATGTTGTCTCGTCCCAATTGTTGATCGCCCCCCTCCTGGGGGGGAGGGGGGTCCCCACTCTCGGCCTGCACCTTGTCGTGGTGAGTGGGCTTTAAACCAAGACAGGCCATTTAACCACAGTTGTAAGGTAACTAAGT
Source organism: Gymnoscopelus microlampas (assembly GCF_963454915.1). NCBI lineage: Eukaryota > Metazoa > Chordata > Actinopteri > Myctophiformes > Myctophidae > Gymnoscopelus > Gymnoscopelus microlampas. Next base: position 27,305,933 of record NC_139953.1, read on the forward strand.
ACATTTACTCAAGTACTGTCCTTAAGTAAAATTGAGTTCTTTTTTTTACTTTACTGGAGCATTTCCAATTTTCACTATTTTTTCTTCTACTCCACTACATCTCAAATGTAAATATTATATTTTTACTCCACTGCAATTATTTGAAAGCTTTAGATACTTGTTAATTTGTAGATTTGATCATTACAAAACATACATTAACCACTTCAGCCCTATACATTTTGGCCATTTGAAAATAGACGATCTAACACGCTCACAATATGCATTGTGAGCTTGTAGATCCACTATTTCCAAAATAATTTGATATATTTCATACATTTGAAAACTTGTGACATTCTGCATAAATATTTTCAATAATTTCTATTTTTGGTACTTTGAGTACATTTTTATACCAATACTTTTCTACTTTTACTCAAGTAAATGTTGAATTCCGGGACTTTTACTTGTAACAGTATTTCTGCATTGCAGTATTGATACTTTTATTTCAGTAAACAATCTGAGTAATGGGCACTTAACACATCTCTTCTGGGTGGAGCTCACTACAAGCTCACAACGCGTCGCAAGCTTGTAGATCAGCTATAGCCAAATAGGGCTGAAGTGGATAATGTATGTTTTGTAATGATGATCAAAATCTACAATGATAATCAAAATCTACAAAGTAACTAGTAACTAAAAAATTTAAATGATTGCAGTGGAGTAAAAGTATAATATTTGCCTCTGAGATGTAGGGAATAGAAGTAAAAGTATTGAAAATTGGAAATACTCCACAAGTAAAAAATACCTCAACATTGTAGGCCTACTTAAAGGAGGAGTTCACCCAAATAAATGACTTATTTTCTATCAATTGCACACCCCATGAAGCCTTGAATTCATGGATTTATTTTTTTGTGGCATTCCTAAGCCAATACTTTGATGACCGGGTGTGTATCTGGTAGGAGACGCAAATAATCTACTTTGTGTCTCCTACCGGATACATTAGCCGGTAGGAGACGGGGATTACATTTTTGGCTTAGGAATGCCACAAAAACAATCATGGGGTGTGCAATTGATAGAAAATAAGTCATTTTTGGGTGAACTACTCCTACTCCTTTAAGAGAAGTTCCACTGCTCCTCAAAAGGACAACTTTATTTTCCATCCTCGATGACGAGCCTACTATTATTATTGCATGTGGAATAACTGCAAGCCAATGTTCAGAGGCATTGTCAGTATTTGTCTTAATTTCTTGAGTTCCTATTTATTTTATTGCCAATAATTCAACTGTAAGCCAGTGTTTTTGAGACATATTGTCTTTTATTGCTATGCAATAAATAGTAAAAATAAATTCTACATGCATAAATAATAATACAAAAGCTAATAATAAAATCAAATGAAAATAGAAAAGTTAATGTCGAGACCTGTCTTGTTTTAGTAGTGCTGATGATGTCATGAAAAACTGTATTTGGTTAGGTCAAAGCTATGCTAAATCCACCCTTGCCCACTATTAGCTAATATCCGATGACTAGGTCACTTGTGTTGCGCCATAAAAAACAAACGCAACAAACCAAAACAACACAAAAGGCACTGGTCTGGTTCTCCTGGTTTTACTAAGACAGGGTTCAAATCCCTGTGGTGCCCTGCTCATGGTTTGCGTTGAATTTCCATTTCCATTTCCATGGTGGTTTAGAAGCGACTATAGTCCACATAGCACTTTAAACCTATTTGAGAATAGCCGATCTGTAGATCGGCTAGCTATTTTCAAACAGCAATGCAGCTCTCCGGGGAAAAGCTCATTGTGCGTATATAAGCATGAGCGCGAGAAATGTGTTTGGATTAGGGGTTGTAATATTATTAATTTTAAATTGTATTTCCATATGCTGTATTTACTTTGCTCATTTATTTTCTTGTGTACCTAATTTTTAATGTATATTCCATTCCGTCTCCCTTTGAGAACGGTGAGAAAGCACTATACTGTTTGTTTACGGTGAGAAAGCACTATACTGTTTGTTGACGGTGAGAAAGCACTATACTGTTTGCTGACTGTGAGAAAGCACTATACTGTTTGTTGACGGTGAGAAAGCACTATACTGTTTGTTGACGGTGAGAAAGCACTATACTGTTTGTTGAAGGTGAGAAAGCACTATACTGTTTGCTGACGTGAGAAAGCACTATACTGTTGTTGACGGTGAGAAAGCACTATACTGTTTGTTGACGGTGAGAAAGCACTATATTGTTTGTTGACGGTGAGAAGGCACTATACTGTTTGTTGAAGGTGAGAAAGCACTATACTGTTTGTTGAAGGTGAGAAAGCACTATACTGTTTGAAGGTGAGAAAGCACTATACTGTTTGTTGAAGGTGAGAAAGCACTATACTGTTTGTTGAAGGTGAGAAAGCACTATACTGTTTGAAGGTGAGAAAGCACTATACTGTTTGTTGACGGTGAGAAGGCACTATATTGTTTGTTGACGGTGAGAAGGCACTATACTGTTTGTTGAAGGTGAGAAAGCACTATACTGTTTGAAGGTGTGAAAGCACTATACTGTTTGTTGACAGTGAGAAAGCACTATACTGTTTGTTTACGGTGAGAAAGCACTGTACTGTTTGAAGGTGAGAAAGCACTATACTGTTTGTTGAAGGTGAGAAAGCACTATACTGTTTGAAGGTGAGAAAGCACTATACTGTTTGTTGAAGGTGAGAAAGCACTATACTGTTTGTTGACAGTGAGAAAGCACTATACTGTTTGTTGAAGGTGAGAAAGCACTATACTGTTTGTTGAAGGTGAGAAAGCACTATACTGTTTGTTGACGGTGAGAAGGCACTATACTGTTTGTTGAAGGTGAGAAAGCACTATACTGTTTGTTGTAGGTGAGAAAGCACTATACTGTTTGAAGGTGAGAAAGCACTATACTGTTTGTTGACGGTGAGAAAGCACTATACTGTTTGTTTACGGTGAGAAAGCACTATACTGTTTGTTTACGGTGAGAAAGCATTATACTGTTTGTTTACGGTGAGAAAGCACTGTACTGTTTGTTGACGGTGAGAAAGCACTATACTGTTTGTTTACGGTGAGAAAGCACTATACTGTTTGTTGACGGTGAGAAAGCACTATACTGTTTGTTGACGGTGAGAAAGCACTGTACTGTTGACGGTGAGAAAGCACTATACTGTTTGTTGACGGTGAGAAAGCACTGTACTAATAATAAAATCAAATGAAAATAGAAAAGTTAATGTCGAGACCTGTCTTGTTTTAGTAGTGCTGATGATGTCATGATAAACTGTATTTGGTTAGGTCAAAGCTATGCTAAATCCACCCTTGCCCACTATTAGCTAATATCCGATGACTAGGTCACTTGTGTTGCGCCATAAAAAACAAACGCAACAAACCAAAACAACACAAAAGGCACTGGTCTGGTTCTGCTGGTTTTACTAAGACAGGGTTCAAATCCCTGTGGTGCCCTGCTCATGGTTTGCGTTGCATTTCCATTTCCATGGTGGATTAGAAGCGACTATAGTCCACATAGCACTTCAAACCTATTTGAGAATAGCCGATCTGTAGATCGGCTAGCTATTTTCACACAGCAATGCAGCTCTCCGGGGAAAAGCTCATTGTGCGTATATGAGCATGAGCGCGAGAAATGTGTTTGGATTAGGGGTTGTAATATTATTAATTTTAAATTGTATTTCCATATGCTGTATTTATTATGCAGGCAATTTAGAGTTGATTGGTAGTACCATTTGTAGCGACTTTATTTAGTCCCTAACATTCATCGAGCTCTGGAGTCAATTTATTTTTTCACCATTGGGTCACTACCGAAACGAAAGTTGGTCACTACCGAAACGAAAGTTAAATCCGAAAAAATCACTAAGCGTGGAGGCCAAAATCGTCCCCCCAAAAACCTGTTAGGAGTACGTTTCAGGCAATTTAGAGTTGATTGGTAGTACCATTTGTAGTGACTTTTTTTGGTCCCTAGCATTCATCGAGCTCTGGACTTGGTCAATTTATTTTTTCACCATTGGGTCACTACCGAAACGAAAGTTGGTCACTACCGAAACTAAAGTTAAATCCGAAAAAATCACTAAGTGTGGAGGCCAAAATCGTCCCCCCAAAAACCTGTTAGGAGCATGTTTCAGGCAATTTAGAGTTGATTGGTAGTACCATTTGTAGTGACTTTTTTTGGTCTGTGGTCTGGTCATATGAATGACTTCTTAGTCTATTTTTAGAGGTAAGAAAAAAAAAGCACCTAATAACAACATATTCATTTTTATTAAGCAAAAAGGTAGGCAGAAGTATAATGTGTCATGACGTTAGCACGGAATAGCTGGTGTACAATTTATGGTACAGTTCTGTGGTAATGAGAGGTAATTTGTTCCTAATAACAACAAAATATTTTTTATTAAGCAAAAAGGTAGGCAGAAGTATAATGGGTCATGAAGTTAGCCCAGAATGGCTGATGTACAATTTACAGTACAGTTCTGTTGAAATAGATGTAAAGTAACTTGAAGTAAGTGGAAATAACATTAAATAAAGGCCTAATAAAGAACACATTGTTCTAACGAAACCCTTATAGTACACTAGCCTAACATCACATTGTGTAGTTAGTAGTTGCGGGGTTGTAATGTGACGGTCAAGTAAGTGGAAATAACATCTTAATAGGCTTTGTTAGGTCTTATTATGCTCTAGGAATTATGTTCCATAATTAGCGTATAACTGTGTTTGTTTGTTTCTGTCTAATAGCAGAGAACACCATTTCTAATACCGCCTTTTGTTACGTTTCATTCAATTTCTAATTAAAACAATTAAGGGATAATAGTGGAAAATAAGGGTATAACAACGTTTGTTTCTTTCTAATAAAAAAACTTTATTGCTAATAAGAAACACATTATTTGTAATAACGGCTTATTATGTCAAATTAGTGTACCGTAAATTGTGCTGCGACCTTAATGTCTCCTATCGTCACTGATTGTCTGGGTGGGGTCATTCTGGTTCCAGGCTAACCAGCCACATCTGACCTAGATATAAGCCAAATAGTCCAGGGGCCAAGCCATATTTTGGTACCACCTAAGGTGACCGTAAAGTTTTTGTATTTTTGTCTTCCTACATGTCTCTAGTTTATATTTTGGTATGATAACCCTTCCAATCTTGTAGCTTAATGGCAGTTATCACTACCTACCGGCTAATGTATCCGGTAGGAGACACAAAGTAGAATCTTTGTGTCTCCTACCCCGGGCATCAAATTATTGCGACAAAAAACAAAATATATCCATGTACAGTATTCAAGGCTTCATGGGGTGTGCAATTGATAACTTCTCAGATTTTTGGTGTTTGCAAAAAGACTGCTTTCCATAAGCTTGTAAAAGTTGACCCTCCTTCAGTCTAGGGTGGTCATAGCTGAATGGGTAGAGAGTCCCCCTGAGAAACTTAAAGGAGGAGCTCACCCAAAAAAATATTTATTTTCTATCAATTGCATACCCCATGAAGCCTTGAATACATGGATATATTGTGTTTTTTGTCGCAATAATTTGATGCCTGGGGTAGGAGACACAAAGATTCTACTTTGTGTCTCCTACCGGATACATTAGCCAGTAGGTAGTGATAACTGCCATTAAGCTACAAGATTGGAAGGGTTATCATACCAAAATATAAACTAGAGACATGTAGGAAGACAAAAATACAAAAACTTTACGGTCACCTTAGGTGGTACCAATTTGTGAAAATATCAGTGTTGGCCCCTGGACTAAAGGTAGATGGCTTCGTATCCGTTTTGTTCACTGGTGAGGAGGTCATGTTGGAAGAAACTCCATATCTGATGCATTATTGAGTATTGTGTTCTGTTTAATTGAAGCTGTTTCCTTTCTCGAGTAGTTAGTTGAGTTGGAAAAGACTAGTTTGTTTATGCCTAAGTTTGATTGTGTTTATTATGTTTTCTCAAATAGTTGTCGGTTTGATTATTTACCTTGGTTTGACTTTTTGTTTTGATAGCTTCCACTATCATCATTCCTTTTCAACATAATTTCAACATTTCATCTGCATGGAGTTATAATAAATACAGCAACTATCTGAACTACTCTGGTCTCCGTGCTATGATGGGCATACCGATGTAGGCCTTATTGGGGACCAGCCATTTGCCTTACCACCTAAATCAGCAATCGAACAACCTTTTGATAGTGGTAGTAAAAACTGCCAGCTCACTGCCATAAGATTCAGACAATTCTCTTTTACCAATATTGAATGGGATGTTATGCCGTCAAAAGCACAACTACAATGGGTTAAATCATCCTTCAATATAAATAAATAACAGTTAAAGTCATCAAGTGACAATTCATTCAGTCATATTCCCTCACTACAGTAAAAGATACACAGAAAACCCCACAGATCAGTTCATCCAGTAATTTCATTGTCAGCTTGATTGACATTAAGCTGTGGCCCAATTAGATGAGAGACAACGCCCTGTCTGAACAAGGGCCTGTTGCTTGTGTGTGCAGAGAGAGCAGGTGGAACGAATTCCAGCTAATCAGAGTGAGATTAGAGCCATATGAAATCCGTGTTAACGGAATCGCGGACGGAATCGCGGAAATGACCAATAAAAATGGAATTGGAATAAAACACGGAATATTGCAGAATTTGGAAAATAAAAAAAAATCGCGGTAAAATATTTTTTTTTATCGCGAATTTTTACAAATCCACGGGACACCACCATTTTGCATGGCCACATCCTACTTTATAAACAGTTAATCCACGTAGAAATAGTCTTAGAAAGACGATAGAAACAATAACACATGGGCGACGCCATTTTGCGCATGCTCAGACCGAATTAGACCGAATTATTTTGGGAACATTTTTGCGTATAACACAACAAGGGCCATGTATGGACTGTTATATCTTGAACATTTATTCATTTCCACTTACCAGACACTTTTTTTATGGTAAAAATGAGCATAAAAAGCAAAATACAGAATTCAGAAATATTAAAATGGAAAAAACAGAATTTGGGAAAAAATAAAACGGAATTGGGAAAAAAATAAAACGGATTTCATATGGCTCTAAGTGAGATCAGAGAGGAGCCACTTCAGCAAACTTTTGCTTGAGAAAATTGTCTCTCTAATTGTCTCTTGCACCAGGAAAAGATTAAGTTTAAGAAAATATAGGAGAATAATATCAGTTGTGTACATCAAAGCACACCATTAATGACTTTAGCCTGTTGTGAGAATCAACATCGAGTCATCTAGACAGCACTGATGTGCTGATGCTGATTTCATTTGCAAACCTTGGTGAGTGACAGTTTGGATGCATTAGCTGCTAGGTGGCTACATGTTGAGAGTGAAGTCCCAGCACTGCTGGTGACTAGGCTGTTTGTTTAATGAACAGTCAATTTAAAGTTTATTTTGTGTTCAGCTAAAAAACGTTTTGCACCAAGTGTATTATAATTTCAGTTAATCAAAAGAATGCATTCTCAATGTCACTCATTTTTTATTTATAGTGTGTCACTCACATGGTACTGTGCTGGACCCTGCTGTTACTAATTTGAGTGTAAGGGATACACCACCATCGGTGAGCGGAAGATTTATTTTATTTTGTTTTGTTTGAACTGTTATTGAATTAAGCAATATTACACGAGAGGGTGTGCTTTACCGTCATGATTGGCACGCCAGTGATGCGGTCAGGAACGAGGCGGAGCCGAGTTCCGCAAGCATCACTGAAGTGCCTGATTCCAGTAGGCTATTCACCTGTTTCCTAGGCTGTGTGTTTTCCACTTCCTGTTGATTTGATCAAATGAAATCCAATGAAACTGGTCAGATGACCAATGATATCCAATGAAATCAACAGGAAGTGGAAAACACAGCCTAGGAAACAGGTGAATATGCTCCATCGTACGACCGTATCACGTGGCCAAAATAACTGATCTACAAGCTGACAACGCGTCGCGATGGTGACGAGTTGTGAACTTGTAGATCGGCTATTTATCTATTTATCTAAAATTAACAACATAGTCCATTTTGCATAGCTGTTTGTTCTCCGGTGGCAGCGGTGGGTCAGGCTACTGTCTGTTTGTTTTCCTACCGTGGGACAGCGTGACGTCACAGCACTGCTGTGCCATATATGGTCTAATCAGGTGCGGACTGCAGTGCGGAGTGATTTATTAATGTGATTAGGCCTGTGCTATCATGCTGGTTTGAAGCACGGCTAGATAGCTATTTCAACCAATCAGATTTTTGGTCGGAACTACCTGTTGTATAATTGTAATTATATGAATGTGAATTTGAGAGGTTTAATGTATTTATTTCCAATAAGTATTTTGAAGTGAAACCTTATGCAGTATTGTGTTTATGGTACATTAACACAGAGATGCCTCTGGCCTTGCTTTATGCAGGTCAAGTTTTTTGACCATGTGTTTTGTTTTATTGTCCTGGTTATTGTAAATGTGAAGTTTGTTATTTTTGGATTCAAATCCTGATTGTTTATTTGATTTTGGAATATTGGAACCTGAACTGGTTTAATACTGCAACTAAGTTGCATACAGTTGTCAGTCAGAGTAGTTGGGTGCACCCTAAAGATTTAGAGATCCATTGATACCAAGGTATACCTACCTCATTTATTGCCTATTGTCGTACTGTATGTTTGTGCACAGTGTTTTGTTTGTCTTCATATTACTATTTCATTCCATATATAAAATTGAACCGGCCAACTCAAAGTGATTTGCATTTGGTCTCATCATTTACCCCTCTGGCTCCAGTAGACAAACCTACAGTAACTAGTCCAACTTCTAACCCTCCATTGTAATTAGGTAACTTGTCTTACACTACCTTTTCGACACAGGTGTTACAGTTACAGCATTTAAAAAAAAATATATATTAGGCGATTTTGATAACATTAGCTTCATTACAACAACTAAAATAACATAACATAATGTTGACCGCAATCTCCGCATTCAATTTCCTACTGTTAAATTGCTAAATAGGACAGTGGGTGTCACTTTCTTACTGATTGGAGACAACAACCTGTTTGTTATCTAGTCAACCAATACAAATTCATTGTGCTAAATCATGTGTCTGTGACGTGTGTTGTGATTTGGTGTTTCTAGAATGTCCCAGATTTGGTTTTCTTCACACCGGAAAATCGCGTCTTTTTTGCCTAAATGTTAACCTCACAATGGCAAGTTAAAAAAAAAAACAGATTGGAGGAGCAGCAGCAGTTGCCTGATATTAAAACAAGTACAGAATATATTGTTGACATCACCGGAGACTCCTCGGGGGAGTAATAATTATGATAATGGATTAATACATGATTGAGGACATCAAAGGTCATAATTGTTATTTTTCTACTGAATGGCTTTTCATTGTTTGTCCCTATGTTATCTGCTGCTATGCAATGGGGTGCTATCTTGCTTGTTATTTGGAATATTGTTGCGACTGTGCACTATGCAATGTACTATGAGAAGCGGTTGATGCCGTTATTCCCAGCGCTCCTGTATAACGAAGTCTGTCAGCGTGTATGCTCACTTGCTAGTTAAAGGAGAATTCCGGACTACCTTTTTCTTACCTTTATATGATATTATTATATCCTAGGACCAGTGGTACAGTAGAAAAATGTCATAACTCCATCCCGAGTCCACCACAGCTAAAAACCCAAGCGGACGGTCCATACGCGTATTTTAAAATCTTTTTTGTTGATATCTGACGTTCATAATTTCAGAAACCTCGCCACAGTGTTTGTCCCAAATGGCCAGCCATAGTGTTTACCTAGCTGACTTGGATGAAATCACGGGTGAGACTTCCGGAGGGGCGCATCTAACACAAACACTGTGGAGAGTTTTCTGTCAATATGAACATCAGATATCAACCAAAGAAATATGTAATCCCCCCCTTCAACATACACGCACACGCACGCGCGCGCTCGCTCGCTCGCTCGCTCGCTCGCTCTCTGATTGATGATTGATTGATGTACTTTATTTAGTAAGACATGAGAACAACAGTACATGAAAGTACAAATTCACTAAACTGGAAGACTCATTAAGCACTGAGCTTGTTTAAGATGAGATCCCCATGCACACAAATCATGATGACATATAAGAGACAGACAGATATACACTACTATACAGAACGTCATATAATCAGCTTGCAGGTTACTGGTATGAAGAGTGAAAAATATGTACAAGAGAAGAAAAAAACGGGGAGGCGGGGTTGGGGGGGGGGGTAGGTTAAGACTTAGACAGGGGCCATTTTCGAATTGCAGCCTCCTGAAGGTGTATCTTTAGGGCAGTTTTGAAAGTGAGTAGGGTTTTACACTCATTTACTAATTTTGGTTGGGCATTCAACGTTTTTGTTGAATAGCATGAGAACGAGTTCATTCCCTTTGTTGAGCTCTCTCTGTCCCAAATTTTTCTCATGGGCCTTTTATAGCGCCACCAGGAGGCCGATTTGTGCAAAACATTTTTTGACAGTACTCCTATTTTGTCCAAAAATCACGCAAATCGGTACACAGTATCTCTATAGTCATTAAACGAAACAAGTATTTCAGATTTTTCATATTCCATCCTGATTGGCTAAAAATGTCTTCCAAAGTTTGCAGGAGTGCTCCGTTTTGAACAAAATGCCTCAAATCATGAACACGGCATGCAATTTCCGTGAAATTTTGCACGCACATTCCAATTAGGCTGAGGAAGAAATACCATTTGAAATGTTTTAAATCAGCCTCATGGTGGCGCTATAACAGGCCGATTCATGTTTTTACCTAAAACTGCACAGATCTGTGTAAAACTTTGTATGCACACTCCCTAAAGGTCAAGGAAAAACCTTTGCCTTGCATTTTTCACATCTGCCTTTTATAACGCCACCAGGAGGCCGACTTATGTAAAACACATTATTTTATACTACTACTTCCAATTTTATCCAAATTTCACGCAAATCGGTACACATGATCTCTATCGTCATGTGATCAAGACGGATGTGTTTGATTTTTCATATTCCATCCTGATTGGCTAAGATTGACATCTAAAGTTTGCATTATTGGCTTGTTTTGAACAACATTCCGCAAATCATGAACGCACCATCTGATTGCGGTCAAACTTTGCACGCACATTCACACTATGTTGAGGAACAAATGCCACCCTTTTAACATTGGCCTGTTATAGCGCCAGCAGCAGGTCTAATTTAGCAAAACAAATGTTTTTAACAAAATGCCTCAAATCATGAATACTGTCGGTGTCCGATTGTCATGCAAGGCCTGAGAAGAAATGGCACCCTTTTCACATTGGCCTATTATAGCGCCACCAGGAGGCCACAATAGCCTACCTGACCTGGCAGTGACCTGTGCTCCGAGGAGCACTTTTTCTAGTTTGTTTTGGGATGTTTGGAGCCTCTCTCTCTCTCTCTCCCTCTCTCTCACTCACAATTTCTCATGTTTTATCCTGATTTAATTGTTGTCAGGTGAAATTAAATAAAACACCAAGTTAATATGACTGTAGAAGCAACAATGTCAAGTGGTGTAACTGGGTTGTGTGAATTGGTGTAACCAAGATAATGTATTAATTAAAATCCAACCCTGTATACATGGCTCTGGCCCCATCGTCCAGTGACAAGAGTGTTTGCTCAGCATGCATCCTGCGAAGCAGACACACTAATGATTTTGACGAGTGATGATATAAGTTTAGCTGTCTGAGAAAACCCATTTAACAGCTCCTGTAGACGATAGACATAGCAAGACAACATGCAGCTTTAGATCCCGAGACTCAAATAAAACATTTAAAATCCTTCTACCATTCCACCTTATAGTTATTATTTCAAAACCTTTCATAATTATGTAGACACCAGTCCAGTGAGAAATAATTAATTCATTTAAAGGAGTAGTTCACCCCAAGAATGGGATTGTTTTGTTTTTGTTGCATTCCTGAGCCAATAATTTGATGACCGGGTCATCAGCCAGTAGGAGACTCGGTAGGAGACGTCTCCTACCAGAGACACCGCCGGTCATCAAATGATCAGCTTAGGAATGTGTCAAAAACTAAAAAAATATCCATGAATTCAAGGCTTCATGGGGTGTGTAATTGATAGAAAATAACATTTTGGGGTGAAGTACGCCTTTAATTAAATTTCACTTTCAGTTCATTTCTTTCTATTCGTTTAACTATAAATGGAAATAATGTGTATAGCTCTTGGGTCTCCCAGTGGCTTTAACAGTGGAAGTATGAAATGCATGATGAGTGAGGAATGATGCAAGTTCCTACTATACCTAGGAGAACAACAAACCTACAGTACAGTACATCACAAGTGCTCACTTTGAGATGAATCACGTCAGCTGTGGCACACAGAGTTTCCGTTGCCTTGATGTGCCATGTTTACACTCAGGCTTTCTGGGTAAGAATGCTGGTGAGTGACCTTGACAACGTGTCACTCTGGCCTTATTTCCACACTCTGTCCCGCCGCCCACCAACGCACATTATGGGCAGAATATGCGGGATGTTGTTGATGTCTGAGTTTGAAGGAATCCCTTCCTGCTGGATGCTCTCAGTCTCATTTCCTTAAAGACTTAACATCAAAAATGAGACATGCGGAAATGACTCACGCAGTCGTCCCCAGAGTTTGGACACTTCAACTAAAGGATCATGTTGACAGGTACAAAACAGGATATGAGCTATATACTGTAGGCCTATGTTTATGACAGATGGTGAACACTTCTAAATGTTGATAAGCTGAAAACTGAGCAAATGATCACGTCTACATTCACCTATTATATTGCCATTTGTCGTGTTGAAAACGCAGAGAATGATCTAATTGTGGTTAAATTATGATGGCAATTTAAGCAAAAGGATACACTAAAGTGTAAATATTCCCTCTAACACGCAGTTTGTCTAGCATGGAATCAGCAATGTCCCAGAGGTACAGAAAATCAGGGATATATATAATGCTGAAGCTATAATTTCACTTTCAATTTCAGTCTCCCTGTGGATACCAGTGCTGCTCCACCTCTCCCAGAATAGAACATATGATCAAGTGCAACACACACACACACACACACACACACACACACACACACACACACACACACACACACACACACACACACACACACACACACACACACACACTTGACCAAGGTATGTTATGGAATTACTAATGAAACACTGACAATTCTGCTAAATGTACATTCACTTATGGACTTGACCGTGTAGTTTGGGAAAATTTGCATCTGCAAAATATTACATGGTTTGCACTTTCAAAGGCCAGCTTGCCCAAGGGGTTTGGAACTACAGTATATACATTAAAAAAGGAAAGAAAAAGAAACCTCATTAATTAGGATGGCCTTTGGCCTTGTAGGCTACCCTGGGCCATTTGTATGCTGACCAATTTCTGCTTAGTATTATTACTTTTTTGGTTACAAAGGCATCATAAAAACATTCCTTTAAAATATGAACATATTTAAAGGACAGGGTCCCCACGGTCATGAAATTCCTGGAAATATTTTGAAATTAAAAAAAAAAAAATCCAGTACTGGAAAAGGTTTGAAATTGATCAAACATCATCAAAGGTCCTGGAATTTATCAAGGGTCCTGGAAAAATATTTGGCTATTGATTTTGTTAAAACAAAACATTTTCATAAACATGAATAATATTACACGAAATATGTAACATAAGTAGTTTTTCGCCGAACGGGCTGTGTGACGGCAGCCTAATGTATGTCTCAAACTTTATTTTTGCTACACTGCCTATCTTTGGGCATTCTACATAGGAGTAAGAGACACATTATTGCGCCGAATGATTGTTATATAGGCCTGGAAATTGGGCTAAACATTCTGGAAAAGTTTTGGAAAAGTTTTGGAAATTCATTGCTAAAAATGTGTGGGGACCCTGAAAGGAGCACTGGATTTAATAGTATTTTATATATTTGTGAATATAAATTGTGTAAACGCTGAATATTGTTTGAGTCACAGGCAATTAGTCTAAAAATAGCTAGAGTCTAACGCTACCTTAATAGTACTGTAGATGCTATCAATAACATAAATTCATACATTTGAAGGATTGATATCTGTTCTGCACCTGGTCTTCAGCCTCCCACATTTTTCACGTCTCACCCCCTTTACCCAGTTTTGCCCAGTTCTATGGCAATCAAGGGAACCCCCTTAACTTCAGGACATGATCAAACCCCACACCCCTTACTGCTTCCAACTAACAGGAAGTCTGTTTTCCCCTTCCCTAAAACTCACTGGCCAACTCTCCAAGCATCCTAGACTCTTCTCCCTCCTGGCTCTCAACCTGTGAAATGACCTCTCCCTCACAGCGAGGACTGCAGACTCACTCCCCGTTTTCCACCGCAGTCTGAAAACTCACCTCTTCAGACGCCACCTCACCCCCCTACCACTCCTCTTTCCTTTTATCGCTTCTTGTCGCCTTTTTGATTGATGCTAGTTGTACTATGCCAGGGCTGCCAACTTTTCAGAAAACCTTGGAGTGAGATTTTATGGTACGGGCGCAGCCAACTTTCCAGTAAAGATACATGGACTATTTACAGCCATTTCCTCAGTTTCATAACTTCAGTTCACACCCCAACCAGGGGTGGCCAATCATGGCCACCAGAGGGATCACTGACCTCATGGTCAATGGCCAAAACCTCAGTATTTTCAACAATGTGGAGAGGAGTGAGTGAGTGAGGGAGGGTCCCCTACACCAGGGAGTTTCAAACTGTTTTATGTCATCCTGGTCCTGGACCCCCAAATTGACTTTCATTAGGCATTGGACCCCATATCAAATAATTTGATGAACCGGGTGGTGAAGATAGCTGGGAGTCCCAGCTGTCTTCACCAGCTCATGTTTCTCATGTGCCTTACAGCTGCCGAACCAGGAAGTGAAGCCGTAGGTTAGGATGACCAAAGATATTCAATGATTAAAGATACACCATCCCAATTGGAGCCACTAGAGGCAAAATGGTACACAAATCCTACAAATGGTCTCCTAAGTGGGCACCGTATGATATCCCGAACGTCCGATGTTTACTGGTGCTAGATCCCGTGAGAATGTGTTGCTGGGACAGAGAAAGGTTGATAATAAAGTAGATTTCTCCTGATTTGTCTCTCTGAAAAAAAACATTTTAGTATGAAAATCTTAAAAAGGCGGCCACCGACTTCACACAGATACGGGAAGTAAACTGCAGATGACAAGTCTTTCTTTTTCTTTGTCTTACATGATCCTCATTTAAGGATTGCGCCAAGGTAGGAAGAATTTTCTTTTTTAACCACTTAAACCCCAGCATCCGTATTGTAGGGAAAGCTTTCGTAGAAAATAGCAGATCGACAAGCTCACAACGAATTGCGCTGCGACGCGTTGTATGCTTGTTGAACAGCTATTTTCACAGAAAGCTTTCCTTAACAGAAAACTGTAAAGACACTAGCATGGAGCCCGGAGGGACTCCGCTCAACCATAATGGGGTTTAAGTGGTTAAAGATTTTTCTTCTGCTTCATTTGACAGTGAGTAGAGAGAAAGGAATGGCAGGAGAGAGTTTGGGAATGAGTCTGTCATACAGCAATAAGGCCTCCAGGCCGACTGCAGAAATATTTCAACCTTGATAATGTACCAGGTGAGCTACCAGAGAATCCCTTTCAATCAAAAATAAACAGGCACATTTGGCAGTACAATTTTTTAGTATGAGTCCTTAAATCTTTTTTTTTCTATCAAGTTTGTTTTTTTCTTCCATATTATAATGACACCTGTTTCAGTAAAATCTTTGGTTGAGGCTTAGCTGTTGTTTTTATTGTTGTGACATCTTTATTTTCATAGATGTTTTAGTTTTGTTATTGAGGCACATTTGAGTTTTGGATAATTTTTGTTGTTATTGTTTGACATTTTTAGTTTCATTGTTTTTTTTTGTTATTATTTTGAGTTGTGTTTAAAGGTAGGGTAAGTGATTTGCGTTGGTTAAAATAATTGTTAAATAGCTCTATATTCTGATAGTACTCATTGCTATAGAGTGTTTGTTCAGTATTAGGAGTCTCCTTGTCTCTCCACCTCTTTATTAAACAGAAAATACATTTTCGTTTCAGTTTCAGTTTCATTTTCAATTTTATCCAACCAGGACAGAGAACTCAATCAGGATACAGATTAAACAAGTGAAATTGGAAGTGATGACTCTAAGAAATGAGCATGCAAAATTGGAACTGGAACGCTATACAAATTAAGCTTAAAAATGGGTACTTTCTCCTGATTGGCTGAGATTTTGACACCTACCGAAACATTTATTTTCTGTTTATTAAAGAGCTGTAGAGACGGGGAGACTCCTGTTACTGAAGAAACACTCTATAGCAATGATTACTATCAGAATATAGTATTTTAACCTTTTAACAAAATACTGTTTGTTTTAACCAAAAAATATCACTTACCCTACCTTTAAGTTTTGAACCTAGAACCTTCGGTTTATGAACCCCCTGTCTTTTCTCTTGTGCCACAAAGGCATGAGAGATACTGTACGTATGTATGTCGGAACCTAAAACATAACCTTATAGAGTTTAGATGACCTAGAGTTTACAGTTGCATCTCCAAAAATTGTAATATCGTGGAAAACTATATATAAAACTATATATAATTTGAAAAGAGAAACTTTCATGTGTTCTAGATTCATTCTGCATAACCTTTAAAAAATAATTATCTTTTATCTTTTTTTTTATCCATGAAATCAGAAATCCAGTATCTCAAAAATATTAGAATATTACATAAGAGTCTTGATAAGACCACTCAAAAAAAGCATTTATAATGCTGAAATGTTGACTTATTTGGTGTTTGAAAAGTATGTTAATTTATGCTACTCAATATTTGGTGTTTGATCTGGGCTACTTTTGAACGAATTACTTAATCAACATGGCGTGGCATGTAGGCTATCATCCCGTGCCACTGTTGAGGTGTTATGGAAGCCGAGGTTTGCTTTAATAGTGGTCTTCAGCTCATCTGTATTGTTGGGTCTGGAGTCTCTCATCTTCCTCTTGACAATACAACATAGATTCTCTATGGGATTCAGGTCAGGCCAGTTGGCTGGTCAGTCAAGCACAGTAATACCATGGTCAGTACACCAGTTACTAGTAGTTTTGGCATTGTGGGCAGGTGCCAACTCCTGCTGGAAAAGGAAATCAGCATCTCCATAAAGCTATGGAAACACAAAGTGCTCTAAAATCTCCTGGTAGATGGCTGTGTTTACTCTGAACTTGATAAAACACAGTGGACCACTACCAGGCAGGCAGCAGATAACATGGCACCCCTGTGGAAACTTCACACTGGACTTGAAGTAACGCTCTCACTCTTCCTTCAGACACCCTGGGACCTTGATTTCAAAATGAAATGCAGAATCCAAGTTGCTTGAAGGTGTCATGGGTGCCATCCATAATAACACTTAAGACACAAGGAAAACTGCCATGAAACAAGGAGTGTTAAGAATCTAGCTACATGTTCCCCAGGTCCTATGTTCAAATACCACTAAGGTTGGCCTACTCTTTACTGCAAATAATGTTTTGAAGACCAGCATCGATAAGGCACAAGGAAAAACGGAGCATGGTGGCTCACAGTGTTAAGACGCTCTCCCAAGGTTCAAATCCCTCCAAGGGTGGTCTACTGGTCTACTCGTTACTGCAAAGCATTTTTTGAAGACAGCCATAATAATAACATTTAAGGTACAAGGAAAAAGCTGATGAAACAAGGGGCATGATGGCTCACTGTGTGAAGACGCTCTTGACGTGTTCCCAAGGTCCTGGGTTCACAGTCCTGTAATTGACCACTGATTTGAGGTAGCTTACTCTGATAAAGTACATGAATTAGGTACATGTGCTTAAGCCCCACGTATTTATACAACAAGGGAAATTAACCAATCGAGCAAAAATGTTCTAACCTACATTATTCAACACATGGCTAAATCTATATCAGCAACACCTCCAGATGTTTTGGTAAATAGATTATAAGTTGTAGGTGACTTGTTTAGCAGGTGGTGGCCAAGTCACTGTGGGATTGTGTAAATTGGATAAGTGGTTTAAGGGGTCAGAAGTATCTTCTGTGTTATATTTATCCTATGTGTGAAACCCATGTCCGTGTCCTTACTGTGCTGTTCTCCATGACTGTGTTTTGGTGACAGGTCAGAAGTGCAACTGGATGGATGGATGGATAGATGGATGGATGGAAGCATTCAAAACTGGACGATACAGGTAGAAGATACTATAACTAAGATTAAATATAATAAAGATGTAAATAAGAATACAAATAAAATAGGTCAACTTAAAGTCAGATCTAGCACATCTACACTTGAAATGACATGGTTAGCATAATGAAGTAAAACGTATATATATAATACTGGTCTAAGTATAATTCACAATCTATCAAGAGTAATAATGAACACTTCTTTAGTGGACTATTGACATTGGACAGGACTATTGACAATGGATATGACAGTTGTACAATGTCAGCCAGTGTCTGCCAGCCTACACAGTGTGTATATGGATAATATTATGTATAGTTAATCAACAGCAACAGGGTATAATGAGCAATAAGGGCCTACCATCAGCAGTGAAACATTCACAGCAGTTAACCCAAGCTTCTAGCTTCCTCCTCGTCCTCCCTTAAAGGAAGAGTTCACCCAAAAAATGACTTATTTTCTATCAATTGCACACCCTATGAAGCCTTGAATCCATGGATTCTTTTTTGTTTTTGTCGCATTCCTAAGCTAATAATTTGATTCCCGTCTCTTACCGGCTAATGTATCCGGTAAGAGACACAAAGTAGATTATTTGTGTCTCCTACCGGAAATACACACGGTCATCAAATTATTGTCTTAGGAATGCCACAAAAACAAAAATAAATGTGTGTGTAATTGATAGAAATGGGTGTGTAATTGATAGAAAACAAGTAATGTTTTGGGTGAACTCCTCCTTTAAGCAACCAACTCAAACTACAGAGCTAGCAACCATGTCACTTGCCTAAAACAACACATTTTAAAAATATTTTATGATTACTGTCATTTTTGCAGAGCATAAGTATAAATTAGGCTTCATCTTTGCATTGCTTAAATGTCTTATTTCTCTCTTATAGATTAAACTGCAATGAAAGAATAGAAGATTCTTAATTTCTCCTTAATTTCCAATTACTGTTTGTTCTTACCTTGTATAGCCTGTATTCTATAGTCATATATTATTCATTTATTGTGACAGTTGGTATGGCTCCGGGTAGAATTTGTTCTACAGCTGTATGTTGCATCGCAGTGGTTACTTGGTATACCACAAATAAAGAGCAACCATGGTCATTTATTGTAAGTTAATGAATACATGAAATGATTTTTTTCCTTCCCTGGTACTGTACCTTCATAGCCAATAATCCTCCAAAATTGTGTAACACAATTATTAATGACCAGAAGAGAATACCATTATAAGTCTTAGCTAGGAGTATTGATCAAAACGTATATTCAGTCTGTGTGTAAATTTGCAGTACAACTGTAAGAGTTTCGCAGCAGCGTGTACACTAATTGGTCCTGATAATTGACAAAGTCAGACTCCATCTCATCCCTTATTCCTCATTTCTTTGTAACAGGTAAACAGATGCTAGTGTAGATGCTTTGATTTATGTTGATTATTGGTTCACCTATGCTACTATATGTACGTTATTTAATAGCTGTATGTTCTTGTCCACAGATGCTATTTGTTATTTAGACAGATGTTGGGTTTATCTGCTATCCTAGTTACTCTGTATTGGCACAGTTAATAGTTTTCTTTGTACTCTATTTACTTGTCCAACTACCCTGTTGACTACAAATGCCAAAAGTGATGCCACCAAGAGGGCACAGCAGTAAGCGCCAGTGTCCACGTGCATGTGTGGGCTTGAGGAATTAAGAGCTTCAGAGCCTCCTGCTGTGACTCTGATCCAACCTGGTTGCATGGTTGAAGCCGACATACTAAATTGTGAGTGAACAAGCAAAGATAAAGCACTCCAGTGGATATCCAGTATGAAGAAGGCTTGTCAGCACCTTGTGGTGAACTACAAATGGCTGAAGACTAGTTTTGCTCCTTTTATTCATGCATTGGGCTTGGGAGACTTTGATTTGGACAGGTTTAGCAAGGATTATGCCAAAGCTTAACCCTAAATAGTTGATCGACAAGAGGGACATTTGTATTTGATTTTATTTGGATCTCTTTTAGCCCTAACCTAAACCTAACCTCAAGAAACAACATTTGTAAAACTAAGAATTCCAAATGATGATTACCTCAACACATTCTCGGGGACAGGCATCGAAACCAGCGACCTATGGACTCACAGGCTGCCTCTCTTCTCATTGAGCTAGACTGTAAGGGGGAGGGGAAGGAGGGGGGAGAAAGGGGGAAGAAGAAAAAGAGAAGAAAGAAGGGAAAAGGAGAGAAATGTTGAGGGAAGGGAATGGATGCAATTCTAACTCAGGAACAAGTCAATAGGCTACAGCTGTAGAAATATTGTGCTATTAGGTTATTACAAAATATACACCCTATGTATCTCTCAAGCACACTGCACACATAATATAGGCTGTAGGCTAATAGCAAACACAAATAGGTCTAAATGTATTAAATAATTGTACATGATAAATAAAAACTAAATAATGTTCATACATTTCAAGGTTTCAAGCCAGGATGATGTGCATTCAATAATGACATCAAAGTGCATGAGTGATCATAACTTTCTGTGGACATAATTTACAGTGCAATGTACACAATGAAAACCCTATCTAATTCAAAGTATTTTATAAATTGCCATCATTTTGGTCTGCTGCCACGGATAGGAGGTTATTATTCCATCAAGAAATAAAAATATATAATAAACAAAGAAAGCATGCATACCCAGACCCAAGTGATCCCATCCTATGCCTATGCTTGAACCACAATGAAATTAAAACATGCAGTCAGCATGTGGTGAATATTCTGTGTTGCTCAGTATGCAACCATCTTTCACATGAACAGCTTTGTCTCTGTCTATATCAGTCCAAAGCCCATTACAGTGTCAAAGGCAGTCCAAAGTACTACTACATCTTCAAATATCTCCCCTGTTCAAGGGAGAGGCTATATAATAGTGGTTTGGCCTTAGGTGTCCCTTACCATGCGGGAGACTGGGGTTCGAATCCCGACCGGTACATTCAGAAATGTCCTAAAAGAGCTGATC
The DNA here is from genome assembly GCF_963454915.1 of Gymnoscopelus microlampas. NCBI lineage: Eukaryota > Metazoa > Chordata > Actinopteri > Myctophiformes > Myctophidae > Gymnoscopelus > Gymnoscopelus microlampas. The sequence continues at coordinate 27,327,044 of NC_139953.1, forward strand.
TACAATCTGCACTGTATGACATAATTCTCATACTCCATTCATTATAACACAGAGATGTTATTAGACACTAAGCTATCCATGTCAACACGTCTTTAAGCTCTAGGAGTCTCAACAGTTATAAGTGACCATTGTTTAATCTAGCTGAAGAGGCAATTAATTGACCACAGTTTTGCACAATTTTAACATCCCAGATCGATCGAAATATGAATCCACTGTGCTGACTAATACACCATGACATGGCGTATGTGCTCATCACAGGTAATCACAGGGCTATCTGCTTGATATATTATAATAAAAGTGCATTCAGGTATTATGAATCAATTAATTGAGTGCTAACATTTAATGTAAACATACACAACAGGACAAAGGTGAAACAGTAAGCACAGCGCTGCAGGGAATCGAACCCTGGAGAAACCAGGAGTACCGACTACCAGTGCTTTTTTGCCATGTTGACACCATATGTCCATAATTGCATGGAAATGTATGAAAAGATATGAATAACCTGGCTTTACCAACACAGCTCTCCTTCGGTGTTTACTGATTGACCTGTAATCACACTAGACTAATAGCACAGTGATTCTCAGACTGGGGTCCGGGGACCCCCAGGGGTCCCCAGACTTTATTTTTTATATAGCATCAACTAGCCACTATAAACCCTATACATCAGCTATTTGAAAATAGCTGATCTACAAGCTTAGCTGATAGCTGATCTAAAAGTTGCTGATTACTCATCAGCAACTTTGCTCTGAGTGACTCACTATAGTGGCTCAGCAGGGGACTGTGCTGCCTGTCAGTCCCATGAGTCAGGGGTCAATAAATCTGCTCACCATAAGCCAGCCCCACCCCACATGACACGCCAAGCTCCTTAAAGACTGAAGACAGACGGCAGGACCTGTGCTTGCCCCTGTGTGAGCGCCTGTGTTTGTGTATGTGGGAGTGGGCACTAGTGATTAAGCACTTCTGCTCGTGCTAGAAACTCCCGGCATCGAAGGGAGGGATCGGCATTGCCGTCTGCAAGCTTGTGATAAGGAGAACCCTTACTTATTCTATGGCAATTCCTTTGTTCACAAAAAGAGTCGGCCAACCCTGGATCACAGCATTAAAAATAGCTTGTAAAAGACCAGTACCTACAGTTGTATGATATAGTATTGGTCTGTATTCTTATTTTCATGTATTTGTCTTTATAGACTGGTATAGTTGGGTGTTGTATTCTGCAAAATGTTAGACTCACTGGAGTCATTGACTTAAAAATGTTGTTCATATCAGATCATATCTGAATCCTACTGGGCAGAATACGGTTGTGCTGCTAATGCATCGTGCCTATACTATGTGCATACTCTGTTTATTTGTAGAAACTGTGCCTTTCAGCCAAAATAGAGTAATCAAATCATTGATGCATGTATTTGGGTCAGAGCACCTTAACAAATGAAGTAGCAATTAAGATTAATACTCTTGGTAAGTCCCTTGCGATAATGCTCGCAAATAATCTCGCAAACTAATAAGCCAACCAGTGTCATATTTCTTGTGCACGCTGGCAGCAAGTCAAGGACCTCAGTTCTCAACTATTTTTCAAATCCATCAACGAAAACTATATAATTTAAATAAATAAAAAATTGCAGAGCAATCATCCCTCAAGGCTATGGGAAAAGTATCCCACCAGGCTATGGGTTGGAACTAGCCAATCGCTGCAGACTATTGGATAAGCGTCCCTTCAGGCTACGGACTGGCATTAAAGGACAACTTCACCCATTTTCAACCTATCTTCATATTTATTGGTCCTCACTAATGCTCAACATGAAATGGGTCTGTGTCTCATAGAAGGACTATGGACACTTAAAAAACCCGCCTACCAGTGACATCATCGTTAGGAAGGTCGTTAGAACAAGATTTCAATCTCTTTTATTGGATTTTTAGCGGCGCTAGCCGCTCTATACCTTTAGGTATAGAGCGGATATTAGCCCTCTATGCCTGGCTTTTGCGTCAACGTTCTGATTGGTCAGGTGCGCCAACGTTCTGATTGGTCAGGTGCGTCAACGTTCTGATTGGTCAGGTGCGTCAACGTTCTGATTGGTCAGGTGCGCCAAAGTTGTGATTGGTCACTATTCATGACATCACTATGATGTCATGAATATAGAATTCGATGTCTATATAAACGATGACAATGACTTCATCTTATTATTCATTTGGCTAAAGTCTCCGTCTAGGTAAGTTATTTAAAGTTAATATGACGAATAGAAAGAGAAAGATACAAGAACAGATGAAGGGTGAATGTATAGAAAGTCTGAGTTCGGGACCCAGTCATCCGTTATGACAGAATGGTTTGATAGAGACGATCGAGAATCCAAGAGTCCGTTAAGGTTCTGATTGGTCAGGCCCGTCAAGGTTCTGATTGGTCAGGCCCGTCAAGGTTCTGATTGGTCAGGCCCGTCAAGGTTGTGATTTGTCAGGCAAGGGGACTATTCATGACATCACTATGATGTCAAGGTTTATTTTTTATTTCCTCATGTTTTTTTTTGTATATATTTTTATTTGGCTAAAGTCTCCTTCTAGGTAAGTTATTTAAAGTTAGATCCTCAATTTAACTTTATCTGTCGTCGACGCTCTGATTGGTCAGACCCGTCAACAAAGTGATTGGTCAAGCTTCACATGACACATGGCTATAAACACATTATAAACACATATCGATGACATAATGTATTCAAAGGCGCCGCTACCTTCACACAGGGTGTGATTTTTATTAGGACGAGAACAATGGCTTCCATTATAGCATGCTAATTTTCCAGGAATAGAAAGCCTACATTTTCTATAAGCTTGGCTTCTCCATCGATGATGTCACTGGTAGGCGGGTTTCTGAACTGTCCACAGCCCTCCTCTGCTCTGACACACAGACCGGTAGACAAAAATGGTACCATATTTAAATGAGCGGTATTGTTGCATCAATCATTTCAGCATTATGGTCATTAACTATGTTTTACAATGTGTCCTATTTGAAATGGATACAACAGATAATGCTTGTTGCAGTACATGCCTACTGACAGACACACTTGTACACAAAGACAGAGAGATAGAGATGAGATAACAAGAGAGAGAGATACACGCAGTGTTCCATTACACCATAAGACAATATGAGGTGGCTTTCATAATGTGTTCAAGAGGCAATTCCACTTCAACACATATTACACCAGCAATCATAAATTGTGCCACTTACATTGGCAAAGAAAGATGTAGGAAAATTACAATCAGTGCACTGCAAAAAACCTAAGGCCAATTTATGCTTTGTGCAACAAGTGTCAAAAGTGTCAAAAATGTGCCACACAACAAAAGTGACGTCAACACAGCAAAAAATGTGTCGCCGAGGACCTCCACAGACGTTGTCGCATACCTCTGGAAAATGAATGGTCACTACTCCAATTGTTTGGGAAGATGAAGTAAGGCAAGCTCTGTTATCATGGAGACCACATCGTTACATAATTCATCTGTTACTGTTTTATCTTTACTTAATTTGTTTTTAATGTCCTTTTAGAATGTGTTTCCTTTGCTTAATGTTTTATGTAAAGCACATTGAATTGCCTTGATGATGAAATGTGCTATGTTGCAGACAGTATGAATGACACTTGACAATAATACAAATAATCATACAAAAGTATTGTTATTAGGGCATGCCTCCAGGCTGAGATTTGCACATGAGTGGTGCGCTTTTTTGTTAATATAAGTAAGTAATATTTGTAAAAGAAAAAAACTCTGCTTCACGGACTGACAATGTTGGAGGAGTCACTGTGGTGCTGGAGCTAGAGCATAGCACAGATGCTGTGCATGAATTGATTCATGTAAGCACCTTAGCCTTGCACTGATATGCAGTCACGAGCTTATGGGTCATATGGTCAACAGTAGGGTCAAACATTCAATAACATGGAGAGTAGGCTATGTAAGGCAGATTTATAGGTGATGTATTTTTGTAAACATTCTTAATTGTACTGTTTATTGTCTCCGCCAGGCCGAAAGGCATGGCGAGAGAGTATGTTTTCTACCCCGTCCGTCCGTCCGTGTGTGTGTGTGTCCGTGTGTCCGTGTGTCCGTCCGTCCTGTCTGTGTGTTACCAGCTAATCTCTGGCACCGTTGGCCCGTTTGCTCCCAAACTGTGCACACACACTCCCTGGATGCCAATTAAGAACCTCTGCCCCAATTTTTTCACATGGGCCTGTTATAGCGCCACCAGGAGGCCGATTTATGCAAAACACATTTTTTTACATTACTCCTACAGATTTCATCCAAACGTCATGCAAATCGGTACACAGTATCTCTATAGTCATGTGATCAACACGGATCTGTCCGATTTCCCATATTCCATCCTCATTGCCTATGGTTGGCTTCCAAAGTTTGCAGGATTGGTCCGTTTTGAACAAAAAGCCTCAAACTATGCACGCAGCTTGCGATTTCCGTGGAATTTCACACGCACATTCCCACTAGGCCGAGGAAGAAATGTCACCCTTTTCACATTGGCCTGTTATAGCGCCACCAGCAGGTCTAATTTAGCAAAACACATTTTTGGAACAAAATGCCTCAAATCATGAATGCAGTGTCTGATTGCCGTGACAGACCTAAGAATAAATGGCACCCTTTTCACATTGGCCTATTATAGTGCCACCAGAAGGCCAGAATAACGTACCTGACCTGGCGGAGACCTGTGCTCCGAGGAGCACTTTTTCTAGTTTAAATTTGTATTTGTATTGCCCTTTAGTACATTTTCCTTGGGGACTGCAGATGGAAATGAGCAACATTGCTAACTCCGGCCCATCAGTGCATCAAATAAATAATAAAAAGTTTGTATTTGTGCTTTACCAAATACCAGAAGGGATAATGTTGTGACGGCAGAATGTGGATGCAAGTACAAACTAACTAAAATAAATAAAGCATGTGCCACAGTCGGTACAGGAAACCATACTATACTCAAGTTCTACAGCAATGGCCAAGTATCATAATGATGTAATGATAATAATAATGGCTGATCAGATCAGTGATGATGGGACAGAAGATGGGGAACTTGTGTACAGTGTATTGGTTTCCCACATTGACCGTGCCTTTATGCAAAGGCAAGGACCAAGCCATGTGTTCAAAGCCTCAGCAGATTTCAGTCCAATCTTAGTGATTAGAGAGGCTTTGCAATTATATCCTTAGCTTCCCAGGTACATGATTAGAAGGCCTGTTTCAGGAGGAGGGCTTTTAAACTGGTCATTCACTCCTCCATTTGCTCGCATAGAAGACACAGGGCTAGGAATGGATGGGAGTTAATATTCCACTTTCTTCTGCTTTGGTGAATAATATTTTTCCCAGAGCAGTTTGGTTCACCTGTGGTTTGGATAATGACTGAGGACTATGTAAGTATACCATTTAGTTTACTATGCTATTAAATTAACAACTGTATATTCAGTCTTGTTTTCTTGGTAGCAAAAGGGTATGCTACAGTGAGATCAAATCAAAAGATAACAAGAGCAAATTTTAGTGTAGGCTGCTGTTTTTTGTTTTTTTTTATCTTGAAAGTATTGTCATGGTTGTAGCTAAAATAATGTGTTTTTGCTGCATGACAGAGGTCAACCTTTACAATGACCTAACTTTCTATAGAGGAAAAATGCTATACAGTTCACCATCAGCTTCAACTCAGAGTGGAGGATATAATATTTACTTTTCTTGCTTTGATCCCTTTGATCAACATAAATGGGCTAGGTAATTACAAATTGGGTCCAGCATTACATATGACATATTATTGCATATTATTGATTACTGGTCCAAGCGGATGAAGTTGACTATTGTGATCTTCACCTGGTTATCACCAAACCTAAAATAACTATATACCGAAAGTGCATTACATTTACAAGTCACAATTAAAATATTAAAACATTTATCATCGCTGTCGGATGTCCAAAACAGTTCCTTTTTATCATTATAATATTTTAATTAAAATAGTGAAAATAGCTGATCTACATGCAATGCAACACATTGTGAGCATCATAGATCTGATAGTTTCACTACTCTTGTATGATGAAGTAGGACATTCATTTACGAAATAACATATAAAGTTGAAATATGAAGATACAAGGTTTTTGGCTGACAACAGTGATATATTTGATTTGATTTGATTTATTTAGCACAACATGTAAAATCAATACAAAAAAACAGTACACAAAAAATAAGTAGGAGGAGGCAAGAAGCCCAAAGGACTTTACGTATGTATAACAACATTAAAAACATTAATAGAACATGATTTGTAAACAACAAAATATGAATATATAGAATTTACAAATAACATGATTGCAGTATAAAAATACAAATCTAAAACATAATTGAAATACCTGATTATACCTGATTATCCATGACAAGAATACTGTTAATAATTAGGCAACATAGTTGACATATCTGATTTTATGGGGTGTCAAATCCATAGTGCAACCAAGCAAACAGGGAATAGACGAAAATAGACCAAACTAAAATATATCAGGGAATGTGTGAAAATGAATGTGACGTTATGTGATCTGGAAATCTGATCTGTGATCAGAAAATCCTTCAATTTGTTCTTATATAAATAGTGTTCTGTATTGGAGAATTTGTTTGGAAGTAATCACTAAAAGGTTTGGGAATGGAGTTGGGGGTATGTTTAAACATATAAATAAAAATGCATATTTGATAAGTGTTGATCTGGAAGACAGTAAATAGCTTTAACTTTTTTGAAAAGTGGAGCAGAGTGGTCAAGTTGTTTTGAAAAAGTAACAATTCTGACAAATCTTTTCCGAAGTAGATGTGGAGGTAGGAATCATGTGTACTGGACAATATTGCAGTATGTTAAATGAGGATAAATCAAGCTATAATATAATGTAAGCAGACAGTTCTCACTTCATTGTCACTTACTGTATATGATAAGTAGTTTGTTATTTTACAATCAACATTCTAATTTTTGCTGTCTGCAAAAACGTAGCGTGCGAGTGAGAGAGAGAGAGATAGAATGCCCATTTAAATCATATAGCAGCCAAGAATTCTTAATTCTGGGTGTTATCTAAGCCACATGCAACTGTGCAGGCTAGAGAGGTGTTAGCTAACCTATCCTTGCAGAAAAGTAAATTGCGTCAGGCACAGAGCGGATACATGGCTAAATGAATAACACTACTCAAAATGGTTGATACAGTATACAGTATGTAACTCATTTTGCTTGACTTGCTTTTCTAGTACAATGCGAAAGAAAAGGAAAAACTTAAGCCAAACCTGTTGTTTATTGGTGTCAGTCAAGCTTGGCCTACTTAACCATTTGATGAGTTTTTAATTCTTGTTTTTTCATTTCATTTCAGTTTTTTTTCATTGGACAACAATGATTTATCTTTACCTCATCCCATTCTCGCAGTGAGAACACAGTGTGCATATTTCTGTGAATTCTGTGGTTATTTAGCAGTTAATCCTTGCATTATTGGCCAATGTACCTAAAAAAGCTGGTAAAGCATGTTATTTTTTTCCTTCAGTGACAGACACGAACATCATGGCAGTACCCACTTTCACTGTTGGCACTGGCAGGCATAAGCGCATTATTATAAGTGACTTGGAGGATTTATTTGTGGCTCTGTCCTCATTATCCTTGTCTTGATTTACTCTTTGATCCTCTCTTAAGCCAGAACGTTTATGACTGTTTGGGTGTCCATGCCATGTGCATCCCTGTTTTATAACATCCCGTGACAAGATGCATGCAGTAGATCTGTGTGATATGTTTTACAAGTGATTAAAACGATATGCATTCTGAACATGGATATATTTGTGTGCAAATTGTCAACAGATATTTTAAACTTTTTAAAATTCTGTGCAAGTTACTGTACAACTATCCCTTTAAGCACTTAAAAATAGATTCAGTAGTGGATTACATTACCAAGAATAACTCATATAAGTTCACAGCGTGCACAGATATTAATATAGCATGAGATTGATCTACATTATGTAAATAGAGCCCAATTCTGTTTCTTGTCATACTATGTGCTCAAATTACAATACAATTACTATTTAAGCTTTTAACAAACACATAACTAGAGAAGTACAATGTCATAAATCCAATACATTTGAAATGACCTTTTTTTATGATGAATGTGATAGCCATCCATGTAATAACTTGAGAGGGAAACATAATATAGGGAATATCTTAAATGAATCTTGTTTTATGAGACACTATTATCCACTTATGCCCTGTATAGTTTGTTGTATGACAAACAGCAAAAATAGCCGATCTACAAGCTCACAAAAATCATTTTTGATTTAAAAAAAAAATAGGGATGTCAGGATAAAATGATTAACTCTTAATTCTTTTCTTTCAGCTTCGGCTGAGTGGAAGGAACGCGCACACTTCCCCTCAGCAGCGTCCATGAGTGTCTCTGTCACTGCCTGTTTGTGGTGACCAGCACCCTTCATTTGCTGGACTGAGACGATCCTGCACCCAGAACAAAGGGGCCCACCGCCACACGGTGCAGCAGGAGCCTAAACATGTCTTCCCACAAACGCACCTTCCAGTGCTTTGACGCTTCCGGGCACGGGGGCTCTCACAAGCCCCCACGTCCCTACAAGCTGCGCACCTGCAGGTTCCCCAGAATTCCTCGACATGGACTGGTGGGCTACCAGGAACCTATGGAGGAATGTTACATTTGTGCTGAATACAGACGGGACCAGGAGGTACTGGAAGGTGGAGAGACTCATGTCTCGCCTTGGTATCACCATCAACCATATCACCACCGCCATCACCACCACCACCACCAGCACCACCAGCAGCACCAGTATGTTCTCAGGGGGCCGTCGAGGCCTGAGGAGGCCCCTGTGGAAGGCTCGGGTCATAACCACCATCACAGGCACAACAAGAAGGTGGTGCTGGTGAAGAACAGCGACCCGTCTTTCCGGAAGACCATTATTTTGCACCGCCGGACACTACAGAGCCTTGGGCTATTCTTGGAAGAAGTTTCGGAGCTCATGGGATACCATATTAGGAAGCTATACACCCTGCACGGTCAAAAGGTGAGGTTCGCTACTACCACATGTAACTACACTGCAAAATTCTAGGTGTTCATTTAGTAACATGTAAAAAAGTAACGGCTCCATTTTTAACCACTTAAACCCTACTTCAGCTACTTCAGTTGTCAGGGTCCCCCGCAGGTCTGTACTTGGTCTCCTCCTTTTCCCCCTGTACTAAATAATTTGATCGATCTACTTGCTCACAACACATTGCAACATGACACGCTGTGAGCTTGTAGATCAGCTATTTTCATTGAATGTTCGCTTATTATGACATGCCCAGATTAGGGAAGCTATAGGGTTCACGTGCGTGGCTATTCTGGTTAACACCCAGGATTGTGCAGTATTAATAGAAGCTGAGGCTAAGATGTACAGTATGTCGCTTTATAGTCTAGGCCTACTATGAGTCATTTTGTGAATTGGCGAGTTGGGTTGTTGTGAAAAAGTACTTGGGTGATTCTATAATAGCTAGAGTTATAATTTCTTTGCTAGGGGTAGTTTTCTGTGCTTGACCTCAAAGGAACAATTACTTTAGCTTTTGCATTAATCACAGGAAAGCCTTATGTTTTGTTTTATGTTATCTCATGCAAGGTGATTTGAAATAGTATACTGGAGACATGTACAGTAGGTCCAAAGCCTTTCCAAATCGGTGTGGTTAGTATTTGCTTGACGTTGAAAGTTGGAGTGAAAGAGTGGCCTCTAGTGATTGGAGTAAGAATTACATTTACATAACCCAGTTGTGCCGAACAGTAAACATAGTAGAGACTATTATACAATCTCCATTAAATATAATTTAAATGAACAAGTTTAAGTTCACAATACAGCCACGATTTCATCTAGTTCATCTAAAATTAACTGAGGACTGGTTTTACATTTAGAAAGAGTCAACACAGTAAACGTAACCTGAAATATAGTAGGCCCACAGATGAACATGTAAGCTAAAAGGCATAGGTTTACTAGAGAAGATAACAATGCCGAAGCATGTGGTTATAGTGCTAAACAGGTCGAATAAATAACGGGTTATATGTGTTTGTACTGCACTGGTCCAAACATTTCTGTATTATCAGAGGAGTATTCTCCTGTCTCACTGGCAGTAGCTTTATCCTATTAACACAACCTCTTGCAAAATCCAGAGTGTTAATTTAACTGAGTTACAGGCTACAGCAAATAGACAGAGTGAAATAGTTGAACCATTCAGGTTTTACTGTGTATCAGCTATATACTTTTAAAACATTAGTAGAATGTGTTCCATCATTGCCTCCACTCTTCTCCTTGTTTTATTTCTACATATTTTGGCCTTGCATGCCATATTCGTGTCATCGATGTTGCGTCATTCACAGCATTTCACATCATTTGACACATCATTCACAAACATTGTGTCCATTGCATCGCGTCATTTTGCATCATTGGTGTCATTGGTGGCCCAGGTTTTGGATGACAGTTTATCTGACTGACTTCACAATGCACTCCCTTGCATTAGCAATACACCCGGCAAGTTTGAAATTGGCTATACTGGAGATTGGCTTAACTGCTATCAAGATATGCGGACAGTCATACACACATACACATTTGTGGAATTTATAGATAGGATGCATTACACCTACCACTTAAGCATTAAAACTCCCAAACTGTGTGGACTAAGCTAAAAACTTGGTAGCCTATTGCCAGATTCCATGGGCCTGTGTGTAGGCTGTATGTGAAGCAGCAGTGAGGCAGCATAGAGCAGAGCTTAATACTTAATCTGTATGTTGCTCAATGAAAGTCTCACATTGTGAACTTGTAGATTATTTGGCTATTTTCAGCAAGCGACACCATCATACAACAAACAATTTAAGATTGAACACATAGAAATGGTCTGTATACAATGAGCTACATAGTGTGTTACTGTATGCCTCATAATGCACTTTATAATGGAGGGTGGACTTATACATACTGCATAAGAAGTGGCTATTGAACTATTGTTGGCTCTTATAGATTTTTACTATGAAGTCAAAATCGTAGAGGAGAAATTCACTGAAAAGTGCACCCTCTATGTTTGTACAGTAACAGGAAGGATATGATTAATGTTTTCTTTGGAACCCCATGAACTGGACTTGAATGCATCCATAAACGAACCAAGTATTTCACACTGTGCTAGAGCATTCAGCATTTTTGAATAAGAAATATTTTAACAACAAAATGTTCAAAAAGTCAAGTGAAGTAAATACTTTTTTAGCACCTGTACATGGGAATAAGATAGGGATATTCTATCGCACATAAATATAGATTGTGGGTATTCCTCAAAACCCCATTAATCTTGGTCAATTCAGAGCTATTTTTGAAAGAGCAGAAGCAGGTCAATGTTGAGACTCCACTCCCCAGTTTGATACCAGAGGTGTCTCAGAAATGCATCTTCCACAGTGGCAATTAATTATTGTCACCTGGGGTTTGTGTGACCATGGATAAAACAATTCATCTGTCTCATGTTGACAGAGGATGAAAAAAGAATAATCAAAAATGCAGTGTCATCAAAACAGACTGCTAAAAAGTAAAATAACATTGGCAGAACTCTCAATAATCTTTTTTTTTTTACATGACTGTAACACATTCCTAAGTTTTGAGTTTTAAAAAAACTATCACTTAATGGTTGTCAGCAGAAATAGCGAACTTGTTTAACTGTTTGATGTCATGTCAAGACAAATGTGTAAAAACAGACTTAAGGGCCCTACTTAGACAATCTATGGTGCCGGGTGCAGAATGCAGGGCGCAATTGCATTGGGGGTGTTTTCCCTCAAAATTTGCTAGTTGAACGGCACGTTATCCGGGCATAAAGTGAGGCGCACGCAAATGGGTTGTTTTTAGACTGATTTAGTCAGGGGTGTGTTCTGGGCATAACATAAATTAGGCCAATTAGAGTGTAGTTACGTCTTCATCATAGCACATTGTTATTTAAATGACAGATTTAGCAACTTGGAGGAGACGCATTGGACCGTCTATGGAAGCACCATTAATAATGTGATAAAATGATGTCAGGAGACGTGGTGGAAACAAAAGCTCTCTGCTTACACGGAAAAGAGAGGTGGACCAAACACAGTTGCAGTGCTACTGCGGTCAGAATCCCGTCACACTGTGAACCTGGTGCATCTGAAACCCAATAATGCACTCTATATAATAAGGCAATATCAGCACTGTTGCCGTTACTGCACCAGGAGTTAAGAATAACTTGAAGCGGGTTTAAAACGCGATCACTTCTTTACTCTTCTCTCTGTGTGTAAGATAGCAAGACCACGCCAGACCACACCTTATTTTAAGGCCAACACGCCCATTGTTAATAAAATGGGCGCAAAATTATTTGGTGGAATGATTTGGTTGTACAAATGACAACTGCGTTGTTTGGGCCTCGGGCAGAAGGTAGAGCCCATTACGGGCTCTATCTTTCTAATTTTACTGTAATTCAAGATGCATAAAAACAAATCCACTCCACTTGCACCAAGGTGGACCTTACACTTACAGTATGTTTCTCTTGCAATACAGCACCCTTTTCTGGGAGTCTTAAAGCAAATAAATCATGGACCAATTATGCTGTGCTTGATATGGATTACAATAATCACAGGCCTGTGTTAGCTTGTCTAGTGCACTTAGTTTACTCCTTTTATTTAGCCTGCAAGCGTAGAAAACTGCTGAGCCACACTTTAGCTCTTAGTGACAATGGAAGTTTGCCATGTACGAATGCGCAGTCATCTCAGGTGAACGTTTCAAGAGATTATTCTGGATTAGGGAATTAATCTTGTCCGGCAGCTCGGCCCATGTCACAGCCTACTTTTGCAAGGTTATAAAGCACTGCCATTACACATGCTGCTATAAACAAAGTAAAAAACATAATGCTTATTTCTCGAATATATTTTTCAATCATTTTGCCAGCACAATCACTACGACTATCCTGTGTCACAACACAGAATCTATGTACATAATTTAGAACAGGTAACACAGCACTACCACTGTGCATAATGAGAAGATAGCTCTATGAGAAGGTCTGTCTGTGTGTCTGGAGCTAATGTTGCAAAGCCCTGGACCAATCAACGCCAAACTTTGTATGCAGTCAAAGTTGCTTTATAGGGCTGAAACCTATCAGTGTAAAAGCAAATGTAAAAGCAATTGCATAAAATATTTGGGTACTGCATTGTTTGTAATCCTGTGAATCAAACTACTCTCCCCTCCACTCTGAGCCAATTGAGACTATTAAAATGGGCAGCGAGAAGATTCTGGTATGAAGTTTAAGGATCAATCTAACAAATCAGTTTTGTGCAGTCCGTAGCTTATTGTTGAGGAATCCGTAGTGATGATGTCATAGGCAGCTACTTTTTTTGTTGCTATACACAGCCCACCTCTGAGACATTTGTACCATTTTACAGGAAGCATTAGGACTGATACATGGCTAACTGCGAACATTTGGCAAAAATACAAGATCTACAAGCTTACAACACAGCGCGAGTTCGCAACACAACACGCTGTGAGTTTGCTATTTTCGGTGAAGAGATTTTGTGTAGAGGGGAAAAAGGAGGGGACCAAGTATAGAGCCCTGGCGGACTCAGATCAACTAAGTATCTAGGGCAGGGGTCTTCAACGTTTTTCAGGCCAAAGACCCCTTTGCTGAGAGAGAGATGAAGCAGGGACACCCACTATATTGTATACAATTTCATAGACTTGTTTGACAGCACTATCATCTGTGTTGTGTAAATTAAAGTGTTTTGTTCTGTTTGTTAGGTTAGGTTTCAAATTGCAGCCACCTGAAGGTACTCTTTTAGGGCAGTTTTGAAGGAGAGTAGGGCTATGCAACATTTTTGTTGCATAGCAGGAGAACGAATTCAACCCCTTGTTTGTGCTAAATCTGGGTTGGACGTGATCAGTGGAGCTACCTCTGGTGCATGTTGTGATTGTGGACTTCATTTACATTTTTGAAGTACTTTGACAGGTACATGGGTATCTTAATGTTGTGGTGTATCTTGTAGACCAGGCCCATTGCAAGTTGCTGTACTCTGTCCTCAACCCTGACCCATCCGACCCTAGCAAAGTGAGCAGGGGTTAGATGAGTTGTAGGTGTAAGGCCAAGAATCTACAAGCTCACATTGCGTCGCAGTGTGACACGTTGTGAGCTTGCAGATCAGCTATTTTTGGGGAATGTTCACCTCAGAATAGGGATGCTAGGGTTCAAGTGGTTATAAATAAAATAAAAATGTTCCTATCACACAAAGTTTGGCGGCCCCCTGTAGTAACTTTGAGCACCCCCTAGGTGTCCCGGACCCCCTGTTGAAAACCCATGATCTACTGTAGGGTTTAAGTGGTTAAAGATTTATAAATTACTATGTTTACATTTCCTTATAAAAAAAATGTAACACATTTTTTGGCCTTTCTGTACATCATATTGCCTCTGGTGTTTCGTTTCAGGTTGACAGCGTTCAAAGCCTCTTGCAGTGCCCAAGTGTGCTTGTCTGTGTCGGGCGTGATCCATCTCACCCAACCATTGTGGAGAATTTTCAGAAACACTCTGACGACAAACTCCCAGGGCTAGAGAGTAAGAGAAATGACGCTTTACCTACGAAAGTTAATACTAGAATTATTATTCCTTAATTAAAACTGGCAGAGGATGCTTAACATATTAATGAAAGTATTGTCAGTCAAACTACATTCACTGCATAAACAACCAATTCTCATTACCAACTTCTCAAAACTGGTCAAGTGTCCCAGGTGTCCCTGGCAGGCGCTGATAATGCCCTCTACAATGGGTTGGTCAGCAATTCATATCTCATCAAATTTAGGATGAAGGTAACAATTTTGCGGTATCAGCTACCACAGCCCGCCTGTCACTCTCTTTAGTGGAATCATAGGCAGTGGCAATGATTCGAGGGCTGGGGATGGATGGGTAGGAGGAGGTTCTATTGTAAAAGAACAGCTCAGTGAAGCAAAAAAGAACTAATAAGAAATCAATGTGAAATAAAAAAAAATTGAACTGTAAACTTTAAAAATGTAACTATTTTATGTGAACCTGACTTTGAGTGATCTCTTGAAAATTTGCAGTGAACACTGAATATAGGACATATTTGTAAGTAAATATGTTTCTAAAGTATTTTTTTCTTTCTATTTTTCTCCATGGTAAACCAAGGACTGGATATAAAGAAAGGTGATGTCCATCAAAGATCTGTGTGTAGCAACAGGTCCACCAGGCCCTCAGTTTGTTCTGAAAAGTCATTACCAGATGGAGCAAACTCCCCAGAGCCTGTTGATGATCCCCACACACACGCTAGTGAAGCAACGATGGACGATGACGTAGAGAAACGGGTTCTTGTGAATCAAGATGGCAGCTTGTCCATGGAAATGAAAGTTCGCTTCCGGCTAGAGAATGATGAGACTATACATTGGACCACAGAAGTAAAAAAGACCACAGCAAAGACACATAAGCACCTCCAAGGCCTCGATAACTATTACATGGAACAGAATTGTGTTGATAGCTGTTCAGAATCAGAGTGGACAAAACATGTGGAGGAGCCCTGTTATACTCACAGTTGCAACCATGGTCAGGAGTACGATATATGGAATAGCCCCATCCCCAGGGCAGAGAAAAGTGTTCGACATATTAGATCTTCCAGTTCAAGTGCATCATCACACACCATGGTTTGTAAGAAGAAAGTTATTTCTGGTTCAAGTGAGGAGTATACTGAGGAAGTGGTGGAGAGAAAAACTTGCATTGAACAGATTGTTGAAAAGGTTGACACTGTAGAGTATCACACCATTGAGAATGAGATTCCCTCACACAAGTGTGAGAGTCTTGACAATACCTCAGTCACAGAAAATGGGAGGCCTGACAGTACATCCTCGCTTCCCTGCAAGGATTACCAAAATGATCAAGTCAGTGTCCAAATTACTGAGGTCTCAGAGGAAGAAGACCAAGCTGAATCTGTGATTAGCAATTCTTCTCATATACTAGCATCCCTCAAGGAAGACCAAGATGATGAGGATGATGACCTGCCACCAAGTGCTTCAAGAGCAGATTCATGCTCTCAGAATAGTACACTTAAAGAAGAGGCTGTCAGATGTGCAGTTTTAAGTGCAGTGTCTCCTAAGCAACATTTATCCCATAGCCCTCAAAGTAGTGTTTCAGGACACTCTGGCAAAACAAGGAAGTCAGACAAATCTGTGTCCCCAGCAGTAGGAGGACCAGATGGTGAAAGTTACAAAAGTTCCAACATTTGTCAATGTGGGGCATTGGATAAAGGAAGTAATGCAGATGAAGCGAATAGCAGAGGTATTTCTCCTAAAGATTATACAAATATAACAGAGCCAGAACTGGTGGAGAGATCCAGTAGCTCCAGGTCTGTCAAATCAAATGTCTCTATGACATCAAAACAATCAAATACTGGACAGGCTGGAGAGATAACAAGAGAAAAATCATCAAGTGCCATGTCTATGAAATCAAATGCCTCTGCAAGATCTAACAAGTCCAAAATAATAGACAATGCAGAGGATGAAGCAATAGAAGGGGAAAGAACCCAAAGTGCCATGTCAGTGAAATCAAATGCCCCAGTAAAAGAAGTTGTAAACATCACAGTAGAAGAAGACAATGAAGAAGTGGCAGTTGCAGATCATGAAACAGAAGAGGATGCTGATAAAATTAGGGCATTAAGTTCTCTGTCTACTAAATCCAAAGGGTCTATTAAATCAAGGGTTTCTATTAAATCACCGGTCTATGTTCCTGGTGAGGAGAAATGTGAAGGAGATGATGAAGAGAGAGCAACCAGTGTCACATCAGCTAAGTCACATACCTCTGCAAGTTCAAGAAAATCTAATGTCTCTGATGCATCTGCAGAAGAAACTGTTTACATCCCTGTTGAGAATAATGAGGATAAAGAGGAAACTGAAGAGAGAGCTCCTAGCTCCAGGTCAACTAAGTCAGCCATATCAGCTACATCAGTTAGGTCAAATATTTCTGTAAAATCAAGTAAGTCAAAAGCCTCTAATATTCCCCCTGGGGAGAGTACTGATATCCTTGATGAAGGGAATGATGGCGAGCAGACTGAAGAAAGACTACAAAGTGCCATGTCAACCAAATCTAACACATCACTGGAGGAAACCGAGAAGAGAGCCCCCAGTGGTATGTCAGCTAAATCATCAAAATCTGCTAAATCATCAAAATCGGCTAAATCAAATGTCTCTGTTAGATCTAGTAAGTCAAAGGCCTCTGAAGTTCCAGCAGAGGAAAATCAGGTAGAAAATGAGGAAACTGAAGAACGAGCACCCAGCACCATCTCAGCAAAGTCAAATGCTTCAGCAATATCTAAGAAATCAAAAGTTTCTAGCGTTGCTGCTGAAGAAAGTTCTGACATTCCTGATGAAGGAAATGCTGACGAGATAACTGAAGAGAGAGCTCCCAGTTGTCTGTCAGGCAAATCTAATGTTTCTATAAGATCTAGTAAGTCAAAGGCCTCTGATGTTCCAGCTGAAGAAAATTACCCAGAGCATGAGGAAACTGAAGAGAGAGCACCCAGTACCATGTCAACCAAATCAGCTAAATCAGTTCACTTTGTTCCTGCTGAACAAAGTGATGAAGGAAATATAGAAAATGAAACAGAAGAGAGAGCACATAGTGCAATGTCAGCTAAATCTGCCCGATCGATGAAGTCAAATATTTCTATACTATCAAGTAAGTCAAAAGGCTCAAGTGTCCATGCCGATGAAAGGGCTGACATTCCTGACGGAAATGCTAAAGAAGGAACTGAAGAGCGAGTTCCTAGTTCCATGTCAACTAAGTCAGCCAAATCAGCCAAGTCAAGCCGTTCTGTAAAATCAACCAAGTCAAAAGCTTCAAATGCTCCATCAGAGGAAAGAACTGACGATCCTGGTGAAGGAAATGATGGAGAACTGACTGAAGAAAGGGCACAAAGTGCCATGTCAGGCAAATCTGCCAAATCAGCAAAGTCAAATATTTCTGTAAGATCTAATAGGTCAAAGGCTCTAGAAGTCCCAGGTGTGAAAAATGTGGCAGAACACGAGGAAACTGAAGAGAGAGCTCCCAGTGGCATGTCAGTTAAATCATCAAAATCAACTAAATCAAATGTCTCTGTTAGATCAAGCAAGTCAAAGGAGAATGTAGTAGAACACAAGGAAACTGAAGAACGAGCCCCCAGCACCATCTCAGCAAAGTCAAATGCTTCGGCAATATCTAAGAAATCAAAAGCTTCTGGCGTTGCTGCCGAAGAAAGTTCTGCCATTCCTGATGAAGGAAATGCTGAAGAAGAAACTGATGAGAGAGCTCCTAGTTCTCTGTCAGCCAAGTCAGGCAAATCTAATGTTTCTGTAAGGTCTAGTAAGTCAAAGAACTCTGACGTTCCAGCTGACCAAAATGATAAAGAGCATGAGGAAACCGAAGAGAGAGCACCCAGCACCATGTCAGCTAAATCAGCTAAATCAGCAAAGTCAAATGCTTCAGCAGTATCTAAGACATCACAAGCATCTGAAGTTCCTGCTGAACAAAGTGATGAAGGAAATATAGAAAATGAAACTGAAGAGAGAGCACATAGTGCAATGTCAGCTAAGTCTACCCAATCAATGAAGTCAAATATTTCTATACGATCAAGTAAGTCAAAAGGCTCAAGTGTCCATGCCGATGAAAGGGCTGACATTCCTGATGAAGGAATTGCTGGAGAAGGAACTGAAGAGCGAGTTCCTAGTTCCATGTCAACCAAGTCAGCCAAATCAGCCAAGTCAAACCTTTCTGTAAAATCAACCAAGTCAAAAGCTTCAAATTCTCCACCAGAGGAAATAACTGACGATCCTGGTGAAGGAAATGATGGAGAACTGACTGAAGAAAGGGCACAAAGTGCCATGTCAGGCAAATCTGCCAAATCAGCAAAGTCAAATATTTCTGTAAGATCTAGAAGGTCAAAGGCTTCTGAAGTCCCAGATGTGAGAAATGTGGCAGAACATGAGGAAACTGAAGAGAGAGCTCCCAGTGGCATGTCAGCTAAATCATCAAAATCAGCTAAATCAAATGTTTCTGTTAGATCTAGTAAATCAAAGGTCTCTGAAGTTCCAGCAGAGGAAAATGTGGTACAACATGAGGAAACTGAAGAACGAGCACCCAGCATCATCTCAGCAAAGTCAAACGCTTCAGCAATATCTAAGAAATCAAAAGCTTCCTGCGTTGCTGCTGAAGAAAGTTCTGACATTCCTGATGAAGGAAATGCTGAAGAAATAACTGAAGAGAGAGCTCTCAGTTCTTTGTCAGCTAAGTCAGGCAAATCTAATGTTTCTGTAAGATCTAGTAGGTCAAAGGCTTCTGAAGTCCCAGCTGGGGAAGAACATGAGGAAACTGAAGAGAGAGCTCCAAGTGGCATGTCAGCTAAATCATCAAAATCAGCTAAATCAAATGTCTCTGTTCGATCTAGTAAGTCAAAGGCATCAGACATTCCAGCTGAAGAAGATGATGCACAACATGAGGAAACTGAAGAGAGAACTCATAGCTCCATGTCAGCCAAATCAGCAAAGTCAAACGCTTCAGTAATATCTAAGAAATCAAAAGGTTCTGAAGTTCCTGCTGAACAAAGTGATGATGGAAATATAGAAAATGAAACTGAAGAGAGAGCACAAAGCGCAATGTCAGCTAAATCAAACAAATCAGTGAAGTCAAACATTTCTGTAAAATCAACCAAGTCAAAAGCCTCAAATTCTCCACCGGACGAGAGAACTGATGTTCCTGGTGAAGGAAATGATGAAGAACTGAACGAAGAACGAGCACAAAGTGCCATGTCAGGAAAATCTGCTAAATCAGCTAAGTCAAATATTTCTGTAAAATCTAGTAGGTCAAAGGCTTCTGAAGTCCCAGATGTTGAACATCTGGCAGAACATGAGGTAACTGAAGAGAGAGCTCCCAGTGGCATGTCAGCTAAATCATCAAAATCAGCTAAATCAAATGTTTCTGTTAGATCTTGTAAGTCAAAGGCCTCTGAAGTTCCAGCAGAGGAAGATCTGGTAGAAAATGAGGAAACTGAAGAACGAGCACCCAGCACTACCTCAGCAAAGTCAAATGCTTCAGCAATATCTAAGAAATCAAAAGTTTCTGCCGTTGCTGCTGAAGAAAGTTCTGACATTCCTGATGAAGGAAATGCTGAAGAGATAACTGAAGAGAGAGCTCCCAGCTCTTTGTCAGTTAAGTCAGGCAAATCTAATGTTTCTGTAAGATCTAGTAGGTCAAAGGCTTCTGAAGTCCCAGCTGGGGAAGCTGAAGAGAGAGCTCCCAGTGGCATGTCAGTTAAATCATCAAAGTCAGCTAAATCAAATGTTTCTGTTAGATCTAGTAAGTCAAAGGCCTCTGAAGTTCCAGCAAAGGAAAATCTGGTAGAAAATGAGGAAACTGAAGAACGAGCACCCAGCACCATCTCAGCAAAGTCAAATGCTTCAGCAATATCTAAGAAATCAAACGTTTCTGGCGTTGCTGCTGACGAAAGTTCTGACCTTCCTGATAGCGGAAATGCTGAAGATATAACTGAAGAGAGAGCTCCCAGTTCTTTGTCAGCTAAGTCAGGCAAATCTAATGTTTCTGTAAGATCTAGTAGGCCTAGGTCAAAGGCTTCTGAAGTCCCAGCTGGGGAAACTGAAGAGAGAGCTCCCAGTGGCATGTCAGTTAAATCATCAAAGTCATTTAAATCAAATGTCTCTGTTCGATCTAGTAAGTCAAAGGCCTCTGAAGTTCCACCAGAGGAAAATGTGGTAGAACATGAGGAAACTGAAGAACGACCACCCAGCACCATCTCAGCAAAGTCAAATGCTTCAGCAATATCTAAGAAATCAAAATGTTCTTGCGTTGTTGCAGAAGAAAGTTCTAACATTCCTGATGATGGAAATGCTGAAGAGGAAAATAAAGAGCGAGCTCCTAGTTCTTTGTCAGCTAAATCAAATAAATCAAATATTTCTGTCAGATCTAGAAAGTCAAAAGCCCCTACTGATGTAAGAGCTGACATTTCCGATGAAGAAATTGGGGAAGAGATAACTGAAGAGCGAGTTCCTAGTTCCATGTCAGTTAAGTCGGCCAAATCAGTGAAGTCAAACATTTCTGTGAAATCCACCAAGTCAAAAACCTCCAATGTTCCAACTGAGGAATTAATAGACATTCCTTATGAGGGAAATTGTGAAGATCCGATCGAAGAAAGAGCACAAAGTGCCATGTCAGGAAAATCTGCCAAATCAGCAAAGTCAAATATTTCTGCAAGATCTAGTAGGTCAAAGGCTTCTGAAGTCCCAGCTGTGGAAAATGTGGTAGAACATGAGGAAACTGAAGAAAGAGCTCCCAGTGGCATGTCAGCTAAATCATCAAAATCAGCTAAATCAAAAGTCTCTGTTAGATCTAGTAAGTCAAAGGCCTCAGACATTCCAGCTGAAGAAAATTATGCACAAAATGAGGAAACTGAAGAAAGAGCTTCTAGCATCATGTCAGCCAAATCAGCAAAGTCAAATGCTTCAGCAATATCTAAGAAATCAGAAGCTTCTAAAGTTCCTGCTGAACAAATTGATAAAGGAAATATAGAAAATGAAACTGAGGAGAGAGCACAAAGCGCAATGTCAGCTAAATCTGCCAAATCAGTGAAGTCAAATATTTCTGTACTATCAAGTAAGTCAAAAGGCTCAAATGTCCATGCGGATGAAAGGGCTGACATCCCTGATGAGGGAAATGCTGAAGAAGGAACTGAAGAGCGAGTTCCTAGTTCCATGTCAACTAAGTCAGCTAAGTCAGCCAAATCAGCCAAATCAAACCTCTCTGTAAAATCAACCAAGTCAAAAGCCTCAAATGCTCTGCCTGATGATAGGGCTGATGTTCCTGATGAAGGAAACAATGTAGAACTGACTGAAGAAAGAGCACAAAGTGCCATGTCAGGACAATCTGCCAAATCAGCCAAGTCAAATATTTCTGTAAGATCTAGTAGGTCAAAGGCTTCTGAAGTCCCAACTGCGGAAAATGTCGTAGAACATGAGGAAACTGAAGAGAGAGCTCCCAGTGTAATGTCAGCTAAATCAACTAAATCAGCTAAATCAAAAGTCTCTGTTAGATCAAGTAAGTCAAAGGCTTATGCAGTTCCAGCAGAGGACAATGTGGTAGAAAATGACACTGAAGAACGAGCACCCAGCACCATCTCAGCAAAGTCAAATGCTTCAGCAATATCTAAGAAATCTAAATCTTCTGGTGTTACTGCTGCAGAAGCTTCTGACATTCCTGATGAAGGAAATGCTGAAGAGGAAACTGGAGAGCGAGCTCCTAGTTCTCTGTCAGGCAAATCTAATGTTTCTGTCAGATCTAGAAAGTCAAAAGCCCCTACTGATGTAAAAGCTGTTATTTCCGATGAAGGGAATGCTGAAGAGAAAACTGAAGAGCGAGTTCCTAGTTCCATGTCAGTTAAGTCGTCCAAATCAGTGAAGTCAAACATTTCTGTAAAATCCACCAAGTCAAAAACCTCCAATGTTCCACCTGAGGAAGTAATTGACATTCCTTATGAGGGACAGGATGAAGAACTGACCGAAGAAAGAGCACAAAGTGTCATGTCAGGAAAATCTGCCAAATCAGCAAAGTCAAATATTTCTGTAAGATCTAGTAGGTCAAATGCTTCTGAAGTCCCAGCTGTGGAAAATGTTGTAGAACATGAGGAAACTGAAGAGAGAGCTCCCAGTGTAATGTCAGCTAAATCATCAAAATCAGTTAAATCAAATGTCTCTGTTAGATCTAGTAAGTCAAAGGCTTCTGCAGTTCCAGCAGAGGACAATGTGGTAGAAAATGAGGAAACTGAAGAACGAGCACCCAGCACCATCTCAGCAAAGTCAAATGCTTCAGCAATATCTAAGAAATCAAAAGCATCTGGTGTTGCTGCTGCAGAAGGTTCTGACATTCCTGGTGAAGCAAATGCTGAACAGGAAACTGAAGGACGACCTCCTAGCTCCATGTCAGCTGAGTCTGGCAAATCTGGAAGATCTTGTAAGTCAAAGGCTTCTGACATATCTAAGAAATCAAATAGTTCTGCATTATCCAGGAAGAGTAAATTATCTGTGATCCCTACTGTGAAAATAGAGGAATCTGAAGACAAAGCACCAAGCCCGGTTTCAGAAAAACCTGCTGAAAACAAAAAGAGACCACAAAGTTCATTATCTGTGAAATCCAATTACTCAGTGAAATCCAGAAAGATCAAAGGCTCAGAAAGTCCTGCTGAAAAAAAAGTTGAACATGAAGAGAAGAATAAAGAGAGAACACCCAGTGCTATGTCATCTTCATCCAAATCAAGTATACACAAAACCTCTGCTGCTCCCACTGATGAGAGAGTACCTAGTCCTACGTCTGCCAAATCCAATTTGTCATCAAGATCAAAGAAGTCAAATGCATCTAACGTAAACCTAAACCCAGAAAATGACAAAAGTGGTCATTCAGATAAAGACACAAAAGCTTATCATAGTCCAATTTTGCAAAATGAAACTCCCCCAAAAAGTAAACCTGTGATTTTACATAGTGAGTCAAAGGACAGCGACTTATCTCAGTCGTTGTCAGCTTCAGATTTTGTCAATGAGAAAACCGAAAATCCAGTCAATGAAGAATTAAAATCCAATGTCTCTAAGGGAACCTGCAATGGTCCATTGGAAGCTCCAGACTGCAACAGGAATGTTAGTGATAACAAAAGTGACAAGACCAGTAAATGCAGACATAGAAAAGGCAGCAGCTCCTCACGCACAAAAAAAGACGACGATGGCCTTGAGTTGGTCCCATCTAAACTACCCAATGCCTCTCCCAACGACGTTGTGAATGAGTGGCTGAAAAAAATTCCATCAAACAGTGAAATGTATGCTGATTTGGATGAGTTTAATGAACATTGTGATGGACCACAAAATGGCCAGTTAACAGATGAATTGGAAGAAATAAAGCAAATGGAGGTGAGTGAGACTACTGCTAATGACTCAATAAAAGAAGATAAAAAAGACCCTGATGGAGATGTAATGGAAAATGTGCCTGATTGTGATTGTCCATCAAATATAGAAGCACCAAATGCAGATAATATTCCCTGCAACTGTGCTCCGACATATGAAGCATCAAACGTGTTTCACTCTTCAGTGCAGGTGATGAAAGTTCTGTTAAGTCCAAAGGTCGATAGATGTAACAGCTTACCTGAGGTTTCTCCTGTGTATGGTCATAAATTGAGCACTTCTGCTCAAGGTCTCTTGGATTGCCTTGCTAAGTTACAATTAATACATTTTGACCCAACAAATGAAACTACTGAAGATGAAAAATACCAAGAACTAATGAAAATACTTCAGTCTCTTTGGCTATGTGAACCTTCAGAAAGTGAACATATGATGAAGCAGAATGAAAAAGTTGATCAGCAATCTAATCCTAGGTCATCCTCTGGCGTTGATGTCAGCAGTGGCTCAACACATTCTGGGAAGAGTAGTGTAAATGGTGGTGCTGCTCCATTACAAGCTGTTGCAGAAGTGGAAACTTTAATGAAGGTACAAGAAGTTGATGAAGGTGAAGAGGAAGCAGAGTCTCTATCCCCAACATCAGATCCACCAACTCAGGAAAAAGAAAACCAAAAAGAAAATGATTCAGGATCAGATGAAACAATTAGAAGTAATGGCAGTCCAAAAGAAATACCAGAAACACCACCTTCAAATAAGAGCGAAGAAAATGACAGTAATGGTCATACACCGGAAGAAGATGAAAAAAACCTCCAAGAGGACCATGTTCAAAGTCCACAATTAACCCAAAAGTTCTCAGAAGATTCTAATCCTGTTTGGGTGTTAAAACTGCTAACCAAACTAGAAAAGCAGTTTATGACACATTATCTCAATGCAATGAATGAGTTCAAAGTCCGTTGGAACTTGGATGATAATGATCAGCTTGACATCATGATAATGGAACTGAAAAATGAGGTCCATAGAAGGATAAAAAGGAGTATACATAGAGAGATAAAGAAAATTCAGGGTCTAACTGGACTACCAAGACCTCCTAAAGAGGCAATGTCACGTGAATCAACAATACAAACCGAGGAAAGGAGAAGGAGAATGAAAGTCCTGTGGAACCAGTATATTGATGCAAAAAACAGTGATGATGACAACACGGCAACGGGCACATCTTACAGTGACCAGCGAAGTGAAAATGATGATGAATATTGTCCATGTGATTCATGTCTGAAGAAAAAAATGGAATCTAGACCTCTGATACCTGCAGAAGTTGTGAATACTGCCCCTATATCAATTAATTTTGACTTAAGGAAAATTCTACAGATGAAGAACAGTGGAAATGAGGCCAAAGAAGCAAAAATCCTTGTAGAAAATGTAATTCTTGAGGCTGTGAAAGAGGTGGTTGAAGAAGTGAGAAATTATGTTGAAAATGATCAAGAAATGGTCACAGTAACAGAAATGGAGGCAGCTGATATGAGTAACTTGGAAGAATCTGAAATGATACCAGAAACCATAAAAGGAGCTAAAGTAGAGAAAGACGCTGAAGAAATAGCCAACACTATAGATGAAACTGCAGAAGAGGGAGCTGTTAATGCAGTGACAGATGGAGATGAAGCAGCAGTAGTGAATACTAAAGCAGAAGAGGAAAATGCTGATACAGCTCCAGCAGAAGATGAGATTGACGGAGAAGACGAAAATGATGAGACAGCTGCAGCAGAAGATGAGACTGCAGGAGAAGAGGAAAATGATGAGCAAGCTGGAGCAGAAGATGAAACTGCACAAGAGGGAAATGCTAAAACAGCTGCAGAAGAACATGAGACTGCTGAAGAGGAGGAAAATTCTGAGACAGCAGCAGCAGAAGATGAGACTGCAGGCGAGGAGGAAGACACTGAGACAGCAAGAGGAGAAGATGAGACTGCAGGGGAGGAGGAAAACACTGAGAAAGCAGAGGGAGAAGATGAAACTGCAGGAGAGGAGGAAAATGCAGAGACAGCTGCAGCAGAAGATGAGACAGCAGGAGTGGAGGAAGACGCTGAAACAGCCGCAGATGAGACAGCAGGAGAAGAGGAAAATGCTGAGATAGCTGCAGCAGAAGATGAGACTGCACGAGAGGAGGAAAATGCTGAGACAGCTGTAGCAGAAGATGAAACTGCAGGAGAAGAGGAAAATGATGAGACAGCCCAAGCAGAAGACGAGACTGCAGGAGAGGAGGAAGACGCTGAAACAGCAGCAGCAGAAGATGAGACTGCAGGAGAGGAGGAAGACGCTGAAACAGCTGCAGATGAGACAGCAGGAGAAGAGGAAAATGCTGAGATAGCTGCAGCAGAAGATGAAACTGCACGAGAGGAGGAAAATGCTGAGACAGCTGTAGCAGAAGATGAAACTGCAGGAGAGGAGGAAAATGATGAGACAGCCCAAGCAGAAGACGAGACTGCAGGAGAGGAGGAAGACGCTGAAACAGCAGAGGCAGAAGATGAGGCTGCAGGAGAGGAGGAAGACGCTGAAACAACCGCAGATGAGACAGCAGGAGAAGAGGAAAATGCTGAGTTAGCCACAGGAGATGAGACTGCAGAAGAGGAAAATGCTGAAACAGCCGCAGCAAAAGATGAGACTGCAGGAGAGGAGGAAGACGCTGAAACAACCGCAGATGAGACAGCAGGAGAAGAGGAAAATGCAGAGACAGCAGCAGGAGAAGATGAGACTGTAGGAGAGGAGGAAAATGCTGAAACAGCCACAGCAGAAGATGAGACTGCAGGAGAAGAGGAAAATGCTGAGACAGCTGCAGCAGAAGATGAGGAAAATGCTGAGACAACAGCAGGAGAAGATGAGACTGCAGGAGAGGAGGAAGACGCTGAAACCGCTGCAGATGAGACAGCAGGAGAAGAGGAAAATGCTGAGACAACAGCAGGAGAAGATGAGACAGCAGGAGAGGAGGAAGACGCTGAAACAGCCGCAGATGAGACAGCAGGAGAAGAGGAAAATGCTGAGACAGCTGTAGCAGAAGATGAGACAGCAGGAGAAGAAGAAAATGCTGAGACAGCTGTAGCAGAAGATGAGACAGCAGGAGAAGAGGAAAATGCTGAGACGGCTGCAGCAGAAGATGAGACTGCAGAAGAGGAGGAAAATGCTGAGACAGCTGTAGCAGAAGATGAGACAGCAGGAGAAGAGGAAAATGCTGAGACGGCTGCAGCAGAAGATGAAACTGCAGGAGAGGAGGAAAATGCTGAGACAGCCCAAGCAGAAGACGAGACTGCAGGAGAGGAGGAAGACGCTGAAACAGCTGCAGATGAGACAGCAGGAGAAGAGGAAAATGCTGAGATAGCTGCAGCAGAAGATGAGACTGCAGAAGAGGAGGAAAATGCTGAGACAGCTGCAGCAGAAGATGAGACAGCAGGAGAGGAGGAAAATGCTGAGACAGCTGCAGCAGAAGATGAGACAGCAGGAGAGGAGGAAGACGCTGAAACAGCAGCAGCAGAAGATGAGGCTGCAGGAGGGGAGGAAAATGCTGAGTTAGCCACAGGAGATGAGACTGCAGAAGAGGAAAATGCTGAAACAGCCGCAGCAGAAGATGAGACTGCAGGAGAAGAGGAAAATGCTGAGACAGCTGCAGCAGAAGATGAGACTGCAGGAGAGGAGGAAGACGCTGAAACCGCTGCAGATGAGACGGCAGGAGAAGAGGAAAATGCAGAGACAGCAGCAGGAGAAGATGAGACTGCAGGAGAGGAGGAAAATGCTGAAACAGCCACAGCAGAAGATGAGACTGCAGGAGAAGAGGAAAATGCTGAGACAGCTGCAGCAGAAGATGAGACTGCAGGAGAGGAGGAAGACGCTGAAACCGCTGCAGATGAGACGGCAGGAGAAGAGGAAAATGCAGAGACAGCAGCAGGAGAAGATGAGACTGCAGGAGAGGAGGAAAATGCTGAGACAGTTGCAGCAGAAGATGAGACAGCAGGAGAGGAGGAAGACGCTGAAACAGCAGCAGCAGCAGAAGATGAGGCTGCAGGAGAGGAGGAAAATGCTGAGACAGCTCAAGCAGAAGATGAGACAGCAGGAGAGGAGGAAGACGCTGAAACAGCTGCAGATGAGACAGCAGGAGAAGAGGAAAATGCTGAGACAGCTGCAGCAGAAGATGAGACTGCAGAAGAGGAGGAAAATGCTGAGACAGTTGCAGCAGAAGATGAGACTGCAGGAGAGGAGGAAGACGCTGAAACAGCCGCAGATGAGACAGCAGGAGAAGAGGAAAATGCTGAGACAGCTGCAGCAGAAGATGAGGCTGCAGGAAAGGAGGAAAATGATGAGACAGCCCAAGCAGAAGATGAGACAGCAGGAGAGGAGGAAGACGCTGAAACAGCAGCAGCAGAAGATGAGGCTACAGGAGAGGAAAGTGCTGAGTTAGCCACAGGAGATGAGACTGCAGAAGAGGAAAATGCTGAAACAGCCACAGCAAAAGATGAGACTGCAGGAGAGGAGGAAGACGCTGAAACAGCCGCAGATGAGACAGCAGTAGAAGAGGAAAATGCAGAGACAGCAGCAGGAGAAGATGAGACTGCAGGAGGGGAGGAAAATGCTGAAACAGCCACAGCAGAAGATGAGACTGCAGGAGAAGAGGAAAATGCTGAGACAACTGCAGCAGAAGATGAGGAAAATGCTGAGACAACAGCAGGAGAAGATGAGACTGCAGGAGAGGAGGAAGACGCTGAAACCGCTGCAGATGAGACAGCAGGAGAAGAGGAAAATGCAGAGACAGCTGCAGCAGAAGATGAGACAGCAGGAGAGGAGGAAGACGCTGAAACAGCCGCAGATGAGACAGCAGGAGAAGAGGAAAATGCTGAGATAGCTGCAGCAGAAGATGAGACTGCAGAAGAGGAGGAAAATGCTGAGACAGCTGTAGCAGAAGATGATACAGCAGGAGAGGAGGAAGAAGCTGAAACAGCAGCAGCAGAAGATGAGGCTACAGGAGAGGAGGAAGACGCTGAAACAGCTGCAGATGAGACAGCAGGAGAAGAGGAAAATGCTGAGACGGCTGCAGCAGAAGATGAGACTGCAGGAGAGGAGGAAGACGCTGAAACAGCCACAGATGAGACAGCAGGAGAGGAGGAAAATGCTGAGACAGTTGCAGCAGAAGATAAGACTGCAGAAGAGGAGGAAAATGCTGAGACAGTTGCAGCAGAAGATGAGACAGCAGGAGAGGAGGAAGACGCTGAAACAGCCGCAGATGAGACAGCAGGAGAAGAGGAAAATGCTGAGACAGCTGCAGCAGAAGATGAGACTGCAGAAGAGGAGGAAAATGCTCAGACAGCTGTAGCAGAAGATGAGACAGCAGGAGAAGAGGAAAATGCTGAGACGGCTGCAGCAGAAGTTGAGACTGCAGAAGAGGAGGAAAATGCTGAGACAGCTGTAGCAGAAGATGAAACTGCAGGAGAGGAGGAAAATGCTGAGACAGCTGTAGCAGAAGATGAAACTGCAGAAGAGGAGGAAAATGCTGAGACAGCCCAAGCAGAAGATGAGACAGCAGGAGAGGAGGAAGACGCTGAAACAGCAGCAGCAGAAGATGAGGCTGCAGGAGGGGAGGAAAATGCTGAGTTAGCTACAGGAGATGAGACTGCAGAAGAGGAAAATGCTGAAACAGCCACAGCAGAAGATGAGACTGCAGGAGAGGAGGAAGACGCTGAAACAGCCGCAGATGAGACAGCAGGAGAAGAGGAAAATGCTGAGACAACTGCAGCAGAAGATGAGGAAAATGCTGAGACAACAGCAGGAGAAGATGAGACTGCAGGAGAGGAGGAAGACACTGAAACCGCTGCAGATGAGACAGCAGGAGAAGAGGAAAATGCAGAGACAGCAGCAGGAGAAGATGAGACTGCAGGAGAGGAGGAAGATGCTGAGACAGCCACAGCAGAAGATGAGACTGCAGGAGAGGAAAATGCTGAGACAGCCACAGGAGATGAGACTGCAGGAGAGGAGGAAAATGCTGAGACAGCCGCAGGAGAAGATGAGACTGCAGGAGAGGAGGAAGAGGCTGAGACAGCCGCAGAAGATGAGACTGCAGGAGAGGAGGAAAACACTGAGACAGCTGCAGGAGAAGATGACACTGCAGGAGATGAGGAAAATGCTGAAGCCGCCACAGGAGATGAGACTGCGGGAGAGGATCAAGATGCTGAGATACTTGCAGCAGAAGATGAGACTGCAGAAGAAGAGGAAAAAACTGAGACAGCCGCAGGAGAAGATGACACTGCAGGAGATGAGGAAAATGCTGAAGCCGCCACAGGAGATGAGACTGCGGGAGAGGATCAAGATGCTGAGATACTTGCAGCAGAAGATGAGACTGCAGAAGAAGAGGAAAAAACTGAGACAGCCGCAGGAGAAGATGACACAGCAGGAGAAGAGGAAAATGCCGAGACAGCTGCAGAAGATGATGAGACAGCAGCAGAACATGAGACTGCAGGAGAGGAGGAAGATGCTGAGACAGCCGCAGAAGAGGAAAATGCTGAGACAGCCACAGGAGATGAGACTGCAGGAGAGGAGGAAGATGCTGAGAAAGCTGCAGCAGAAGATGAGACTGCAGGAGAGGATGAAGATGCTGAGACACTTGCAGCAGAAGATGAGACTGCAGGAGAAGAGGAAAACACTGAAACAGCCGCACGAAAAGATGAGACTGCAGGAGAGGAGGAAGACGCTGAAACAGCCGCAGATGAGACAGCAG
Source organism: Gymnoscopelus microlampas (assembly GCF_963454915.1). NCBI lineage: Eukaryota > Metazoa > Chordata > Actinopteri > Myctophiformes > Myctophidae > Gymnoscopelus > Gymnoscopelus microlampas. Next base: position 27,357,732 of record NC_139953.1, read on the forward strand.
GAGAAGAGGGAAATGCAGAGACAGCAGCAGGAGAAGATGAGACTACAGGAGAGGAGGAAAATGCTGAAACAGCCACAGCAGAAGATGAGACTGCAGGAGAAAAGGAAAATGCTGAGACAGCTGCAGCAGAAGATCAGACAGCAGGAGAGGAGGAAGACGCTGAAACAGCTGCAGATGAGACAGCAGGAGAAGAGGAAAATGCTGAGACAGCCACAGGAGATGAGAGTGCAGGAGAGGAGGAACATGCTGAGACAGACGCAGAATATGAGACTGCAGGAGAGGAGGAACATGCTGAGACAGCCGCAGAAGATGAGACTGCAGGAGAGGAAGAAAATGCTGAGACAGCCGCAGGAGATGAGACTGCAGGAGAGGTGGAAAACACTGAGACAGCCGCTGGAGAAGATGACACTGCAGGAGATGAGGAAAATGCTGAAGCCGCCACAGGAAATGAGACTGCAGGAGAGGAGGAAAATGCTGAGGCAGCAGCAGAAGATGAGACTGCAGGAGAGGTGGAAGATGCTGAGACAGCCGCAGAAGAGGAAAATGCTGAGACAGCCACAGGAGATGAGACTGAAGATGCCGAGATAGTCGCAGAAGAGGAAAATGCTGAGACAGCTGCAGCAGAAGATGAGACTGCAGGAGAGGATGAAGACGCTGAGACACTTGCAGCAGAAGATGAGACTGCAGGAGAAGAGGAGAATGCTGAGACAGCAGCAGGAGAAGGTGAGACTGCAGGAGAGGAAGAAAATGCTGAGACAGCAGCAGGAGAAGATGCTGAGACACTTGCAGCAGAAGATGAGACTGCAGGAGAAGAGGAGAATGCTGAGACAGCAGCAGGAGAAGATGAGACTGCAGGAGAGGAGGAAAATGCTGCGACAGCTGCAGAAGATGAGACTGCAGGAGAGGATGAAAATGCTGAGACAGCTGTAGCAGAAGATGAGACTGCAGGAGAAGAGGAAAATGCAGAGACAGCTGCAGAAGATGAGACTGCAGGAGAGGATGAAAATGCTGAGACAGCTGTAGCAGAGGATGAGACTGCAGGAGAAGAGGAAAATGCTGAAGCAGCCGCAGCAGAAGATGAGACTGCAGCAGAGGAGGAAAATGCTGAAACAGAAGCAGAAGATGAGACTGCAGCAGAGGAGGAAAATGCTGAAACAGCCGCAGGAGAAGAGGAGACTGTAGGAGAGGAGGACAATGCTGAGACAGCTGCAGGAGAAGATAAGACTGCAGGAGAAGAGGACAATGCTGAGACAGCCGCAGGAGAAGATAAGACTGTAGCAGAAGAGGACAATGCTGAGACAGGTGCAGCAGAAGAGACTGCAGGAGAGGAGGAAAATGATAAGAAAGCTGCAGCAGAAGATGAGACTGATGTTATAGAAGCAGTTGAAAAGGAGTCTGGAATCAAGAAAGCCAACAAAAGCAGTTGGATTGGAAATCAAGGTAACTCAGCTGATGGAGAAGATGAGGCAGAATATGACTCAGAAGAGCCAGAGGTGGAAGCAGATGATTCAGAACAGGGTGTTGTTTCTACTAAGGCATTTACACTAAAGGAAGACAGCATAGCCACTGAAGAAAAGACAGCGATGACACTCGATACCTTAGCTAAAGCAAGTTTAGATTCCGAAGATGGTGTTGATGCTGATGTTGAAGATTCAGAGACTGAAATGAACAACAAAGATGACAGTATAGGCTTTCAACACTCAGAGAAACCTGGAGAAAATCAACTGGCGGAAAAAGATATGCAGGAGGATGGTGGAGAGGCTACAGATGAAGATGACAATGAACAGGAAGGGAAATGTAACACGTCTGAGGCCACAGCCATAGAGCAGAGTGACAAAACCCTGACCAGACAGCTGACCAAATCATCAATGGAATCTCAACCTGGATCCATCGAAGAGGTCCTTAAGGAAGAGACAGAAAAGGAGTCCAGTGTTGGAAAGAGTTAATGGTACATGTCTCTGAAAAGAAGCCACCTGTACCACTCATTTGCAGAATAAGTCAGCAAAGAAAGGGAGTGAAGTTTTACTCTCTCAGCAAGTAAAACACAAAGTATGCCTAAATAAGTCCCCACCGCTGTAAAGAAGGAGAAGGAGAAGATCTTTCACGCCGGCAATAGACCCTGCCTACGCACAGGGGTTGGCTGCTTCAAATCATCTATGAAGAAGAGAGGCTTGGCAGACGCAGTATGTGAGTTCGGCGAGTCTGAGCACACTGCCAAACATAACAATAACCTGCTTCCTACGGTATACAGACAGACCACCTTCAGAAGAAGAGCTGGACATCTGACGATACAAGAAAAAAGAAGGAGACTGAGTTAAGCATTCAAAAACATAAGCACTTTATTACAGCATTGCTTTTGGTGTGATTTTATACTTGCACAGAGACTGTTGGTCATACATTAAGCTGAAAGAAATCTTAAAACTTGAAATGTAAAAGGGGGGGGGGGGGGGGGGGGGTGTGTGATTGTGATTGTTTCTGCCAGACAGTATTACATAACTCAGGTGTCTGGAATGTTACATTCCAATATTTGTAAGAGAAGCATACAGGTATAAACTTTTGAATGTAGGACTATTTTGTCTAAATTGATAAATATCCTCTGAATAAGACTGTGAATGTGTTACACTATTAAAAATATACATATTTTATTATATTACATAGGCCTATATTACGTGATATATTTTTTTAGTTCATATTGCACTTTTGAATTGATATTGATTGTTGAATTGATATTGAATGTTGATTACTATTATGCACATACAATGGTTAAAACAAAGAAAAATCCAGGGATAGTATTATGTTATTTGCTTCAATGCTAGTTCATATAAGCAGAACACTAAACTGTTTTTGAGTCAGTCCATTTAACAATGACAAAGAAAATGCCTTAGGAACTTGACGATTAACAGCAGTGAATTATTTGCATAGCATTCCATCTACTTATACATTACAATGATTTTGTGGTATCTGTGTCATTCTTAGTATTCTAATTCTCTTTTCTTAATAGAACTGAAATATAGATTAGAACTGAAACAACCAATTATGCATTGAATAAAAACATAATCTTGTCACCTTACTGAGCATCAAATCAAGGGTGCTTCAGTGTGCTGCTAGAAGAGACATCTCTTTATGTATGATATTTCTGTATCATTGAAGGCCCCATATTCCATCTAATTGTGTGGGATCATTGTGAACGGCCAGACAATGCATTATTGTGTGTGGTCGAAAGGTTTGTAATGACCGTATATACTTTTGCTGAATGTACTGTACATAAAATAAAATGAAAGAAAACCTGCTCTGTTCTTTCATAAAATGTATGCAAATACATTGTGTTACTGATTTGAACTGCTTAGATGTTGACAGATGGTAGGCCGAATTCAAATGAGCATAACAATGTGTTAACATAATAACCAACTTGAAATTGAAACAAATAAAACCTTCACCAATATTTACGTTATACTGCAACATATTACTAGATATTAAGAATACAATATTATTGCTACAGAAGTGCTTGAAAATATACAGGCAGTACTGTATTATATTACTGTATTGAACATTAAGTGCAGATAAATACGTCTTCACAAATATTTATTGAACTGTGCTAGATCATTAGAATGACATGGACATTTTGGTTTGGTGAGGATTTCCCCTTCATCAGTGATGAATGATTTCACACCTAACATATTCTGTACTCCTCTTCAGTATAATCAACTTCTTACACAGGTGCATGCAGTGAATGGGTGTGTCTACTGAGAGTTCATTCATTCTCCTCCTATAGTAAGCCACAGGCAAAGTGCCCCATTGGACGAGGCTGATGGATGTGCCTCTCTCAGAGAGTTCCCATTCGCTGCCTCCTGTGGGGATGTGACATAATTGGTGTCACTCTGATCGACCGCAAAAAACGGCAAGATTCCATCCATACTCAGTGGTGAAAGAAGTACTCCGAGTTTTTGACTTTTTGACTTGTACAGTAATGTACAAATACTTGGTTACAAGTATAAGTCTTGATTTCAAAATTTCACTTGAGTAAAAGTTCAAGTTCCAAAAGTGAGGGTACTCGTTATGCAGAATGTTCTATTTCACAAGTTTTTTCCAAAAGTTTTCAAAATGTGCCAGAATATTTCAAAAATAGCAGATCTACAACCTCAGGATGCAGAATGTGATATAAGTAAATGTACTTTGTTACATTCCACCACTGAGATGGTAGAGTCATAAGAGAAGGTCCCAATGTTCCATCACAAATTCCTACAAGTTGAGAATAAAATAAATAAATGAATAAAGCTTAAAGGGCACCTTTAAAGAGATCAACCAAGTGACAGACAGGCTACTATCGAATTAGTGATTTCTATTTTCAGCATTGCATCCAAAATTGTATATAGGAGTAAAAAAACACATTTACGATGAAACATGCCATCAGCTTGCTTGTTTCCACAAGTGCGCGCACACGCACACGCGCACGCGCACACACACACACACACACACACACACACACACACACACACACACACACACACACACACACACACACACACACACACACACACACACACATTTATATTACTATACTTGTCTGGGCATCAGCATTTTTACCATTTCCTTTGCCATTTTTTAACTAAACCCTAAAGCCTGAGTTATTCTTAGTTGCTTGCCAGTATCACACACTGAAGATAGCAGACCTACAAGCTCACAAGGCCCAGTGTGATGTGTTGTGAGTCTTGACCCTCACAGAGCAGCATTAAAGTGCGAGAGGACAGGTGTGCTGTGGATGAACAAGTGAGGTGGGGTGAGGTAGCCATCTCTTGTGGGTTGCCATTACAACTGATAAATTCAAATCAACTGCAGTTTTTATTCACTCTTTTTTTTTATCATATTTTGGGCACCATGTGGCATGAAGACACATTTATCCATTAAAAAAAAGCAAAAGTATTTTTCTATTGTACCATGATTCACAACAGATATAACAGTATATCGTTGCTGTCGAGCAGAAACCGCCTATCTCCATGTTCTAACTTTTTCATACGACAGCGTCACACAAAAGCATCAAAAGTAGCATATCCACAAGCTTGTAGATCTGCTACTTTTGCTGTTTTTGAATTTGAGTCCTGAAAAGTAACAGTTTTGGATATATGAGGTTTCCATTCGACAGAGACGATGTGCAAGTATGTTGCAATGTTTTAGCAGATTAGGATTTAGGTCAAACCTTCCACAAGAAGAGTGTGAAATTCAATTCGGATATCAATATAAATTATATAAATGGTCCATCTATTAGGCTAGTGCAGATGTCTATTTTAAATGGCATGCTAGCCAGTAGCTCCTCATTATATCAGAAAAACTACTATTCCATAAAAATGGACAACCAATGTTTGATTTGGTGAAAGTCCACATATTTCTCCAAAATCTCCTGGAAAAGCAAAGAGATTTTGAGGAAGCACCTGCTTGCTGGCATGGAGCTATTTCCATGGTAAACACTGCAAGAGTGAGGAACGTTATCCGGAGGACAATAGTAAGGGGCTTTCCCCTGGCTCATGTTTATCTCAGAGAGACTTGCCACTGGGGCAGCTGCAGACTTGCTTGTATCTACACTACAAAATATTAAAGCCCAGCTCCAGATGTTTCTTCTAAACAAAAGAGTGTGCCAGGCAGCCTTTCACTAGGGAAACAAGTATTGTGGCAGCATAGGATAACACCTCAGCACAAATTAATGGCGTGAGGTTTTGACACATGAAGGTCTGACAGCCACATTAATTTAGCAAACAAGTGTGACAGGGAAGATGTGTTGAAATGGTGTTGCAGTTGCATGAAACCTGAGCTGAGCTGAAATGTGTAGTTTGAGTTTTTGATACGTTGAAGCTGGGTCTGTATGCTACATTTATATGTATACTGTATTTATTGCACAACTTGAATGCTTGATACTGATTGGTCAATCGTGGCATTCCGCAGTCTGTTATTTCTTAATAGCAGACCACTGCTATGAAGAAAAGACCGTTGTTATGGACATTGACTGGGCACCTGGATCATATCAATCCGCTGTGATTGTTTTTTGCCATATCCAACATGCCGGCCAAATAAACAAACAAAAGATGTATTTTACAGATATTTTACAACATCATCATTATCCAAACAAGATAGGCCTATTGTGGAATTCACTGTGATCACATGGAAATAGGCTAAAATCCATGCTAAAAAAATGTTAAGTGCCAGAACATGCAGTACAGTGATGAGCAACCTCTACTATGTTACATAAAGAGTACAGCACTGAACTTCCTGATGGAAGAAGAGCAACGTGTGAAGCGCTGCGACAACCTGTGGAAGTCCCAGCGGGGCTGCAGAATGCTCTGCGAAACCCGATTGTTCCTTGTTTATTGACAATCACCTTGTCTTTTTGAAGGCAAAATGCATGAGAGAGACCATCTCTCACTCCACGTGTGAGAGAGGACAGAAATGGTTCCCACACAGAGAGGAAGTGAAATAGGGGCCTCCAGTGATGGAGAGGGGGAAATCAAAGTGGAGCGAGACGTGTGTGTGTGTGTGTGTGTGTGTGTGTGTGTGTGTGTGTGTGTGTGTGTGTGTGTGTGTGTGTGTGTGTGTGTGTGTGTGTGTGTGTGTGTGTGTGTGTGTGTGTGTGTGTGTGTGCGTGCGCTCGCGTGTGTGCTTGCGCGTGTGCGTGCGTTTGCAAGCATGTACTTGTACAGTACGTGTGTTTACATGCCCAAAAGTGTGTGTGTCTCATTCTTTGATTAATTCAGCTTTTATTCTAAAAATCCCTTCCACAGTCATGGCGTCAAGGCAATGATAGATCAAAGCCTTAATGACCTTTGATCAAAGCCGTGTTGACGTGGGTTCGCAACAACTCTTTCAGTGTCCTAACACAAACCACAATCACATGCATACACACACAGTAAAATCCAGAGTGTTAATTTAACTCTGAGAGTGTACAAAATAATGCAACCAAAAGGAGGTCAATTTGGTTTAATTTGCACACAAGTTAAATTAACACTAAGGGTTTTACATTGTACTTATCTTAGTGGAAGTGGATCAGAACGCAGTTCACAGTTATTATTCCAGTAATTCCACAATATAATCAGTGGCCACAAACACACATGAACACATAAACCACACAGATAAGCACATGTACAGTATACACATTCACAGTCACACACATGCAGGGCGCACACGCACATTAATAATGGGAGCTGGAAGTGGCCGTTGGCAGCGGTTGGGCTTTTTGGCACACAGGTGACCATGGCCTGCGTTACTAAAGGAGGCCCACGCTCCCTTTCTTTCCCACCGTTGTTCAGGTTATCCTGTGGGGCCACTTATGACCCTTCTGCAGGCAGGATGCAAATGTCTGGGGACCCCAACAGAGCTGTACACAAGCTTCCGCCAAGCCCTGGGAAGAAAACAAGGGCTGATGGAAAACCAGAAGACGGGATTATAAAGAGAAACAGCAGTTAGTAACCAGGACACACTCAATAACACTTACCATGCACCTGCAGCCTCTGTGTGTGTGTGTGTGTGTGTGTGTGTGTGTGTGTGTGTGTGTGTGTGTGTGTGTGTGTGTGTGTGTGTGTGTGTGTGTGTGTGTGTGTGTGTGTGTGTGTGTGTGCCTGTGTGCGTGCAGGCGTGCGTACGTGCATGAGAAGGAGAGAGTCAGAGAGTGAACTGGGGTTTTTCCTTCAGAGAGCAACAGCACAGTCTCCACACACAGCACAGGTGGTCCTAAACAAGAACCTGTGAAGTGTTGCCCGGACAGTAATATCCCCACGTTGCGCGTTGGATAAATCCCCCCATAGGAAACAAACACTTCCGGTGCAATAAGATTTATTGGTCCCAGTGCTTATAGCTTTCAACCGCAAACTCTGAACTATATCTTCCTTATACAGTTTTTCTTTAGTACATCTTGATGGTGAAAATGAGACTAAAGCAAGTGATTTTATAACTGGATGACGGACTAAAGCCAATATCTGTTCTTTGCTGGGTGCAAGTGCAACGTTTTGTGAGCTTGTAGATCTGATATTTTTGGTGCATGACACCATCGTACTTAAACCCTATACAGTACTTTGTTGACCGGGGTCCCCTAGGAGTCTACACTAGGTCTGCTCTTTTCTCCTTTCTTTCCCCTTTTACACCAAATCTCTTCACCGAAAAAAAGCTGATCTACAAGCTTATAACATGTCGCAACGCAATGCTTTGTGAGCTTGTAGCTCTGCTATTTTTGTCAATTGTTTGCCTCGGAATGAGGACGCCAGGGTTCAAGTGGATAAGTATAATTTGTCCAAGGTCATATTGTTCAGTGTTTATTGTTTCCACTCCGGTGGATCTGGTGAATTCCCTGGTCAGTGCAACATGCAGTGAGAATGGGAAACACTTATTGGAGGATACGGTGCGAAAATGTAGAACATTGTTTCACCTTGATGGATTGACTGAACATTATCTGCCACCTTTTAGTTTTTTTCCCCCCAATGAGACAGAGCCAGCATCCGCATTCACATCGCCATATAGTGGCCTCCTTCAACCAGTATTACACAATACAAGTCATCAAAGGTTAACAACACCTCAGTTATTCATCTCTCTAAAAGTGGTCAACAATAGGGACACAGACTGTATCACTAGTAAAAGCAAAAGTGCAGGGGAAAAGGTGATGCTGTGTTTTGAATGGGACCCACAAAACAGAGTCAAGTCTTAAATGATGTATTACTGTATGCCCTCTAGTGTATATATTGGTGAACTAGAGTTATGGCGTTATTGGCTATAAACTGTTGCCATGTATAAATTACTGTAATTTATAATGTAGCTAATAATAATTTGATAATAATAATAATAAAGGTTTTTATTCACCACGTGTATGTGCAAATGTTCTATTACATGGAGTGGGCAGGCCACCATAATATCAATTAATAGGGCTATTATAAGACATGCATTTCTTTCAGATAAAGATATTTATTATGTGTTTAAGTAACCATACGAAACACTATTGAAATTTGAATCAAAATATTGTAACTGAAAGAAACTGATTACGGATTTTTGCTGTTCGTTGGTTTATACAAGCACACTTTTTTCACACCAGCTGCTGGTACAGTGCATTACTAGGTTTTTCTGCACAAATACAGATTCTCGGTCCAGCTGTTCCATCTAGTGGTCAGAATGTGTAATGCTGCTTGCAACTGAAAGCAGGTGAATGTCATACAGATTGCACATGTTACTGAGCTAGAATGTGAGATAAATCAGTGATTTATGAACCGTTGGTTAAAGGTTCAAAACTCCTAAAAAACGTTTTCACTCTCCATCTAAATTCTAAAAGGTGGGTTAAGTATCACATTCTTAGTTAATTATTACATTCTCAATTGCATGTTGTATGCTAGCATGGCACATGAGTCAGGAGTACAAACCATGGCTCAAATGATAAATCAGGGGTTCATAATCTGAATATTCTGGGTTCAAAACTCCAGAAGAACATTTTTCACTTTCCATCTAATTTGTGATGATAACTCAGGGGTTTCAAATCTGAGGGTTCTGGGTTGAAAGCTCCCAAAGAGCATTTTTCACTTTCCATCTAAATTGTGAAAGGTGAGATACCTATTACATTCCTGATTGCTTCTTCCATGCTAGCCTGGCTCAAATGATAACTCAGGGGTTTCTAATCCGAGGGTTCTGGGTTCAAAGCTCCCAAAGAGCATTTTTCACTTTCCATCTAAATTGTGAAAGGTGAGTTAAGTATTACATTCCCGATTGATTCTTCCATGCTAGCATGGCTCAAATGATAACTCAGGGGTTTCAAATCCGAGGGTTCTGGGTTCAAAGCTCCCAAAGAGCATTTTTCACATCACTACTGAAACAAAAGTTAAATCCGAAAAAATCACTAAGTGTGGCGGCCAAAATCGTCCCCCCAAAAACCTGTTAGGAGTACGTTTCAGGCAATTTAGAGTTGATTGGTAGTACTTTGTAGTGACTTTTTTTGGTCCCTAACATTCATCGAGCTCTGGACTTAGTACATTTATTTTTTCACCATTGTGTCACTACCGAAACGAAAGTTTGTCACCACCGAAACGAAAGTTAAATCCGAAAAAATCACTAAGTGTGGAGGCCAAAATCGTCCCCCCAAAAAGCTGTTAGGAGTACGTTTGTTATAAAGTCCCAGAGACACTGCCAGGCGCGCTCCCAAAGCGCGTGCATGAGCGCACCCCGCAGGCACAGAACGGGAGCGCGGACGCACCTGTCAATCGTGACTCTGTATTCACCGTGCCTGCAGAGGAGTTCGTCTCTACCGCGACGGACTCTTTCTAGTATTATTATTATATACTCCTTTCTACTACTAACCTGTGTGCGTCATTATGGCTGGCATATTGTGTTTAGAGTAACTTTGTGCCACTGTTTGATTGCCATGTTATCTCTCTGGAATGACGCTATTTGTGGTTGATGTTTGGTTCATTATAATTTACCTACATTTACTTATAATATGCCTACATGTATAATCTACCTGTATTTATGTGTTTGGACAAAGAGGGAGTTTGTAATGTGTCTCTATTTTAGCTCCATGCTTGGATGCTCTGTATTAGTGCTAATCACTTGATTACTTGTTGCCAACACCTGGCTGCAGTAGGCCTCGTTAAGGGTCCCCTTTGATGTTGCTGCTGTGTGTGTGATTACCCTGTTTAGCCTATTGACCCATTGCCTGTGTTTGTTTCATCATGTTTGTGACTGATGCCATGTTTAGTGCTGTATGCAGAACTGACTGTATTGGTCATTTTCGTTTCGGTAAAATTAATTTTACCGAAACAAAAAATAAATCCGAAAAAATCACTAAGTGTGGAGGCCAAAATGTTCCCCCCAAAAACCTGTTAGGAGTACGTTTCAGGCAATTTAGAGTTGATTGGTAATACTTTGTAGTGACTTTTTTTGGTCCCTAACATTCATCGAGCTCTGGACTTAGTAATGTTTTTTCCGTTTCGGTAGTGACACCATTGTGTCTCCTAACAGGTTTTTGGGGGAACAATTTTTTTTTCGTTTTGGTGGTGTCACTACCGAAACGGAAAAAAAATTACTAAGTCCAGAGCTCGATGAATGTTAGGGACCAAAAAAAAAGTCACTACCAATCAACTTTAAATTGCCTGAAACGTACTCCTAACAGGTTTTTGGGGGAACGTTTTTTTTTTCGTTTAGGTAGCGACACCATTGTGTCGCTACCGAAACGGAAAAAAAATTACTAAGTCCAGAGCTCGATGAATGTTAGGGACCAAAAAAAATGTCACTACCAATCAACTTTAAATTGCCTGAAACGTACTCCTAACAGGTTTTTGGGGGAACAATTTTTTTTTCGTTTCGGTGGTGTCACTACCGAAACGGAAAAAAAATTACTAAGTCCAGAGCTCGATGAATGTTAGGGACCAAAAAAAAAGTCACTACCAATCAACTTTAAATTTTCTGAAATGTACTCCTAACAGGTTTTTGGGGGAACATTTTTTTTTCCGTTTCGGTAGTGACACCATTGTGTCACTACCGAAACGGAAAAAAAATGACTAAGTCCAGAGCTCGATGAATGTTAGGGACCAAAAAAAAAGTCACTACCAATCAACTTTAAATTGCCTGAAACGTATTCCTAACAGGTTTTTGGGGGAACAATTTTTTTTCGTTTCGGTAGTGACACCATTGTGTCACTACCGAAACGGAAAAAAAATGACTAAGTCCAGAGCTCGATGAATGTTAGGGACCAAAAAAAAGTCACTACCAATCAACTTTAAATTGCCTGAAACGTACTCCTAACAGGTTTTTGGGGGAACATTTTTTTTCCCGTTTCGGTAGTGACACCATTGTGTCACTACCGAAACGGAAAAAAAATGACTAAGTCCAGAGCTTGATGAATGTTAGGGACCAAAAAAAAGTCACTACCAATCAACTTTAAATTGGCTGAAACGTACTCCTAACAGGTTTTTGGGGGAACAATTTTTTTTTCGTTTCGGTGGTGTCACTACCGAAACGGAAAAAAAATTACTAAGTCCAGAGCTCGATGAATGTTAGGGACCAAAAAAAAAGTCACTACCAATCAACTTGAAATTGCCTGAAACGTACTCCTAACAGGTTTTTGGGGGAACATTTTTTTTTTTCGTTTCGGTAGCGACACCATTGTGTCACTACCGAAACGGAAAAAAAATTACTAAGTCCAGAGCTCGATGAATGTTAGGGACCAAAAAAAAAGTCACTACCAATCAACTTTAAATTGCCTGAAACGTACTCCTAACAGGTTTTTGGGGGAACAATTTTTTTTTCGTTTCGGTAGTGTCACTACCGAAACGGAAAAAAATGTACTAAGTCCAGAGCTCGATGAATGTTAGGGACCAAAAAAAAAGTCACTACCAATCAACTTTAAATTGCCTGAAACGTACTCCTAACAGGTTTTTGGGGGAATTTTCTTTTTTTCGTTTCGGTAGTGTCACTACCGAAACGGAAAAAAATGTACTAAGTCCAGAGCTCGATGAATGTTAGGGACCAAAAAAAAAGTCACTACCAATCAACTTTAAATTGCCTGAAACGTACTCCTAACAGGTTTTTGGGGGAAAACATTTTTTTTTCGTTTCGGTAGTGTCACTACCGAAACGGAAAAAAATGTACTAAGTCCAGAGCTCGATGAATGTTAGGGACCAAAAAAAAAGTCACTACCAATCAACTTTAAATTGCCTGAAACGTACTCCTAACAGGTTTTTGGGGGGACGATTTTGGCCTCCACACTGATTATTTCGGATTTAACTTTCGTTTCGGTAGTTTGATTACAAAATGTAAGTTGTGTAAAAGATAATCTGACTATACTAAGTTGTTATTTGTTTGTTTAAGTCAGGCTATACTCTACTCAGAGTCATAAGTTTACAAAATGTACTAAAGTACAGTGAACGTCTGTGCGGTTTGTCTTCATCACTGAAAATAACATACATGTAAACTGATGTCATGTGCAGTTGGGGTGAAGAAACACAACCATTTCACTCCTAATAATACCTATTTGATTTGACATCCTGACTTGCTGCTGGAGCTGAGGCTTGAACCTGTTACCTGCAGCTCACTAGTCAGTGACTCTATCCATTCACCTACAGCTGTTTCCTTGGAATCTGTGGTTCTGAAACATTTTGTTGTCAACCCCCCAAATTGACATGTATTTGGGCAGTGGACCCCAATGTGAAAAGATGTAGTGTCAGGGCCCCCCATGAAAAAGATTTATATTTATGCTGTAACAATTTTTTTTTAAAAGTTATTTGTCTTGTTTGTTGTTCAAGTCAAAGCACCAAGAAGGCTGTACTTGTCAGCCATCTGTTAGCTCAATGGGTTGAGACGCAGTATTCATGATCCAGAGGCCATGAGTTCAAATCCCATTGATGTCTTTCCTATGATTCTTTCCTTTGCAGACTGGCTTCCAGAAGATCAACTGAAAACTACCAGCAAGGCTATATTTGTCATCCAACTGTTAGCTCAATGGGTTGAGACGCAGTATACATGATCCAGAGGCCATGAGTTCAAATCCCATTGATGTCTTTCCTATGATTCTTTCCTTTGCAGACTGGCTTCCAGAAGATCAACTGAAAACTACCAGGAAGGCTGTACTTGTCAGCCATCTGTTAGCTCAACGGGTTGAGACGCAGTATTCATGATCCAGAGGCCATGAGTTCAAATCCCATTGATGTCTTTCCTATGATTCTTTCCTTTGCAGACTGGCTTCCAGAAGATCACCTGAAAACTACCAGGAAGGCTGTACTTGTCAGCCATCTGTTAGCTCAATGGGTTGAGACGCAGTATACATGATCCAGAGGCCATGAGTTCAAATCCCACTGGTGTCTTTGCTGTGATGATTCCCTTTGCAGACTAACTTCTAGAAAAACAAGTTAAACCCACCAGGAAACCTGTAACTCTCAGCCAACAGCTTAGCTCAACTGGTAGAGCGTCTGTCCAATAACATGACTTGACTTGACTTGACTTGAGTGGGTTCGATTCCCACTCGAGTCAAGTGTCCCCGGTAACTTGAGGCAACGGATAAATTGACTGATATCCTTAGTGATGCTTCCCTTTGCAGACTAACTTCTAGAAAAACAAGTTAAAACCACCAGGAAACCTGTAACTCTCAGCCTACAGCATAGCTCAACTGGTAGAGCGTCTGTCCAATAACATGACTTGACTTGACTTGAGTGGGTTCGATTCCCACTCGAGGCAAGTGTCCCCGGTAACTTGGGGCAACGGATAAATTGACTGATATCCGTAGAATAACTTGTAGGAGTGTGCTGGTTCAAATCCAGTTCAAACCCACTCAAGTCAAGTCATGTTATTGGACAGACGCTCTACCAGTTGAGCTATGCTGTAGGCTGAGAGTTACAGGTTTCCTGGTGGTTTTAACTTGTTTTTCTAGAAGTTAGTCTGCAAAGGGAAGCATCACTAAGGATATCAGTCAATTTATCCGTTGCCTCAAGTTACCGGGGACACTTGACTCGAGTGGGAATCGAACCCACTCAAGTCAAGTCAAGTCAAGTCATGTTATTGGACAGACGCTCTACCAGTTGAGCTAAGCTGTTGGCTGAGAGTTACAGGTTTCCTGGTGGTTTTAACTTGTTTTTCTAGAAGTTAGTCTGCAAAGGGAAGCATCACAGCAAAGACACCAGTGGGATTTGAACTCATGGCCTCTGGATCATGTATACTGCGTCTCAACCCATTGAGCTAACAGATGGCTGACAAGTACAGCCTTCCTGGTAGTTTTCAGGTGATCTTCTGGAAGCCAGTCTGCAAAGGAAAGAATCATAGGAAAGACATCAATGGGATTTGAACTCATGGCCTCTGGATCATGAATACTGCGTCTCAACCCGTTGAGCTAACAGATGGCTGACAAGTACAGCCTTCCTGGTAGTTTTCAGTTGATCTTCTGGAAGCCAGTCTGCAAAGGAAAGAATCATAGGAAAGACATCAATGGGATTTGAACTCATGGCCTCTGGATCATGTATACTGCGTCTCAACCCATTGAGCTAACAGTTGGATGACAAATATAGCCTTGCTGGTAGTTTTCAGTTGATCTTCTGGAAGCCAGTCTGCAAAGGAAAGAATCATAGGAAAGACATCAATGGGATTTGAACTCATGGCCTCTGGATCATGAATACTGCGTCTCAACCCATTGAGCTAACAGATGGCTGACAAGTACAGCCTTCCTGGTGCTTTGACTTGAACAACAAACAAGACAAATAACTTTAAAAAAATGTGTTACAGCATAAATATAAATCTTTTTCATGGGGGGCCCTGACACTACATCTTTTCACATTGGGGTCCACTGCCCAAATACATACAAATACAAATTCCAAGGAAACAGCTGTAGGTGAATGGATAGAGTCACTGACTAGTGAGCCGCAGGTAACAGGTTCAAGCCTCAGCTCCAACAGCAAGTCAGGATGTCAAATCAAATAGGTATTATTAGGAGTGAAATGGTTGTGTTTCTTCACCCCAACTGCACATGACATCAGTTTACATGTACGTTATTTTCAGTGATGAAGACAAACCGCACAGACGTTCACTGTACTTTAGTACATTTTGTAAACTTATGACTCTGAGTAGAGTATAGCCTGACTTAAACAAACAAATAACAACTTAGTATAGTCAGATTATTTTTTACACAACTTACATTTTGTAATCAAACTACCGAAACGAAAGTTGATCACCACCGAAACGAAAGTTAAATCCGAAATAATCACTAAGTGTGGAGGCCAAAATCGTCCCCCCAAAAACCTGTTAGGAGTACGTTTCAGGCAATTTAGAGTTTATTGGTAGTACTTTGTAGTGACTTTTTTGGTCCCTAACACCACAAATGGTTTACATACTCTTTACGAATGTCTTACGCATCATTTGCTTAACATGAATGATAATTCTAGTAATTGTTTGGTGTCTGCATTCATGAAAGCCAGGTAGTTTGTAACAGGTAAGGAGAAAGTCCACATTAACAGACAGTCATAAATGATGAACTGTCTTCACTTTAATGTAGGGCACATAATAACATGTACAAAGGATTTATAGATTGATTGATTGAATATTTTATTAGGCAAAACATTTAAAACAACACATTTACATTTAAAATACTTTGTCCAACAGGTCCGTTCATAAAAGTCCTTGCGGACTTGTTTCCAATGAGGGCCTTGGTATTCAATTCATAGATATTTTAGGAATGTTTTACAAAGCATGTTAAACATGAACAAACACATTAACAGACAGTTGTAAATGATGAACTGTCTTCACTTTACTATAGGGCACATAATAACATGCACTAAGAATTTATAGATACTTTAGGAATGTTTAACAAAGCATATGTTAAACATGAACAAGCTACCAATAGCTTGTATATATTATGTAACATCAGTTACAAATGATTTAATAATCATTTACAGATGTATTATACATGGCTTATTCATGAATAGTTACTAATACCTTTATAGATGATTTGTAACCGTAGTTATAAAGGTTTTAGTAATCATTTACGAATTGTTAATGATTTGTTAATAGTCTACAAACTGCTTATAAACGTTTATAAATGCTTTAGAATGGGTCGTTACAAATGATTTAATAATCTTTTACAGATGTATATAAATGGCTTATTCATGAATAGTTCACTACTTACTAATACTTTACAAATGATTTGTAACTGTAGTTATAAAGGTTTTAGTAATCATTTACGAATGTCAACAAACAGGTTGTTAATGATTTGTTAATAGTCTACAAACTACTTATAAACGTTTATAAATGCTTTATAACGGGTCATTATTGTAAAGTGCTACCCATTTACCTTGCCCCTATATGCACCAACAACAAATACAAAAAAAAAAAAAAAAATTAAACAATTAAAAGATCTGGCCAATCTGAACTGGGGGGGCACAAAGTCTAATCTGGGGGGGAATTGCCCCCCAATGCCCCCCCATAGGGCCGACACTGGGGGCAGGGCTGGCGGGCTATGTTAGTGCAGTGAGTGGCAGTTGGGGCAAACCATAGAGGGGCAAACGCAGTCCCTTCAACATCATTTACGATTCTGTGCCTATCGGTACATAACTCGGACGGCGCTTAGTCGACTAGCAGACCATCGGCCGGTCGTCGCGGGCACTCGCGCCTGGTGGCGTTCGGGCGCGACTCCTCGGCCTCAAGGTCTGCTGAGTCGGCGCGTCTCCGTCATGGTCCAAAACTATACTTTATCGGCGAAAAAAAGTAGTCCGCGGTTGTTTGAAAAATGGGAGTCAAAACCAGACTCCCAGTGGTAATGGATATATAGTATAGGTATATATGTATAGGTGAATGGTTAGTGTGACTGCCTGGTGAGCCAAAGGTTACAGGTTCAAGGCTCAATCACTGCAGCCGGCCTCAGTCCGTCGCTTCCCTACAAAGTAATGATTAGATCAGGAATCCAGAATATAGAGCTTTAACTGAAGGGGGGGGGGGGTGATTTAACCATAAACGATTATTTAACGCCTTTCAAATAAACCATTATGCACAGAGCTGAGAAGTATACATCTGGATACAGTGTCTTCATATACATTCACATCAAAGATACGTTTTTTTTAGATAAGTTAAAAAGTTAAAGCTACATTGTGATACATACTAAAGGCTGATGCCTGTATAATACATGAAACTATTCAAAATGTGCAAGTTAAAAATGCCAACATAATGAGCAGGGCACAGCGGGGAATTGGACCCCATCCCAGTAAACCAGGAGCTCCATGCCTGTGCCTTCGTTTTGTGTTTTGTGTGTTTTCCTAGCAAAAAGGGAAAAAAACATGGTTCCTACCTTGAACACCAATCTTCACTGCAGAGAAGCAGCTCTTCACTGAACAAGCAGCATAGAGTTCCTACCTGTCTTCTTCACGTGACTTTTCTTCTTTGACTTTATATCCTGAAAAGACAAAAAGTGTTCAGTTATTCATGGTCACATATAGGAAAACATGTATGGGCCCTTTTGGATGTAGCTTTGTCAGTCCCACCCACACTTCTAATTACCCCCAAATGTAACCAAATGGACCCTTACCGGTCTAACTCTGAGTGTACGAATTGTAACCAAATGCACCCTTACCGGCAGTGGTGGAAAAAGTACTATTTTTTTACTTAAGTAAAAGTATCAATACGGCAATGTAAAAATACTCTGTTAAAAGTAAAAGTCCGGAATTCAAAATGTACTTGAGTAAAAGTACAAAAGTATAGGTAGCAAAATGTACTTAAAATACCAAAAGTAGAAAGTACTCACTATGCAAAATGTCTCATTTCACAAGTTTTCAAATATGTAAAATGTCTAAAAATCTTTTGAAAATAGCCGATCTACAAGCTCACAATGCATCGCATTGTGAGCTTATAGATCGGTTATTTTCAAATGGCGGAAATGTATATAGGGCTGAAGTGGTTAGTGTGTGTTGTAATAATCTATTATAATTTTAAAAATGTAAGTAACTAGTAACTAAAGTTTTCAAATATTTGTAGTGGAGTAAAAGTACAATATTTGTCTCTGAGATGTAGTGGAGTAGAAGTAAAAATACTGACAATTGGAAATACTGAAGTAAAGTAAAAAAATACCTCAAAGTTGTACTTAAGTACAGTACTTGAGTAAATGTACTTAATTACTTTACACCACTGTCTAGTTGTGTAGGCCTACATGAGCATGGTCACATTTGGGAAAACGTTAATGGGCCCTTGTGGATGTAGCGTTGTCAGCCCCACCCGCACTTCTAATCCCCCCCCCCCCAACTCTAAGAGTGTACACAATGTAACCAGAGTTAGACCGGTACATTTGGTTACAATTTGTACACTCTCAAATAGACCCTTGCATTGGTGCACTGGTCTAAAAAGAAACCATATGGACCCGACCCAAACAGGTCCATTTGGTTCCAGTTGTACAGTCAGAGTTGATGTTAATGTTCAAGTTTTAGAACCATTGGTTTAGATGACACTATGAGCCATTGGAACAGAGCGTAGATTGAAACGAGTTTCCTTCACTCTGCTATCGCGAGGCCGAATTGGGCCAAATCGCATGGATGAGCCCTGACAGCACATGGTTGGTGCTACAGACTCCAAATTTCGCACACAGATAGCTCAGACCTTTGCCTACGATCTTAGCTAGGCCTCGACCCGACCCGATATGCGGTTTTCCGGAACCAACGCGAAAGGTTCGGAATCTCCATATGCGGAGTCCTGACTACTAATTGAAGCCAATGGACGCCGAATCCAAATTGGCCCGAATCGCATGGATGAGCCCTGAAAGCACATGGTTGGTGCTACAGACTCCAAATTTCGCACACAGATAGCTCAGACCTTTGCCTACGATCTTAGCTAGGCCTCGACCCGACCCGATACACAGTTTTTCGGATCCGGCACGAAAGGTTTGGAATCTCCGTATGCGGAGATGACTGACTGTTCGGGCTGTTCCGGAGCAAGCGCTGACTCATTGTGACATCACTTCATAAAAGGCATCACATACACTAGATGAGTCAACAAAAAATCTCTGAGTGTGGCATAAACTATAGTCTTTCTTCCTCTCACTCCGAGGTGACAGATGAAAGTATATAAGCCGGCTTCTAAGCTAAGTCCAGCACTCTTGACAGACCTCTGCATATAGTCTATAAGCAGCTCTCAAAAAAATGAGTACTCCAGAAAAGCTACCAAAGCTAAACCCCGGTGAAGGAGAAATAATTCGTAACAACTTGGTACTTCTAAATTATCAGTGCAAGTTCATGGAAAGCCGGAAGGAATTGCAGGAGCAGGCCTTCAAGACATCGACTCAAGTCCTTCTTTATATACAAAAACTGGAGCAGGAAAAAAGAAAAATGAACCAAAGAATTACAAAACTCGATTGGGATGCGAAATGGAAAGCTAATAAGGCTGTTGCTGGGGATCAGATGGGACAGTCAACATCTGCTGGCCAGACAGGAGGAGCAGACGTTAGGATAATGGGCATAAATGGACACAGACAGACACAGAGATCTCCATATACGGGCATAAAAGGGACACACCCAGACACATACAGAGATGTCCATATATCACAGACACAGATAGCTCCATATATGGGCATAAATGCACACACAGATGGGCATAAATGGACACAGGCAAACAGATGGCCAAAACGGGTCCTATGACAACAGGTATAATGGGGTTTGATTTAAAGGGTGGAGCATTCATTCCCTATTTACATCGTTCCTGTGTAGGCCGGTCCCCGACTAGACCCTCGGCCGCCAAAAGGGCGGCCGAGCTTCTAGTAAAATATAATGCCTCATTTTGTCCATTTCGATGTCATTAATTCACAGACTAGTTCCCCAAACTGAATGATTTGAAACAAAGCTGTTAAATGTTGGTGGTTAATAATAATGTTTAGTTACCTGCTTGCAAGTGCGTAGAGCTGGAGTTCCATCTGAACTGAACCAAACCTACACCTGGAGCCTGTCTCACACCTGAGCTCTTTTTACACCTAATTAATCACTGCTCACCACGCCTAGAACCGAAAAATAGCAGATCCACAAGCTCCCAACAAACGTACAGATCTAAGTGTAAATCATGCCGTTTAACTCTAATTCCAACCCCTACACCTAACCTCTAAAAGTCTGATTCTGATCCTAATCCTGACAGGAATGTTTACAGGGGGAAAAGGAAGTCTGGTCACTTCCAGTAGCATATCAGCTGCAGCTCAACAACAGAAACAGCGCCCCCTATAGACAGGGAGGAACTTAAAGAAAAAGGAGGAACTATGCCCACTAGAGGCAGTAAAGCAAAATAAGGAAGATGTTCCATTACAAGTATGCATGTTGTAGGCCTACTTGACATCATGAAGTGAACACAGCAAATGTTTTGGACACAGATAGCTGCTTTTCTACACAGTAAGTAGGTCTTTACAGGTGTAAAAGGCAGTTTCTAGGGTCTAATAAGCAGTTGCTAGGCTCCACTGTAGCTAAATGGCATTTCCCCATTGAAATGAATGGGATTTTTTAAGCAATTAAAAGTGAAATATATCTAAAAGTACTAATTATTTCAAAAAATCAAATGATAGCCGATATGTCCTAAGTAGGCCGAACGTTGTAGAGTTGGAACGGAGTTTCTAGCTAAAAGTATGAATTTCCCCATTGAAATGAATGGGATTTGTTCAGCAATTAAAAGTTAAATATCTCTAAAAGCACAAATGATTAACAAAATTCAAATGATAGCCGACATGTCCTAAGTAGGCCGAACGTTGTAGAGTTGGAACGGAGTTTGTAGCTAAAAGTATGAAGGACTAGTTAGGGCCTAAAAAAGTGTGTGTGTGTGTGTGTGTGTGTGTGTGTGTGTGTGTCTGTGTGTGTGTGTGTGTGTGTGTGTGTGTGTGTGTGTGTGTGTGTGTGTGTGTGTAAGAGGTTCTAAAGGTTCTAAAGGTTTGAAAGGTCTGAAAGGTTTGAAAGGTTCTAAAGGTTTGAAAGGTTTGAAAGGTTCTAAAGGTTCAAAAGGTTCAAAAGGTTCTAAAGGTTTTAAAGATCTACGGTTCTAAAGGTTAGTCGTGTTGAATAGTGTAAAATGTAGTTTTCTAGGGTAAAACTGTGGTTGCTAGGGTCTGATAGCCGGTTGCTAGGTTCTAATAGGTGGTTGCTAGGGTCTAATTGGTGGTTGCTAGGGTAAAAAAGGTGGTTGCTAGGGTAAAAAAGGTGGTTGCTAGGGTCTAATAAGCGGTTGCTAGGGTCTAATAGGGGATTGCTAAGGTCTGATATGCAGTCTATATGGTATAATATGCGGTTACTATGGTAAAACAGGTGGTTGCTAGGGTAAAATGGTGGTTGCTAGGGTCTAATCGGTGGTTGCTAGGGTATGATAGGTGGTTGCTATGGTCTAATATGGTGTTGCTAGGGTCTAATAAGCAGTTGCTAAGCTCCACTGTAGCTAAATAGGATTTCCCCATTGAAATGAATGGGATTTTTTTAGCAGTAAAAAGTGAAATATCTCTAAAAGTACAAATTATTTCAAAAATTCAAATGGTAGCGAATATGTCCTAAGTATGCTGAACTTTATAGAGTTGGAACAGAGTTTCTAGCTAAAAGTATACATTTCCCTATTGAAATGAATGGGATTTTTTTTGCAGTAAAAAGTGAAATATCTCTAAAATTACAAATTATTTCAAAAATTCAAATGGTAGCCGACATGTCCTAAGTAGGCCGAACGTTGTAGAGTTGGAACGGAGTTTGTAGCTAAAAGTATGAAGGACTAGTTAGGTGCCAAAAAACGATCCCACAAATAGTGAAGATAACACTAGAAAGTACTGTTCCTGAAGAAACAGTGTGGGATCGCTAAGAATGTTGATGGTATTGAGTATTGATAGTGTTAGTAGAGTTAAAGGTTTGAAAGGTTTAAAGTTCTAAAAGTTTGAAAGGTTTGAAAGGTTCTAAATGTTTGAAAGATGTGAAAGGTTCTAAAGGTTCTAAAGGTTTGAAAGGTTTGAAAGGTTTGAAAGGTTCTAAAGGTTCTAAAGGTTCTAAAGGTTTGAAAGGTTTGAAAGGTTCAATAGGTTTAAAAGTACAAATTATTTCAAAAATTCAAATGGTAGCCGTCATGTCCTAAGTAGGCCAAACGTTGTAGAGTTTGAACAGAATTTGTAGCTAAAATAATCAAGGACTAGTTTGCCGTCAAAAAACGTGTGGAAAATCCCATTCATTTCAATGGGAAAATTCAGTTTACATTTTTTTAATTCAGATAAAAATTCAAATGGTAGCCGACATGTCCTAAGTAGCCCGAACGTTGAAGAGTTGGAACGGAGTTTGTAGCTAAAAGCATGAAGGACTAGATAAAAAACGAAAATAATGGATTTTTAGGCAATTCAAAGTGAAATATCTCTAAAAGTACAAATTATTTCAAAAATTCAAATGGTAGCCAACATGTCCTAAGTAGGCCGAACGTTGTAGAGTTGGAACGGAGTTTCTAGCTAAAAGTATAAAATTTCCCCATTGAAATGAATGGGATTTTTTTAGCAACTAAAAGTGAAATATCTCTAAAAGTACAAATTATTTCAAAAATTCAAATGGTAGCCGATATGTCCTAAGTAGGCCGAACGTTGTAGAGTTGGAACGGAGTTTCTAGCTAAAAGTATGAAGGACTAGTTAGGTGCCAAAAAACGGAATAAATAAATAAATAATAATAAATAGTGGCAATAACATTAGTGTGATCGCTTTAGCGATCCCACAATTAGTGTGATCGCTTTAGCGATCCCACAATAACAGATCTCTCAAAGAGTAAACAGCTAGCTCCTCTCATTCTACTTACTGTAATAGGCCTAACCAAACTATAGAGGCCTAAACTATCATCAGTATATAGCTTCAATACTGATGAGGCAATTACTTATAGGCCTTGTCACCCTTGATAACATAAACATCCAATGGGTTCAAGTTTAATTCCTGCTGGCAACAGGGAATAAACTTGGTCCTAAGCTGTTCCAGAGCAACTCAATTTGATTTAAAAAAAAAAAAAAAATCCTGAAAAGGGAATGGGAAATGAAGCTGCTACTATCCCAAGAACTCCCGGAAAATGTACCCTGTGTTCACACAGTCAAAAAGCGTTAGTCAAAAACACAATTAATACAAATAGAACTAGAATTTTCGCAATTCAGGGCAATTGCAAAGTGTGGTTGCGCCGACGCCGGTCGCGGGTCACGGCCGCCGGGAAGCGACGGATAGGCCGGGAGGAATACCGTCGGAGGCCGTGCGACGTGCGATTTGAATCGGATGCCGATCGCATCCCACGTTCTTGACACGTGTCGTTTTGATTTTAAGAAATAGGCCCCTCCCACTAAATAAATAGGCCCCTCCCACAGATCTAAAGGGCCAATCATATTGTCACCTCACTCCTGAGATCACTTGCTTTTCATCTTGAGAGGACTGATCCCCCCCAAAAATCATGTTTTTGCATCATACGATACGTGACATTTTGCGCATTTGTGGCGCCCCCTATGGCTCAAAGTGGAAATACTTTTGGGGATTCGTTGAGTAAACCACCCTTAACATGTGATTCAAATTTGGGATTGACCGAACGAAACGTTCGTGATTTTTGGCATTTTTGGTAAAACGGGCCCCTCCCGCTAACTTTGGAAGCCATTTACGGACGAACGGTAAAGACTATCAAAATTCCCCTTGGAAATGTCTATCGCATGGGTCCAGAGATCATGTGTACCGATTTTTGTGAAATTTGGACAAAATATATGGGAGGAGGAGCTAAAAGTGTGTTTTGAAGAAAATTCAAAATGGTGGAAAATCTATCCTGACGCAAATGGGCGTGGCCTATATGGGGAGATGCGTCATGACCCAAGGAATCTAGGAAAAACAAATATTTTTATTCTACGACCTACGGTTCAATAGTTAGAGGCCAAAACGAAAAGGGGGCTTTTATAGCACCACCATGAGGCCGACTAGTGTAATTATTTTTTTGATAATTTCGGACTAAATTATGAACCTCCCCTCCAAGTCTTGTAACTCTAACCCTTACAGTTCCTGAGAAAAAAATACTTGAAATCTATTTTTTTCATTTTCCCATTTTCCATTAAAGTGGATGGGGAAATGTAATTCACTAATAAATTAATATCAATTAAACTATGCAACTAATCTCTTAGTAAAATGATAGCCATCGATTCACGGTGAGGCCGGTCATTTTGACATATGGCACTAAATTGGGAAAAATAAACTGTGGGAGGAGTAGCGTGCCAAAGTTTTTTTTCTCACTAAAACAATAGTCTGGTTGCCCTGTTAGGGCAACCACACTAAATATACATGAACCTATGGGTTCCCAAACTGACCGCTTTAGTGTATGGGTCATTCCAGGACATTTTGCTGAGTTGGAGTAACAGGGTTATAACAAGGCATTTTGCATGTTCTTCTGTTCACTCTAGTATCTTCTAGAGTAAAAATAAATGTATATGTGTATACTATTAATCTACATATTTATTTTTTTCAGACTTCGTGCGCTTGGGCGGTATACGTTTTTTGAAACCATCACACAAATCCCCCCAAATGACTGTGTTCAATTTTTATTTGGTGGCATTGGGTGCTGAATAAGTAATGAATATCTCTGCCACTGTGTGTGTCATCCACACAGAGGAAAGGGAGGGAACAGCTAGACTAAACAATACAGACAAACAACTGTTTACTATTTATCTGTTTGAACTTTATACAGTGCAGTCCCTATGGGTACAGTAGCTACTGAGTGTGTGTGTGTGTGTGTGTGTGTGTGTGTGTGTGTGTGTGTGTGTGTGTGTGTGTGTGTGTGTGTGTGTGTGTGTGTGTGTGTGTGTGTGTGTGTGTCACACTGCGACGTGTTGTGAGCTTGTAGATCGGCTATTTTTGCCTTTAGAGTTTGGGTTAAAAATGGCACACACAAAAATGTCATTCATAAAATCGGCATCTTAAAATGTTGGATGTCCTCACAAGTATAGTAATACTGTGTGTGTGTGTGTGTGTGTGTGTGTGCGTGCGTGCGTGCGTGCGTGCGTGCATGCGTGTGAGAGTGACAGACCACAAGTGAGAGCGAGAAAGGGCAGAGACAGCGCATATGGTAATGTCACAGAGAACATCAGCATAAGCACAAAGTGAGAGACTGACAGGATTTCTGGTTTCGAAAAGGAATTGGAGACATTTACCTCAGGATTACTTTTGATGTTACAAGTCCAGGCAAGTCCAAGGTATTTATGGAGTGATTATTTTCCATTAATTCAAACTTATGCTGACAAAACTGTAGTGCAAACAGTGTAAAAGACCTGTAAGAAAGAATTTGGATGTTAAGAGGGTTTGTAAAGCTGTACAATCTTAGATATTTATAAATGTGCTGCAAACTTGTATCATACATTTACAACAATATACGAATATTAATGATAGAAGCATTTGCAGCATTTAAAGAGTTAATAAACATATCATAACAGACTAAATTGGACTTCTATTACATACACGTTTACATTATACTTTTAGAGTTTTAACTTTGCCTCCCTACAAATGCCTCGAAACCGTTTGCCTGTAATTGCAACTTTGACAGTTCAAAGCTGAAGCTGGGATGTACCGTAAAGATAACATTACTAATAGTTTAAACATAATTAGAATGACACATCAGAACATCCAAGTAATTAACAGGAGATTATTATTTTTCTTAAACTGCAGATAATCTGTCTGTGACATGGGCCTACATAGAGTTTTAAATGAAAAATAAAGAGCAGGTGCATAATATTGGAAGAAAAACAAAAATCTCTGGCAAGCCGGACCATTATGTTTTCACCCCTGTCCGTCTGTGTGGTTGATTGTTTGTCTGTATAGCTAATCTCAGACACCGCTGGACCAATTGGTGTGACAATTGGTGTTTGCACGCACACTACCAGTTTTTTTCTTGTGCCGCTATAACAGGCGGCTTCAGGTTTTACCATAACTCTTGAACAACAAAGTGTTTTTGTTGGTTGAACAACAAAAAAGAAAAACAATCCCTGGATTCCTTGCATCGTGGTAAACCTCTCCTTATAGGCCACGCCCATTACAGCCTGACAAGATTTTCAGCCATTTTTTGTTTTCTTCAAAACCCACTTTTTGCTACTACTCACACAAATCTGTACACATTCTCCCTGGAGTCATGTGATCAAGATGTATCAATCATATATGTCACATTCCATTCTGATTGCCTTCCAAAGTTTGTGGAAAATTTGAATCACACATTGAGAGGCCTCTAAACAAGGCAGAGCCAAAAGTAATTGCATTTAAATCCATAGTGGATGCCTCCCTACAAATGCCTCAAAACCGTTTGCCTGTAATTGCATTCACAAATGTGTGACTGGGATCTATTTCTTACAAACAACTCAATACATCATGCACGCAACATCCAATCACACCCAAATTGGAATAGGTTGTTGAGGGGCCTCTAGCGCACCTCCAAAACCGCTTTCACTTCTGCCCATAGGGGGCACTACAAATGCGACCGTCTGTCATACAAACTATGTTTTCTTTCGCAGCTTCCTTGTGTCTTGACAGCTGCACGACTGACACAACCAGGCCTGTTGGAGATTTGCGCACTTTTCTAGTTACAAGTGTAATATCCTCAAGCCTGAGTTATAGTTGCATGCCGGTGTCACGCACAGAAAATAACAGTTCTACAAGCTCACACACAATGCGTCACACTGGAACAAGTTGTGAGCTTGTAGAGCGTCTTTTTTAATTTGTATAACTCAAGCTTAATTATCGTCATCGTGATATCCTTAAAAATACATTTACAGGATAGGGGCGGAAAACACACCAGTGTTGGAGAGGTGCTGACCACGATGAAACATTATTAAGTGTGAAGGAAGGCAGCACACTCATAGCCACAATGCAAGAATAATTGATTAAATGTGCCTAACTTTGCCTGACAAGTCTTCCTAAGGGTAATGGGGGACATCATCTCTTATGTTCTAGTATGCGTGGGGTGATGGTTATGGTGATGGATGGCTATCAAATCCTCACAGTTAAGTTTCCTCAAATCAGATCTGAAATTAGGTACGGGATACATTGAGACAGAAATGCCTCAACTGCCATGTAACATAATCATCATGTGGGGAAGAAGAGGACAATTTGCTGGACAGCTTTGTGACCTCCAGTTACATGACATTATAAGGTCTACTCTGCATGCTATAAAAGTCTGTCATTGTGTTCCTGAGGCTATTTCACTCATGTTTCATCATGCACATTCAGACAGTCGATTCCAGAAATGTCTTTCACCGTGGCGATTTCCATGGATGCATGTAAACCAGATACTTCCTCTAGAACACAATATAACACAAACCTTAATTCCTTATATTTCCTTATACTTCCTTATACTCTATGTTGTTGTCTAAAGGTACATAGTCTATTCATTTATAATAAAACATCCTGACAATACATTGCTTTCAAAGGATTCAATCTTTTGGGCATATTCTTTCTTTTGTTTTTTTTAAGAATGTCTTCTAACAAAGATATTATGTATGTCTTTGGCATATAATATTTATAAAATTCAAAGATTGTCATATTATTTGCTTAAGTGTACAGTGTTCATAATACCTCCCATTCGAAAGTTAGGTCTAGCTCATAACTAATTCACAAGTAGTTTGACACTCATGAACCCACCTATTCTAAAGTTGCGTCCTCTTCACACTTAATAAATGGATTATAGCACACAACTTCCAAAATATACAGAGCGTATTCTTAAGCGATGGTATCTTGAAAAGAAATTGGTGGTCTATTGAGTTACAATGGTTGCAGAAGAACAAAGTCAGCACAAGTAGGAATATGCTTTATTAATGGACCACTTCAGAGATTTTCAAACGTAACTATTAAAAGCTGTTCTCAAGTTTCTTTAAGGTTAAGAACAAATGTACTGCCTAAACATGCTGCATAATTTTCAGCTGACAGAGCTTTTTGGTGTGTAAAGGATCACACAGATTTTCAGCAATATCTACAGTATGTATTTGTTATCATACCGTATGACAAGCTTACATAAACTAGACTGGTGACTTTCTAGCACCAGCCTACTTGGGGACCACATGACGCAAGTCGGAACGATATAAGTCGGGAACAATGCATGTTGGGAACGCATGCCCCACCCATTTATGCAATACCCGTTGTACTTGTTGTCAGAGTACCATTGTACATGTTGTCAGAATACCCCAGCAATACCCACTACAATACGACCGAGTAAGTAAATATGGAGATACGGGGATCCCTGATGTCGTCAAAAACTGCTGACGTAGTGTTGATTACGTACGGTACGGTACATGAGCATACTGCACGTGAAGTTCCATTTGGCTTACGCTGGCTACCACTTATGTTGGTGCAGCGGCACAAACGTGATGCAAAGCTCAGCTAATCCGTGGAAGCCGATAGGCTGGGTTGGCCGATCAGGGAAGGCTGGAAAGCCGATAGCCCCCGAAGACAGAGATTTGGTGCATCCTCCACAGACCCGCGGACAGACAGATACAGACATTCGCCCAGGGGCGTAGCCACGGGTGGGCATAGGTAGGCCTGGGCCCACCCACCTGGCTGTTGTGCCCACCCAAAAAAAAAAAGAAGAAAACATTTTTTCTGCTTGTGAACTGTGCCTGTGCTCTGTGAGTGGAGGCGGACTGCGGACGCGCGGAGGAGGCGGACAACGGGGCATTATTTGCGACCTGTCAATGTTTTCATGAAAATTAAGGCAAAAATAAGAATTAAATAACATAATAAACCCGCAAAAGACCCGCAAATTGCGCAAAAAAGTAAGATTTTAACCGATAATAACCGAAAAAAATCGCGCGCGCGCGCGCACATGGCACTCATGCACGCGCGCTGCGCGCGCGTGCATGAGTGCCCACCCACAAATCCCCATGCCCAGCTGCTGCCAGCTTTCTGGCTACGCCACTGCATTCGCCTGACCAACTGAATCACGACTCTGCACTGTACACCCCCAGGTCATTAGCGATACACAAGACAAGTTGGAACTCAATTGGTCATAATGTGCCCGAGTTGCGCGCACGCGCGCACACACACACACACACACACACACACACACACACACACACACACACACACACACACACACACGCTCCATTAGCATCCCTAAATCCCACATCTGATGATAGGCCAGGCAGCAGCACCAGAGACTACTACAACATCAGTTTTCTGCCTAGGCCATGCGTCATCAAGCATAGGATGACAGTTAAGCCTGCAATATGTAGTCGTATGACGGCGTTCCTCGCTAAAAATAGCTGATCTACAAGCTCACAACGTGTTGCATGCCTGACACGTGAGCTTGTAGATCAGCCTACGACGGAGCATACCAAGGGTTAATCCGTCCCTGAATACACACACGCACTACATCATTACTGATTTTACGGATCCTCACATCCCATCAGTTTAGTTTTGTTTGTTTGTTTGTTTTTGGCTAATCAATACATATATTTGTGGCTTTTAACTGCTTCTCCCCTGTTCTTTTTTGTTTTTCTGCGGTCCTGTGGTACCTCTTGGTCAGGGTCAAAACAAGTTACACGTGTTTTGTTGATTCAACTGTATTTTTATAGGCATTCTAAAAGCCAGTCATTAGGTGATTTCAGAGAGTTATTAAGTAAGTGCATTATCAATACAGCAATTCATTGATACTAAAACTATTACTTTTGTTTAACTAAGTATCTAGCCTATACTTTGTGTACATTGTGTTGGTAGCAGCTACCTACTTTGACATTTTGTTGTGTCGAGAGTCATTTACTGCAAATGGCCTGATCTACAGTAAAGCAGAGGTTGTGTAATGAACACTGAACATTGTATTGTCATAGTTTTGCAAACTTCTACTTTGACTTGTGTTCTAGAGAGTAATTTACTCGAAATCACTTAATCTGCTGTAAAGCCCCCCCCCCCCCCCCCCCCCCCCTTCTGGGCATGTCATAAATGTGTTGCAACACCATGCTATGTGCGTTTATACATCTGCTATTTAAATATCCTCCTATAATTCCCCAAACCTCTGTCACCAAAACCTGTTTTTCCCGGTTCTCCTCAGTGGCTGGAGCAATTGATCTGAATTTGCACACAGGCATTGACCAGTGACCAAAATTTAAGCTGTTTATTAGCGTTTTTATGTAAAAGAATTCGGGCTATGGGAGCTATCGTTGCCATGCTTACAGCCGTCGCCATGGTTACAGCCCCCCCAAGATATGGGAGGAAGGGGTCCTCCTTGGGGCCAAAAAGGTTTGGGACTATTGCTGTACAGCACAGCACATAACCCAAAGTGTGTTAATACTTTGAATGCACATATCCCCGGGTATGGACATATTTACACGAAGTGAAATATTTCAAGCCTTTTTTCATTTAATCTTAATTATTATGGCATGAAAATCAAACATCTAGTATCTCAAAATATTTAAATACCTATCAAAAATGTTATTTATAATACCGAAATATCACCCTTGTAAAGTATGTTCATTATGCACTCAATACTCTGCATGGGGGCTTTTTGTACACAAATGACTGCAATAAAGGGGTGTGGCAGGGAGGTGATCAGCCTGCAGCACTGCTGAGGTCGCTTTGACAGCTCTTATTTTTCTTGGAAATAAGGGATGCCCGTAACGGTGTCCCTTATTTGAATATCAGGTAGTTGGCAGCCCTCTTCACAAGTCCTGCTGGAAAAAGGGGCACCAGAACGGATTGTAGCACTGGGCACCACAAAGGGTTAATCCGCCCCTGTTTTGGACACTTTTGTGTTTTGTTACATAAGAATAGTCCATATTTATTATAAAGCCCATACAGTGCAAAGCATATTAAGGTCATAATTCATGTATAACTTCTAATTTAGTAATTAGGATATTAATGAGAGAAAACTCTTTGTTAATGGCCTAGTAGTTGTAGAATATAATCCTGCAAAATAAGGCTTTAATAATGACGACTAAAGAGCCAATATGCTACTAATATAGATGTTAATAAGTAACTAGTTAATGGTCAATATGTGTACCTTAATAAAAAAGTGTTACCAAAATGTAACACAGATGTTTACACAAAACCCTCTCAAACCTCGATTTCCCGGTCTGATCCGATCAGAATCTTGAAACGCAAATCTCTAAAACTCTAAATACATGTATCACTTCCTCTTGACAGTCAGTTTGGGGCTCTGACTTGTTACCTGACTGTTGTAGTTGCCAGTAATAGTCTTGATATACGATACATTTTTTAAAACATTTATTTCATTTTCAGCATCAGGGATGAACTCACAGACCTCAGTGTGGCACAGGCAAGGTCCGCATTGTGGATGTAGTGGAGATTGACACTTCTGCTTCATCAGGTAAGCACACAAATGTTAAACTGTTGTAACACGTCAGGCAAGATCAGTGGTGGAAAAAGTACAGTACTCAAATGTTTTACTTAAGTAAAAGTATCAATACTGCAATGTAGAAATACTCTGTTACTTAAGTAAAAGTCCAAAATTCAAAATGTACTTGAAAAAAAAAGTGCAAAAGTATTGGCATCAAAATGTACTTAAAGGGGAAATCCACCCATTTTCAATATTTAACTATGTCATTAATATAGCATAAAGGAGTTGTGTGGGTTTAACATTGCAAATTACAACATGATGACTCATCATGTTGTAATTTGCAATGTTAAACCCAAAATCAATCCTCCAGATCAAGGCAACACAGAAAGGGGGGAACTTTTTTCTTATTTCCACACAACTCCTTTATGCTATATTAATGACATAGTTAAATATTGAAAATGGGTGGATTTCCCCTTTAAAGTACCAAAAGTATAAAGTACTTATTATGCAGAATATCCCATTTCACAAGTTTTCGAATGTATACAAATGTTTTGAAAATAGCAGATCTACAAGCTCACAATGCGTTGCTGTGAGCTTGTAGATCGGCTATTTCATATGGCCAAAATGTATATAGGGCTGAAGTGGTTAATGTATGTTTTGTAATAATAATCAAAATCTACAAAGTAACTAGTAACTAAAGTTTGCAAATAATCGTAGTGGAGTAAAAGTGCAATATTTGCCTCTGAGATGTAGTGGAGTAGAAGTAAAAGTATTGAAAATTGGAAGTAAAAGTACCTCAAAATTGTACTTAAGTACAGTACTTGAGTAAATGTACTTTGTTGCTTTCCACCACTGGGCAAGACTAAGGCAAGACGTATAACATCTGGCAAGACTGTCTATGCCTCTGGAAACAAAGGAACATTGAGCATTTATTTCAGACCAATACCAATACTTTTTACAGTATTCCGATGGTGCAGGTATGACATTATGACCAACTGGCCGATGTGGATAAATACAGCAAGTCAAGAGGAGAGAATAATTGAATTCTGTTCACCTTCAGGATGGGTCTCACATGCAGTGGTCATGAACAACTGAGGTTTCTGAAATGGAACACTCAGACTAACTCTAACCATACAGTAAGTTGAACATCTTAAACTGAACAGATCACAAGTAAAAGTTCAGAGCAAATGAAAATCATACATAATCCTATACATTGAAATATATCTTGATAAATCTTGTCTTTTAAACCCTTTGTTGGATACAAAAACAAAACCCTTTTCCCCTGTCCTATACATAGGTGAGAAGTGGGCAGATTGATTCAGAAAATGGTAATATACACCTCTCATACAATGTAGTGACCGAATATCATGTGTGATGCCGTGTAGAGAGAAATGGTTAGCAATAAAGCCTATGTTATACTTTGTAGTATGATCGCCTTCCGAAAAGCACAGATTTTCAAGCTACAGTAACAACTCAGCTTGAAAACCAGTTATTTACGGGTGGCAGCACCGTCGTGCCATGGTGTATAAATTAAGCTTAAGATAGCTTACTGATAGGAATCTTTCAGAATGAGAGTTCCTGTCTTCTCTTCTGGGGCAATGAAAGATAAGAGAGAGGTCCTAGGGATAGACACTTTCAATTGCAGGACCAGTGAGTTCTCACTTCACAGTAACATCATTTTGCATTGTGGTACTGTATTCCTTTAACCCTTTTTACAATTTGTGTTACTGCATTGACTGATGTAAGGGCTTTCCATTACTCATGATGAAAAAAGTGTGGATGATTGGGATTATTTCATGGATTTACTGATAAGCCTGATATATTTATTTGTACTTTCAGATGAGGATATTGTTGTTGCACAGTACGACTTCAAACCAAACGCTGACACCGATCTACCATTCAAAAAGGGGGAAAAAATCAAGGTTTTGCACGCGTAAGTTTATTGCATTTTACCGTGTTGAATGCAATAATACTGAGTGAAAACAACAGTACAAGAAAATGCTTTTCACCACATCCAAAATGACCCTAATGTACCATCATTCTCTTACTTGTAGAGATGGGGACTGGTGGCTGGCTAGATCCCTTGTGACCGGAGAGGAAGGGTACATACCACGAACCTATGTAGCCAAAGCAGATACGCTAGAGGTTGAAAAGTACGTAAAAATAATAATAATGATAATAATAAAAATATCCAACAATATACTATAACAAAGCCGTTCCAGAGACAGTGAATTATTGTAACACGCAATAATCGAGTTTTAAAGTAAACTGGATAACGATGAAGTATAATTTTGCCAACTGTAAAATAATAATAATAATAATAATAAATTCTCAAATACAGATGGTTCTTCAAAAATGTGAGTAGGAAAGAGACTGAACGACTGCTCTTGGCACCAGGAAATAAACCAGGTTGTTTCTTGGTACGAGAGAGTGAGACCAGTAAAGGTGACTATCCTCAATACAAGAAATATTACATTTTAAACATTACCTATCTCATGTGCATTGCGGTCACTCGTGTTCAAAAGTCTTAATGTAATGCAGAGTGCAGACTCCTTACAATAATGTGTTTATTATTTCCACCCACAGAGTAAAATAGGCCTATATTCAAAATATGTTTGTAAAATAAATGGAAGTTAAAATAACTCTGCCTTAATTGTGCAGGGTCCTGCTCAATGTCAGTCAGAGATTTTGTACCTGGACTAGGAGATGTGGTCAAGCACTATAAGATCCGCACTCTGGACAATGGTGGCTTCTACATCTCCCCCTCCACCTCGTTCCCTTCCCTGCAGCAGATGATCAAATACTACAGCCGTGAGTATTAACAATTATCATACAATGAATGTTTAAACCCTATGTACCTGTACGTAGTTGATCGGGGTCCCCCAAGGGTCTAACACTTGGTCCCTGTTTTTTCCCTCTACACTGGCTATCTTCTTTGAAAAGAACCAATTTACTTTAGTACAAGCTCACAACATGGTGCGGTTTGCGACACATTGTGAGCTTGTAGATCGTCTATCTTCGCCAAATGTTCGCCTATTATATGACTTGCCCAGGATAGGGACGGCAGCATTCTTACTGTATGGTTACCTATATTTCAGAGTCACAATTACATATTGAAAACACGGAAGCAACCTGCTTAACTGAATGTATAATATATGAGAGACTGAGACATAGTACAGTATATGTGTGATCATGTGGTGAAAGGTCACAGCTCCTACGCAGCTCATAAGATGGTTTAGCTTCTCATAGAGCAGAGGCACATGCAGCCACAATGATTTTCCATCACAAACACACACACACACACACACACACACACACACACACACACACACACACACACACACACACACACACACACACACACACACACACACACACACACACACACACACACACACACACACACACACACACAGGTTGACATTGTTTGTTGAAATATCATGCTTTCAATGTTTGTGCCACCAGAGACGATGCCATGTTACAGTGTTGGCCAACATGAAACTTAGTAATAGTAATTAGTAGTAGTAATAGTACATTACATTGTAAAATCCTGAGTGTTAATTTAACTCAGAGAATGTAGCTACAAATGTAACCAAGGTTGTCCACTTTAACAGTTACAAATGGATACATGAACACTGAGAATTGTACTACTTATTTTGTACTGTAGTGGCTATTTGAGTTCCACTACAATTGTCTTGTTGGGTATTGTTTGGGCATACTCTAGGTTCAGCAGATGGACTGTGCCAACGTTTGAATGTCCCTCCTAAGTCAAAGATGCCACAGCGGCCATGGGCACAAGATGAATGGGAGATACCGCGTGAGACCCTGAAGATGGTGAAGAAGCTTGGGGCTGGACAGTTTGGAGAAGTGTGGATGGGTGAGAGACGAATGCATTTGGTGCATTGGCCTTTAATGTTTACGAGCAAAAAAAATGCGACATGTAGCGCCTTGTTATCAGCTTGCCGGCGCTGCCGGAGTTATTGCACTGACAATACCATAACACATCGATCCGCGTGTTTAGGATATTCGGTACCCATGCATTAGCCGAGTTATCCCATGGGTGAAATAGGCTCTCTCTTCTCTCGCTGATTGAGTTCAGTTCTGATGTCACACAACAGAAACTATTGCCCAACAGATTTGCACTGAAGTCGGGCATGTCGAGTCCATATACATGTATGGGTATATTTGCACGCATGCCTCGGACACCGCCCGCCTGCCACAATTTGACCTTTATAGTAGGACATGGCCGATGCTCATTTGGAATGATATCCTTTGGGAATGCATGCACCTCCTGCAGTGGTGGAAAGTAACTAAGTACATTTACTTAAGTACTGTACTTAAGTACAATTTTGAGGTATTTGCACTTTACTTGAGTATTTCCAATTTCCAACACTTTTACTTCTACTCCTACTCTATCTCAGAGGCAAATATTGTACTTTTACTCCACTACAAGTATTTGAAAACTTTAGTTACTAGTTACTTTTCAGATATAAATTATGATATTATGAAACACCACTTCAGCCCTATTTTATACCTAGGCTATTTTCAAATATGTTTGTACTTTTACTTTTGGTACATTTTGATGCCAATACTTTTGTACTTTTACTCAAGTACATTTTTAATTCTGGACTTTTACTTGTAACAGAGTATTTTTATATTGCAGTATTGGTACTTTTACTTAAGTAAAGACTTTGAGTACCTTTTCCAACACTGCCCTCCTGTAATGCAATATCCCTTGTACCTGTTTTGAGAGTACCTACTGTAGTGCAGTACCGATTATCATAGTACTTGGAGGCCAGCCTACATCAGTGCTACGATGTCATATTGATGACAGTATCGGCATAAAAGGGACTCAGAAAGACAGACAGAAAGATATATGGTGATTTGCGCATCTACCACGGTTGTTGTCTGGATAACTCCAGACGACCGCCACTCCGACTGCCTTCTCACTCGGCACATCTCTCCCTCGGGTCCTCTGCAATACAAACGGCAACCGGGTATTTCTCGAGACATGCAGGCCAGGGGACACACAGACACACAATAAGCGAGCCGGCGAAAACTTCTGGGAACTCAGATTACACAATAATAGACTATGCCGATGCCCCTTGGGAATGATGATGCCCATTGGGAACACGTTGCACTGTAATGCTATAGTAGACCATATTCACACGCCAGTCTATTACTAGGACTCAGGGTGTGGCCAAAACCACTCGTTGGAGTGAAAATAAGAAGTAGCATCTGCACAGTTACTGTTACTCCATGCCAAAACAGTTTTACGATTACAGTTATATTGTTTTGGCATGGAGCTTCTTTTGTTTACACAGTGTGAATAGGGTCAATAGTAACTCACTGTGTGACCTCATGAATTACAGAAAGTGACATCATAAACTACACATGAAGACCATTACAGATTTTACCTACAGTAATAACAGAAGGATGTATTAAGTGCATCATTTATTTTACTAGGTTTCTACAAGAACAATCAGAAGGTGGCTATTAAGACCATGAAGGAAGGTACCATGGCACCCGAGGCCTTCCTTCAGGAGGCCAACCTGATGAAGCAGCTACAGCATGAAAGACTGGTGCGTCTCCACGCCGTGGTCACCGAAGAACCCATCCTCATCGTCACCGAGCTCATGATCAATGGTGAGCAGTGGTGAAAAAAGTACTCAGATTCTTTACTTAAGTAAAAGTACCAATACTGCAATATAGAACTGATACAAGTAAATGTCCAGAATTCAAAATTTACTTGAGTAAAAGTACAAAAGTATTGGCATCAAAATATACTTTAAGTACCAAAAGTAAAAGTACTAAAATATTTGAAAATAGCAGATCTACAAGCTCACATCGCCTATTTCAAATAGCCTATGTATAAAATAGGGCTGAAGTGGTTAATGTATGTTTCATAATACAATAATTTATATCTGAAAAGTAACTAGTAACTAGAGAGATTGTAAGTTAATTAAAGTCTTGGCTGAATATAATTGTATTTTTCATGAATAGTTTATTTTATACTGTCCAACGCCCCTGCATCTGAGCTAAGTGGATGTGTGAATATTTCCTTTGCAAAGACAATTATGAAAGTCTAAAGTAACGAATCAACCCTTTCCTTATTTGCAGGAAGTCTTCTGGACTTTCTTCAGACAGATGAGGGGAAACGGCTGAGGCTAACCAAACTGATAGACATGTCAGCACAGGTGGGTTAGTAAACTCCCCAGGTAGAAAAAGATGTCAGGCACCTAGTTGCTTTTAGAACCACTTGCTCTTTGTAATACAGTATATACCCCAGCTGTAGTCATTATATAGCATGAGGCCCTGCTGTTTTGTTATGATTCAAGTTGAATTACATTAGTCGACAGTTATTTGTGTATTTACTGACTGCGGTACGCCATACGTGATTGTACAACAGCTGTCTCTAACATCTCCACACTCAGATTCATACTGAGGATCATCTGCTGAAATATGGTCTATTTATAGCTGGGTGTAGTACACACTTAACGTCGACATAAACTGTGAGGTTTCTGTGGCGAGGCTCTTCCTCTTCTGGCTGCAAAACCTCATTTCTGCATAAATTATTAACATCCGGACAGGAAATTGTTATGTTTCCACCCCAGTGCCCCCCCGGGGCAACATGCTTTAGCTTCCTGTGAGGTATCCTGTTAGTTGATGAACACATAGATGTACACACACACACACACACACACACACACACACACACACACACACACACACACACACACACACACACACACACACACACACACACACACACACACACACACACACACACACACACACACACACACACACACACACACACACACGTTTGAATTACTATACTTGTGGTCATCAAAAGTTTGGGACGGTAATTGTATAAATGCCATTTCTGCCACTTTTGTTTTTCTTAACTTTTTGCCATTTTTAACCGTAAACCTAAAGTTACATAGCTATTTTAGATGTGGGACAGCAGCACACAAAAAAGTATAAATCAAGCCTAAATTAACTAACTAACACTTGTGGCCCTCACAAACATAGTGATACAAAAATGACACACACACACACACACACACACACACACACACACACACACACACACACACACACACACACACACACACACACACACACACACACACACACACACACACACACACACACACACGCACACACACACACACACACACACACACACACACACACACACAGTACAGTACAGTATATACAGTATGTCTGTTAATCTATTACACACACCGGTAGTAAAGGCTCTGGATCCGTAGTAAACACATTCTGTAAATGAGGTCTTCATCTATTGAATGAGTTCACGTGGCTGCAAAAGTTGTGATGTGTCAGTGGAAGGTTTCCTCTGAAATGCCTTATCACCATTGCTCCCTGTCCTCTCTTGTGGACAGATAGCTGAAGGCATGGCTTACATTGAGAAGAAGAACTACATCCACAGAGACCT
Organism: Gymnoscopelus microlampas; assembly: GCF_963454915.1. Taxonomy (NCBI): domain Eukaryota; kingdom Metazoa; phylum Chordata; class Actinopteri; order Myctophiformes; family Myctophidae; genus Gymnoscopelus; species Gymnoscopelus microlampas. Next base: position 27,396,913 of record NC_139953.1, read on the forward strand.
GCGCGCAGCCAACATACTGGTTAATGAGACCCTGCACTGCAAGATAGCAGACTTTGGCCTGGCCAGGGTCATAGAGACTGAATACACAGCACAGGAAGGTACGGTAACAGAACCAAGAATGATCAAATACACTGTACATTCCTGAGTGTTCGTTTAACCCATTCAATCCGGGAACGCGTCTACAAATGTCTTCTAAATCCTAACTGGTTTCTGAAAAACGTGTGTTGCTATGATATCAGTGGTTCTCAAACCTTTTCATGTCAAGGACCACCCAAAATGATGTGCGTTTGGCCGCCGACCCCATCTCAAAATATTTAGTTCCAGGGACCCCCAGAAGCAAAGATTTGAGTTACAAATGTTCACTTTCATCTGTTCAAAGATTTGCACACATTTTCAAGATTTTTGCAAATCTACAAGCTCACAGAGCTGGTATATCTGCTATTTTTGAATAGCCAAAGTATAACATAATGGTTATAGCTAAAATCTAAAATGACACTGATGCGTTCCCCCCGGATTGAATGGGTTAACTCTGAGCGTGTACGAATGGACCCAACCTTGGATTGGTTCCCAACCTTTTCTAGATCACGGCCCACTTGAAATCTCACAACCGTTCACGGCCCACCTATCTGACCATTAAACATGGCAGCCAATGGCTACCATGCCAAGTGGGCAGATGGGTGGGCCCCATGCATTTTCAGAGCATGTTTATATCAGCGATAAACCAATTGATTGTTTTCCAGCTTGCATCAACGGAACTAACAAACATAGTATACTTTAAGTTCCTATTTATCGGTATTACAATGAAAACACATTTTCAAGGTTTCTGATCTTTTTTTTTTACATTAATTTTATCATTAAAGTCTTAGTGTTTTTCCAATTATTTGGGGGCCCACTTGATATATCCTCACACCCACAGGTTGGGAATCGCTGCCATTTTGTTTAATTTGCACACTCATAGTTAAATTCACACTCAGGATTTCACTGTGTAAATGTAGCTGTTCCAGCTGCATTGCACAATTCATTTTGTTAACTCCTAGGGCCAGACTTGCATTCATCAAAGTGCAATTTGCGCTGGTAAGGTGCATGGGAACATGTGATTTGCTAAGGCAGCAGATACTGTAATTATGCAGTCGTCTATACTGCATTGTGCGTTTGAAGCAGAGCTTTAAAGCTGCATGTGGACCGGTTTGGATGCTTGAAACAGGCTGAAGAATAGAGAGAAAAACTCAATTCAGTGATGCTGACATTGATTAATTAAGAAACACAACACCAAAACATTTTGGAGGGACACAATGCAACTCTGACTGGGAGGAATTGACTTAGGGTTAATATATCCAGATGGGAGATAGTGTAGGCTAAAGCAAGCGGCATGACTATTGCCGAATGTGAACGTTATGCCAGAGATAGCCTACAAATTCGGCTTTGGTTTGTTAAGAGTTTGCTAATTGTTGCATGACTGCTTGTGTTTTTTTGTTACTTGATTCTCTCAGCATGTTTTCAAGATATATCTGTAGCCTAATCTGTCTTCTTGCTGCTTTTGCTGTCATTTCCACCACAAGAAGCTTCCTTTAATATAGCCTGCCTGATATGCACCTGCTTTTTAGAGGCAAAGAAATTCTATGTAAAACCGCACAATCAACCACACTTACTAGCAGCACTTACTATCAGGCAGCATGGCCTGAAGGTTAGAGGAGCAAGATTGTGGCCAAAAGGTTCATGGTTCCATCCCCCGAACCGGGGCAGGGAAGAACATGGTCAGGGAATTGAATGAGCACCACTAACCCTCCCTCAAAACCCATTGTTTCTGCCCCCCAACTGCTCCGCTGTGGCTCACAGTATGAACTATGCAGTCTGCAGTGGTTATACTTCGGGTAGCTCCCAGGTGTGTAAGTGTGTGACTATGAAGCAGAGCATTGCTGAAAAATGTCCCAGGCTGCTTGAAAAAAAAGCATGTGTGATCCTCCCTTAAATGCATATGCATAAGTGAGCGAGGTGCAATTTAGGATGACACATAAGGTGCACTTTAAGATGACAAACAAACTGCATTTGTATTGCTTGTCTTCTTCATCTCAACACAAGTTTCAAGGTGAACAATTTGTCTGAAAGGTGCAAAAAGGAAAATGTGAAATACTGAGGCAAAGTTGTCAGGAAAATACGTCAGTTTAGTTAGTCTAATCTAGAATTTACAATGATGCAACTTTTGTTTTAATAATAGAACTCTTGGTGATGCAATACATCGAGAGAGAGAGAGAGAGAGAGAGAGAGATATTTATCATGGTGTGATGTTTCTTTTTATGCAACTGCTCATTGTAGCACTTTGAGATGTTTTCAAATGTAAAGTGCATTATAAATAAAATCCATTATTATTATTATTATTATTATTTCAGAAAATAGAAAGATGCTAGCAATAAAATGCATTCCTTTTTACACTTAACCACTTCCAAACTGACGTGTCAGCGTGAGGTATGTTGATGTAATTCTACAACCACTTACTGATATGTCACATCACTAAATGTTCTGAAATGTAATGAAGGTGGTCTCCTGCTCTTCCATTGAGACACCTTATGGCTGACAATGTCAATAACGTTATTTGAAGCAGACGGCGCACTAGGCTGAACACCGATGCGCCACCATCCTTAATGTACTGTAGTTCAAATATCATTGTAATTACCCCTCTCCATCAGGAGAGGGAGACAATAGACAAATCTTACAGTACATATTGTAGCCATATTAATGTTCAGATTTCCTGAGAATCTGCTGTTCTTAACTAGCAGAACATTGCTGTCCAATCCCTCATGAGCAATATTCATATCTGACAGTCTGAATAAGCTGGTCTAAACAATTAATGCATGATCACAAGATTGATGTCTGTACATACAAAATACAGTACGAATGCACATTTAAACGTTTGACATCACCTTCCCTGTTTACGATGTAGTCAGAGATGTGGTGTCAGTTACAGGAAACCGCTGCCTAAGTTACAGAGAAAACATAACCAAACAGCACTGATGAAAACACACCACTAACATGCTCTTAAGAAGTCCCTATACTCAATTCCATCAGAACTGTGAAGCCTGACAACTACATAATTTGTAGTTTGTACTACTTTTGTCAACCACACACACATTCACCCAGTACATGATTTCCTCTACATTACACTATTTGTCTCTCTGGATAGGAGCTAAGTTTCCCATCAAATGGACCGCCCCGGAGGCCATCAATTATGGCACATTCAGCATCAAGTCAGACGTGTGGTCCTTTGGAATCCTCCTGACAGAAATAGTCACCTATGGCAGAATACCATACCCAGGTAACTGAAAACAACTAAAAAGAACGACACATTATTTGTATTTGTAGTACAATATACTGCTATCATTTTATTGTATAAACTATACTGTACTGCAATGGTTTTCAAACATTTTAATTTCAAAGACCCCCATGACTCTAAAGCTTCTTACACACCGGGGGCGATTTTTTCATGCGAATAATACGTATTTTTTAAAAAACCTTATAAAGTCAATGCAAGCTTCCATGGAGCGAAAAAGCGAAGGAACGAGTCAGAATTTTGCGTATATTCGCATAATCGCCGGTGTGTAATGACCTTAAGAGTGCACAAAAGATACATTTGTACATTCTCAGAGTTACAGACCTGTAAGGGTCCATTTGGACCCCTCCAAGGAACCCAGAGGGTCCCTGGACCGCACTTTGAGAACCACTGCTGTGTTGTATATTTTCTCAGAAGAATGGCTAGAATGTCAGCACCCTATATATTATCATCAATAACCAAACCTCAATAGACCCGGCTGAAACTAAATTAATACTTTCTGTGTAGAAGTAACAGTCAGAGGCTTTATTTTTTCCTCACTAGGGATGACCAACCCAGAGGTGATTAGAAACCTGGACAATACATACAGGATGCCTTGCCCCGACGGCTGTAATGAGGACCTCTATGCCCTTATGATGCTCTGCTGGAGGGAGAGGCCAGAAGAAAGGCCTACATTTGAATATCTGCAGGGCACCCTTAATGATTTCTTCATCGCCACAGAGGGACAGTATGAGATGCAGCCCTGATGAGAAAAATCTATACTTTCAAAGCATGCTAAAACCCTGTTTCCCCTCACAACACACACACACACCACCCTCAGGAAGAAAAAAATATAATAGTTTTTCTTGTGCCTTCCTTCTGCATGGACATTTGTGGTTTCACAGCCCCCTAGAGGCAGGGTACAGCATACCACACTAGCAGCTTCAAACCTTCTACAGGAAACCTTGACTTTACTGACCTAATTTCAGCTTCTGACAGTCAATGTAGACTGCTTTGGATTAGGAAGAGACATGATGAAGACTGTGTGATACAAATGTACACCTAGATGGATGGATTGCAGTGTACAACCTGGACTTGCAGAGAAAGTCAAGCACAAGCACAGTTGCACACCAAACCTTTGCATGGTACAAATTATGACTATACTGAGAATAAAAATAACCTATCACTTTTGTAGGGTTCCTTAGTCATTCAGTAGCAAACCGTAACCTTCAGGTGAAGTGCCTGCATACAATAATTGATAAATATTTGCGTTGTTGGAGTATTTGATGCATTTATGATTATATACATAATTTCTTCAAGAGAAAAATGTACTCTAAAACATACAGTATATCATATTGCTCAAGGCCAAATGAAGTTTCAAATCATTTGATCTTATAAAAAAGTGATGACTATGGATACAATAGGAGCAGAGAGGGATGTAAGGGATCAACATAATAATGGTGTGCTTTACCATGTGTTAACATGATTAAAATATAGGTTTGTAGGTTTGTTCTTGGAAATAGCAACTTCCGCATGCAGTTATAATTGAGTTTTTAAATATGAGCGAATGTTGCCCTCATATAAAAGATTGTTATACTGTATAAGACATTTACCTCAGAGATAATGATTTCATGTACGGCTGCCTACTGCAGAAAGTGCAGAATAATCAGATTACTGCAAGCAGTGAATGCAAATGTAGTGACTGTACAGTAAGTGACACCTTACAAACCACAGAGACACCATGTACTACGTTTACCACAAACACATACTAATTTACTGGCAGCCCAACTGACCTGGTAAAATGCTCAAAAAGTAAATCACGTTGGTTTTGATCATGTAACTAAGCCCTCCCATGGGTACCAGCCACTATCTTGGTGATAAGACAGTGGAATGGCACCACCACCCAGCCAGGGACATGTCCTGCCACTTCCTGAGTCAATGGACAGGAAACAGGAAGTGTGAGTCAGCATTCCTCTCATGCCATGGCTACTCACCAGTAGCCTCGCGTAGCCAGACTATATCACTGCGTGCAATTTTTTTTTGCACTCGCAGATTCGTCTGGTCCCAGGCTAACTCACCAGCCAGGCAGCCAATTATAAAAGGTTGGCCTCTACACATTTGTGCTGTTCAAAAATATTTATTTTGGGAAGTATTGAAAATGTGAAATAAGCCTACTGAGACAGGAAAAGACGTCATGGCCTATCTGCTCGTCTGATCTCACAGGGGAAATTGGTGACGAATGCAGAGTCATTTGACCTGATAGATAAAGAATACAATTTACATTGATGGCACTTTTGTTGTGAAGTTCGTATAATAATTTAACATTTGCATTAAAAAAGCTGATAAAATGACACATCAAATTACCCAGGCAAATTAACAGGCAATTCAAACAATTTACAAGTAGAAGTAGTAGTAACAAGTAGTAACAAGAAGAACAAATAAAAATAAAAACATGCAAGGGTCAAACATTTGGCTAAGTGTCTGACAGACAATTACTGACTTGTCTCACACCTGAATCAAGAAAATGAAGAATCAACTTTTTCATCAAAAAGAATCAAATTTGTCACATCACTGGTTTATACTGTAAGTATAAAGAAGTGGGTGAAATTACGTTTTGTGTAAGCTCCATCATTTTGCTGCTATTCAGAAAGGGAGAAGAAGAAAAAGGAAGGAGGACAAGGAGAAGGAGAGCAGGGAGGAAAAAAATCAACCATTAAAGAAGCATGTCAAAGAGAACCTATACTGGTTTTAAAACTCCAACTTCAACATGTTATTTTTCATAACTGTTTCAAGCTCTGAGAATGTACTGAGAAAATCTATTCAAAGATAACCCTAAACTTGTGCCCCCTGGGTGGTCCCTGGGTTTGTGGAAGTGTTGGTCTGAGGCAGCTCTTCAGTGAAAGCGTTCTCCAGCACTTTTAGAACAGATCTGCGAACTTCATTCTTGAAATCCTGACCCATGAACGCGTACAACAGCGGGTTCAGGCAGCTGTTGATATATGCCAGGCAGAAAGCTATGATGATCACATGTTCCAGTGTTTCACTGTCCTCTGCCGCCATGAGATTCATCAACCGAATTTGTTGCATGATGTGATAGGGGGCCCAGCACAGGAAAAATGCAGTGATAACAGCTGCTATGATTTTGAAGGGACGACCTGATTGGCTGGCCAGCGAGCGATTCCTCCTGATCCGGTGGATGATGACAGAATAGCAGGAGACGATGACGGTGAAAGGGACCACGAATCCCATGAGGAAGCAAGTGATGATCATGGCCCCATGTCGAAACTTCACCAACGGTCTCTCTGCGGATGTAATGTAGCCATTATCGGTGAAAGCAAAGTTGTTGAGGCACATAATGGTGTCGTCATCAGGGGAGTAGCGTGTGTCCTTAAAGATGAAGTAAGGGGAGCTGAGAGCCAAGGCCAGTACCCAGACACCCAGACTCACACAAGACGCCTTTCTGACGCTGCGGTACTTCTTGGCCCACACTGGCCACACCACATATACACATCTGTCAACACTGATGACCATCAGAATGTAGATGCTGGCATACAGGTTCAGGAAGAGAACGGTGCTGTTCAGTTTGCACATGAATTTACCAAAAGGCCAGAAGCCGTCCAGAGCTCTTTCTGTGATACTCAGGGGCAGGAGCGCTGTGAAGAGGAAGTCGGCCACAGCGAGGTTGAGGTACCAAACGGTGTTGATGGTTTTCTTCATTTTGAAGCCCGTCACCCAGATGACAACTCCGTTCCCCAACACGCCAAGCGCAAAGACCAGGCTGTAAATGACGAGGGACACGATCTTGACAGATTTTTGGAGTTCATCCTTGATATTATATTCAGAATAATCACCACCACAGTAGTGTATGGTGTCATCACAACCATAGTAGATACCGATATCTGTATCATTCTCCTCATCGTACTGCCAAAAGAGCCGTTTTGCCCAGACAAATCCATGGTTTTATTGGGCTAGACAGCAGTTGTTGTTATGATCTCAATCGTCCTTAAAATCGTCCTTTGTTTTATTTCTTAGCTGTCTTCATTTCTACCCACCTGTATTATTATCCTCTAGGTAAATAAGACTCTATAACCATTTATAATTACTTAAATACTAGTTATGTAACACTAACAAAAAATCACGACACAATAATATCATGATAACAAGTCCACAATACAATATTTATCACTTATACAGTATACAAAAAAAGAAAAATGACTGAAATGTGTAGGACACAACTTTCACTACACATTTGCGTGTCATGAATGAAATCCTGCACACTGACTTAAAGCAGTAGTTTATTACAACGTTTCGGTCTAAACGACCTTCATCAGGTATCCCCTGATGATATCTGATGAAGGTTGTTTAGACCGAAACGTTGTAATAAACTGCTGCTGTAAGTGAAGACAGTGTACAGGACTTCAATTTGTTTTTCATGTAGCACTGGTTGCCTGCTCCCAGTAGGTGTGCAAAAGGATCTTTCTCTACACATTTGAACATTTGTGAATAGCTCTATATTCTGATAGTAATCATTAGACTGAGTGTCTAGATAAAGAGAGAACGAGAGAAAAGAAAAGCTACCTTCAAAGTGTTGAAGAGAGATAAGCCAAAGAAGTGTCTTGTTCAAACTGTGGTCAGTGAGGATCTCACATCTCCCTAGCACCCTGTGCAGTGCCGCTTTAGACTCCACAGGGGCCCTACGCAGGATACGGGACACATGCAGAAATAGACAGAAATATAATATTCATCTCTTCTATCTCTTTCTCCCATGCAGTGTTTGTAGCCTACTTCACAATTTTTGTTACCACTGATTTATGCTTAAATTCCCATTATCCTTATGTACCGTAGCATGGAATTGCTTATCCGCAAAAAGTACTGGAAGAATCAAAAGCACAGTAATTAAGAGTATTGTGAGGATGGTCGCTGGGAAACTGGTTTTATTTTGAAAATATACCTTAGAGGATTGTGTGTTGAGACCTTGCTAAAACTACAGAATTTCAGTTTCATCCAGTTTCATTATCAGAATTACCATCAACACAACAATGGCACAGTCCCCAAACATTGTTGTCTCCGCCAGGCCGAAAGGCATGGCGAGAGAGTATGTTTTACCCCCTGTCCGTCCGTATGTCCTGTCCTGTCCGTCCGTTAGCAGCTAATCTCTGGCAGAAAAATGTTTCAGATTGGCCTGTTATAGCGCCACTAGGAGGCTGATATGTGCAAAACACATTCATTGATACTACTCCTCCTACAGATTTTGTCCAAACATTACACAAATCGGTACACAGTATCTCTATAGTCATGTGATCAACACAGATTTATCCGATTTCCCATATTCCATCCCATTGCCTAAGGCTTCCAAAGTTTGCAGGATTGGTCCGTTTTGAACAAAATGCCTCAAATCATGAACGTAGCTTGCGATTTCCGTGAAATTTCAAACGCACATTTCTATTATGCCGAGGAAGAAATGCCACCCTTTTCACATTGGCCTGTTATAGCGCCACCAGCAGGTCTAATTTTGCAAAACACATTTTTGGAACAAAATGCCTCAAATCACAAATGCAGTGTCCGATTGCAGTGAAAAGCCCTTGAACAAATGGCACCCTTTTCACATTGGCCTATTATAGCGTCACCATGAGGCCACAATACATACTATACTCAAACTGTAAAAGATATATGCATTCATCATGAGAGAAGAAACTGTAAAGGCAGAAAACTGTTAAAGTGCAAGTGCAATTTCTTGATGCATCATGTCAGTTACAAGCTATTGTGCCCAGCAGAGGTCAGTGTCACACAGTCTCATTGTAAGCTTAGGTTCAGAAGATTTGAACCTTCTGGCAAACCAATAGAAATGTTACCATTTGATATTCCAGTGGTGGAAGGCCATAACGTTATGCAGCCTACATTATGTACCAGGTATACACTATTTGACTACTAGATAGATGTTCAAAGGGCAACTCCTGGTCAGGGAATTTTCTTGTACTATAAAAATGGTCTTCATTCAACCATAACCTAGTCGGTAATGCCCTTCAGGGACAGGTAATCATGACTCCTTTATCTATAAGAGAGCATATTCTCTGCAAATAATAAGCCGTTTTGTGTTTGTGTTGTTGTGGATTACTATTCCTATTATCTTAAAAAGCATTACTGTATATTTATGTATTTCCCTGTCAAGATGTGAGTGGAGAGTTGGACCCAAGTAGGCTACAATAAGTGAGGCAGAGCAGTAGACACGCGAAGGATAATAAAAGCCTGGAGATCGAGGCTAGAGCATAGTGTCTCAACAATACAAGGGGTTTTATCAAGCCAACAAACAAGCCCATGCAAATTCCAAAACACCAACACAAACAGATGATCAAACTGAAACACTGGCAGTAGCATAAAAGCAAAAACAAATACAACTATTAAAATGATGTCAGGGCAGAGACTAGAGAGAACGTGGAGGTACAAACATGGTTAACAGTACACAGCAGGTGAATATAATTGACAATTAGCTCAGGCTCTGCACAGGGTTGGCTGGAGCTATAGGACGTAGGTGAGCAAGATTACCACACCAATTAGCATACAATTGGCTGGTGGGGAATGGCAGGAGAGGCAAGACAGGTATTAACTTGAAAGGAAAACGACACTAAATATAGCTGCAAGCAGCGTTAATAGATTGTTATAAAACTGCAATATTCATTGGCTCATTAAAGCTTCATTTTTTCACTTAGAAAAAATCCGCCCCCAACGTTTTGTCGGCATAGGTCCAAAGTTCATGTGTAAAACGTTTCATGCAGATTACTCAAAACTCCCAGGAGGAGATTTAACTGTTTTTCATATAATTCAAAGTGGTGGGAGATCTAAAGGTCAGAGGTCAAAAGTTGTTCAGCATGAGGAGACATATGTGTATCGAAGTTTCATGGCTGTAGGTCAAACAGGGCATGAGTTGTACTTGTTCAAAGTTGGCATTTTCAATTGAGTGCTATAGCGCCACCTTTTGACGAAAGATTGTGAGAATTATTTCTTGATAGTTAATCATGACCATCTACCATATGGCCGAGTTTCGTAAAAAGCGAAAAGTGGCAGAAGAAGAAGAATCGGAAGAATAATGCCAATATCAAAACGGAGCCATGTTGGCAGCCTGGCCCCATAATAAACACACTGTAAAGTAAAACCTTACTAAGAAAAACCAGGAAACAATAAACTGTTAAATGTTAGTACAATATCAAAGGAAACACACAGATCATGACAGTGCATGACTTCTACTGTATGCATTACTTCTATGGTATCTTCACAGTAGAGCTCATTTAATAAGTAGCAGTGGGGCAGGAGGAAGTGCAAATATTTTCATATTGTCCAAATGTCTGATTGGAATTTGATAAGTTGCATTATTATTGTATGTAATATTTATTTTTACATTACAGGACAATATTTCTTTATTTACCTATCCCTATTCTGTGGCCAACATGCTGCAAAAACAAGTACAACTTAAGCTCACAAAGTATGGAAGTGTAGGGTTTAACTGGTTAATACTACTGCGTGAGGATGGTCTGTTTATTTGTGCCAGAAATCATCTTACAAGATTAGATAACCTTTCATTTGGATCTGTGACAAGCAATAAACATAGCGTTCAAAAACAATAAAATCAGTATAGACTTGCACTCCAGTATGCAATTTTTTATATTCATCAGTAGGCTAATGTTTTGGCCAGTTAGACTCTTGCAGGTCATATGTTTGTCTTTGTAAGCATTAGTTTATGTCTTTTGCATGGTCAGCAGTAGACATTTGTAATCTTTCAATCATCCTGACAATGCATCTTTATTTCTTTATATATTCCACCGGACGCTCCAGCGTTCCTGATCAATAAGCTCTGTGATTAATATTCTTGATGAAGAAAAAAGGCCAATCTCTTAAAATCTTTGTACTCTCTTTAGCCTTGTACAAAATACACACTGTGCCAGCAATTCATTCAAATTAAGCAATACTTTCTAAACACCAGGTCACCCCAAGGCGTTTCATGGCTTGGTCAAGCTACCCTATGGGTATCCAACTCGAATGGCTTCGAACCGCTTTGCGCGAGCACTCATTTGGCTATCTATTGCCTTGTTCGGACATTCGTCCCACCCCTGATGTCTTGCTTGTTGTGAATTTTTGAACTAGTTTTCAATGTTTTTAATGCCATTTGTAATGTTGAGTGTACATGGTCAGCATTATGCCTGGCTGAGGGATTACATTCTCACTCCAAGGCGTCTAATTTGACTTCCCAACTCATCAAATATGTCTGCTTGGCCTTGGGGTGAGAATGTGTTGGAACATAAGTAACATAACACCACTCTCACTTCATACAATGAATGACTGATACGCCTTGTACTTTGAGTGATAAGCAGGCTTAAGCCTAGTGTAATTTATCATTATTTTCGACTATGTCATATGACAAAGCATACGTTTGGCTAGAGATCACACCCTGACACACTGGCACATCCAACTTGGATGATCCAAGATGATACGATGTAAGCGGTAAGGTGAGGCTTAATCGCCCACTATACACATCCTCCTATTCATCACTGTTCACTCATTTTACCAGGAGAATAATGATGTGCAACCGGAAGGCTCATGCACAGACTGATGGACAATCCTTGGAGACAGGAACGCATCATTAGCTTCCTGGTAAGATGCCCCTTCACAGTCCTCTGGGACAAAAATAAACAAATCATCAACAGATAGGAAGATGCCGTCACAGTTTTCTCATGTTCATTAGGCATTAACGCACGTAATAAAATGTATCTCCTGAGGTTTGATGTCATTAAATTAACATGCAACATCAATAAAGTGTCTTTGGTTCAGCAGACATGGAGGCATGGAGGTATTAAAACAACAACAGAAGAGGCTGACAATGCATCTAAGAAAATTCACTTTTGTAAGAAAATGTAATGTTCAGAAATAGCGTAGTTTTGCGAGTGTCACTGGCTTAGGTTGTGCATAATGTTACTTGGTCTTGAAAATTCAATCAGGGCTTTGAATGGTCATTTAATGTTTTACGATGATGACTTTCTTTCTGTCGTATGATAGCCAAGAGTTGAAACGAACAGACAGCAGTCCCACACATAAGGGTAATGCTTATACTCCATTGCTGTCACATCCAAAACATTACACATACCAGCCAGTAAAAAATAAGAAGAATTACTTATAGGTACTGTAATTGTACTGAAAAACAAAATAAACTGAGTAACTGCAGCAAATATTAGGTATACAGTATATTTAAGCCTGATTTAAGTTATTTACGGCTGCAATATAAGGATAATTCCTTTTAACAGGTCGTTCATGAAAGTCCTTGCGGTCTTGTTTCCAATGAGAACCTGTGAGCAATTAGGGGTTAAGAGTCTTGCTCAGGGACAAATTTCATTTCATCGACACATATGCTGCCGTGGCCTGGAATCGAACCTGGGGCAACCAGGGCCTCTGGCTCCCTAGGCGGGCTCACTAACCACTCAGCTATGGCCGCCCCATATACTCCAACCGCCCCATATACTCCAACCGAACAAGAACCAAACAAGAACTTTTGCTTCGGAAGGGCTTGCCGACCCATAGAAAGTTTGGAGAGGATGAAAGTGTTTTATACTGCCTCAGAACTCAACGCCAGACTCAGACTCAGACCCACTCAGTAATCTGCCCATATGAATAATGAATCTGCCTAGCAACACTGTGGCTCGCTCTATCACTCGAGCCACCGAAGCTGTGTACAGCCAGTGATGGATCCAATGGTTTTCCCTGGCCATGGTCCATAGTGTTTAGGAGTTCTCCATAACGCTATACGACTGTACATTTATTTCCCTCATTGACCTGGTTGCACTATACTACACTTTAGTAAAAATGAATTATATACGTTCACCGAAACAAAGACTCACCAGGAACCAAACTAAATATATCACGCCCACCTTGAACGACTGACAGAACCACTAGGAACTTTCTTCAACTAGTTGCAACATTTCGGAGGTGCAAGAACATCCAAATTTTGTTCTGACATGCACTGCAAATATTCTTAAATACGTCATTTGTTCTTATTGCCTACCCTGTCCGAACAAAGTTCAAACTTCGGATGGAGTATGCTGCAGGTTATAATAAACTATATGAACATCTCCAGTTAGTCTATTTTGCATTGCATGAGCAGGATTAATAAACAATACAAACATCATACTATTCATACAAATTCATATTCATTCATACAGTTCGACGCTGTAAAATCAACCTTGTTCCGAATAAACATTGCGACGCTTTATCACCGCATAATAATAGCTGCGTTCTGTGTGGATGTACTCATGACACAAAATATATATACAGTATTTTCGGATGAATTAAAAACGCATGCGACGGTGTTCCCAATGTCCCATGCTGTAAATAGCTGATGCGATGTGTTGTGAACTTCTACATCTGCTATTGTCGGCGCGGGACACCGTTGTGCGATGGAGTATATAAATTAGTCATTATACTTAGAGTGGCCACACACTAGTGTCACTTTCTAATGATATGCATCCAAACGTTTTTAAAAACTAGGTATGTAGTAGAGTGATTGCCTTTGTTTAATAAAGTGTTATACTGTATATACTGTAGTGTGCCTCGTGCCTTTCTAATCACAGAAATGATATGATGATATAATATATTGTGTGTGTGTGTGTGAGAGAGAGAGAGAGAGAGAGAGAGAGAGAGAGAGAGAGAGAGAGAGAGAGAGAGAGAGAGAGAGAGAAATCAGGTAGGTATTTGCATCTCTCACTGCTGAGCACCACTGTCCTTGAAAGGGGCTGTATACAGTATACTGTATGTGAATATCTACTCCTCAAATCGATTAAATAGTCCTCTCACACTACTGTTTTATTCACTCTCCATGAACTCATTATTACATATCATCCCCACTGAATGATTGAAGGGAACGTCAAAATAGAGAAGACAGTAAAACAACATACAGTAACATGACATATAGGATCAACCTTTATTGATCCCCAGGGGGAATTCAGGTGTCATAGCAACAGCCACATAAGAATGAAACAACAGGTATAAGAGTTTGTGGATAGATTCAGTGTAACGATAGTTCATGTAGACACGGAAGGCAGAATGTTTATATACTTCTTCACTCTCCCCGGACCCCCTCTCCCCGGACCCCCCCCATTACAAGCTTATACAGTTGTACTCCTTTAAGGCAGTACATTCAACCTCGTCATTCTCATTCGCTACAAGCCAACTCACTCACGCCCTCATACCCACAGTGCAACTCGGGCGGGTCATTTAAGCAGCTTCTGCTCTCTGTTCATTCTACATGCTTAGCTGTCATGCAGGTTGTACAGCTGTAGGTTTTCAAGTTCCCTCCACCTCCCCGGCCTCCTCCCTGTGGCATTTAGTTCATATTGTTATAGGTTGATTCTGTGTATTGTACTGTGGTTCTATGGATTATACTATGATTATGTGTATTGTACTGTGGTTCTATGGATTGTACTATGATATGTGGTAGTTTAATTAGGCATTGAAGGTTCAATGTTTATGTAAAACTGTATTTATGCTCTGCTCTGGGGGTTTTGTGACTGAAGATCTGTGTCATGTTTGCACAGAGAATCTTTAATATCACAAGAGCAGAGTCACACCACCAAACTTGAATACAATATCATTGCATATATGGTAAATGGTTAATATGGTAATGGTTAATAAATGGTAAATGGATAATTAATGGTCTGGTTATTTCTGAGCTGAAGTGTCTAAATGAACTATACGTTATGGGAGTGAGTGCAGCTGAACAAACAACTGGACTGGTGATAGGGTTCTAGTCTATCATTTATCATTCACCCTAGGCTTTGATCACACCGTGTATAAACTTGTATCGTAAATAACTTGACACGTGACACAAAGAGCTCAATTAACTTGTACAAGGAGTACGAACACCTATACAACCGGAGTCATACTGATGTTCAGCACTTCCTACACCTCATTTATTGTATTAACAGAACACAGAAAATAGAACATGTGGGTGGACCTTAAAAAGTAATAGAGTATACCAAGTAAGTATAAAAAGTAATCAGTACAAAAGTATTTTACCCACACCAATGGAATGTGCACTTCTGGGTGCTCATGCTTAGTCTCCCAGAGATAAGAGCTGTATGTGGCTTCTCTCTAACTGTCAATAAACCACATAGTATTACTCCCTTAACTCTGTGCTACTCACACAACAGAAATGAACCTTTATGCATTACTTTAGAAGAACACATTAATATAAGAACAGACTTATAAACACACATTACCCCATTTACTTTATAACTGATAATCGGATCCTTCAACTGGACTGACAACTCTGATGCCCTCTACAGCAAGGGCCGGAGTAGACTGTTCTTTCTGAGGAAGCCGAGGTCCTTCGGTGTGTGTGACAGGATGCTGCAGATGTTCAGTCTGTAATGTCTCTCTCTCTCTCAATTCTTTGTGATTGCATGCTGGGGTTACATTAACGCTGGGGACACGAGCAACATGAACAGGCTGGTCAGAAATGCCTATAACTCCATTGTGGAGTCTACCCTGGACGGGGTGGGGGAGGTGATGAAGGTGCGTGTAGCGAGGAAGATGGATGCTATTATGGACAACCACTCTAATCCCCTTCACTTGGAGACCGTGGGAAGACTCAGCAACAGGGGGGAATGATAGATTCATTGTCCCATTAGTCCCATATATATGTATTTTCTTTCCTTTGATGTAAATATTTGTTGCCTTGAATATGATGTCTCCCCATCATGCTGTATCTACTGTACCTTTTTTTCTCCTTGCCCTGTAACCTGTTCTTAACTTAACTGCTGTAGGCCTACTGTCTTTGGCGGCTGAATTTCCCCCTGCGGGATCAATAAAGGTCTTATTGTATCTTATCTTATTAAAATAAAAAATCACACCCAGTGTAAAGTGGGCGTCATCACAACATGACTCACTTTAAAAAAAGGATAAATTACTTCTTTAAAGTCCATACTGCTATTCATAGGGCTGCACATGTGTCATGTGTTTCGCTAGCCAATCACAGTCCTAGTTTTACAAAGTCATCACATTACAGTAAGTGGTGATGACACTAGCTGTAATGTGATTGGCTGACTTTGCAAAAGTATCGATTTGCATTAAAAATGGCAGGGTTAGGGGGTATACAAATCTTTTGGTCGGTGTCCAAAACTCACTTATAGGGGGCGGCTACACCGCCCCAAAAAACTAGCCAGGTCAGGTAGGTTATTGTGGCCTCCTGGTGGCGCTATAATAGGCCAATGTGAAAAGGGTGCCATTTCTTCTTAGGCCTTTCACGGCAATCGGACGCTGTGTGCATGATTTGAGGCATTTTGTTCCAAAAATGTGTTTTGCTAAATTAGACCTGCTGTTGGCGCTTTAACAGGCCAATGTGAAAAGGTTGGCATTTCTTCCTCGGCCTAGTGGAAATGTGCGTGCAAAATTTCACAGTGAATTTCATGGTGATTTGAGGCATTTTGTTCAAAACGGACCTATTCTGCAAACTTTGGGAGCCAATGTTAGCCTAATAGGATGTAGTATTACATATCGGAATATACTGTACATATCAACAGCCTGTTAACAGTGAATAATGTAAGTCTCATAATTATCTGTCATGGTTCTGCAGTGTACATCCTAGTGTGCCAGAGTCAAAGCAAGAGTCAAAAATAATCCAAGGGAGGCAGAGTCAGATTGAATTAATTACTTTACTCATACTGTACAGTATATGTATTCTGAAAACATTCTCAGCCATCAAAATGCAATTTTATACAATTAATGGATTTGTCCTTGCTAAAGCCAATACATGTTGTGAGACCCTGTGTAAATTGTGTCCCTGTGTACACAGGGACACAATTTACAGATGTTTGCTTAGTTTCTATGGATTCTCATTTGGAATGATGCAGGAAGCCATCTGGCAGATTGACATTTCCTAGTGATATATGAGTGTATGTCAACTCATTTATTGTGTCTTGTGAGCCTTAAAGCCATGACGTAGCTGCAACCCCCTACCCCCCAGTAATTGACCACACTGGATCAGCTCAATGATGAGTCAAGGACACTGGAAAGTGGGAAATTTAATTATGTGCAGTGTGCACCGGGCCAGTTAGTACTGCAGGATATCGCTAGCTAGCCTATTCAATATGGGCTAACTGTGACTTATTATAATGTGACTAATATATATATATATATATATATATATATATATATATATATATATATATATATATATATATATATAGGAGCGCTTGTTTTCTTCGAGTTCACCTCCCGCACTCCCCCGCGGTGGGGCGCCCCCCACCCAGCAAGAGAAGAAATGACGTCTCGTACCGACTAGGGGGGGTGATGATTTATGATTCTGTCCCTATCGGTACATAACTTGGACGGCGCTGAGTTGACTGAAGGTGACTTCGCAACGCTCAGCACGGCGACTCACTCGCCTAAACTCAGTCGACAGTGCCTCTCGTGGCTCATGTTCATTTCAGACAGCGGGCCTCCGTCGGTGAAACCGAGTGCACCTTTTTCAATCTGACTGGTTGTCCAATCACATTTCTCTCTCGACAAGTCTCGGAGAAAGCTCTTAGCTCGGCCTCTGGGGCTTCGACTAAGGCGTGGGTGGGATAGTAAGGTTGGCTCTGGGCCTCGACTCACTCTGTTGGGTAAACTCCGAGGAAGGCTCCGCCAACCACGAGTTTCCTGTCGAGCTAGCTTTGGTAGCTAGCAGGCCGCAACACGTGGAGTCAAGATTAGCCTCGGGCTAACTAGCTACAGTGTGAGCTAGCCTAACAGCTATCGCGCGTTAGTCACTCGCTACTGTAGCTTTCCGCGCTAACGAGTGCTACTAGGCTAAGCTGGAGTTAGCAAGCTAACTGTTAGCGATCGAAGCTAACATGTAATAGACGCTAGGAGCGAGCCCGAAGCTACTAGCTCAGGAATATTACGGAAAGAACCGCATGCTTTAACACTTACGGTAGAACGTCAGAATCACCTGGATTTGATAGCTAACAAACCTTCGAGAAGAGGGAATGAAGTGATGGGTTAAGATCCGCCCCCTGACTATATAGGACGGAGGGCGGGACCTCCGGTCAGGAGGGCGAATCAGAATCCAGCCAATGGATATGAACATAGAACCCGGGGAACATAGGGATGACCCCTCTGGAAGTGTATCAAGAAATGCTTCTGTGTTCACGCCAGTGGGTGCTCTCCAAGCCCCCAGAGTTGGTGAGAAACATTGAAGCCGCCACCCCAGTGGCCAAAGCTGGAACTGCAGACGGGGAGAAATACATGCGCCAGCAAAACATACTGAGAGATATTTATATATATAGATATAAATATGTAAACATATTATACATAAATACATATGCATTTACATATACATAGGCATCTCGAGTGTATTTAATAAATATCTCGCGTTCAATCCTTGACACACGGGCTGCCGTAGAACGCAAAAAGGACACTAGTGCGCATGCTCATAACTCTATGTGTGGTCAAAATCGAACCAATAATTCTACTTCCGGCAGGCTTCCGGGTGCTTCAAAACGCCAGTGAGCACATTCATTGAAATGATAGCTGGGGTTGGGGCAATCCGCCCTCTAGTTATATTATACCTCTATGGTGCTCTCCCATAGCGAGACCTAGAGCACAGTACTGAATATAGAACAGGCAGGTAGATCTGATCTGTCAGTTTTTTAATTCAGTATGAGTGTTGGGAAGGACCCCTTGAACCACTGTGTGGTTACTGGTTAGGTGGGTTGTGTTCGCCCTTGTGCATTGATTAGAC
Source organism: Gymnoscopelus microlampas (assembly GCF_963454915.1). NCBI lineage: Eukaryota > Metazoa > Chordata > Actinopteri > Myctophiformes > Myctophidae > Gymnoscopelus > Gymnoscopelus microlampas. Next base: position 27,415,980 of record NC_139953.1, read on the forward strand.
ACAGATGACAATGGTGGAGAGCGAGGTCCATTTATTTTCCTTAATGAACATGTGATAGTACACAGCAGGGTTGTGTGTGGTTTCTGTAATAAGCAGAATATAACAGGGAAAGAATGGCCTTGTAAGTTGTGCATCATAACGGTCACATGTACAGTATAGACAGGTCTCATTTAACATGTTAAACCAGATGAATAATAGCCTCTCTGTAAAGGGCCTATAAACTTCACAGTTTAGCTTAGCCGCTCAAATTACATTCATACGGTATATATGGCACCTGTATCTGCCCAACTGGGGTTAGAAGCACAAATGTAGTTTATACTATAAGTAGTAGTTACCCAAACGTATCACACTGGTCATTATAACAAACAAGTGCAGTGACATTACTCTTCCTCATCAACATAGGGGATATGTAAGTGCTTACAGTAACAGCACAATGATACAAACAAACCATCGATAGCATTTCTCTGGCCGTCGGTCACTATTACAGAGTGACGAGGCAGTTAGCTGCTAGTTAGCATTAGCACGTATTTAGCTTGGTCACATACAGGTTACTAACAGGTTATATATCAACTTCATGAGAACTTACGTTTATCATACACGCACACAGGCACTCTGGTGTGTAGCGGACATGTAAACTAGACTTAATATGTCTAAATAGTGCAATCGTTAACTTTACGAACGGAGCGTCTCTAGCTTGGAGCGTCAGCTCTTTGTTCTTCTGTTCTCGCGAGATTGGGCAGAAGAGGGGGGGAGGAGGGGGGGAGAGGGAGAGAGAGAGAGGGCGCAGTCTTTCTAACAATGAGCATATCCATTTCTGCCCTTTTCATGAATTTCCTACACTACAAATAATCAGCTATAAAGAGGCATTTGTTTCAAAATCTCAAAGCCTCTGGAGATGAGCTATAAAAGATGACAGACCTGTCTAGAGGCAACTTTGTATTCAGCTTCAAATTCACAAGCCTCCTACAAAACAACATCATGAATGCTGGAGGCAAACTGGGAACTGAAAATGACACTAGAAGAAGCCTCCTGCTTTGTATGTGACAAACACATCACATTTTCTTTCTTTTTTTGTTGCATTTACTGGACTTCCTGCACAGTAAAATCCTCAGTGTTCATTTAACTCTGGAGTGTACAAATGTACATTTGAATTTGACATACTCTGAGATACAATGGGGATTCACAGAGGATTGCATGCATTGCATTTATATTAAACTCTGTCCAACAAAGCTGGGTTTCTAAAAAAAAAAACGATATATAGTCAATACTAGTCCCCCCATTTTAAGACAGCAAACACTTCTACAGGATTCAGCTCTTCTGACTTTTAGTGAAATGGTTTTTCATACATTTGATTATTTAATGCAGATTGCACATGTACAGTAGCTCTCTTGTAGTGTCTGCCAATGACAAGAAAACTATACTATCTTAGTTGAATGCCTGTGGGAATGAATACCAGGCACACAACATTTCACACATCTTTGAAAGAAAACCACTCCATTTACACGAATGCATTGAAACTTTCATTCTGACATTCTTTCAATAATGACCTTTTGGATTCAACTAAGTTGTGAAAACAGACACATACAACAGCCTATACAAAGTAAAATATCAAGGCCAAACCGCAATTCTCCGAGTCTCTCACACTGTAAAATCCTCACACAAATGTACCCATACAATGCAATAGATTATAAAAAGCAAACAGGGAAATATTGTATTTATTGTAAGTAATTCTGTAATTTAATATGTGCTAGTAGGAGTCTGTCTCCTTGCGAGAAAATTGTTGCAGTAGAGTAGCCAGTGGTTTGCAACCCTTTTCATATAAAGGTCCATTATTTATTCGGCATTAGAGGCAGCCACGGACCACCATTTGATGAGATTTAGACTCTCAGACCCAAGACTTAGAATATTTAGTTATCGTTGGATACAATTGTGTCCACAATTCCATGCTGTATTGATGTGGTAACATAGGAGAGAACAGGCAAACGTTGATCAAAATAACAATTATTTAGTTAAGTAATGCATGCAGATGTTTAACAAAAATGAAACCAAATGGACCCGTTTCATTTTACGCTCTCAAGAGTTGAAGATGCATGGGGACCACCTGGAACCCCCTCAAGGACCACTGGTGGTCGCCACACCACTGGTTGAGAACCACTGGAGTATAGCCTATTCACCTCCCACGTGGCCCAGTCAGGAAACACGCCCACAGACAAGCAATGACGTGATCACTTGTCCCGCATGGCAAGCATCCAGCTGGCCCATATGATTTATCTCAATGATGAATTAACACACGTTAAAATTAGGTTGCTGTAGGCCTACAGTATATTGCATAGCTAGGCTATAGTTGACAAATCCGATGAGAGCTCATGGAGATAGAACACAGACCAGTCCCTTGGTATTTTATTTAATTTCTCACCCTCAATTTAATGAATGGAGTAGGATCCGTGCACGTGAGCTGTAGGCGTGATGCTGTATAGAGCAGCTGTATTTCCACGCCCATCAGACTCTCTCTCTCGCTCCCTCTCCTCAGCTGTTGCTTCGCTGACATTTATACAGACATGTTCATGCATAGAGAATAATTCTCTGGTTCTCTTCCCATTAGTGGTACATGCTTGCTTTCTCCTGAATATTGGGATAGACATATTCTGATGACATCTTCTGATTTTTTATTAAGGATCCACATTAGCTGGTGCCATAGCAACCAGCTAGTCATCTTGGGGTCCACATAAAAACATATACAAACAAATACAATTACAAATACAACATTATTAAATGTCAGTACTCAAAACACAATACATATTGGAAACTAACAAATAAAAATAGCTGAAAAAATTACAGTAGGCTAAACAAAAAGTTTCAACAAGAAATCATGATGTGCAATTGTGACAAAAAGCCAAGTGATAGAAACAAGCCCCTCTTAGAAGTTGTAAGCACTGGGTGTGCTAGCATGGGTTCTCAAAGTGGGGTCCGGGGACCCCCCAGGGGTTCTTGGGGAGGGGGGGTACCAGCTAGGGGGTCCTCAGCAAAATTAGTTAATAGCGTCGCAATCATTTTAACCACTTTAACCATATTTTATACTTTGGCAATTCAAAAATAGAAGATCTAAAGCTCATATAGCGCGTGAAAAAAACCTGGCACAAAATATTTTTGAGATGGGGGGTCCGCTGACAACTACATATCATTTTGGGGCTCCTTGACATGAAACATGTTGAGAAACACTGTGCTACAGTATGGAGAATAATGCGGAATGGCACACGTAGCCCACGTGAATGAATGAACAGGCAACTGTACATAAAGCAGTCCTAGTGAAGGAAGCGTAACGTACTCTAAACTCAACACGCGAGCGCTGTCCTTGGTTCTGAAATCTCTCCAACGTGTCCCCTCAATCTGAGGGGACCGACCACTTCATGAGGGGACAGTTTTCTTTTTTTTTGCAACCTAGTTCACACGACATGAGCTCTCGGAGGATTGATGATCAGTTCAGAGGATGGAATGATGACCACTCGGATTGTGAAGAATAGCCTACTTTCAAATACCTGGATTAGTTGGGACCCAATTGCCTTCTTGTTCTCGATTTCAATAACGAGAAGGAATCGCTTGAATTAACTTGTGGAATTAATGTAGAAATGAAGCATTGGGGACGTGTTGATATAATGCCTGTAGAGACATATTTTACCATATACAACTGCTAAAAGTATCCGAGTTTAACTACTCAAGACTAAATAGGCTAGATTCCGTTATAGCCTTTATACTTCATGACGAAAATATGCGCGAAAGGATTTTCCGTGAGCTATAAAATGAACTAATTAAGGTGATCTACAAGCAGAAGATCTACGCTTCTATCTTTTTGAGAAGAGTGACATCAACGGTTGAGACATGGCTCGCCTGCTTGTTTTAATTAACTCCGTGGTCCTGTTGCTTTTTGGCAGCGACATGTTCTTGGTGGGAGCAAGTAAGTAGTCTCTGACAAACGTGTCGAGGAAATTCTTGCAACTGTATGGTTAATAATAACAAATTACCTTCAGTCACATCAAGTGTTAGATGTAGCCTACAATGTGAATATCGCATATTGTACTGTATGTCAACGTTTGTCTGTATTGGAGTGGGATAGTAGGCCTATTTGATTCAACTTCATTAGCTTTGTTTAAAATATTCGGGGCTACAGTATATTGCTCGTGGGGTCTACTTTGTTTTTACTTTACTGTCCAGCTCTCCTCCAGTAATAACACATGTCTTTGGTTATTCTTTATAAAAACAAATTTTACTGCATGGAGTCTAATAACCCCATAGATGTAGAGTGTCCACTATTTAAACAAGCTTTAGATATATATACAATATTATTTTGACACAGGATTTAAAGTAAAATGATGTGATGAAACAAACTGCATGATGCTCAACCCCATGTTCTGTTCCTTTAATAACTTAAACCTTTTACTTCATTAAATGGCATCCCCAGGGGTTTATCTTTGGCCCACTCCTTTTTAACCCTGCTTGAGTTGTGAGCTTGTAGATCTGCTATTTTCACCTATGTTCCCCTATGACATGCCCAGTGAGGTTCCTGTGGTTAAAACGACTATGTGGTCAAGCATATCAAACACACAGCCTCTATTCTGTCTTAATCAGGAGAGCTCAACACATATACTATACTAATAGTACAACTGAGACAATTTACATCGTAAAAATGTACACTGTGAGACAAATCTGGCGCTGTAACTTCAACTACAGAGCTGGATTCAAAAATCTAAAGTGAAGGTGTGTCACTGGCTCACCTACAGTATCAAATTCACACAAATCAAATCCACATAACTACCATAAAATCACACGTCATAATTTCAAGCCACTAACACGGTCTATGTGGTGTGGTCTAACACACACTAAATTGCGTGGGCATGGCTACACATTTGCTATTCAGAAGGAGTAGCTGAAGCTCTCACATTCCTGTCAGATTTTCTCTCTGTCTCTCTGTGTGTCTCTCACTTTCCGTCTTATCTATTTCGCTCTATGTGTCTTCTCACTGGGGATTCCAGTCCAGTGTTTGATAGCACTGTGACAGAGAGGTTGCCATGTAGCGTAGTGCTTCTTTGGGTGTGTAGCCTATACTGTTTGAGGGGTGAGGAGTATTCAGAGCCATGTTCTGCTCTTCTCTGAAATATGGAAATGTCTCTGTAATCTTGCTTGGAAAAAAAAAGGAACTATACAAGGACTAGCCACAAGCAGAACTATTATTTAAAGAGTAACCAATGGGTCTATGAACTCTAATTTACACAAGAGGGAAATGATGAAGGACAGTATATTGGGTTTTTTTTTGGGTCAAAGCTCTCATATTTCCTACCATATTTCAAATCACACTGTATTCAGTGTATACACATTGGTGATAATTGTTACATACCTGCCTCCATTTAGTACACAGGACCACAATGTAAACAAGCCCTCAGGGTTATCCTTTTAGCATTATTGTATAACTGTACCTCTCTACATTTTGCAAACTGTTAATAAAGTATTCAATCAATCAATCAATCAATCAATCAATTAATCAAGTACTGCAATCTCAGATTTTTATTGTACTGTTTTATTGTACTTATTGTAAATAAGCTGCCTAGAGGAGTACACTGTGTGAGGCAACACACTGCCATAGAAGTGTGACAAAAGTATGACATAATGACATCACCTACAGTTAATAAGATGATTAGGACCACATTCTCGATTAGATCGCTCAAAATTCAGCTCATCCATCAGACCTCGATCCTGTGCTTTATCTTTCTATGACTATAAAGCCTTGTTACCTCAGAGCTGAAGAACCTAAGGGAATTTGGCCACCGATTGCATTAACCTCGGACTGGCACCAGGTCCCATCTGGTCACACTGCTGTATTGCAGCCTGACAAAGCGGACAGTATGTACCTGTGGGAGATGGGAAGGGATAAAAGAGTGCTTGTAGCTACTGTGTAGAGAGGCAGTGAAAACCTATAGGATTTAGCCATGCCTGGTGGACTAAAGTCAGTTTTATGCTTGTGCAACATAACCTGACTCTGTGTGAAGCAGCTTTTTGGATGTGGCTGTGTCAGGTTATGTGCAACATGTCACTAGACAAAAATAATATATTTTCTACTGTGTTCAACACCAGTTATTCTTTGTTGGGAAATACAATACGTAGCATAACACTCAATGAAATATGAATCTTGAAATATGAGTCTTAAGTCTATTCCATCTTATCCAATTCAACACCAGCACTTTACAGGCCATTTATCGATTTGTTATGGCCTACGGTACTATCATGGCTCACTTTTTATTAGAGTAGAGGGATTCAAGCTTGTTTGTTTGAATAGAAAGCCTACTGTGTCTTGAACGTTCATAGAGAATAGTCTAGAGAACAATGTCATTGTTACAGTAATTAATAGAAAACAACCATGCAATATCCATTTATAGCAAATGCTGCAGCTAAATAGAAAGAACAAACCTAAGAGCTCATGCACCTATTGTTCCAGCATGCCATTAAATGCCAAATAAAAGACAGATTGTGATATTCATCTTGATACGTAAGTTCAAAAGGGAAAGGCATTGCAGAGATGTAAGAGGAACTGGATTTCGATCATACCATGGGGAGACTTTGCTATGGTGGAGATAAAATAGCAAGATATTGCTTAAGATCCACCGCTAGGCAATTTGCTTAATGGGAGCCTGAGAGCAGCAAATCACAATCCCCTGCTGTTTGGAGGGATTGCTATGGACTTCCCACAGCTTAGGGTAACACACATCCAGGTTAGGTTGTTTGAAGGTTGAACTGTGAATGCATCTGCATAATCAGTTCCTTAAGGCATTAATGCAGAGGTGATTGAAATTGAATTGTTATCAATAAAATGGCGATAAGGCCCGTCACCTTGGTAAATCTACTTTACTGTGTCTCTCAACAGTTGGAAGCAGTATGAATTACACACCCCAGGGAGTTCCATTATGAAAATGTTAGTGAGCCGATGAATCCCTGTGAACTTTTACACCCCTTGAATAAAGTGCTGGGTACTCATTCGTGTCATGCTTGACATTACAGTCAGTAGATTTTAGTGGCAGCAGCCTCTTTCTCTATTTGACAACTCGTACATATTATGCACTGGAAGCTTTTGAATGATGTGGTACTAGGAACCTACAGTAGCTTATACAAGAGCGAGCAGGGTGTTTATGTTCTTCTAGTGACAATGTGATTTGTTAATGTGTGGACAAAGGTTCTATTACAGCTTTTAAACGGTTTTATTACAGTTTTTAAATTGCCAACACACTTGTGCAAGATAGATTAATTACTGGTAAAGAAGCCAGAATGTAGTTCAATCTAATAGAGCTAATTATAGTAAAACCTGTTGACATTTTTCAATAATGACAGCTGCCAAATGGAACTGTACTGTGGTGTACTGCATAGTGTGACCTCAAGAAAAACGTGTGATAAATACAAGATGCCTGGGATATAACGTTGTTTTGAATATCTATTTAAACTCATTTAAATAGAGCTCTTCATTCCATGACATGTCGGCTATTCAAATGCACCAGCAATTGAGCTACCTCTGCAGGGATTGTGTGTGTGCACACAATGGCCCTGCACATTAGATACATCCATTACGAAATGGACCTATCTAATGTGCAGGGCCATAGCTGTGCTCTATGATTCATCCTGACAGCAGGGTGCCTATACGCCTCAAGAGGGCGCTATCATTTGTTTGTCCCGACACGTGCCTGTAACCCAGTGTGACCTATCTATCGCTGTTTTCAGATGTTACATAACACATCCTCTGTGGGTCAGATGGTCAATAACACATAGTGGAGTAGTCAACACAAAGACACTTGTGTGTCAATGTAGGCTACTTAATTCATGGAAGTAATCCAGTTTGTATGTTAATTAACCCTGTGACCTGGATGACATCCAATAGCTACATTGAATTAATTAAGTAGAACCATGGAAAACGTATATATTTTTTGGCAATTATGGAGACTGCAAGTTAATCGTGTGGTATAGGTGAGATAAGGCCCCTGTTCAGCACTGCATGAAATTATTTGTGCCCGTTACTCTCTCCTGGTAAAACTCCTCGGTGGCAGGTGAAATGAAGCGGCTGGTGACGCCATGTGTAACAGAAGAGGAGACAGCAGTCAATACATCCTCAGCAGGGGTGTTGGCAGTTAACAGGGAACACAGTTAACATGGGTAATAGACCTCTTTCAAAGCAGCCATATTCACATAATAGTAGGGGTTGCGTGCGTGCGTGTGTGTGTGTGTGTGTGTGTGTGTGTGTGTGTGTGTGTGTGTGTGTGTGTGTGTGTGTGTGTGTGTGTGTGTGTGTGTGTGTGTGTGTGTGTGTGTGTGTGCGCGCGCACGCACTGTCCAGCTAATCTCGGAAACCACTGGACCAATCAGCACCGACTTATTGTGCACATTTACAATACTATTATATCAATATGTCCAACATGGTCTATTGGAAAGGACTTAATTGGGGAGAAAATGGGAAATAATTAGTACACAAATAAAGTAAACAAATGGGAATGACCTTTTGCCGTAATAGGTATTTTGATAATGGTAAAAGTTCGAAGCAAACTTGTCCTGTTTTTTTTTTACTGATTGAATACTTTTAGCCTGGAATCCAGACGGAGGCAATCGTTCTGCGTTTTTTCCACTTCGCTTCTCCGTCTGGCTATCATCCTGTTTGAGCTGGATTTCCAAACGTCACCAACTACGTAGGCAAGCCAGGAAGTGACACGAAATTTACATTGGAAGCCCTCCCCAAAAAAGTCATATACAACAGGGCTCTATAATTAGTGATAATTCATGACCTTCCAATAACTGACCTACAGACCATGGGTCATGGTAGTTGCTCACTTTCTTAACCATGCGTGGACAGCTGTAACCTCCATTATACCTAAAGGACAACTGAGTTCCAAGAGAGATTTTCAATCTATTTTCAATTTTACCTGAGTCCAAGGAATGTGCACTGGGATAGATGATGGAAGGGCAGTCAAGACTTGTCGTAGTGTGATTGCAATACAGAGCTGTCCTGTTAAATGTGGATTACCCACTTTCAAGGTTACAACATGAGTTATTGTGCGGCCATTTGCAATGAGACTTTAAGAAATAATATTTTGAATGCATCATGTCAGAAGTGTTATACTGCATATGCATATATCAGGATATTGTATTGTATGTGGCCAGAACATATATTTGATAATTTCTGTCTATTCATTTTATTATTCATTTCTATTTCAGCTTGTTTTCATGAGCTGACATAATTGACTGAACTGTGCCAGGTCAACTCTTCTCTTCTGTAGAGCTGGGTTAACGCTACAGTTGTGCTATGTAAGCTCATTGCTAAGATGTAACATTGTTACATTAAAATGTCATTACATTAACTTGAACCACAGTCTATTCTGAGGTTATTTTTTGGCAAAGACATGTGTTGTAGATGGGGAAAAGCGGTGTACAGTTAAACTCATGTGCTTTTTACTAAGAATAGAGGGTTTAAGTGGTTAAGGCACTATAAAGGCAAATAAAGGACATAGAAACCATTAATTTACTGTAAATACATGTGTGACTCATTCACCATAAATAAAGACAAACTTTCCTCCCCTTAATGCGTGTAGGACGCTTCCCCCTAAACACACATCCATCTCTCAACACACACTCATTAACCACAAGAACCCTAGCATCGTTATTCTAGGGGCATACATCGGCGAAAAAAGCTCACAGCGCATCGCAAATGCTTGTAGATCGGCTATTTTCAGCAAAGATATTTGGAGTACAGGGGGAAAAGGAGCATAGTATCCTGCCCTGGGGGCGAAGTATACTGTAGGCTTCAAATGGTTAAAGCCACAAAATGAGAGCATCAGAACCTGGCGACTTCACACCGTCAGTGCAACAATCAGCCCAGCACCCCACACCTCCTTACAGCAGGAACACCAATCTCCCCACGCATGCATCACCGCTAAACCATTAGTATTATGTCCTATTCAGTCTCCACCAGCCATCATAAATGCCATGAGCCCTGGGTACTGGAAGCGCTTTGCATTTGACCCTAACCCCTGAAGATTTATAATCCCACAGGGGAGGGGGGGGGCTGGAATAGGGAGACATTGATACCAATGATAGCAAGACCTCAGGGCCAGCTGACCTTCCACAAGGTCATTGGCTGGGAATGGATTGACATTCTGGTACTATGTGTGAATGCTCGCCTAGGTGTTCACGTAGACCATTATCGGTTGTCCTATTGTTAAAATAGAGTCTGGGAGAAGTGTTATCACCTTATAGGTGAGACTAACGGACAAGGCTGCACATCATTTTGGAAAGACTCCTTAACCATTTTCTCTATTGTTTTTCCAACGGTGCCGGCCAGCAAGCCGCGAGCTTACAATTAAGCTATGTTACCTGATCGGGGTGTGCTTTATCGTGATTATTGGTATGACAGTGATGCCGACAGGAACGAGGCACTTGCACATCTTTATCCTCATTCATCTTTACCTATTTCATAGAGTCTAAGACACTTTGAACATGGTGTCCCTATTTTGTGCAAGTGATTATAAGCAAAGGTTTACACGCATTTTCAGAAGAAGATTTTTTTTTCTCGAAAATAGGCGATCTGCAAGCTCACAACACGTCTCATCATGATGCGTGAGCTTGTAGATTGGCTATTTTCACCGTGCAACACCATCGTACAACAAAGTATAAAATAGGGCTTAAGTGGTTAAGAATCTCAGATGAGTTGACCCTAACCTCCACATTACCTCCATCACTTTCTGTGACAACACACAAGTCCATGAGACAAAGAAAAAAGCCGAGAGGAGACCCTGCAGGTTGCCCCCGGCCTCTGTCATCCGCCTCAATTCCACCTTGCCTATCCATTTCAACCCAAATGATTGCTGGGAGACTGTACAGCTGTATAGCCCCTCTATTAGATCTGTCACACTCTGTTCCACCTGCCCACTTGCTTCCCAGGCTTTTGTACCACTCTGTAATCAGCTTGTCCACTGGTACCTAACGATAGATGGCTAGAAAGCGACAGTGAGAGAGTGTGAGAGGGAGATAGAGAAAAGGGCCATTGTTCGAAGGATGGACACGAAATGGATACCTTAGTGACTTCTATCTAACAAGACCTGGCAGGTTTTAAGGGCATGGCTGTGTTTAAGAAGAGAGAGGAAAAATAGAGCCTTTAGAAATGTATCTACTGTATGCAGTGTATGCCATGTCCTGCTATGCTAAAAGCATTTATTTTCTATCTTGTTATAGTATATGTAGTAGTCTGAGGTATTGTAAAGTGTTACCACACAGGCCTGCTATGATTGCTATCACAAATCCACTGACAAAATGTTGCACTGGTGAGTGCTGTGAAATGTATATACAGTACAGGAAATATCAAATATGCATTACATAATTTGTTTCTTTAGCTGAATTGCCTTAAAAGCCACTTCTGTGACCCAAGATAGAACTGTGTGGGAATGGAACAGTGAATTCGTTTTTTTACTACCTTCTTCAGTGTGCATTTGACAGATTGCATAGCTACAGTACTGTATGTTAAATAAAGATGTAATATAAATAGACGTACATTATCTCATTTTGATTATGGTTACTGTTTTTCAATAACCTGAAGAGCCACAAAATCGTCAACAAACATACTCCTAAAGTAATGCACAAGTACATCCAGATGGTATTTGGACACAGAGTCCAGATATCGTGGACAATTCAGTATTGATGGAATTACGGATGCATGATTATGCATACATCTAAATCATACCGGTGTTCTTCAGAATAACCTGTCCGTTACCTCAACAGGACACATGCAAATTATTCACAAACATATGCTATACTTAAAAATACGAATCAGTACTGTGACTGATGTGAACAAAATAACACTGGCTAGAATAATAAACAGTACCTTACTATACAAGTCCTTACTTTTCCATACCCTTCTCTACAAACCAACCTATTCTTCTAACCATTTCACCAGATCGACCACCAGCTCCTGTCAACGTGTCTGTCATGCACCTGCGCGCCGACTCTGCAACCGTATCCTGGGAGGTTCCAGAAGGTGATATAATCATTGGCTTCTCCATCTCACAGCAAGTGAGTAATAATAAGTCTCTACCTGCCAAACAATGAGAAATTACGACGTAATCTTCTTCTTACAAAATGGCAAGACGTCTACAAATAGACGTCTGTCTGTCTGTGTCTGTACTGAGTAATCTCGCAAACTGCTGGAACGATCAGTGCCATACGTATTGCGCACACTGCCAGTAAGCCAAGGCAGTAGGCCCACCTCCATGCATTTTTTAAATATTTAACTGAAATGCATTGAAACTGTGCGTGCGTGCGTGCGTGCGTGCGTGCGTGCGTGCGTGCGTGCGTTGTCTCGAGAACTGTCCAAAAGATCAGCTTTAAACTTGGCATGTGTACTACTGAGGACCCAAGGGAGGGCAGTGCCCAGTGGAAAGCCAGTCAGATCAGGGGTTCTCCCAAAATCTATTCTATGAATCCACAAATGGATTTGTTGGGCTGTAATAACTTATACTTAACTCCAAATACAGTCATAGGTACATCAGGACTGGTATCAAGTCTGAAAACCACATGGGAGTCACGCTTTTTTTGTTTTACCGCGTCTTGGTTGTCCCTCGAGAAAGTGATGTAATTTCTATATTGCTTTTAGACATTTACAGTAATGGTGTCATTAAGCCTTGCTCATATCCTTCTGATGATTTTGGCAACCACCAGTCCTAGCCCGAAGGCAGTATGAGGAAACATACCTGATATGTATTTCTTATTAGTCACTGTTTATTGTCTGACGGAACATTTGGGGAAAATGCCTCAGGGCAAATGAAAAGAGAATTTAATTAACTGTGAAATACTGTAAGTAATAACTAGTGTACTGATTTAATTCTGTGGAGGATTTGTGCACTCAGCAAATAGGCATCATCGCACTGCGTATCAGACGTTTGCTTAGTGTACTTATTTAACAAGATGCTTGTTAAATAAAGATTAGTTGTGTTGGCATTCTGGGCAAACCTACACAAATCTTAATCTTACACCAAGGCTGGAATCAAAATAAAACTCCTTGATTTGCAAACAGAAAACAAGCTTGTAATGTGAATGCCAACGTAAAGTTTTTCAGTTTAAGTGGTTTGAAATAGTGAAATGGCTCACTGAAAACTGATGATGGATGTGGATATTATGCTGTATAACTACAGTAATCATGAAGGTTCCACTTTATGGACTTCATCATTACGCCCACATTGTTCATTCTGTGACAGTAATGGACTGAACTGTATATGCTACTGTAGTAGATCTAAACCAACTCTCCCCATACATATTCATCATGGTAGCCATCTGAATTTGAGTATGGCTGGGAATTGCCTGTGTGTCTGTTTTCATCATTATGTTATTTATTGCATAAAGAGTGTAATGAGTTCTAACAGATCTCTCTGTAAAGGAGGGCTATAAAAGGTTGATAAGAAGACATCTGGCCCATTGCTGCCAAGAGTACAGAAAGCCAATGAGGGCTGCATGTAAACAACTGTGCATACCATTATGGGGAATAAATCCTGCACTTTATAGATGTTAATAGCCTAAGTAACTTCCACAAGACAAAGTATAAGACAGATGCCACAAGAATCTAATCTGTCAAACATCTCAAAAGCTATTCAATATCCAATAATGACCATACTGTGTCTGGAATAGAGGAGCAGCCAAAGTCTGAGACAAGAGGGTCTATCTAATAATTAGGCCATATTTACCCACTCTATTGATTGATTCATTTATTCTTTAAGGATTCCATTTATCAATCAATCCATCCATCCATCCAACCAACCATCCATCTGTCCATCCATCCAACCATCCATCCATTCCACTAACCCTAGCCCTCTTCCAATTCCCAGAGACAGGATGGCCACATGCAGCGGTTCATCCGGGAGGTCAACACCACCAGTCGGGCCTGCGTTCTCTGGGACCTGGATGAGGAGACAGACTACATCATCCAGGTCCAGTCTATTGGGCTGTATGGAGAAAGCCAAGCCAGCAAGAAAGTTCACTTCCGCACCCTCAAGAAGTCTGACCGCTTCCCTTCTTCTAACAGCTCCAACCAAGGTGGGTTTGGAAGCATGTTACCTTGTAAAAGAAAATAAATGCAATCCACATTTTTCAGCTTGTTTCTTTGTGTCATCACCAATTTCACTAATTTGTATCCAGTGTGAGTTCTCTCTTCTGATTGGATACATATATATAATATCCTGACCTGAAAATGCATTTTCTGTTTAATAAGGAGCTGGAGAGACTGTTACTGAACAAACACACTATAGCAGTCAACACTATCACAATATAGAGCTATTTAACACTTATTTGAACCCAAAAACATCACTTACTCTTAATATCAAATCACGCCACTCAAAATAATATACATGTCTCTAGCGATGTGAATGCACCTCAACAATCAGGAAATGTAAAATGAAGAGAATGTGGAACCTCTTGATAGTCTGTGTGATCCAAGCATATTGTAAAACAGTATTTGTTGCAACGAATGTCTTAGTTACACCAGCACTGTTGTTGTGAAGCTGTCTTTATAATAGAAGAAGTGTTTAAATTGATCAATATTGCACGCTCCTACAGTAGATGATTGACGAGCGAGTGTGAGCGAGAAGTGTATGGTCAGCACTAGATTCCGAACGTTGATAGATGGTTCAGTTGCACTCAGCAGGGATAACCAGTGTGTTTCCGAGGACCCCGTCCTCACACAGGCCGACTGTGTGAAAATATGAAATATACATGAGAACCTCAGTCTCGTGTGCAAGTAGCAGTAGATATGAAACATGTACTGTATGAAGTGTGCTGTCCTAATATCTCAACCTGAAATTCTTAATGAACTATCTTGTGTGTCCAAAGACAAACAGCATTTTAACACTTGCATATAATAATAATACCCAATTAGGAGGCAATAGGACTGTGGTACTGCCTCTTTAAGGGACTTTCTTGCCCTGAATTTAGTCTCTCACTTACTGTACTCCCAAAGGAGGTTAGAAGGAGTTCACAAATATCATATGCTGCGAAAATTATGTTTTAACTGTGCATGACCCATTTTCACAGTCAAGACATCTCTTTCTAACATTCTTGCTTACTCCCTGGCTGTGTACCGCCCCCAACAATCTCCAACAATCAAATGGTTATGTGTAGGTCTATGTGAGAGATGGTCAGGGTTTGGCTCATGGCTAGGGTCAGGTTATGCCCATCCTACCAAAGAAGTCAACATTTGTACCAGACTGAGAGGAAGTCCTTGCTGCCAAGAACCGTTCCTTTTTTATTATTCAAAATCATTTTAAAATAGTGAAAATAACTGATCTACAAGCTTGTCGCATGTCGTATCGCAACATATTGTGAACTTATACATCTATTTTCACTACTTTTCAAAATTGCTATTCTGCCCACACATGGGTGCGGCTTTGGGAAAGCGCACAGCGGATTCTAAAACCACCCGCAAAGAGCACACAGACTGCAATGGATTTGTGGAGACAGCCAGGACGCACAGCGCGCACCTCTCTACTAGGCTATTATTGTCAACAAATCTCTGTGATTCTAATTTTACTATAATCAGCAGAAGGGAGGGTGTCAATTCCTTGTGTCAATTGTATTTATACTAGAGGTTCGGGGCGCTGCGTACATCGGTACACATTATCTCTATAGTCATATGATCAAGATGGAAGTGTCCGATATTTCATATTCCATCCTAATTGGCTAACATTGGCTTCCAAAGTTTGCTGGATAGGTCCGTTTGAACCAAATGCCTCAAATCATGAACGCAACCTGCGATTTCTGTGAAATTTTGCACACACATTCCCCTAGGTCGAGGAAGAAATGCCACCCTTTTCACATTGGCCTGTTATAGCGCCACCAGCAGGTCTAATTTAGCAAAACACATTTTTGGAACAAAATGCCTCAAATCATGAATGCAGTGTCCGATTGCCATGCAAGGCCTAAGAAGAAATGGCGCCCCTTTTCACATTGGCTTATTATAGCGCCACCAGGAGGCCACAATAACCTACCTGACCTGGCGGAGACCTGTGCTCCGAGGAGCACTTTTCCCTATGTGAAATTGCTGTCGAGGGTAACACCAAGGTTTTTGACCGATGAGGAGATGTTAGAATTGAGAGTACCGAGGATGGTGGTGGTTTGGGCAGTACCATGGTCAACAAAATATTATTTCCGTTTTGCTATCGTTGAGATTTAAAAAATGTATGGCCATCCAGGTTTTGACTTCTTTTAGGCAGTTGAGAAGCAGCTGAAGTCTTTGTGTTGACTGTGAGGGGAAGGTAAATTTGGACATTGTCCGCATAGCAGTGGAAAGCAATATTGTATTTGGCAAAAATGGAACCTAGGGGCAGCATGTATAGGAGAAACAGGATAGGCCCCAGGATTGAGCCTTGAGGAACTCCAGATGTAAGGGGGGCCGCGGGGGATGATAATTCCCCTAGCTGAACAGAGAAGGATCTGTCAGTGAGGTATAGGACCGGAACCAGGCTAAGGCAGCACCAGTAATGCCAACATGGTGTTCCAGTCGGGAGAGCAGAATTTCATGGTGTACAGTGTCGAACGCGGCTGAAAGGTCAAGGAGCACCAGGACAGTCATGTGATGCAGTTGGACTGGCAGGTAGTAGGCCGCAGGTGCATGACCACCTCAGGGAGTGAGGGGAGAGAAACAGGGTCGAAATGAGAGAGGGTGGCGATGGGCGGGCATGGGGGAGGGGCTGGATCTGGGGCGGTGATGGAGTGCATTGACCTAAGATCAGAAATTCTGTCAATAAAAAATGCTTGAAACTTAGTGCAGAGGGAAAGAGAGATGGGGTGATAGGAGGGGCATCACGGGGGTTAGCGAGTTGAAAATATTGAAAAGAACCTGGGGTTTGTTACTGTTCTTAGTGACCAGGTCGGCTTTTACTGCTCTGTGATAAGCAGTGAGGGAGGTGCGTAAGACTTATACTGTACCCTCGCCTGGATTTTTAATGCTTTCAAGCATATTGACATTCAAAAATGAGCTAGAGTATAGACCAGCACAGACGATAAGTGCATGTAGCCTGAAGCCCCCTCTCTGCAGCTTCTCCCAGAGGGCCTCACCATGTCTCTCAAAGGTTTATTTTCTCCAACCATCCAATTCATTATTGACAGTGTCTTCACGCATGGCTACAGACAGGCTCTCTAACTCTATACAACTCTACACGTATATATCACTTTGGGGTGCCTAATCAGGATTCTGACACACACTCTAAAACACTTCAGATTCAGTGTCTGAGCTCAATTGAGAATGGATTCAGCAGCAAACGAGAAGAGTGAGAAAGAGGTATCAACTGTGCAGTGTATTACAGTGTCACAATACTAGATTTCAGAACTTCAGAAGCAATCATTTGGGTTATGATTCTCAATTTTTGGTTCAGCCCTGAAAATAGGATAAATCAATTAAAAGGACTTTAACAGTGACACCCCAGGTCTAAACACTGGACCTACTTGAGATACTTGTTTTCCTTCATGATTTATACATTGCAGCCAAAGTTCCTAATATGGGAAGTGCTGATGCTAGTGAATCATGTTTCTCTTCAGCTGACTCAGATTTGGTAGCATTAGTTTAGTTGGCATGATCAGCAAAAGTGAGAGGAGAGACTGATTCACAATCAACCTCTAAACTGATTACTGTATGCATTCCATTTTGGTATTAAAGCATGCCTTCTGTCAATGAGATTATGTATATATTGATGCACTTCTAAACAAAATAAATTTAAGCAAAGGGCGAAGAAAATAAAAACGAGGGATTCAGTTAATACAAGTAAGACAGAACATTCACACAATGTGACTAGAAAGTGATTAAATAACCCAGTCATGGCACATTTAGAATGATTCATTGGTTCTCAGTCTCTTTCTACATTTGTAGACTCATAAAACTAAAGATTTACTATATCAGGTCTTGGGAGCCCTGTGAGTCATCCAAGTGGGTCAGAAGAACAGCAGAGTCGCAGTTTATGGGCTTCATTACCTGAAGTGTGTTTTTGGGATCTAGTGAGTAAACAATCAGTGTCAACTTTCCACAAATCTATCTTTACAACGTAAAAGCACAATGTCTGCACTAAGTAATAGGTGAGCTAACCAGTAGCAATAACACCTTATGAAACTGATAAAGTACCTGGGGATAGGCTAGAGCAGGGGTTCCCAAACAGTGCACACATTTTGTGACAACGACACATTATTACAGTATACTGTAACCAGTATAATACAGCTATACAAAAAGCTACAGTATACAAAAACTAGGCCTTAGTATAGAGCCCTTGGGAATCTGGTCAACTAAGTATAAAGGTTTAAGTCATTAATTTACTATAGCAGTACAGTGTGACCACTCGTTTCCCAATACAGAGGCAAATTCTATAGTCTAAAAATATATTTTAACCACTTTCAACCTGGCGTCCCACTCCAATTTTTTAAATTCACAAATTTGTGAAAACAGTTCACATCACACTGCGCTAGTTTAGCTATTATTATTTATTTGTTTGTGGAAGTATGAAATGGGGCGTAAGTGCTTAAACTATTTATTTGGCTGTAGTAAATAAAATAAATACTTTTACAGATAAGAGTAATAACGTGGTTATTTTTCACAGATATGAATGCAGTTGTGTCTTGAGATTTTAACTTGTCCATTGGTGTGCCTTGGGCACAAAAAGAGACATGACATCCAGAGGTTATACCATTTCTTCTGGCACATTATTGTATCACTTGTTCACAAATGCAGTGGGTCCATGGAACCATCCACTTGGACTTCTGAATACCAGAAGGTCTTATTATCAGATCACCTAATCAGATACGTAGACTCTTTGGAATAGTTGTTTGGAATACAATGCTCCCTCAGCGCCCAATGCCATTAGGTGACAGCTCACAACTTGAACTAAGTGTTGCATTTTATGTGTGGCTGCCAACTAACGGCCACAGGGCCCTAAAAAGCTTTTTTTTTATATCTACCTTTGTTTCACCTTTTAGATCCTGTGTTACACCGAGGCTCTCACAATTTAAAGTAAATTAATTTGCAGGGTCTCTGAGATCAAAATGAGCTATAGCTACTCAATCAATAGGGCTGTTATTCCCCTCACTGCAATACTCTTTCATCAAACACAATTACATATCTGAGCATAATGCAGATTCATTTATACATGCATAGTACAGGACAATTTTAATTTAAATAGGATATTGGTGCTTTGTCAGGAATAAATCAATATATATTTTCAAAGACTGGTTCAATATCATTAGTTCCCTGCAAAGCTTTTCATTAGAATGTTTGCATGTGATTTGTGTGCCCTTCAAAAGTAAGGGAGGGTTTGCTGGGCTCTCAGAACAGGCCCCAGGATAGCTGGGGGAACCACAAGAGTGATGTTTTATTTATAGCACGGCTGTCTTTCACTTTGGAAACATGCGACAATGATGCAACTAAAAGTAGGTCAGGCATAAACATCAGATTTGAACTGGTCATACAGTACACATTAAAGTATTTTGAGTAATGTCTTTGTATTTACAAAGTGAGAATAGGTTGAGGATCTCAAAGAAATGACAGAGACACTCTAATCTAGAGTGATTTACAAAGTGCAAGGTCAGAGTAGGGGCCATCAACTTTTGTCAACCAAAAACAGGGTAAAGTCTAAAACACAATGGCTGCAAACGGTGCGTGTCAAAACAGGCACCCCTATTATTGTCTATGTACAACCTCCACACTGGCAACACTAGACGCGTTGACGCCCAGCCCGGTGTTCCTTTACGCCACTGCACTTCACACACGTCAATACCGCGTCACTGCACTGGCGGTGTGAAATGGCCTTAAATGGGTGAGGAATTGGAATGCTAAGAAAACACTCCAAATTACCTCCTTGTACTGTATGTGAAGAGAAAAGGTACTTTATTTTACTTCCGCTCACTGGGATTTGGGATAAAATGGGCAGATAATTACTGGGATTAGACTTGGTCTGGTTAGTTCCAAATGGCCTTCCTGAACATTACTTCTTCTACCCTAGGACAGCATTACAGCAACACTGTAAGAAGTTGTAATCATCACTTATGATAAATGTCTCCTTATGCTGTGTATAACATTGATAATGCGTTGTAATGTGTGATCCACCATTGTTGCATCAACAGCACCCCAGATAGTATGGTATTTCATTAATAATTCAACAGCAAAGTCAAAGGCATGAATGTCTTAGGCTGTTAAACACAACTGGAAATGTGGTCCCCTTAGACACAATTACTGTGCAATACTTCAAAGGAATGACAGGTTCACTAATCCTATGCTGAGTCTAAACCTTGCTGCTTTTTATCAGGAAGAAAGTTAACAGAATCACAAAGCTACGCTCAATGCGCTGGCACTCAAAAGGCACTCTTTTTTCCATGTTTCTCCAAATATACTCATTATGACAATTCCCAATTTTCCCCACACACGTCAAGTCCCTGTCACTGCTAACCC
The DNA here is from genome assembly GCF_963454915.1 of Gymnoscopelus microlampas. NCBI lineage: Eukaryota > Metazoa > Chordata > Actinopteri > Myctophiformes > Myctophidae > Gymnoscopelus > Gymnoscopelus microlampas. The sequence continues at coordinate 27,436,462 of NC_139953.1, forward strand.
CTACAGTCGGTCATGTTGGAGGATACACATGAAGTTGTCAGTCGCTTCTTTTCCACTTGACAGTGAGGAGCACTGGGAGGCATACACATGCTAGCCAAGCTAGTTCTTCTCCTTGCCGAAGACGAAGCCTGACCAACCAGTAGGAGTCGCTAGTGCAGCATCAGAGACCGCCATCCCCCAGCTTCCCACCCTCGAACACAGACAGTTGTGTATAATGGAGCATTCGGCCAAGCCAGATGCACCGTGGAGGATTCAAACCCCTAGTCTCTATTAAATTATGATATATTTATTCAATGCATCATCTACAAACAGTATAAGATAATGGTGTCATATAGGCTCAGTGCTCATACCGGGGGCGACAAATCCACTTTCCAGACACAGATATAGAAAACATAATAAATCAGAGGATGAAACTGTACAGTATAAAGGGTATAACAAAATTTGCCATGAACACACAGACAAAGGTAACCGACTGATATTGTGTTACCATGCTATTGATTACAACATACTTCATATTATAACTAGGAGAACAAAGAGAGATAAATGAATCAGCGGATGAATTGTTTCAGTGGTACCAATTAAGAGCAGCTGGGGTATTACTACAGTGCAAGGCCTTGCTGCACAGTTCACAATCCCAAAGAGTGCCATGGGAAATCTGGGCAAGGCTGACTAATTATCATATACTTTCCTTTGGAAACTGTTGAGCACAATGCACTGCAACTTCTCATTGAGAGACTGAATGCATAATGTGAAATATGTAGGGTACTTCATCAGCACACACTTACTGTAGGTCAGGTCATTTGTTAATTCCTTTGGCTCTCTCTGGGGAACAAAACGTTGCTCTTAAACCTTGCTCTTAAATGTAGGTTAGCATTTGATTATCTAGACTAGAGAACCAAATGAAAAAAGAATATTTAGCTTTTCCAATAACTATGGGTTATGGACAATAATGTATTTGAAATGGGTTGTGGTTGGGAAATGACAAAGGATCAGCATGACATTCCTCTTATAATGATAGAGAATGTTGTAGAGACAGAAAAGAGTAACGCTCAGTAATTCACACCAGCAGTGCCACGGCACTGGCATGTTTTGATTGAGCATTGAGTTTCATTCCAAAGGCTACGGAGACGAGCGTCGACACTTTAGCATTGGAAAGCTCAACAGCAAAAAGTAGCTTCAAAGTTCAGAAAACCTCAACTTTATAATATATTTTATTATGTATTTACTGCAAGATTAACACGTAATGTAAACAACCCACGTTTCAAAGAACAAAATACCTGTGCCATTATTAAAAAGCTACAATATTGTGCATTTAAAACAGAAAACAAGTGGACATTTCAGCCTGAGGGCAGCACTAGAGAAAAGGTCTAAAAAGGTGCCAATGTGTCCATTAGAAGATGATCATTACTCATTGCTTCCACAATGACTTCCTCTCTTTGTGACTCATACAATAAATTCTTCTAATACAACAACAATCCCCCAATAACCCAAGAAGTGGACCCCGTCTTGGTAATTGTAATCGCACAAAGGGAGAGCTGACGCTCTGGTATTCAGGGCCAATGCCTTGATGAGTTTCTACACTAAAAGAGTATAGCAATTGGGAAGAGTGGAGCTCTGGAAGAGTTCCATCCTTACAGGTTAAAAGATGGTTTCGGAGGAGGAGTTAGGCTCATCGTCAATCCTCTTAAAGAAGGATTACTCATTGGTTTGTGGACACGACTTCCTCCTCCAGCAGATTCTGAAAAAATGGCATAATGCTCGCATCAGGTAAACACATTGTTGCTGCCCTTTGCTGACAGGGCAAAGTAATGGAGATTGATACATTCGGGATGTTTGATGGCTCCTTTGTGAGTGATAGAGAAGTTTAAAGAGAAATTACATTGTCTTTAGATCTGAGCTGCCATGATATTTTCAATCGTTTAGCATATGAATATCATTTTTCTCTTTCTTCTTCCTTTCAAACAGTCTTTCAAGTCTGTGTATGTAGCATGTTTTTGTCATTTTATTACAGTCACTGTCCTCTTATGATTGCACATTGGTTAGGTATAACAGTAAGCAGTAGATTACACAGATTATGCTATGAATACACGCAAAATATTAGGGTTTAAAATATGTATTCTCTCTCTCTTTCTCTCTGAGATGATCCCACGGTGGAGGGACTGGATAGGTCCAGACATCTACAAACAGGGGAGATGATCATCATTGTGGTGGTTTTGCTCATGTGGGCAGGTATGTTTGTAATTTGTTAGTTCATGTACATTTATGCTAATGATTAACCACATGAAACCTAGCGTCCATATTCTAGGGCGAACATCATATATTCAAATTGCCTATTGAGTTGACGGTGGGAGGACGTCACAAACGGAACATCCGGACTTGCGAGGCGCACCGTTGCCCTGATCCACACCGAACATGGCACAAACACTGTTCAGAGGTCTGCCATGAGAACAGGGGCCACACGTCAGGGGTCACAGATGGCCACAGGCACACCGTTGCTCCGATCCGCACCAAACTTGTCGCAAACACTGTTCAGGGGTCTGGCATGAGAATACACACCACACACAAAGCCTAAATTGCACACATATGGGGCACTACAACAGTGTTACAGCAATGTTTATCACTTCAAATGGCCATAACTTGGTGACCATTGCTCTGATCAGCCCAATATACAGTAGGACTAGATTTGAAGGCAACATAGCAGCCTGAAAATCTAGTTTGGTGAAAATAGCAGATCTAGAAGCTCACAATGCATCACAATGCTCATGTTGTGAGCATGTACATTGGCTTTTTTCAGCGACGAGATTTCGAATAGAGGGAAAAGGATGGGGGAGGGGAAAGTACAGACCCGTGGGGGACCCTGGTCAACCAAGTATATACTGTAGGATTGAAGTGGTTATGGAATAAGATTGGTTGCCAGTTACTGTACAGAAATAGTTACATGGGTGCTAGAACATATTTATAATAAAATGTCAAAGCACATACAGTACTGACATGGTTAGTCCAAACACCCTGCACAACACACAAGAGACACTGGCCATTTCACATCACTGCACGCGATGTCTAGAGTACATAAAATATTAACCAAATGGACCCTAGGGTCCCTATTCTGGGCATGTGATAACAAGCAAAAATAGCATATCTACAAGCACACATGCATAGGATATCTACAAGCACACATGCAATTATGTACGGTGTGTGTGTGTGTGTGTGTGTGTGTGTGTGTGTGTGTGTGTGTGTGTGTGTGTGTGTGTGTGTGTGTGTGTGTGTGTGTGTGTGTGTGTGTGTGTGTGTGTGTGTGCACAGTATATACTGCTATTCTCATGGGATGGTATAAAACTTCAAGTCCTTCCTTTAAAAAATGCCGGAAAGGCCCAAAGAATATTTCAGGGCATTGATTACACCGTCTACTTTGGTGTGGTTAGATTCTCACACAAGAGTGATATGCTTAGTAGTTTTCAATAGGAAATTGAAGAAAAGCAAGTATCTAGGCTGCGCTGGTGTGGCATACCAAGTGAGAGGAGACCTCCACTTTGTGAGTTTCTCAATAGAAGAGAACACTGTTATATAAGCCAAGCAAAAGGCTAGTACAAACACAACAGCAGACTTCTTTGTTGAACCTCGGTGAAGTTTCTGTGTCATGTTTGGACACCAACTCGTGGGCTGTTGCTAACTAACAAACACACAAAATTCCCTTGTTGGCCTTGTTGTTAGAGTGTTCGCCCGGCAATTGGGAAGTCTGGGTTCAGTCCCCCCCTGGGTCATACCAAAGACTATAAAAATGGGACCCAATGCAATGCCTCCGTGCTTGGCACTCTGCATCAAGGATTGGATTGGGGGAAGTCCCTGAGACATACTAGCGTCATGTGTACTTGTTCATCATGGCTGGGGGATGTACTTGTACCTCAAGCCACCTCACGCTACAGAAACAGGAGATGGGCAGCCTCCGTATGGGCCACATGGCTCAGGAATCCTTGGTTCCCAAGGCTACTTACTACTACTATCGAAACAGACAATCGCCGACTTAGGTTAATCAAATAATTTAGAAGGTTTTTGTGGGGTATGTACTTTGTGTTTTTTTTCTTTCTTGTCAACAAATCTACACAGAAAAATTATAATACATTTGTTATATTCGACTAACTCGATTAGTCACTTAATCCCTGTATTATACTTGGTAGCATGAACAGCTGTACAAGCTCACAAGTCAACGCGATCCGTTGTAAACTTGTAGATCTACTATTTCCACAAAAAAGTTAATCGTAATCAAGGTACAGTAACTTGAAATAATCCTTAAAAAATAATCTGAGAGATTCATGTTGCACATATTCCAGCTAATTTCACACCGTAATTGTCCTTGTGCTAACATCAATTAATTGACAGCTTAATCATTAACTCCCTGAATTACTTAACTGGATAGCTAGTTATTAATCCAGTGCAGTATCCTTTACACTACAGAATAGTCATATAGCAAACTCATTTTGACAGAAAAAATAATCTGACAACTTTGATGTACGAACTTTGAATATGACCCAGAAATGTTTTTGGCAGTGTTGCTACAGTACTATGGGGGGGAGATATCACATCAATCCCTTAGTCTATGCCCTTCAGCTCTCCATTCATGAGGTGACTTGCCCTCCCTCTGAGGACCTGTGTAGATTAAATAAGTGCTGAGGCACTATGAGAACTGCCATATCTGACAGACCAGACCTCCCAGCGACTGGGTGTCCTGCCCCTGGGCTGTAGACTGAGGTCCTAAATAGTAGGAACCAGAAGCGTGGGAGGTGGGTAGAAAGAAAAACACAGCATGCTGTAAGGGGTGAAAGAAAGAGCGAGATAAAGAATAGAAAGAGTATGACTTAACCACATGAACCCTAGTGTCATTTGGCGAAAATAGCAGATTTACAAACTCACATTGTGAAGTTGTGGATCCGCTATTTACTGCGATTTTATGTAGAGGGAAAAAGAAGGGGTCCTTGCATAGACCCTTGGTGGCCTCCTGTCAACAAAGTATATAAGGATTTAAGTGGTTATGGAGCTCTAAGATGTAGCTCATTACCTGTGTCAGTTCAATCGGCAATATACAGTAGTTTATAGATACTTAATGAATTAGTAATACAGTATCACAGATGGGTTTTGCATGCGTTTGGAATAAACAGCTAACACCTTCTTAAATATTCATTGAAATGAAAATTGAATGCCACTCTTATCGCTTCCGTAATGGAAAGCTAATTCAGTCCTTGGCTTCCACTTCCAACATAAAATGTTATCTATTGCCGTTTGTTCTCTCTATAAAATGTTACGGATTACCTTCTATCACAAGAAGTAAAGCATCTAGAAAAGGACTTGATTCCTGAACTCCTGAAAAAAGATAAGACGATAAAATGTCATGTAATATGAAACCTTTACAATAATTACATTATGCTATTATTATAAACTAAATCCAGGATCTATCACTTTATTGATGCCAACATGCATCTGCCAATGGCACCAGATCTTAAGCTGAGTGAGTTTATTAGATGGCACAGAATCCCCAAGAATTACATAGCTGAGGAGGTGGAATGGGAAATCATGACAGATGCTTTCTGTTTACACCATGGCTTGTAATGCTTCGCCTCAGGATATAACTATCTCACCATCTTGTTTGGACGAGAAGCATGGTGCTTGGAACTAAATCCAATCAAGATGCTAAATGACAATTTGAATATGAAATAGGCTACTTAACTCATTCACTGCCAGAATTATTTCTGGCCCGTTTGAACACCGCCAAGATTTTTAATTGAAAATAAAAAAGTACTCAGGAGCCGAGATACAGAATTTTGAAGTTTTAAGTTAACAAGGAAGTGGATGGGAGTCTATATCTTCGAAAAATCATATCTCCTCGGCCTTGGTCGTAAAAAAAAAAAAAAGTCGTTTTAGTCGTTCTTGGCAGGCATGGCTTATGGACAGAAGTCGTTTTAGTCGTTCTAGGCAGAGAATGAGTTAACATTCCAATATACATTAACACCGGGTGTCTGGTGATTAGTTGATTATTATGAATGTATATTGGTCCCCGTTCTAGCACTTTACTATAGGCTACCACTTTATGGAGAAGGACCAATAATGATCTCATACTATTACTGTAAGTTAAAAATTGCAATGAAGCAAGCAAGCTAATAGCTCCGACGGAACCTCTCCCTCCGCTGTATAGCTCCGAGATGAGGTTCCTCGTTTCCCTCTGCCGTTTGAGCAGGACATTGTCGCACATTTTCCACTTTACATGTTTCTTACCCCTTTCTGCACATCGTATCCAAAAAGTAAAGCTTTTCCGCCATTCTCTTAGATGTTTTAAGTTCTAGCGCACCATAAAAGCTATCTAACGAGTTGAAGAAAGTATTTAATTTGCCTCGGTCCTCATCCGGTTACATGTTTTTAAGACAGTAGAGATAACATTACTGATTCCCCTACTGGTCAAATGTTGAATTGCATCTTCTAATGCAACATATTATGGAGCCGGCTGAGGACCGAGGCAAATTAAATAGTACTGCCAAGTACCTGCATCTAACACACTGGAAATACTGTAGCAAGCGATGTGGAGAATTTCCAACCCAGCAAGCTTAGAGATAACGACGCGTGCATCAAACCCCGCTGGGAACTGAATTCCATTATCCAACATATTATATATGGGCTTTCAATGTGCTCAGTCAGAGTAAGACAGGTCTCTGAGTGACAGGTGCCAACATATGAATGACATCCTGACACTCTGTGTGTGTGTGTGTGTGTGTGTGTGTGTGTGTGTGTGTGTGTGTGTGTGTGTGTGTGTGTGTGTGTGTGTGTGTGTGTGTCTCTCGCCTCCTGGCAGCTGTCATTGCCCTGTTCTGCAGACAGTATGACATCATAAAGGACAATGACTCTAGTAACAGCAAGGAGAAGGCCAAGCCGTCTTCAGAGAGGAGCACACCGGAGCACCACAGTGGAGGAAGCGTAAGTGTGACTCCTCTGAAACCATGCATGGTTCTAAGCCACGGCACCTGAGCTAATTCAAGAGGAAGCAACAGGTTCCTTTTTTGCCATTAAAAAGTCCTTTACATTCAGTGGTACTGTATGCGTGTGCATAGGGAGTCACTCAGAGAAAATACAGTCCAGTAGACCCAGTCACCCACATTGTGGGAGGCGGAAAAAAGGATTGTATAATGGTAAATGGTGCATTTATATAGCGCTTTTATCCAAAGCGCTTTACATAGATTGTGCATTACATGCACCCATTCACACACACATTCATACACCGATGGCAGAGGAAACCATGCAAGGCACCAACCTGCTCATCGGGAGCAATTAGGGGTTCAGCCGCAGCGTCTTTCCTCAAGGACACTTCGACATTAACTCTGGGGGAGCCCGGGATCGAACTGGGAACCTAGCGGTTGCGGTATACTTGAGAGAGCGTGGCCACCATCCAAGTTCTCCCAGTAGCTGAGGTGCTGCCGGGAGAAGCATTCCACCGTCGGCCCCAGGCCTTCATGGCCTCCCAAATGCAGGCCAGCAAAGTAAGTAGTGATCAAAATCCAAGACTGGGTGCTTTAATGCAGGTAACATACTATAGGTAAAAAGGTTCAATGAGGAGATTATGTGCACATCTAGTACCTGGTTAGTCCAGATGCTGGATATCAAAGCAGGAATCAATCGAATAGTTAAAACATCCACACCCTGGTTAAAGCTCCCAAATAATTGTATTACTGCCACATAGTTTCAATCATGTAGGTCTTCATCAGCCAAATGTTTTCCTGACAAACAAAGGAACATATTTATACAAAAGTCAAGTCAATCACAGGGAAAGTTCCTGTCTCTCCACCCCTCAAAGCATGGGCATGCATGGGCAGAAAATAGTGAAGTTTTAGGTCATATTTGACATTGACGTTAGAGTTGTCAGGTCAAAAGATGAAAATATACAGCAAACATTACTCTCTAGGTCGTCCTCAGACGAGCCCTCCATCGTTGCTTCCAGTCATCCCGGTTCTCCATACATCCGGCCAGCTCGTCTGTGCTTGCGCTCCTGCGTCTTTCTTGAGTACATCCACATATGTTAGTGCGGGACGTCCTCGAGACCGGTGCCCATGTGTTGGTTCCCACAGCACCAGTTTGCTGGCTGGCAGCTCCTGGTGTCTTTGGCAGTGTCCTGCTAGTCTCATTCTCCTGGCAGCTACTTTATCGCTCACCCTTGGTATTCCCTCATATAGGGTCTTGTTGGTGACATGTACATTCCTGTCGATGTTAAGTACTGCACGCAACATTCTGGTGTAGCACCCGTCCAGAGACTTCTGTAGGGTTGGCTTCAGGGTCCAGCATTCACTGCCATACAGGAGAACAGACTCTACCGTTGCAAAGAAGAAGCTGAGTTTGATTTGTCGGGGGAGGATGGAGTTCCATACACTAGTCATGCCATTCAGGGCCTTCCATGCAAGTGCCTTCCTCACTTTAAGATCTTGCTCGGTGGAGTTGACCCATGAGCCCAGGTACTTGAAGTCATTCACTTCCTTCAGCACGGTGCCTCCTGCTGTTGTCAGGGGTGGGTGTTCCGGTAAGTTATAGGTGATAACCTCGGTTTTCTTGGCATTTATTCCAAGGCCAACCTTGGAACACTCTAGCTCCACTCTGTTTAGAAGTTCCTGTGCTTGTTCCACACTGTCGGAGAGCAGGCCGATGTCGTCCGCATAGTCCAGGTCTGTCAAGACCACTGTGGGGTGTCGTCTTGACCTCCTTGGAGTTAATGTGAATCCAAGATCCTGCTCTCGTCCGCTGATGGCCTTCCTGAGCGCATAATCCAGGACTATGATGAAGAGAAAGGGGGCTAGGGTGTCCCCTTGCATTACACCAGCCAGGATGTCAAACTCCTCACTGTTGCCATCTGGGGTCACCACCTTGGCCTTTGTTCCTGCATACATGGTCTCTATAGCCCGGAGAAGGTTGGGAGGTACACCATAAGCCTCAAGGATCTTCACCATTGTGCCTCTATGGATTGAATCAAACGCCTTTTTGAAATCGATGAAGCACAGTACTGCTGCCAGGTTATCCCTTTTCACCTCCTCAATCATTCGCCTCAATGCCAAGATCTGGGCTACGGTTGTTCTCCCCTCCCGAAAGCCATTTTGGTTTTCCCTCAGGTGAGGGTCGATGGCAGGCCGTATCCTGTTCAGTATCATTCGATTGAAGACCTTTGCAGTGATACATGTCAGGCTGATGCCTCGGTAGTTGTCTGGCCTTGAGAGGTCTCCGGCTTTGGGCACCGGGATGATGTTGGAGAGAGACCACGTTTCAGGCTGCTTGTTATGCAGTAGAGCAAGGTTGCAAAACTCTAGTATGAGGTCATCGAGATCACAGTTCTTTAAGACCTCTGGGGGTATGCCATCCGGCCCAGCACTTTTTCCCTCTCTCACTGTGGATTTCGCTCTGGCAAGCTCACTGGCTGTGAAGGGACCATCGTTGATGTTCAGGTGCTTGAGGAAGACTTGTATATTTTCCTCTGCTCTGCCTGCCGATGTGCCTAGCAGTCTTTGGAAGTGGCTGAACCAAGTCGCCACCCTCTCCTCTGGACTGTGTCCCTCCACCTGTCCCTCCTTAGACCTCTTCCGCCCAGTCATCTCATTGATAACCCTCCAGGCCTCCCCATACTGCTTTTCGCCTACTGACCCCCCTGACAGAATGACTGATTAATGAACCATGACTCACAATGAGCCCACTGATGATCAAGGTTTATTATGACACAACAGAGATTTAGGTTATTGTTTAAAAACATACAACCCCTCCAAACTGTGTGCCTGTATTCATATAAGATGTATTTTTTGCTACATCAGTTGATCTTTGTTTGAACATGTATGTTCTGGTGGTACTCAGGTAGCTCACCTGGCACAGTGAAAGATTTAGCCAAACTCAGTCTTTTGTACAGCCAGCCCGGGTTCGAATCCAACCCGAGGCCCTTTTGCTGCATGTCGCACTCTCTCCTGGCATTTCTCTCTCACTCACTGTCACTGTCAAATGAAGCAGAAAATGCCCCCAAACATATCATACTGTGTAACATTGGCGACATGGCGTTTGTCTATCTGCTGCAAAAGAGTCCTATAGCGCCTGATGATATTTTGGAACGCAACACGTTGGCACATTATCTGTGCCTTCGTCATTTTGGAGCGAGTGTCAGGGGGAGACACTCGCGAATTGTATAAAAAAATAACTTGTGTATAATTGAAAAAGTTACACAGCGTTAAATCTATGGTGGTTCTATCAGTTCTCCTCTTCATTTGAGCCATTCATTGATTGCCATTTAACTCGAGGCTTGTGTTATAAAAAAATGTATTATTCAATGCATGCACTGTCTTGAATTCATTACATTTTAACTAAAATACTGAGTCAGCAACAAAAATGGTGCTTACTCTGGGCATTAAAGTTATCCCTCTAAAACAATGACCTATGAAAATATTATGGATTTATTTTTACGTAAATCCGGGGTGGTATTGTAGGGGGAGCAAAGGGATGTACGCACACTTCTAGAAATAGGATTTCGCTTTTCATCAGTTAATTGTCTCCGCCAGGCCGAAAGGCATGGCGAGAGAGTATGTTTTACCCCCTGTCCGTCCGTCCGTCCGTCCGTGTGTGTGTGTCCTGTCCGTGTGTTACCAGCTAATCTCCGGCACCGTTGGCCCGCTCGCTGCGAAACTGTGCACACACACTCCCTGGATGCCAATTCAGAACCTCTGCCCGAAATGGGCCTGTTATAGCGCCACCAGGAGGCCGATTTGTGCAAAACATTTTTTTTTTACAAATTTTATCCAAACGTCATGCAAATTGGTACAGTATCTCTATAGTCATGTGATCAACCCGGATCTGTCCGATTTCCCATATTCCATCCTGATTGGCTAAGGTTGGTTCCAAAGTTTGCAGGATTGGTCCGTTTTGAACAAAATGCCTCAAATCATGAACGCAGCTTGCAATTTCCGTAAAATTTCACATGCACATTCCCACTAGGCCGAGGAAGAAATGCCAACCATTTCACATTGGCCTGTTATAGCGCCACCAGCAGGTCTAATTTAGCAAAACACATTTTTGGCCTCAAATGCCTCAAATCATGAATGCAGTGTCCGATTGCCGTGAAAGGCCTAAGAAGAAATGGCACCCTTTTTACATTGGCCTATTATAGTGCCACCAGGAGGCCACAATAACGTACCTGACCTGGCGGAGACCTGTGCTCCGAGGTTCTAGTTTAGTTTGTTTTTATATGACAAGCACTACGTGCAACATAGTACAACAACCTGAAACAACGCATAAAAGATAAAACCATGGTATGTCCGTCCAGATCCTACAGCCCGTGGCAAAACTGCTAATAAACAATTATCACACAATACTGTGTGACCTTTGCAATTAAACAAAATGTATTTCTGATATTCCACTGGTATGTTTCACAATAACCATTCCACATAAATGTGTTTTTTGACAACTTTTCTAAACACAATTCTTTTCTCCGCAGAGTCCACGTCGGATCGACAAGCTCACGACAAGCTCACAACGTGTTGCGGCACAACCCGTTATGAGCTTTTAGATCGCCTATTTTCGGAAAAGACGTGTAGAGGGCAAAAAGGAGCAATAATAGACCCCTTGAAGACCCCAAGTGGTTAAACAAAGGAGAAAAGTAAATGCACTGTTATTGTTCACTTCTTCTGTCCTTTGCAGTTTCATCCATCTGCGCCATCAATCAACATCATCGAGGTTTGAGCTGAAGGATGCTGCAGACAAAAGACGTCTCCTTTTCTCCCCCTCCTGTGCAGTCGCTTCATTGCCAACCATTCTCACTTTATAGGAGACATTGATGGGCCAAGTCAAGCTGTTGGCTAAACTGCTGCCGTGTGTGGCATGGTTGTAAAAGCAGGTCGGCCAAGTTCATCTAGCACAGTGGATCTCAACCTGTGGGTCGGGACCCCTAGGGGGGTCCCCACATGATTTTGAGGGGGTCCCCAGACGACAGTGAAGTGACCATTAGTGACCATTACTGCATCAAAGGTAACCAACAAACTATACTATAAAAACTGGTCAAACATGGGCCAAATTGTCAAATAATATAAGAAAGACGCAAAGATTGTGAAAATAGCAGATCTATGAGCTCACAACGTCTCGCAGCGTTGTGAGCTTGTAGATCTGCTATTTTCACAATATTTATCTGTAGAACCGAGTGGGGGGTCCCCAGTTAAAATATGATTATTTTGGGGTCGCGGCCTGAAAAGGCTGAGAACCACTGATCTAGCAGAAAACCCACATGCATGCATACATTTTTCACAAACACAAATCCCCAGACCCCATACTCGCACACATGCATACAGTTGCACACTTCGCAGTACCCCCAAGGAAATCTACTGCCGCAGGGTGCATTATAAAACTGGTTCTCAGACGTTTTAATTTCAAGGACCCCCATAACTCTCAGAGTTACAGACCTGTAAGGGTCCATTTGGAACCCCGTAAAGGACCCCTGAGGGTCCCTGGACCCCACTTTGAGAACCACTGCATTACAAGATGTTAACACATAATATAACGGTGATGTCTTTGGTGCTTGATGCTTGGTATGTTTTTGCAATACATCACCATTTTCATCTCTGGGAGGCATGTCTTCCATCTCATATTTGTAATAGGCAGTGTATTTTTGATATGGTAAAAGTAGATGCTATGTCAATATTGTATGTTGTAGAGACAAATCTCCAAATTAGACAGACATACAACATGTCTGTCTGTCTGTAGACAGACATACAACATATTCTTTCTGTTCATTCACAAAACGCTAATGTACAGTCACATCACAAAGGAATGGAGCTATCTGTGTATTGCAGGCAGATTGTTAGTGGCCTACTGTACAATAAAAAGGGCAAAGGTCATTAACTTGGGGCAAAAGTCGAATGCTTTATTTTCCATCAAAAATAAACAACAAACTACTAAAATACTGAAATTCAACTGTCATTTTGTGATTAAAGTCGCATTTTGCATATACTGTATGATACAATATACAAACACATTTTCTGTGCATATACAGTACTGTTTAGGAAGAAAGATGCATGCAGGTCATTTGCCTGTAGTGTGGCAAGTAAATAATGCAAGAAATAAATATTATTGCAATACTGTGATTTTCATTCTTCTCTATGTCCTACTTTCAAACATAAACACATCCTTTTTTCATACAATGTTTCACAATACATTGGTCTTGTAAATGAAATAATGAAAATAAAGTTTCTTTTGAACAGCGTCTTGGTAGCAGTGTACAGTAACTGCACTGAAAAGGTTGGATAATTTACTCCTAAAGCAGAATGTAATAAGGATACGTATGTTGCAGCTTCAATTGTCACTTTTTGTGGTGCAGCAGTGTCTTTCAAACTATTATCCCTTTGCATGACATCCCTTCCCTGTTGAAAACCACATCATCTCTGACCTCCAAAAGTCAAAATAATCTTAAAATATAACTTTTGTTGAAACATTGTTGAAATGACAGTGCCATTGCCACAAAATGAGACAATGTGGCAAAGTGCAATGTGTTAAGAGGTGCTAATTACCCATACCAAAATCATGTTAAACAGCCAATTATAATAGCAATTAATCAGTAATTTATGAATACCTATTGCATGCTTCAATTACAGACCCAAGCCACCATAGATCAATTAGTTCTAATACAAATCCTGCTCCTGAATTAAACAAGAGCTCCATAGCCCATAGCTGAATTATGCAGTCTGTGTATTCTGCAACGTAAGAACATTAAAGTGATATCGAATTTAGGTAGAAACTTGGGTTGTATACTGTAACTACTGTACCTATAGGCATGCTTTAAGTTCAAATATTGTCTATCTGTTGCTTCTGCGCATCATCAAGAAACCAGAAGAAGTGATTCCAGTCACTCTCATTGCACGGCAAAACAAGTCTCAAAATCACACTATTGGCAAACAAAAAGGAAGTGGATTCTGCCAGTAAAACACAATTTCTGTTATTGCTCACATAACACAATGGTGACCAATCGATTAATGTGGGGGGAGAGAACTTCCATCAAGAGTAATATGACATTAAGGGTACGGTAACACCTAACTTTGATTCTGTCTATGTGGCTGTCTATTTGCAATGGTTTTCAATGGGAACGGAGCGTTTTGTTGCGGAAAGCTGCGCAATGGAAACAAACTGCTCCATTCCCATTGAAAACCATTGCCTCATATCATGCACAGAGTTCTACCAAAGTTCAACATCGCTTTAACAGATTTGGCTTCATCCTCTACTGTTGATATACTTTAAAAAAATAGTTGTTTTTATGCCATTACTGTACAGTATGTAATAGACAGGTGTTGAACATTTGCACTTGTGCTAGAACACTTAAGCAATGCATCGGATCTGTCCAATGTGATAGCGGTGCCTATATCAAATAAACATACATAAACATGTTATTTTAAGTAGAAATACACATAGCAAATAGGGCTCCACACCTTAGTAATGCGTCTGCATCATTGCTATACAGTAGGTTCTATCATCGATGGTCGACATGCATAATGGCTTCCTTTTGCCAGTGCAACTAAACAATAATAGCAGAGCCAAGTGAAATTTAGAGGTGCTCTCTGTGTATGAGAATGAAATATACAGGTGAAAAGGTGTGGCATCGATCCATCTTTTTCCTCGTTATTGTTTTTATATATGTCCCACGGGTCAGCGAAAATGTGGAGGATAACACAAAGTTAAAAGATAACTTGTTTCTATTGTGGAAAATGTGCCTGGTGTCTTCTACTGCCAAAACATCTAATGTACAGCTATCTAATCTTTGGGGTTTCACTGTTTAAATCTGGCCATGTGTCTTATATTATATAGCATTATTTGTCATTGTCTGTTCTTTCTCACTCAATTTGATTTGAATTTAAATCTATTCTCCCTGAAACACAGCGACGAACCAGTTTGTTGTAAAGTGCTCCATGAAAAATAGTGTCTTGACTCACCTAGTTCAGCATTCAGATGATGGAAGAATGACATAAGTGAAATAGGAAAGGATAACTTTACATTCATGATAACTCTCTTTTGTCTAAAGTTAATTGCATTGACCTCCCGCTTCACCATGCAGGACATTGTTTTGAACCAACGTTCAAATGGTTCAAGGTTCAATAACTTTGCATACTACTAGATATTCATTGCATGGATAATAATTGGGCCTGGAACCAGCTCAATCCCTTAACCACTTGAACCCTAGCACCTCTATTCTGGGGTACATATTCGGCGGAAATAGCAGATCTACAAGCTTGCGATTGCGTTGTGAGCCTGTAGATCGGCTATTATCTGTAAAAATATTTAGTGTAGAGCGAAAACAGCAATAGTCAACCGTCAAATAAGTACAGTATAGGGTTTAAGACCAATAGATCAAATAAACAGATAATTAACTCCACAGGGCAACACATGCCACAGTATAGATTATTGAAACTGTGAGAAACCCCCTTTAATTCCATCAAGTCTTTTGCCATCCATTCATCTGCAGTACTTGTGCTATTATCTGTATACAAGACAACACAAGATGGGATTATACAATAGCTGCTTCCTTTATGTCTGAAGCGATGTATAGTTACACCCTGCTTCAGTTCATTTCCAGACTTTGCCTTCCCTACTCACGGCTCCCTTCGTCTACCCTGAATGATGTCAATATCATGCATAATAATGCTAACAAAAAGAACAATTCCTGTTAGAGATGGCATACTTTATTTTAAGTTAAAGGCTACTCGTGACATACATTTTTCACTTGCCATAAGGTGATATGTCCTTCAAGGATCACACTGTTTGGCAATGCAATAAATCTTCCATGGCCAAGTGCAGTAGGTGAATATCAGCAGGCACAAGAGCAAACAAATATCAAAGTCAGGCTGAAATTGAGTGCTCCTTGGTTACGGTTGCTGAGCACGGTCACAGTTCCTAGGGTGCAAATATGGGAACCTGAATAAGAAAAAGGTTTCAAACCGTTTGGCATTGCAGACTTGTGGTCTCTAACATCGCTGGACAATCTGCTTTTCAGAAAACTGACAACGCAGGACACGGCCTGCAGACTTCATTTGCTTTACTCATGCTTTATTCACAGCCTGTGCTCCAGGCTAGAGCAGAGGATGTGCTTTTTCAGAAAGATCAGAGTGTATGGGGTTGACCGAAAACATAAGTATCTCTTCTATCGACGGTCAGATCAGGTAGGCCCTCTATGGGATTCAGGCATGATATGGTAACCTCTCAGTACAGTTACAATCTAGGCCTGCCCGGTCTTGTTCAGACTGCCATGAAGGTCATAGGGAAGAAAAAACACCAGTACCTTCCATCCTACTGTATATACAAGAGCAGCCTGTGCCCAGAGGAGCTCAGAGAATTGTGGCTCATTCATCCTATGTCCTCTCCTACAAGTATGAGTGTTTAACCTCTGGCAGATAATATTGAGTAACCAGGTGGTGACTCAATCATTTCAAAAACTCATTTGTGCATGTGACATAGCTTATAGACCATAGTGCCCAAAGGGACTTGGTTAGAATGTACAGGTTGTGTGTGTGTGTGTGTGTGTGTGTGTGTGTGTGTGTGTGTGTGTGTGTGTGTGTGTACACATATACATATATATATATATATATATACATATATATATATATATATATATATATATATATATATATATATATATATATATATATATATATATATATATATACATACATACATACACATGGTAGACAACACCGAGAGAGCACAGAGCACAAAAGCAAACAAAGGAATATATTAAGAGGGAGGGGTGTCAATTAATAATTAAACTTAATTATGCACCATTTTACACAATCCATACATTTGTTCAAGTATGACCTTAAGCTTATTGTATCCCACAATCCCTCTAGGCCCAGATCAAGGTGCATTCATGTGGTGGAGTTCTTATTTTTCACTCAATAAAAAAAAAGAGGTTTAGCCGCAAGACAACCCAATTTTACAAATCTCTTTTCCTTCGAGATAACCAACCTATTTTGGCTCCTAGTATAGTGTACAGTATAGGACATTTAGGAACATCAAGTTTGAGGATACTCCAATGACCAGAGGAAGATCACTGCACAACATTCCCACAGTGTACTGTATGCATCAGGATGCCTCTTTCACAGCATTTGTCTTCGAGACATTAGCATCCATGTATTACATTTGACTGGGGTCCACCCAATGTATTTGGATTCTAAATCAGACACATATTAATATTTAAGTATTCCCTATTATTTGTCGATTGGCTACCGAAAGGGGGCACCTTGTCCTCCTTGCAAAGTTGTGTTGGTCATTACAGAGCTGTAGAAAGGCTCTGAAGTTTAAACCACCATTCCTGTCAATACCCCACAACTTAATGCCAACTCTATACCCTTCTCTGTTGTATGTCAGAGGTGAGGACCCAAAAGCGAACGACAAGGCAAATAATGTAAAGTCCAGCAATTTATAAAACTAATAACAAAGGCTTATGGGAAGGTAAGGCAGGTAGGATAAAAACAGGAAGGCAGTCAAACAAATCCAAAAGATGCAGTCAAAAGCCTAAATCCAAATGGACAGGGTCATAAAGGGTCAAGCAAACAGGTATAGCAGGCAAAAACAACAGAAGATGAGTAACAAGCTTCAAGGATTCATTATAGAATAAAGGGAGTGAACTGGTTTAAATACACAGGAGCTCATGAAGAAACAATCTGTGTAGGGCTACAGGCGTGGCCGGATCTGATTGTTTGAGAGGGAGTGGAAACAGGTGTGTAGATAACAGTGAGAATGGACTGTGCAGAGGGAATTCGGAGAGACAGAAACAGAGAGACAGACAAGAGAGAGACAGACCATGATGACAGATGCATCATTTAGGTTATACCGTGATTACTACAGTATATGAAACTATTTTCCTATCAATGATTCCTACAGACACTTCATGTTAGAACTCTGCCGACTCCTGCAGAGAAGAAAGTACTATGCCAAAAGAGGGAAAGGCATTTCAAGTATTTTCCTGAGGATAATTCCTTTAACACTTCCTGTATCTTGTTTTCTGAAATGTGGGAGTTTCAAAAAATATTTTTTCATGCCCCTTTATAATGGGAAGGTTTAAATCAGCAAATAATAAACCTTATTTGTACAGCGCTTTTAAAAAGAGTTACAAAGCCCTTCACACAGCATTAAACATAAGCATAAAAGGACACTAGTGTAAGAGAAACAATAAAAGAGCATAAAAAGAGAAAAGCGCAAAAGAACAGGCTAATCAGATAGTAAAAGCAAGTAAATTACTATACAATTGACATTCTGTAGTTTAGAATAGTATTTCAATGCCTCATTGTCTCCGCCAGGCCGAAAGGCATGGCGAGAGAGTATGTTTTACCCTCCGTCCGTGTGTCCGTGTGTCCGTGTGTCTGTGTGTCCGTGTGTCCGTGTGTTACCACCAAATCTCCGGCACCATTGGCCCGGTCGCTGCGAAACTGTGCACACACACTCCCTGGATGCCAATTCAGAACCTCTGCCTCAAATTTTTCACATGGGCCTGTTATAGCGCCACCAGGAGGCCGATTTGTGCAAAACCCATTTTTTCACATTACTCCTACAGTTTTTAACCAAACGTCATGCAAATCGGTACACAGTATCTCTATAGTCATGTGATCAACCCTGATCTGTCCGATTTCCCATATTCCATCCTCATTGGTTAAGGTTGCCATCCAAAGTTTGCAGGATTGGTCCGTTTTGAACAAACTGCCTCAAACCATGAACGCAGCTTGCGATTTCCGTGAAATTTCACACGCACATTCCCACTAGGCCGAGGAAGAAATGCCACCCTTTTCACATTGGCCTGTTATAGCGCCACCAGCAGGTCTAATTTAGCAAAACACATTTTTGGAACAAAATGCCTCAAATCATGAATGCTGTGTCTGATTGCCGTGAAAGACCTAAGAATAAATGGCACCATTTTCACATTGGCCTATTATAGCGCCACCAGGAGGCCAGAATAACGTACCTGACCTGGCGGAGACCTGTGCTCCGAGGAGCACTTTTTCTAGTTTTTTTATACTCTCTCTGTGGCTAAAGTAGCCTGACAGTGCATTGCGAGTTAGTCCCGTTCCCGGCGATGTCTCTCCCCGTTTTCTGCCCATCTCCACTGTAGAAACTATCAATTAAAGCCAGAAGAGCCAAAACAAAGAAATGAAAAGTGAAAAGCACTCCCTTTGGGAAAGAACAATTCCTTTGAAATTATTTCAACGAGATCTACTGGGGTATATGAGTGTGGCGTTGTGGATAAGACTTTAATTGACACTAAATACTGTATTTGTTTCTGCTTATGGTTCTTCATCTGAAAATGAGGGTACACTACAGCATTTGTACAAAGTATTTTAATATGCATAAATACATAACAAACCAGGTTCCAAAGTCTGTACAAATGGATCTTTACACAGTTAAACAGAACTGTACTGTACTGTATATGGTTTATTCACACACACTGCTATTACAGTATATCACAACAATTACGGAAATCCACTGATTGCATAGATCTCAGAAATTATTTGAATAAAGTATAAACTCATACACCATTTGTTTGTCTGGGTAACAATAGTTGATCTGAAAAAAGAATAATGTATTCCCTTTTCCAAATTGCAAATGATTTACTGTAAAAACATTGAATGTTTATTTGAACAGTTCCTCACCAACAAGTTCTTTAAGAAACATGAACCCTGGCTTCCCTATTCTGGGCAAGTCATAATAGAGTGTAAACTTACAAACTCCTAACCCCCTCTAGCCAATGAAAACTCTATTAACTCATAATGATCACAATTTCATAAATTGGTGACTGCAGTTGGAAACAGGAAGTTAGCACTTTCTCGGCTCCCTCGAAAAACGTCAATGAAAATCACCACCTTCAGACCACTGGGTCACTGCAGTCAATGAAGTGGTTTAAACAGTCCACAATTAGAGAACAGTTATTGTTTCCCCCACGTGGATGCCGAATCAAGGGTTTATGGGTGTAAGCTCTAAAATGACGACGCCACTGGCAGAGAGGAATAATTTCCGAGGAGCACAGGCGCTCTCGTTTCCGCCTGCATGGTGGCGTGAAGTTATAAATGCTCTAGAACTTCAAAATGAGTTGATCAGTCGATACAGTACAGTCTATACAACAGTAAACATTAAGCGTAACTCAGGCCTATGTCATTTCGTCGTTACCACAGTAACAAATGCAGATAGGTGGATGATGTCTACACAAATACAATCTGATCGCAAAATAACAGCGTGGACAGTCAGTCCTAGAGATCGTTTTTGAGAAACAAATCAGATTTGCCTGCAGAAAAAATTAAACCCAAGTAACCAAGGTGGTATTGCAAATAAAATCCATTCCAGCAGTGACATGTAAGAATGTGTAAAGCAAAAGCAAAAATCAAACACTACTGGCCTTGGACTTCAACAATCAGGGTAAAAAGAGAAAGGCTAGTGGGAAACAAAACAAAAAGCTCATGAACGTGGTTGATCAATATTTGTCAGTGAACACTAAATGCCATGAGCGACACATTTATCTCCCTTGACACAATGGAGAATACGGTCCAGAATAAAGGGCTTGTCCTTGCCGACATATGTGATGAGTTGGTATATTAGCCGGTCAGGAATGAAACAATGCAATTAAGCTCCATGGTCTAATTCGATAAGCCATCCAATTATTCTCGGTCAGGGTGACATGACAATGACACAGGATCCTCACAATCTCCCACTCCCTCTCCCGCCTTCACAATTATTCTCACTCCCAGGGCTAGATTAGTAGAAGAAAAAAAAGAGGGGTGGGGACATTTTCTAAGCCCTATATACTTCTTCGTATGACAAATAGTGAAAATAGCCAATCTACAAGCTTGCGATGCGACGCATTGTGACACCAGCGTTAATGTGGTTAACATACATTTTTTATTTAATTGTTTCAATTATGTTATTATCAAACATAAACATCATACACATCTACATTTCCCAAATGGAAATGCATGGATTTAATTCAGTCTGACCAGAAGCATGGATAAAAACATATCCCTACTGGCTATAAAAAACTAATGACCAGAGGGGGGCTATCAAAAGCATAGGCATGGGGTCCCCCCCAGGAAATCCAACCCTGCTCACTACTGAGCAGCACAACGGACAGGTTAGAGTCCAGCTCAGCCAGGCAGGGGGGGACAATGAACGTCATCTTTGTAAAGGGCAGGGTCTGCACTATAGCAGCTCCTACATGTTGGTGCCTGTTCAGCAGCGAGTAAATGGGAAGAATAGCCTGTTCCTCCGAATGGCAATGTCACATGGCTGTCTACACCCTCCCCATCATCAAAACAGTAGGGGTTAACAGTGACTACATGGGGGAATTGGCATAATGACAAAACTGGGAGAAACAAACCAAAACGGCCACAAGTCTGATGGGTATTAGCTTGAGGACATTTGTTTGGATATTTGTTTACTTTAGAATTTCAGGGATACATTGTCAAACAAAGTCTATGCTCTGAAAAATAAACATATGTAGTAATAAAATTCACATACATTTAAAGTTATACAATTTGTTCTACTCACTGTAAAACATACAGGCATATACAAATGAATATATTAATTTAGAAATTCTAATCAATTTAAGTGATAAATAATTGTATGAACCCCGATTCTATACAGAATGCATTCCAGTTCTTTTAAAATAATCCCATGTGCATACATAAATTACACAATTATTGGCATTGAAAAAATACAGCATAAGGAAATAGGTTTCTTTGTTCTAACAGTTCTCGACTTGTTGTGTACTGTACACCGTCCTCAGAGCCCAAGACTAATCTCTATTCTCCAACAATACACAGTAAAATCCTCAGTGGGTCCATTTGGTTACATTTGTGGGGATTTTTAGGGAAGGAACACTATTACAGGTATAAGCGCACGCACGCACGCACGCACACACACACACACACACACACACACACACACACACACACACACACACACACACACACACACACACACACACACACACACACACACACACACACACACACACACACACACACACACACACACACACACACACACACACACACACACACACACACACACACACACACACACACACACACACACACACTTAAATTAAGCGGTTGGGTGCAGTACAGTTTTAGACCAGTTTTTGCCCAAACATAGGTCTGTGAAACGTTTTTATGGGTCATGACTCATGAGTAAATATTCCTTTTTTTTAAATCACCTATCCCAAAAAAAAAAAAATATTTTTATTGTTCTAAAATCGTTCAGAACTCTTTAAGGGAAAAATGAACCCGCCCTGGTCTATTTGTTGAAGTGTCCCTGATCAAGAAGATTAACCCCTAACTGCTCCGCGAACACTGTAAAGAAATTAGCGCTGACTGCTCCTAATAGTTATAGGAGGGGTAAATGCATCGGACAAATTTACGTACTCTATGTATACCCTGTATACAGTGACAAACGTATAAAAGAGTGGTGAGCTAAAACTAATTATTGTCTGTTTTCACTATTTTTGAAATAGAGCTAAAGTGATTCATTCATAATGTATTTTTGTACGTTTGAGTCCTGAGGAGACAACCAAATTTCTCTTTTGGGTCTCAAGCTGAAAACTACATGTACTGCATAGTCTATTGGTCTACAGTCAGTAACTATACACGCTACAGTACATGTGGCTGAGACAGATGAGAGTGAATAGGTAGTTAGATACAGATTGTGTATTCATGTAGGCTTCATCTGGCCGCTGACCTGAAAGGTTGCGGGACATGCACACGTGCGGGGCAGTTGCCTGTAAATGCACTGGTCAACAAACCGGGGGAACAGCATTCCCCTGCATGCATCCAATGCCCGCTACTACACCCCAGTTTTTACCAGGTTGCTTGCAGCCTGCTCTAGGAAGAGACTGATCAACTACTCGACACTTTCTTGACACTTTCTAAACACTTTCTAGCGACCTTTTCATCATAGGCTGTCCTTCAATCCTTTAAGCCAATGGGGAGACTTCCCCGAGACTTCCCCAGGACGGGTGTCCTCCCATGCTATGGGATCATAGCCCAGGAAAAAAAAAGTGTGGTCGTCGCCACCAAACAAACTATTAAAAAAAAACAAAAGTATTGACTTGAGTCCTCATACACACACACACACAGGCCACAGCGCCGCCTCCAACAGCGATGTGTTACTCCGCGAGCGAAAGGGTACAGGATCACGGGTCCATTTGGTTCCGTGCGGGGACGCTGGAGAGAGCAACCTGGTATTAATATGACTGCGTCATCATTTCTTGTTATACATGGATATATGAACACTGAGGATTTTACTGTTTAATATATTTATGCTCCTCCGTTTTCTGCAAAACCAGGTTGGGTCACTCAGTAAGAGATATGTGCAGTGTGTTGAATATTTGATGCACCCAGTAACATGAAAGAAAGTTCACAGGAAGCTGGTTCTGAAGGGAAGCTGGTTACGAAAATCTTTGTTCAGGGGTGGATTGATTTATCGTTATTGTACAAACAGGGGAGACATTGAATGACACAAGGTTTTGGCAAATCAACTGCATGACGGTTTGTTTTCTCTCTGGTAACAACCTCAATTATATTTGTCTGACAGTTGTATATATTGTGTGCAGAATAATATTACATGAGCGACTGCATGAATTTCATGAATAAGAGGCAGGCTGGCTTGCAGGCCTGCTAGTTTATATTGTTATGGTAGTGTTTTGACTTGTTTGCAATCATTGCAGAATATCAAGTATAGGTAGTCTTGTGGTTCGGGCTGCACACTGGGGACAGTGGGGGGCAGTGTTGAATGTTCTGCTCTTTGCACAGTTGATGTCTGATGTACGGTCTTCTGAGCTGGTTTCGGGGGTTGTGCTACATTTTGGCAAACTGATTTCTTTTGTGGCATGCGTGAACTGTGGTGCTGTACATTGAGCAGCCATTGTAGCATCCGAGTTGTGAGAGCTCATGGACAAGGGATCTTCAAGGGAAACCCCCCGGAGACTCAGAGCTGCATCGTCAGAGACTGGCTCGGAGCGGGACTCTGCGAGTCTGAGCGAGAGCGAGAGTGCGAGAGAGAGAGCAAGAGAGACACCCCAGATGGACACAGACAGGGAAGCAGACAGAACAATCAGAGGGTAGAGGTGGAGGGAAATATACTTTAATTGCTAGAGGTCAGAGGTGGAAAATACATATTCATTGTATATCATCAACGAAGGGTCACAGGATATACGAAGGTCAACCAAAAGAAAGAGTGAAGAAATGGAAAAAAACGGCAAGGGTAAGGGTGTGCATTTGAATGATGGAATGACAATGAGCAAATAAGGGTACAGAGTTCCATATAAAGAGGCATTTTGCCAAAACTGACCAACAGTGACAGACACAGACAGGTTCAGAATTACACTAAGGACCAGATCACATACCAACAGAATGGCTACATATACAGTAATGTAATGGAACTGTTGCTTACTAGAAGACCTCATGCTTAAGTGACTACAGAAGCAACAGTTTTATTAACAAGCTTTTAGCTTTTAGTAAAATCAAGATGCTGATGATGTTTCATAAGTCACTTTCCTCCAGCAAATACTGGACAGAGGAAAGAAGGCCTGATGGGGTTGGTGGGATTTTCAATATTCATGCAGGGTTCGATTTGTAAAAAACAAGAAAAAAACAGGGGAGACATTTTCTTAACACACTTAAGCCATAAATCTACAGAACTTCTTCGTACAACAAAAAGTGAAGATAGACAACAAGCTCACAATGTGTCATGTCGCAATGTGAGCTTGAAGATCTGCTATTACAGCTATTTTTGAATCAATTCCCAAAAAGGGACACCAGAGTTAATGAGATTAACATACATTTTTAATTCAACTGTGATACTATGAGACCTAAATATCAGACATCCCAAAAGGAAATGCATTCATTGAATACAGTCTGACTAAGGGGGGGATAAGGGGGGATATCAAAAGGTATTAATTCCCCCCCACCCGCCCCCTTCTCCCCCAGCAAATCGAACCCTGGTCTTATGCCACATGCAGTTCAAGGATGATCTGAAACAAAAATATCTCACCTCACTTACCAGTGTCCATCTCCTCTACCTCCATATTACTGTATGCCAGGTATAAAAGACAGAACAAATCATGCACAACACCACTCAAAACGAGGAAACTCAAAACGAGGAAAGGGCATTCACGACACACAGATCTGTCAAAAAAGGCTATGCTCCTCAGGACTGCTCAAAATATGCGGGGGATCCAGTACCCATAAAGGTTGATAACCACTGCACTAGAAGTCACCTTGAGATAATGCTACGAAAGCTGGTTTGCTGGATCAATTGGAGCTCAAAATAACCAAAAAATAAACAAACGCTGCCTCGGCTACCCATGAGGTTGGTGATTGATTGTGGTGTTTAAAATGGCCTCTGGCTGTTCGGATTGCTATAAAAGGGAGAGAATAAATAACAACTTAAGAGAGGTTACAGCCTCTCATATGTCACTAGTGGTATGTATGTATGTATGTATGTATGTATGTATGTATGTATGTATGTATGTATGTGTGTATGTGTGTGTGTGTGTGTGTGTGTGTGTGTGTGTGTGTGTGTGTGTGTGTGTGTGTGTGTGTGTGTGTGTGTGTGTGTGTGTGTGTGCAACTATAAAAGGTCAGGATCAAACACTCCATAATCTCTAAGGTTGAGAACGAGACTGAAAGCACCTTAGAGGAGCTAGCGAGGCATCATTTTGTATTCACCTGTTTCCTAGGCTGTGTGTTTTCTACTTCCTGTCGATTTGATCCAATGAAATCCAATGAAACTGGTCAGATCACCAATGATATCCAATGAAATCGACAGGAAGTGGAAAACACACAGCCTAGGAAACAGGTGAATAAAGTCTGGAAATCTGAACAGGAAACTACCCCATCTGTATACGAAACAACAAAACACAAAGCATTTCTGCTTATACCTCCAGGAATGTCATTGCTTTATTTAAAGGCCCCAATTACCACTGTCATGTGTCGGGCGCCATCTGACCTAACGGCCTCAAACTTGCCATGTGTGTCCCATATGACCCGGGGGTGTGCACTGCAGGGAGGCAATTTGATCAGACCAATGGTTTCTGAGTAAAGAGAAACCATGGACATCTGTATCGGTCTGACCGCTGGTCTGCGGAGGAAGCAACTCAGATACTCTGATGTAAACTTCTCCCCATTGTATCTTGGTTATTTATTAATCTAATTTCTTTTTGTTTGTTTCTGTTTTCCTTTTTAGTTTTTCTCACATTCGTCGTGCCTGTGTTTTGTCATGTCCCATAAAAGTAAAAAAGAACCATGGTGATATGTTCACAATGATAACTAAACCTTATCTTATCTCATCTCTGTATGTCTCACCAATAAAAAAAACAAGTGGCAGCGTGTGCAATAGAAAGTACGAGAGCTGTGGTCATAGTGAAGGAAGCGAACGAAAGCGTCGGCACGAAGCAAAATGCGATGCGTGTGGAGCTGACAATGGGTAGAACAAGAACATCAGATGACAGTATTACACAATATTACACAATAGGTGAGGTGCGTATTCCCGACTTGCATCGTTCCCGATTTGCATGGCCCTGAATAGGCCTTGTTATGAAGCATTATAAGGAAAAGAAGCTTTGAAAACACTAGTACCCAAAGACATGGTTTTCATAGAAAGTGTTATCAGAATGGTAAAATGATCCGAATGTTTGCATAAGTACTGAATGTTGCCTGCAGAGAAGGAACTTGATAGCAGGCTGCATTACCCCTCTTCCTGTATTCATTGTGTACTGAAGCCAAAGACAAAGATTACTTATGACATGATCAATATGCATAATTTACCCCAACACTGAACACCCACTGCTGACATTCCCCTTAGTCTTTCAAAATGTATAACGCACACACGCACACCTGCCTCACATTTATTTGTTTGCTTTAACCAAAATCGCCCCCATCCAACAACTAATGGATCTATTAGCTGGGGGCCGACACGGTTTAATGAGCTGCCAGCTCTCTAATGTCAGGACTACTCATCCCTCCATTCCTCTCCTCCATATCTGGAAGAATGGTGCAGTGCTGTAGGACACACACACACACACATACATGCAAGCACGCACGGACACACACACACACACACACACACTTTAGCTGATTATATGGGGAAATGAAAAGACTGCGTGGAGTGCTCTGTTTTTTCAAGTAGGTTGTATATATAAGTCGGGTGACCGCCAGGAGTCCTTGAGGGGGCTCCAGGGGGTCCCCAGCAAAGCGAGGAACAGTAAACACTTAATACGTATTTTACATACAGTACATAATACATACATAAATGTTGTCTATTTTTGACAAATGTTGACAATTCTTGTCTTATGGGGGTCTCTGGCACAACATCTTTTAAAATGGGGGTCCACGGCCAAATACATATACATTTTGGGGTCCTTGACGTGTTTGAGAACCACTGGTATACATTTCCTATAGCCTGTAGTGTAGTGTATTACTTTGCAGAGTGAAATGCTCTGTAGAATGAACTTCTGAGGGCGATCAATGAGAACATAAGAGGCAGCTAATTGGTAGTTTGGTAGTTTGTCAGAGTTTGTCTGTGAAATGTGTGCATTTGGGCCCACTTACTGTGTGTGTGTGTGTGTGTGTGTGTGTGTGTGTGTGTGTGTGTGTGTGTGTGTGTGTGTGTGTGTGTGTGTGTGTGTGTGTGAAATCTATTCACATTTCTAGTTCAGTCTTGCATGGCTCAAGTTGAACAGAATTCAGTGTCTTGCTCTAGGGTCTAGGCTCACTCTTGTATACCAATGAGGGTATGTATTATCTGCATTGCATTCTGATTTAGCTTAGTACAGCTTGGCTAAATCAGGGGAAATCTTAAAGAATGGAGCCATCAATACCAATCTTAAAGAATGGAGCCATCAATACCAAGTATAATTGTATTCCATTTGTAGCAATAAATCTAATTTAAATGTCTAATTTATGACTTGAGTGTCCCTAACTGATAGTCAGGGCTAGTTCACAATCAAGGCCTTGAACAACTAATCTGTAACCTTGAAATGAGACTAGAGAGCAGTTTCATATTGAAAGACAAAACTAAATATTTGAAATACTTATAGTATACTTATGGTATACTTGCGTATAGTACTTACATTTTTAGTACATTTTGGAAACCAAAATGAAAACGAAAAAATTAGAATACACAAATAATTAGTACCTAGTACAAATGTTACACTTTACAAATAACATGGTCAAGGGTACCACGCTTTCCCCAGCCTCCCCAAGATCAGAAATAAAACAAAACACTACAAAAATAGATTGACAAATGATCATCGCTTTTCTGTCTTTCTGCCGGTGTGTCTGTCACATGATGATGTGTGTTAAGTGTTCAAGTGGACTGTTGGGTATCTGCAGCATCTGGCCATTTGATGCAATCGCAGCGTGTGAGAGGACAGTCTACACAGGGTCTGAGCACGAAGCTGCACACCTCCATGATTTTCTAACAGCCCTGCCTGGCTGGCTACCAGTCGTGGAATACAAGGACAGATGGGCTTAAGATTGGACTGGCAACATGTGGTCACTTTTCCCTCCCTCCGCAACTTAATAACTCAGTTAGGGAAAAGATACAAATTTACAGTATTTAAATAATCCAATTATACTTCCCTCAGTATGGAAACAAATCCATTCTTTTGTTAAAAGCTTGAACCCTGGCGCTAAGGGGTCTCTTTCTTGTAGGATACTTTACAGGCTTGAAATGATATCCAATGATAATCTGAAAAATGAAATCTACGAATAAGTATGGGAGGCAATTCTCGATTAAATACACCATAGTTCTATAAATCCCAGGCATACATTAGTAGAAGTATTTCACAGACTCCACTATTCAAAGTCCAGGCTTTATGCCATAATACCCCAACAACATCTCTCTTTTACACATAAAAGAGAGAGATGTTGGGGTATGATGGCATAAAGCCAAACAAGAGACCGGAACTCTTACCCATGAGTTTTGGTCCTGACCCAAGTTAAATTCATTTGGACCCTTATATTTGGCGTTATATCAAATGGCCTTTGATAAATCACACTACATCCACTACTTGCTTAATTCTTCGGATCAGTGATAGTAAATCTTTCCATGAATACATTTTGAGGGGTTGGTCCGGCCGGGTGTTGTGCACTTTCAAGAATCTCAAACCTACAGTATCTGGTGTGTGAAGGTGGTATTGTCACTACAGTGGCGAGGGAACGGTAATCGTGATTTTTTTATGAAGTGGGGATTGGCCTGTTCAAGAAACAATGTGGACTCTGCTCCTGTTTGTTTCTTTCTTTTTCTTGGGGTTGTATGTGTATTGGGTTTTATGTTGTTTGTTTGTTTCCTTTATCCCTTGTATTTTCTGCATTTAGATTGTATGTGATATTGTGCTAATTTGTATCTTGTTGATCGAGACAGTTTTATTTTCTGGTTTATCACTGCATTTAGCCCATAACCTGTAAACATGAAAGTCATAATGAATGCATTTTGAGGGGCAAGCCATTTCCCTAATATGTACACTGTTGTCCAAATGGAACCTGGGGAATATGCTTCATATTATCACCATATTTTGCTATACGTTTACGAACTCTTCCTGAAAACATGACAACACCTATTTGATAAATGGACAGTTTAGAGTGCCATCCCATGCACTTGAAAATATAAAATATAAGATTTGATTATATTTGAGTCCAATGTATGTTTGCAGAAAAGAAAACGTTAGGAAAAACATTGCATCTGTCCTTCAATAAAATAAAAAAGGAATAGAAAAGTACAGAACTACAGAAGAGGGCAAGTCCGTTGCTACGGTGATCAGTAGGCCCACTGTGTTCTTGAAGCTACTCTGATCACAAAACTATGAAACAACCTTGACATTCACAGAGATTGTGCATGCTGACCGCACTGTCAAGACCACAATAAGCATGGACTATGCATGTGCAAGTGTCAGTGTCAAGTGAAAGAACAATGACATCCGTTCCCAAATATACTGTAGGTATTGTGTAGTTGGAGTGTAGTATGACCTTGTATTAAGTGATGCAGCACAGAAGCACGCGTGGCTGCGCGCGTGCTTGCACACACAAACAAATTTTAAAACTAAATTACCTTGAGAAGGCATCATCAAGGCCATCATCCACATCCTGTTGAGACACAAAAGACAGGAATCAATGCATACATCCACAGTGTACCCATCGACCTCTATTGTCACATTTTAATCAAATGACACTTAATAAACAAGTCACAGAGCCACAATTGAATATTGCCTTTGGAGAAGACTTCAATTTTAGTATCAGTAAAGCAATCAATATTCATAAGCCCATTTTTCAGGATTTATGCTATTTGGCAATATACCGTATATCTGAATAATTGCATTCATACATGGCAGCAACATGGATTTTCTATAGCTAGAAGCTATGCCAAAATGTTTTTACATTTTCTCCAACAAACGAGACTATCAATCATAAAACCGAGTCAGCAGCAGGAGCAGTAGAGTCTTTATAATGATCTCGATATGGACAACCTGATGAGATGTGCATTAATCAAACAATTATCTTCCCCATGAATTAAACTATTTAACAGACCAGAGATGTTTTTTGTTAGGAGATCAGCATGTAAAATAAGAAGGGCTATGGTGCCACCTAATGTTAAGTGTCTGTAAATGAACAAAATACAGACTAGCTACAGATGGGAACTCTGCAGAGCACAGAGCTCCGACAGGTTAGGTGGCCTGTCCATAGCTGTGTAATGTCACTTTTTACTGCATAGTATCTAATCTAGAGTATAAGCTATACCCTCCTTCTTTGCTTATCTCTGTGCCTGGACTGCTTCAACGGAACAGGATCTGAAGGCCTGGGGGGCACTTGCATGGCAGATGACATCAAGAGTTGGTTGTTCATAGCTACAATGGAGTCTGTACTAATGTATGGGGCCGAGACATGGATGCTAAGAGTACAGCCATGGACAGCGTCTACACAAGAATGCTACGAATGGCACTTGGGGTCACATGGGTGGACCACATCAGAAACCTGGACCTCTACAGGGGCCTCCCACATGTCACAGACAAGGTCAGAGAGAGAAGGATGAGGCTGGCTGGGCACTGGGTCAGGCAACTGGAACTGGTGGCAATTAAACTGACAGTGGGAGCCAAAAGGCACAGTCAGTAAGGGAAAGAGGCACACCACCTACGTAGACACACTGCAGCGCAACAGCAGAGCTAACAACACTGCAGAGCTGAAGACCCTGATGTTAGACAGGAGGGTGTGGAGGGCAGCGATTCGGCTGATGAAATCGATTGTCAAGCACTATACTGTAGCACAATTAGTTGTCAAATTCAAAGCGAAAAACCTTTCACATTGCCTGCATGGCAATGCTGGGACACAACCCCAGATTGAAGACGCCTACCGCAACCAACTTTAACATACTTATATCAGCATGACACTTTATGCGAGGAGACGGGTGATCATGATTAGACAAGGATACTGTTTAAATACCAGGATATATGGACCGGACAAAAAACATGGAAACATGAACCAATTATTTACAAATGCCTTTCATAAATAACCAATAACCTGTCCAAATGTGCACATGAAGAACCAAAGGACAGCCATAGGTCTGAGAGTAGTAACTAATGAGCTGTGTCCTACCCAGGAGTCATGTTTGATGGGTCGTCTCCGTGTCGGGTTGCTCCGAGGTGAGAGTGAACTGAGCGAGGCAGAGAAAAACGGCCGCCTGGGCTTCTCCTCCAGTCCAGTTGGCTTTTGTTTCTCTGAATCGGAGAGAGGCGGTGGGCATGGATGTGAGAATGACAGAGGATGGGGAGGAAAAAGAGAAAAGAGAGAGGGACGGATAGAACAAGGAAATCACAAGCGAGCCGCAGGGGTAGACAGACAAAGACAGACAAACAAAAACACATAAAGACAGATACAAGGATAGCAGAGGTGAGAAATGGTGGAGCAGAGAGCAAAGATCTTCGAGTCTGTACGTCTCCAGCACATTAAGAGAGACATCAACTCAAGCCTGTGGCATTTGCTTCTCTGTGCAAGGCTGCATTTAAATCATGCTCTTTTCTCAACTGACTGGCTCTTTCATGTTAAGAGCTTCCTCCTCCGTCCTCAAGCCACCACCACTGGGAGAAGAACAACTTTTAATTGGGAGGAAATTAAGAGGGTACGTTTCTCAAATAACAACAATCTGAACTTCAGCGAATAGATTATTAACTCCAATTTTGCAGACAAGGTCAGGCCTGTAAAGATTCCCCGCTCCGCTAATGAGTATGAAGCTGACAGTAGTAGCATATAACAATCAGGTTATTTTTGGCACAGAGTCTGATGAAAGACCAACTTTAAATGTGTATGAAAGAGGCTTCAGGGCTAATCTATAAGGGAGACTATTCTTAGCACAAAACCAAATTAAAGGTAATGTCAGCTCCTGACGTGACTGACAAATATCACATTTATCTTATCAGGTTTTGTCTCATGGGCTTAGGGGTGGGGTTGATTACTTTAATAATGATTTATTTTACTTTTAATAATAATTTATTCATGAATCCTGGATCATTCAGATTCATTAAAACCCAGTGATTATGAAGTTAAACTAATAATGTATTCTAATGTAAACATACCAGTAGGAATACTATTGTATTTGTTCATTTTAGATGGTTAATATAAAGGTTATGCCTGCGATGTCAAACACACAAGCCTTAAATTATGTATTAATCTTTTTCTGTAGTATTTCACTGTGGTCGTTGTTATCTACATACAAACAGTTTCTGCTCAGCCATATCTACTGTACTCAATTTAGCAGAGGTTAATATTTCTCCCCCTTTCTCTCAGAATGACAAAGAATATTATTATTATTATTGAATATTATTAACTGCATACATATTCTTTATTGTAATAGCTATTATTGATTGACATCAGAAAAGAATATAGCATCAATTTCATTATTTCTTGGCATCAGTAGTTCACTTTCAGGGAAAATGTAAGATTAGAACAATAATTCCCCTTATAGCATAATACTATTTGCTAAGGTTTCCCTGTTCATCTATGGAGAGAGAATGTGCATCAGAAGAACAAATAATAACTGACAATGTGTGTCAGAAGAACAAACTATACCTGCTGATACACAGTGTGTATCTGACGTCTCCATCTGTCCTTCACTGGTTGCACAAGTACAGCATGTCCTGCTCTTTTTACCTTTATCTAGGGAGAGAGAGGAAAGACAATGTTCTGATTACTGAATGTCAAACAGACTGGGGCACGCCTATATTTGATAATAATTTTGAGATTACCTTGTTTCCTTGTTTAATTAGTGCTTGCAGAAACACTGCAAGCGAGCAGCATTGGATGCTTGCTTGCAGGGTTTCTAAGAACTGCAACTCTCAAACTTAGGCCTGATTTATATTTAGTTGTGCGACACATTTCTTTAAAAAATGTTTTTTCTAATTATTTATTAGTGCCGCAGGGGAAATTCTGTTTTCAGTTTCACCCAGTTGATGGCTGCTCAGATGGCAAACCGGTGACATTCTGATTACCAGACAGCATCACTACCCACTAAACTATGGCCACCCCAAAAAAGCTTGCACAACCAAGTATGACTCAGGCATTGCATGGTAACATTCCCCCGATTAGACAGACAGACATACCTTCCTGAGCAACCTCCCACAGATCCAGGGCTACTTTAAAGGCCTGGGCTACTGTTAACGTCACAGCCTGGGCCTAGGGAAATGAAAACGGGTAATGAGCGACATAAATGGATGGAGTCTCACAAAAAGCAACATACAGTAATGCAAACATTTTTAATATATTTTTTTAATCTCAAACAGACTTGGAAAATGTCATCTACAGCGGGCTTTCTCAAAGTGGGTGCCATGGCACCCTAGGGTCCTGTGACACAAGTCCAGGGGTGCCGCCCGCAGAATAATAATCGGAATTTACCAATATCTCTTCAGTTTAACCACTTAGACCCTCTATACTTAGTAAAACTGACTCAAGTTGCACTGTCCTTGGGTGCGTTCTTTTTGATACACCAAATCTCTTCAGAAAGAATAGCAGATCTACAAGCTCACAATGCGTCGATTGTCAGCTTGTGGATCGGCTATTTTTGCAAGATGTTCCCCCCAGAATAGGGGCAAATCAAGTGGTTAAATGTCAAGTATAAAATTATTTGCAATCTGTCCTAATGGAAATGGATATTCTCTCAAGTTTTCCTTATGACACACTGTATCTTAGGGGGAAAGATTTACGTACTTATTTATGTATACGACATAATGTAGGTGCTATGAAGTATTATTTACTAATTCAGGGGTGTAGTGGATTAAAAAGTTATTTACAGGGGTGCCCTGAGCCAAAAAAGTTTGAGAAACACTGATCTACACCACAGTATGCATTCATTTTGTCACAAGTACTATATAGTAATTCCTTTGTAGGTACAGAATAGATTTTAAACTTGCATTCATTTATGAATTAATTTTAAAGCCCTACAGGTTAAATAAGGCCACAATGTTTTCCAAATTAATTAATAATTGACCATTTTCCTAAATGGCTGGATTGTAAAATAATAATACATTTCCCTAGAGTAAATATGAGGTAACCTTTAAGCCTTAAAGCTTATCTCACATTACTCTATCCCTTAAAGTTTAAGGGATCACTGTTACCACAAGATGGAGCCACACACCACCTACTGTATGACTAAAATGTACCAAACTCATGACAAAATTGCAACAGAAAAGTTTCAAGGTTGCTTTGAACTTACAATCTTCTTCTTTTGGCAGAGGAATGCGTGACACTCCAGTGTTTCATTGAACTGGCTCTGAGAAACGTATGCAAACACCTTGTCCTGAGTTTTGTCGGCTGTGCAGTAGGAAATTCTGGAAGAGAAGATTTAATTAAATGTATTTTTTTAACGTTTACTTACAGAGGGTAAGGTGACTGATAACACCCTGTCATGCATGACTTTTTGGTGTGAGGAAATCCACCTGAAAACAGGAAGAACATGTCCACCCAACTCCACACAGAAAAGCCCCAGGCAGACTCCAATCAATTCTTGCTGCTAACCACTGAACCACTTTGGTACCCAAAAGATGAGATGTGAAACAAATTGCTGCATTTACAGTGATACATGTATGAGACATGCAGTATACAGTGCACATACTGTACTATAGTGTAAAAGATGCACACAGTTATATTGGCTATGACTTTGTGCGATGTGTTATTGACCCCAACAACCTCTTCCATGGTGGCTAGACTGTCTTTTATTAAGGTTTGTAAGGTTGTATAACTTGGTTCCTGTGCCCAAACCTGTTGCATATGCATAAGCAAACCAATCACAGCATGATGTGAGGAGAGGTTATGAATATTATGCAGATTGACTTTCACAGATGGGGATGACAGATCGGAGCAATAATGAACAGCAGTGATATCCATGAGAGATGCTTCAGGCTACAGCTGAGGCATTTTGTATTTAATACACTCAGACAACGTGCATGCTTTAAGCACAAGCCACTATATAGCATACATTCACTGTACCATCTTTCAACAAGTGCAATATGAGAGTGCAGAGAGTGCAATGGGAACATTGGCACGAGAGGTGAGAATGCAAGCAAAAAAAAGCAATTGAAATGCACACAACATAATATTATTGCAACCAAATATCCAAACTATCTGGGTTTCTGCTATGTGTGCTGGAAAACATAACAGAAAATTGATCTTTCCCATGCCTATTATTTCACTGCAGCAACACACACACACACACACACACACACACACACACACACACACACACTGATATTAGACTGGATCTAATATCTGGCTTTCACAAAATCCAATTGTCTGCAAATCCATTGACAGCCACGGCCTCTGGTTTCAAATGGCCATCTAAAAACAATGTAGACAAAGCGTGCCAGGCTGTTCTCTCACCCCTGACAGCTTGCTCGTGTCCACTGGACCGAAGAACACCAAGCTGATGAATTAGTTTTCCTTTTAGGTGGGCTATCAATATTGACCAATAATGCATAAGGTCTTAAGGTTTTGCTTCCCTCGATTCATGGATTTGACTGGAAGTCTGGTTTGTGTCCTTGCATACTAGTCACGGGGAGGGTTGAACTTGACCTTATTCTCAGCACTGTGCCTAATTTATTTTAAGCATCACAAGGCAGAAAGTAGGCATATGAATTCTCTCATAGTCCCTGGGTTGATTTTTTCTTTTACGGTCCAGATGTTATTTTGATTACACTTATTGTGTAGTATGTTTACTCTAGGAAGCTATTACTTTTCTGCTACAGTATATTTATTATCAAATTCACAGGATATGGCGAGCAGGAATAATGAATTATTTATGTGTCTAGCAAGGCTGCAGTCAATAATTTCGTAGACTGTAAGGAAACCAACAGACTTTGAACACCACACTTCAAAGGGGGGGCTTCAAAATGCTGCTTCTGCAAACAACCATGAAATAACTAGCCGTCATGTCTTTCTCTCATTTTGGTAAATGTTTGCGGCTTGCATCATTGATGCGTGACCCATATAGCAATGCCCAGGACACCCAGCACCGTGTTTCCCCCTGTTCTGCGCTGTGAGTCAATGTGTACATTTGCTGCTTAATTGCATAAGTGAACTGGCATAAAGTTGGAAGGGATGCCCTATATAAGTTAGTGATATAATTGAAATCATACTTTGTAACATTAATTTTAGTATTCTTTCTGGTGATGCCTCTTGTAGCTCCATTGTCATTATAGCATTACAATGCAAAAAAAACTTGTCAGAAAGAGAATTTATTAACTGTAAAATACATACTGTCAGTAGTCAGTGAGCTCTGTGGAGCGGACCGAAGCTATGGGAAGCAAGCTATAACTTTTGGATATCAGGAGGTGGCGCTAGAGTCAAGTAATACTGATCCCTAATTACAGGTCAGACCTGTGTCAATTAATTTCATGTGGTAATGCGATTTAGAGCAATATTAACATCACATTATACTGTAGTTTGCAAGCTACTACTATACTGTGCCCATCCCGCCTAGTCAGAAAATTACTCTGTGAAATTACATTAACTGATTAAGTTGACATAGTTCACACATTTCCAAAATAGTGTTAATTCGTTATGCTTGTCAACTACATACACACCCACTAACATGAATGCATTCCATCACATTTTTGGCTCCAGTTTGCCTCCCAGTAGCCATGGTCTGATACAGGGAGTGTATTGAAGAAGGAGAGGTCAGATAAGTCATATTCTGCAATGTTAAAACCTAGTTGCAACTCCTAGTAGTTAAATCCGACTGATTCATTCAAATTCGATTGGTTTGTGTTGACGCTATGTGATTTCTGCCCAGTGCTCTGAATGTCAGAGTGAATAAATAGAAGAAAAAAAAAACAGCATTGCAGAACCAATGCAAAGACTCCAAACTGAAATCAAAACTCATCTTTGTGGTGGCATTTGCCAGACCCAGGGGGTCGGCCTACAGGAGGCTTTGTCTGTCGGTCTGTCGGTCTGTCTGTCCCTTTTTTCCTCCCCAGCCATTCAGGAACGCTTCAGATTTCAACCACCAGGGGCAACAGAGCAGGTCTGGACTTGCTACCATTTGAAGCAGCAGTGAATGGGGACACTAACAAACATTGAATTACCTTTAATTCAACTGGTTTAAACATGTGCCATGTAACTTTATGCAATTTTGTTGTTCTACATAACTTATTTCAGAGCTTTATTACTACAGCATACTACAGCAGCATAGTAAATTACCTAAACTTATGATGGATTCAAAGCCCTTCTGCCCATATTCTGTGCACTGACTGACAAGGGACAGGTGAATGTAATCACACTGGAAGGTTTGCTGGTCTAGCCTATACAGAAATCTACAACCAAATACCCCTATCCACAAAATGCTACACACACACACACAAAATGCCTAAAATGATTTATACTTTTTTTTAACCTATAAAGTGGTTTGTAGGTGTGTTGCCTACTAGGGATTTGTTCCTTCTGCGTCTGGCAGAACCAAGTCTCCTGGTCTTGTTTATGTTGAAGTGCCCCTGAAAATGTGAGTGATGAAAACTACATCATTCTGAAAGTAGCTAAGCAACTGCCCAACACTGGTGTGTGGAGGTTAAGTCAATCCCCAGTTGCCCTAGTGTGGCCTCGCATCTTCAAAAAATTGCCAGGATGGATTTTTTAATTGGGCATGAGAGCATGCAGCGCTAGTGGGTATTCCTGCAATCAAGGCCTCGGTCATGGTCAAAGGAATAGAACAGAGGGGTGTCCTAGACAGGAAATGAGTGGAGGGGTGATAAAGAAGAAAAGATCAGAGGAGAGAGAGAGAGGGAGATCAAACACAAGGATGATTCCCTTGGCCTGTGGTCTGGTGCAGCTGATAAGATGGATCAGACGGCGAGTGGAGCCACACACGTGTATGCACATCAACACATGTACACACACACAGCACACAAAGCCCTTCCTCTCAGAGTCTGTGCTGTAAACACCGTCCAGACGTATAATGTTGACGGTGTAATCCTCAGTGGCATGAGACCCAATCTATAAAGGCTCCTATCGAGAAGAAAGAAGCCTGCCAAATACAATCACAAAAAAGTGGTAGAATCCTAGAATTCTGCTAAAGGGCAAGCTCTCCGTAGTATACACAGCCGATAATGGACAGTCTTTGCTGAAACCACTCGTTACCGGCTTGAATCGATCGAGTGTGAGGCTTACAACAGCTACAGTACACAGTGAAATCCATAGTGTTCTTTCAACTTAGTGTCCATTTGTACACTCTCAGAGCTAAATGATCACAATGGATTTTACTGTGTAAGAGCTGAGAATTGCTTGGTGTAATCACGCAGGGGAGTGCAGGCACCGGACGACACACAAATTGACCTAGATAGTAGGCATGTGAAAATAGGTGAAAACTGCAGCTCTCTCCCTTCAAGGCAAAAGAAATGCCTTGGCTTTGTCTGAGGCTTCATCAAAAGATTCAGTCATTTCATTTGGATGATAATAATTTGATCTATGTCATCAAACCAGTATAAGGCAATACCCTATTAAGTCATCAATGCTCAGAATGTTTTATAGAAAGTTCCTTATGAACTGTGGTAATTAAAGCATGTTATCTCTATGACAATAGGATCTCTATCAAGCCAGTGAACGCAGCTGTACAGCATGTCAATACAGCTTACTTAACGTAACATACTGTACTTGTATGACCAAAATCAATTGCAAATTAGGACATCATGCAGACTTACTGATGCATGCATGCAAGGTCACATTTCAGGTACCCTTACAATGTCAAGGTAGTATTACATAATGTCAGTATGTATTCTGATATAACAGACCAGGCTTTTTATTTGAGTGCAGTAAAAGAGTGTACCCCCCCCCACACTAGTTTTTTTTAAGACATCACTAGTGTGTTTTAGTCAGTGTGTGTGTGTGTGTGTGTGTGTGTGTGTGTGTGTGTGTGTGTGTGTGTGTGTGTGTGTGTGTGTGTGTGTGTGTGTGTGTGTGTGTGTGTGTGTGTGTGTGTGTGTGTGTGTGTGTGT
This sequence comes from Gymnoscopelus microlampas, assembly GCF_963454915.1. NCBI lineage: Eukaryota > Metazoa > Chordata > Actinopteri > Myctophiformes > Myctophidae > Gymnoscopelus > Gymnoscopelus microlampas. Next base: position 27,475,988 of record NC_139953.1, read on the forward strand.
GTGTGTGTGTGTCATTCAAATTGGATATGAATTAAAGGTAGGGTAAGGGATTTTCTTTGATTAAATTAAGTGTTAAATAGCTCTATATTCTGATAGTACTCATTGCTATAGAGTGTTTGTTGAGTAAAAGGAGTCTCCTTGTCTCTCCAGCTCAGAAGAAAATGCATTTTCGTTTCAGTTTCAGTTTAATTTCCAATTTTATCCAATCAGGATAGAGAACTCAATCAGGATATAGATTAAACAAGTGAAATTGGAAGTGATGACACTAAGGCAGGCAAAATTGGAACTGGAACACTATGAAAATGAAGCTTAAAAATGGGTACTTTGTCCTGATTGGCTGAGATTTTGACACCTACCGGAAAATGTATTTTCTGTTTATTAAAGAGCTGGAGAGACGGGGAGACTCCTGTTACTGAACAAACACTCTATAGCAATGATTACTATCAGAATATAGTGCTTTCACCTTTTAACAAAATACTTTTTGTTTTAACCCAAATATCACTTACCCTACCTTTAAGCATCAATACGATAGTTTTGTACAGGCTACATGACTTACCTGTATATGGACACATTCTCTATGAGATCTGTGGTCTCCGTGTCTGTGAGGAGGATTCCTTTCGGTGAGACAGTCAGGGTAACTTTACGAAACTTCTTGGCACCAGCTCTGGCCTGTTGATATGAAATATGACACATTGTGAGATTCTGTAGGACTGTCCCTTAATATCCAAATATTTGGATACTTGTTTTAATCACTGCACAGCCAGATCATATCTGCACACATTACAGAGTGCAAAAATACATGAGCAGTGTACAAAACTGCTTTAAAGGAGAAATGTTGAGTCACTGAAATCTTATTTTTACATGCCTAGATCATCAACAATGGCCTACAAGTTGCACGATCTCGAACACACAAATAAAAAACACTTTCTACGAATCAATTCAATGGGCTTTATTGGTATGAGAAAATGTATCTTTATCTTACACATCTCTTGTGAAGCAGTAAAGTAAAAAAAAAAAATCCATCTGCTGGTGAGGCAGTGGCCGGTTTACAGTAGGTATCTCTCTAAATGGACATAGCGATCTTTATGAATACTTTTCCTATAAGTGCAAAACTATTTCACAAGAACTTACATGCATTATCTACTACAATACAATGCCAATGAAAACTACAGTATGTCATCAAGTGATGATTTCAGCTCCGCTTTATAACACTTTAAGTGCTGGCCTCTGCGAATATCACAATCTCACCACAAAGAACCTTGATTTGATTTGTTGGCAAATTAATATTATAATGGATGTTCAAAAAAAATCTCTGAAAATGAACAGAATATCTAGGTATAGGCTAACGTTTTGATGGCCTGCACCTGCAATAAAAAGAAAAAGTAACATTACCAGCCAGACTATCTACTTTTATAGATTCAAGTGCTCTTGAAATATTGTCAGGGGCACTTGTTCAATGGCATTTTGATTATGACTGCGCATCCTGGTACACTAGCATCCCAAAGCTCCTTAAAAATAAGCTAGAAGAGTACAGACCTTGCAAAAATAAATGAGTTAGGTTGATTTGTAAACTCCACCACCCCAGAACACAATCTTCTCTCTGCTCATTTTATTAGCCTCAAGTGGCTTAGGGTGTTGGAGAGAGTATCACATTTTAAAATGTGTCTGGTTCACAGGATTGTAAACAAGGTGGTAGCCAAATATCTAGTCCAGACATGTCCCAAAGTCTGACCCAGGGGTCAATCATGGCACCAGGGCAGATTTTAAAGTCCAGACATGTCCTAAAATGTATTATTTATGACATTATTGAAAAGTCTTGAAATTTACCTGGGCACTGTGGGCAGATAGGCCGTTTCTCTGTAGATTCATAACTGTCTGTTCCTTGTGTTGTCTCATTGTCAAGATGTGTAAGAAAACTATTTTTATTTTATTTACATTTTTGTGGAGACCTTTTCACACCTGGTTACATTTGGCTACACTGCCATTTGAACAGACAATTTATTGGACAGTGCACTGCATGCTAGAGCTGTCCCCGAACCCTGTTTTTAGGATTCGAACTTTGGCCGAGGTTTTCGAACGGACGTTCGAACCATCGTTTTTAATGAATTAATAAATAAAGTGATGGTTCCAAGGTCGAACCATCGAAGGACGCTCGAACCATCTAAACGTGCCTTTAACCAAGCTGCAATTCATTATAGATCCTATGGAGGGGGGGGGGGCGACATCGCATAGTCTAAAGGTTTCATAACGCCTAAAATTCATTGAAAGGATTTAAGGATCAAACAAGATAAGTTATTTCCTAAATTAGGATTTATTGCTTCGAACGTTTGGGGACAGCCCTACTGCATGCATGTGAAAAAAGGCTGTAAATGTAAAACAATAAAAAGGTGTTTTTGTTTTATTCACAGCACAGATGAGTGGCTTACATTTGGCTACACTGCCAACAAAAGACAATTGATATTGCATGCACTGCAGTTATTATATTTTTTTGTAATGCGATGCATTTGTATGGACCATTTGTTATGGACCAAATGCACAGTATGACAGGAGATGCAGTCAGCCCTAAGGTATTTTCATGTTTTCAAATACATGTATGGCCCCCATTGAAAAAAGTGCAGTATGTGCCTCATATTTCAAAATACATTTTTATTTGATTGATGAATGGTACAAACTACAGTTTACTGAGAGGACCCCCCTCCACCATCTCATGACCTGGTCAGCGGTCTGATACAATAAGTTCAATTATTGCATTCGATTATTATGATTAAAATGCCATTTGCTATATAGAGTATCACTGAAAAACGGTTCAACCCAGTTGAATACATTAATTAATTCAGCAGTTTCTATTAAAAACCTATGCAATTGTAAGTTTCATTTCTTACACAAACGTGTTGTTTTGCAACTCAACTGACTGAACGGATATATTCAGGAAGTGACCTAGTTCATTTCATTCACCCCAAAAAACAATGGTACAATCGACATTCAACAATGGGTTACCTAGCAAGTCTTAAGTCCATTAGCTCCATTGTTAACTTCAGGTCCTCCATAAAGTAAGTTAGTTGCGTTGGTTCCTTTTACAGTGCCCATGTTGTTCTTTGCTATTTTAATTGTGTAGCACAGTGGTTCTCAACCAGTGGTCCGGGGACCACCAGTGGTCCTTTTTATCTCAAATCTTTGCTTCTGGGGGTCCCTGGCACAAAACAGTTTCAGATGGGGGTCCGTGGGCAAATGTATATCAATTTAGGGGTCCTTGGCATGAAAAAGGTTGAAAACCACTGGTCTAGCACATTGAAATTGTATGAAGGTATTTAGTATTGATTATATTTTTCTCTCTGCATTGGTCAGGACAAAGCTGGTCAGTAAATGTGACAACAAATAAAAGATAAAAGATTAGACCTCAACAGTGACTGCAAAGCAAATCTGAAACAGGCTGCTTGAGGTGTCCCAGAATGAAATGTGGGGGAATCATAAGAGGTGGCAGAAACACTGGTATGTGTGTCTCACAATGAGAATTGGAGGTCAGGCTGACAGCCACTGAAACATTCAGCTGCACCTGAGACATCAGACAATGAGAATGACACTGACCTCCTGCACTGCAAAATCCCCAGTGTCACTTAAACCCTTACGGGTTCATTTTTACACACTCTTGGGTTAAATTGACACTTGGGATTTTGCTGTGTACACCCACTTGATTAAACGGCAAATAAACCCTTTTTTTCCTTGTGTCCAATCGATTTCAGACAAAGAATCAATAGAGTGACAGACAATGAGAAAGAGAAAAAATAATTGAGAGAGAAAGAGACCCAAAATGCACAGGCACAACAACAAAAGGTATTTATGTTTACAGGGGGACCCAAAACCAAAGAGGCTGACAGTGGCCAGAGGAGGAAGGAGGAGAACATCATTGCTGAAAAACAAATGGAAAATTAAGAAGATCAAGGAGGACAGGAATAGTGCCATGTCTTAATGGCAGAGGGGCCAGTGTGAGAGATGTTAGCATTATAATGTAATGTAATGAGGGAGCAAAAGGGTGGCAGCTTGCTTTTGTCTGCAAAGAGATAAGACACCAGATGTGTTCTGCCTTCGTGTTAACCCATTCACACCGGGTGACATTTTTTAGATTTCTTTGGCTATTCAAAAATAGCAGATATACAAGCTCATACAAGCTTGTATATCTGCCATTTTAGAAAAATCTTGAAAATTTGTGCAAATCTTTGAATATATATATTTTTAAAGCGAACATTTTTAACTCAAATCTTTGCTTCTGGGGATTCTACAAATCTCTTCTAAAGCCTAACAGTTTTTTGAAAAAACTTATGTTGCTATAATATCAGTGGTTCTCAAACCTTTTTCATGTCAAGGACCCCCAACATTATATGTATTTGGCCGTGGACCCCCATCTCAATAGTTAAAAATGTTTAAAACATATATATATATATTCAAAGTTTTGCACACATTTTCACGATCTTTCAAAAAATAGCAGATTTACAAGCTCATAGCGCGGCACTTGGTGCCGCCCTATGAGCTTGTATACATGCTATTTTTGAATAGCCAAAGGAATCTAAAAATGACACACAGATGCGTTCCCGGTCTTAATTGGTTAATAGTGTCACACCATGTGGCCAAAAAGCAAATCTGTCATTTTTCATGCTAAATTGAGTCGTTTCCCAGGGCGGGCCGAATCGGTCTCGTCTCCCTCTTTATACAACATGTACAAAAACTGGGAAGCTCACAAAAGGAATCTATTTGATAACCCCATTCAGAAGAGACAATCGACTTTCTTTTCCACCCCACATTAAATCAATTTAATCTAAAGCCTCCCATCAGGTTGGATTCAGAGTCTAATTGAGAAGTGGAGCAGTGGGGGGGCGGGGTTATTAGCAGGCTATTCTCTGTAGAGACAGGATTCCAACAGATTAATAGAGAAATGTTCACTGTGTGTGTGTGTGTGTGTGTGTGTGTGTGTGTGTGTGTGTGTTGATTTGCCTGTGTAATGTATGTTCATAAAATCATTTTAATGATCAGGCTTTCCGATTTTTGTATTTCTGCCAGCAGGGAGGCTTATTAGTTTCACAGCAGTTTGATAGCAGCTTTACCTATTCTTGGTTGACCGGAGTCCCTCAGGGCTCTATACTAGTTACTTTTCTGTTTTCGCTCTACATTAAAAAATATCTTCGTTGAAAATAGCCATGCTTGGAGATCTGCCATTTTCGAAAGTTTTTTTGCAAACATTTTCCCCCCAATATGGATGCTGGGGTTTAAGTGGTTAAGAACGACACAGCCTTTTGGAAATTGACAGTTCTCTGAATCCATGTGGACAACCGCATTCAGAAGTCCCTCGTGAGGCTAAGAGCTTTAGAGCCGTATCGGTGTTTTGACTGCTGCAGGCCTGCAACCAATTGATAATCCTGGATTAGTCATGTTTCCTGACCTTGACATACACATAGTGTTTGAAAGCAATCCCTATAGGAAACTAACAAACTATTGTTTACAATATCCTGCCTCATCATACGGCCGCCCTGATGGACAGAGCTGAACAATTAAAACATAAAAATGGCTTTGACAGAATCCACAATGGATTTCTGGAGATCAGTTTATATAACGGTTCACAGAACCAATCTTAGTCCACAGAATCACTCTTTTATTGTCCAATCCATACAGGTACAGACTAGTAGTCAAGGTTGTACCTTGTTGTGGAATATTGTAACAGATGACGATTCTAACATTTGGAGTGATTTGTGACAGTAACATACTCTATTTGAATTCATAGCTTCAGAATTGCTCTGTTAAGTCAACATAAACTGGAAACTCAGGTTATGATTTAACTTAAAACAGGAATTTCACATTTAAACATGATCTCATTGAAAGTTACTGTGGTGTATAACAAAGTGTATGTTTTCATGTATGCTATCCTAGAGTACAGTGCATTTGGTCAGAAGATGAATTAAATTGTCACTTGTGTTGTCCAAACATTACTTCTCTTTTTTAACTGATGTTTTGTATCCTGAGTACACTGTCTCACACAGAGTGTGATGTAACTTTTATTCGGAACAAGGTACATTTTTCTGAGCTTCCACAATGCGAATAAAGGCATCAACCTGCATGATGAATGAGGCCTCAACTACATGAATAGTTTTGACGCCTCAACCGTTTTCGTATCATTTATTTGTCATGCCCCCGATGTGTAAAGATCTAAAGAGCTGCCAAGCTGCAAAGTTACAAAGTGCTCAAGCCATTGTGGGAACCTGTCACTCACTGTGGCAACAATTCTCCGGATGGCAGCAGCTGCCATGTCCTCTCCTTTAGGCTGGCCAACCAGAGTCATGCCCAGGTACTTAACGTTGAATGCCATCCCTTCCAGCAGTGTCTCCTTGGTGTCTGTCCAGTTCTCCGGTAGCTCTGATTGGACAAATAGACAGAAAATCGGAATCAGCCATCAAATACAGAAAGATATAGTAAAATAGTTTCATAACCATTTAGATTAGTTCATCAAACAGTTAAACATCAAGCAAGTTAAGTTGCTTCAATGAAGAAAGTGCACTTCGGGAATTGCCGGGTGTTCAACAAAAAACAAAATAAGGAGGCAGCCAGTCTATGGAAGCAACTCTATTCCTGACAACAGCTCTATTTTTGTAGGAAAGGTTTTGAAAAATAGGATATTTACTTGCGACCCATAAAAATGGGCCCGCAACTGAAAATGGGTCATGACCCTATGTCTGGGAAACACTGAGCTAACGTATTTCACACAATATGAAGAAATTGTTGTGAGGAACATGTTGCACTGAAATGTGTCTCAGTGCTAAATGTGAAGTGTCACAACAACATGTGAAGATGATTATTTTAGCATCAATAGTGGTAAACCTTTCTATGTGTCTATGTCTGTTGCATTTTTCTATAATTCAGTTTCTCTTTTGTATCTGCAAAGACCACACTATTATGTTTCTGGACCATTTCTTTAAATTATAGGTCAGATCAATAACATCACTGTACAAATTATATTTTAAACATCATTATCATTCACTTAATGACACGTCTGAGGAAATTACAAATGCCTGTAACATGTCAAGAAAGAAATACGCTAGACAATACAAAAGCAAAGTGAACTGGTTGCAACATTATGAGCCTAAAAGCTGTCTACTTTAGAAAGCTGCAGTGCCCTACTGCCATCTTGGCTGTCATGTAGCTCTCCTACTAATAGCACTACACAGTCCCTTAGGTGGATACTGTGAGGCTGCAAGGAGAACTGTGAGAAAACAGAGGCCATGCAGAGAGCTTAAAATACCCCTCAGTGGCACATGGAACTTAGACAGAACCCTGCAGAAAGGCATCAGGACAGGAATCATACCCAAGTGCTACATGACTCAGGAGAATCAGTCCAACACCATTTCACATTTTTCATATCACAATAGACAAAATAATAGTAACACACCATCTCTTAACAATTTAAAACCATTCATACAATATAGGGAAAATGTGGTAATTATTGGAAAATAAACACAATATAATCAACAATTGTAAAATAAATATTGGTTCAAAAATGATTTTGTGGGCTGACAATTGCTTCTGCTTCCATAGCAACGTAAATACCAGACTGTTATTGACAACAACGATCTGCTATCAGGAAGTAACAGACAGCAGAATGCCTTGATTGACCAATCAGAATCGAGTAACCTACAAATCGGTGTAATAAAACCAAATAATGACCAAGACATGGACTTGCAAATGTCAACACACAAAACATAGTTCCAAAATTGATTGTTTTGCTTCTTTTTTACTTTGTTTCATGTGGAGACTAGAGGCATTAGCACAGAGAGGATGAGCAAGACGAAGAAGGATGAGGGCAAGAGAGGGACAGAGAGATAACAGGAGCCCAACACTGAAGGACTAACAGCAACGCTCAACGTCGGCCATGCCATCTGTCACCAGCAAGCCCCCAAGCAGCTGTTTAGGCGTTAGAACAAACGCCATCCCCTCATGCCCCTTCCACTGCACTGAATTATTAACTGAGTTCCAATCCCACTCAATGAGCTGGTTCAAAAGCAGAGAGGGCATTTGATGTTATTTAATGTGACTGGTTATCAGTTCTCATTTCATTGTCCTTTTGATTATTCTGTTTGAGCTGTCAGACAAGAACTGTGAGCAACATGAACACATATGTGGCCAGAAGAAGAGATCCACCTCTACTGGAGACCATTTCAACTCCGACCAGTCCATATCAGTTAACAGTTGGGAACAATAATTTTCAGGGGGGGTGGGGGAACTCAAAAGCATTACAGTGATTCAGTTGTAGGGACGTTATGTTATGTTTTATTTTTGGTCACTTTCACTTTATTGGTTAAATTAATAATTCTATATGTAACACCCGAGATTCTAGGGGGGTGTTCCAATGAATCCAATGTAGTTATTTAGTCTCAAGCTCTTGTTAATACTTTTCATATTAATAAAACCCACATTTTTATGTGACAACACTTTCACTTACTTTTTTTTTTTATCACAAAAATAGCAGATCTACAAGCTTACAACACGTCATTACGCGCTGTGAGCTTGTAGTTCTGCAAATTTTGCTACCTCGTATGATGAAGTAGGGCATTCATTTACCAAAAAAAAACATAAAAGTTGAAACATGGATATACTGTATAAGGTCTCTGCCTGACAGCAATGATTTGATTATCAAATCGTTTCACAGTACTGCTGTATTAATGAAGATAAATGCTTCCATCAAAGAGCACAGAAATGTATTTTATTCCACAGAAAAACATTGTCTTCCTTCTGCAACAACTCAATGTCAGGCTCAGTTCATTTCTTTTGGCTCAATTCTAAGATATTTTACAAATTTCAAGTCCTGCCAGTGACTGTTGGATGTACTGTAGTAACCTTACACATCACTGATGGTGAAAATTCTGTAAAATGATGAAGCCAATATAGCCACATAACTGCTTAACTAATATGGTACATATCATAGCTTTGCCAGGCCATAAATATGAATTATTTAAGAGCTTCATGTTGACGCTTTGGGCTTTCAAGTGTATTATCCCTCCAAAAGGGGAATGCTTAATATTTAATAAATCCTTCTCTCTATGTGCACGGGACTATAGAGGGGGAGAGGGACTGATAAGAGTGACAGGAACAAGCAGAGTGAAACTAATTGGATTTGAAGTTGTTGTTCTTTTAAAGCAAACACCAGAGCTTCACTGAGGAAAATATAAGACTTTGAATTTTCAGGATGCTACTGCATTTATGAGCAAATGCTAGAACATGTTTGCATTTGCACATGTGTGTGTGCATTTGTACGTGTGTGCGTGTGTGTGCGTGTGTGTGTGTGTGTGTGTGTGTGTGTGTGTGTGTGTGTGTGTGTGTGTGTGTGTGAGATCCAATTTAAAATAACATGGAACAGGATTATCAAGGGAGAGGCAGAACTAATGTCTGTATCTTTATTGACACATGCACCTCCTAGGCCAGAAAGTGAAGCATCCGAGGGATGCCAGGGAGGGCACAAGTAAGGGAGAAGAAAAAGAAAGACAGAAAAATAATTATACATTTTTTTTTTTTCACCCAATTTAGTCGTTATGCCAATTATTTCCTCCCCACACACATTTTTGTGTGTTGTCATAGCGGTTGTATCCTACGCACTCATCTGCCAGTGAGGAGCCCCCACCGAGAGGAGCCTCCTCCTACTCCTCCCGCCGCCAGCTATTTAACACTGCGCCACCCGAGCGCCTTTACTTTTTTTTTTATAATAATAATATTTTCACCTCTTTTTTAATTTTGCAATAGAGGGGCAAGAGGCTATAGCTCTCGAAAAGTTTAGGAACCATTGCCCCTTGGGCCTAGGCCATCTGAGAAAGTGCTTTGCAGTTGTGACTTAAAAAGTAAAAAGTATAAATATATTACCATGAAGGCACAGAACAAACTGTTTAAATTTTGCCGCACAGGGGTTACAAGGCATTCATATAGAACCATGATATGCAAACTCTGAGCATTTGAAAACTGTACGTTTGCCTTCTAGCACAAAACATTTAACAGTCCACTGAGCTAAAAACGGTATAGCGCAACATTTCACAGTAGCTGAGGTGACCAGAAGAAGTGTTGCAAGAAGTGGTGCACCCAAGGCTGTGTATACCTTCAGCCATGCAACACGCAGCTATCACCAGCTGTCTCCTACAGCTCTACACATTATTTAAAATAATACCCTGGTGGATTCTCTCTCACACACACTGCGGATTAATTGCCAACACAAACACCAGCACAAAGATGTGCACACAGGCAGGTTTGCCATTACTATGCAAGCACACTCGCACACAAACGATTCCAAGTTTTCTACGAAGGACAACCATCACAATGTCATTGCAAAGGCTGGCCTCATAACGGTTTGCTCTGGAATAAAACACAAACATTTGCTGTTTTCCTCTTCTCATATGTCTATATTAAGCTGGCCATTCATTCTGTGATGCTCTCACACCCCGACTTGGCACCAGCAGCTGGTTTAAATCAATGCTTCCATGATCTGAAGGACTACAAACACATGAGGAAGTGAAACATTCCACAGCACTCTCTTCTCCAATCCAGCTGACCCACCTCATATAAATGTGTTTTACTCATCCTTCAGAACGTTGAATCTAGGCCACCACCTTGACGTGAAAATAGGCCGTGTATGCAGGGAAGATGGTGGGCTGGGAACGGAGAGAGGAGGACTGGAACTGGGTTTCTGATTCTGCCTTGAGGGGGAAACCAGTAAAGCCAAGTACTTCCCTTCAACAACTGCCTCTTCTTCTTCACCATTCTTTTTAAACCCTCTGTTCTATACTTTTTTCCATCTACACAAAATCTCTGTGCCAAAAATAGCCGATCAATGCGCCGCGTTGCACGCAGATGTGCTATTTTTGGCCAACGTTCCCCCCAGAATAGGCATGCTGCGGTTCTAGTGGTTAATTCTTTCATCCATACTCACTTACTATACTCATTACTTATGGCAGTAGAAAGTCTAAAAACCAACCCCCACCCATATCAGGCGAGATAGTGAATGAGAGAAAGTCTCATGAAAGGGCTAAAGTAAAGTAACAAAGAAAAGTAGCTATTTTAGACAGTCCCGCTATCATGCAACAGTGTTGCTCACCATAAAAATAAATAATAATAATACAAAAGTACAGAACAAACAATTCCAACGTTTGGAAAATAATCAGCAGTATGTCAAGTATACTGTGAGTTTAGGCCAATAGGCTATACATGGCAGACCACTGGTATGGTCCTTTAAAGGTTGTAAGTGGTATTGTTTTTAGGACGCTTGCTATAGGGTGTTTGTTCAGTAATCACCTCTTCTCTCCAGCTCTTTAGTAAACAGAAAATACATTTTCAGGGAGGTTACCAATGTCATCCAATCAGGAGATAGAACACTATCAATTTGATAGTGTTCTAGTTCAAAATTGTGTCTGCTCATTTTTGGTTTTGTTTCATCAGTTCCAAGTCCACGTATTTATCCTGCATCCTGTACAAGTTCTCTCTCCTGATTGGAGGAAATTGGTATCCCGACCAGAAAAAGTATTTTCTGTTCACTAAATAGCTGGAGAGACAGGGAGACTCCTGTTATTGAACACACACTCTATAGCATTGGTTGCTATGGGAATATATAGTTATTTAACACAAACAAATATCACTTACAGCACCTTTAAGAGCTGCATCATCATAAGTAATACCTCCCAACACAGATGTAGAGCACTGGTTCTCAATGTCTGGTTTGGGGACCACCAAGGGTCCAAATGGACCTACCAAATGGACATACGGGTCTGTAACTCTGAGAGTGTACTAAATGGAACTAGATGGACCCTTGGTTCCATTTGTACACTCTCAGAGTTAAATTTAAAAAGCTTTTACAGTGTAGACTGGGGTCCCAGAGATAACCCATGTCTAAAACGTGCATTTGGACCGCTGGTAGTCCCCAGACCAGCGTTGAGAACCAGTGGTGTAGAGCGTGTCTCTCAATCACAACTGCAAAACACTCACCAACGTTGCTAGGCAACCATAGCCATTAGCTGTAACAATCCAGCAGCTGTCAGGAGGCGGTGCCTCCAAATTGCATTACCGAACACCTTGGCTGCGTATCAAAAAAAAAGGCAAACAAAACACATCAAATGCTGGGATAACACAGGAGTTAAGTTGCTCTGCCAAGAAATGGAGCCCCTGGTAATACCCTAGCACTTCTGGAATCACATGTTCTGCACCCCATGGTGCCGGTGCACAAACAGCACATCATTGCATGTTGCAAGACATAGGACCACAAGGGAAACAAGTCCCCAGGACGTTTTTGTGTTATCCTTTTAGCCTTAATGTCTGACTGTACCTTGTGTGCCGTTTACATTTCTGACTAATAAAGTGTTCAATCAATCAATTTCATATATATACCATAAATCACCACCATACATATACATACCATAATTCATTCATTATTTGTTTATTGTGTCATTCATTCAGTCCCCCACTTTGGAGTATTTCTTGTGACACATTGAGGTACATTGAGGCACATGAGGCAACAGAAAACCAATAACAGTCATTTGTCACTGACATTTGGTATCACAGTATGTTCTGTTTGGTAGTGTCATGTAAATGGATGACCTTTAGACTGAGCGAATTGTAAATAGTGAATTTTATGGTACGTGACCACCACTATAGGAACCAGAGTACGCTTGATCTCCATGATGCAAATGACACAGTAAGCGTATATTTATTTGAAGACAAAAGGGAGAAGGGAAGCACTGCTGGGTCTCGGTGTGTTGCCACATACGTACAGGTCTTTGGATGGTTCAGGTGTGGTACAGTTAGTTACTGGTCTGGTTGCTGGAATACATTCTTCTCAAGTGAGAGTATCACAGTAAACAGCAAGTCTCCTTCAATAAACCAAAGGCACACTTTGTAGAAAAAAAGGTTTCAAATGGGTTTGTTTTACCGCGTTTGTTTTACACAAAGTTGCAACCTGCTCTGGTCTTCATCAGATGATGAAGACTTGCTGCTTATACTCTCACCTGAGAATATATAGTTTATTATACTGACCAGTCCTTCATTATGTGTGACTATGATATTTATATGGGGATAACAATTGAGTAGAAACTGTTGTTACGTAATTGGATGATATGGTTAAAAGTCCTTAAGATATTAAGAGTTTATGTGTTTGGCAATATGTTATAGCAAAAGCAAACATACTTCTATAACATACTTGGAAAGATGATTCCCTTTTACTTTTATTGAACAATAATTTACCATGTTCCCTTTTCTTTCAAACATACCTTTAGGCTAAATCAACAACTATAAGCTAACACAAATGAGTCTTCCAAGTCATAATAAAAATACAAGATATCATCAGTACAGCCATCAAACCCGCACATCTTCTTAAGTCAATTTAGTTAGGGAGCTTTAGATAATTTTCCTTGTCAGGAAACGTGTCTCTGGAATTAAATGCATTCAACTTTATATATCCCCCGGGGTCCATGGTAAAGTCACTGCTAGTGTGGGCCTTTCAACATAATCCTCTATTCACCAAGAACACCCATTAATTGCTTTTGCTTCCAACAACCTAACTGCAGTTAATCGTAATTGTGATGCAAGTTATCAGCTACACATGGATGGGCAAATTGAGAAAAGGGAAAGCTTTTTGGTTTACTCTGAGATATGGAGGAGGAAGTCTTCTTAGTTCAGTCAAGTACATTGGAAATTCTGCTTTTGAATTTGAATACAGAGTTGCTGCTCTTTAATTACTAGTAGGGATGGATACGTTTGTCCAGCAAGCTTGATATAACATATGAAGATGTATCATATGTGATAATATGCGCGTGTCTGTGTATATTATGCAGAATATTTGAAAAAACAAATATTTATTGTGGTAGGTAAATCCTGGCCTGAAAAGGTACAGTAATTTATTCAGGAAAACCAAAGACAAGGAAATACATCAAAGGATTTCCTATGCTAAATGGTAATTGCCTTTGGCTACATCTAGAATGCAAAATACAACCCTCCCATCATGAAGCTTCTTAAGAAGGATCAGAGGATCCCTAATTAGAAAAGCGCAAACCACTGTCCAAGTCTTATCTTTTTTGCTTTAAGTAGTATGTCTTGTCTTATCAAGTGTCCAGAGAATTAAATGGGATTAGGTTAGGGCAGGGGTGGCCAACTTTGATGATGGAGAGGGCCACTATATTTCCACACTCACTCCAGAGGGCCACATTGCATATACTGTCAGGCCATTCTATGTCACACAAAAGTAGGAAAAATAGCCGATCTACAAGCTCAAAACGCGTCGCAAAGCGTTTTGAGCTTGTAGATCTGTTATTTTTGCTATTTTGCTATGAATTGGAATCCTGAAAAGCAATTGTTTTATTTAATTTCAAATGCATTTAGTTATACTTATGTTAACTTTAAGAACTTAAATAGAAATACATTGGACATAAAAAAGAAAATTGAATTTTAATAGTCATTAAGCTGCTAATATAGACTGAAGTAATTAAAGGGGGTCATGTTTGGAATTGTAACAGCTGAAATAAAAAATATATCAATATTCCGATATTAACCGCATAAAGTGAAGGTGGGGGCCGCATGTGGCCCCTGGGCCGCCAGTTGCCCATGTATGGGTTAAGGGTTGCTTTAAGTGCAGCCATTACTGAATGCTTTATATCAACAGCAAGACTTTTGAACTTTATCCCTGATCGACTACCAACCGTGCCATTTATGGATCACATTACATGTCGTAAAACATACTTTATGTGCAAATATCGTAACAGTCAAGGCCAATATGGGAGTCCAAATAATACACTACTACTACAGTACAGTGTATTCAACAAAGCATCAACTAATTTCACTGAAACTAACAGTCCTATTTTCAAACACAGCTAAAAGAGCCAATCTACAGTCTCACAGCGTGTTCCATAGTGACATTGTTGCAGATTAGGGATGTCCGATATTGGCTTTTTTTGCAGATATCCTTTTTTCCGATATTGTCCAACTCTTAATTTCCAATTCCGATATCAACCGATACCGATATATTCAGGCTTTTTTCACCAAAACTAATGTCAGGTAACAACATCTCCTGTCGTGGAATTAACACATTATGCCTAATTTTATTGTGATGGCCCACTAGATGCATTCATCAATGACCACACTGATATTTTCCGATATTACATTTTTATATTATGGTATGTTATGTTAATATCGGCCGACCGTTATTATCGGACATCTATTGCAGATCTGCTATTTTCATTATGTGTGTGTGTGTGTGTGTGTGTGTGTGTGTGTGTGTGTGTGTGTGTGTTGGGGGTATGGACAATCTACCAATTTTTCCCCCAATTCTGTTGACAATGCATTGGCCATTAGGAGATTCTTTTGAACTTGGTGGGAATGATCAGGATGGGCAAATTGAGAAAAGGGAAAGCTTTTTGGTTTACTCTGAGATATGGAGGAGGAAGTCTTCTTAGTTCAGTCAAGTACATTGGGAATTTTGCTTTTGAATTTGAATACAGAGTTGCTGCTCTTTAATTACTAGTAGGGATGGACACGTTTGTAAAGCAAGCTTGACAATCTACCAATTTTGCCCCCAATTCTGTTGACAATGCATTGGCCATTAGGAGATTCTTTTGAACTTGGTGGGAATGATCAGTAGGCCCTGAAAGGAATGATCAGTAGGCCCTGAAGAGATTATTAACTTTTGGATCTGAAAGGTTACAATCAAGATCACAACAAAGATCAAAACCCAGAATGGATAGGGCAGATTTTCATTAAACTCGATGGGAATGATCAGTAGGCTGCTCCAAACAGATAATTAACTTTTGGATGGAAAGGGTGAAAGATCAAGGTCACAAGATAGGACAAGGTCAAAATCAGTAAAATCTCAGCTGGAAGTGGAAATGGCTTATTTCAGAGGTTCAGGTATATGGTCCTTCTAGTTTATTTCTGGACTACTTACTCATAGACCAGCAAGGTCTTCCCTCGTAATTTAGCAACAGAAGTGATACACAATATAATTCACTACTGCAAGCAGCAAGAAAGGCCTCAAGAGGCATTTGGTGGAAATTGTGCCTAACCAAGGCACATTTTTCTGCCCAATGATCTGTGTGTATATTTGCTCTATAATTAAGTCACTTCAAACGTTTCTAAACCGCCCCGGGTCTCAAATCTGCTGACATGATCACTTTATTGTCTGTCACCACTGAGACAAATCCTACTGTGAGTGTGAGGAGATAATACTTGGTAGGGGGGTTCTTCAACACCTACATGATGGGTGGGCCTTATGGTGCACCAGAGGAAGTGGCAGACTTGTCAGAATTGTGCGAGAACAATATTTCCACATTAACAATGCAGAAGCTTCCACACTGGGGGGGAATCTTTCCTTGCGGATATTTATTCATAAAGCGTAATCCTTCAGGAACGTGGAGGAACGGTTTTCATTAGCAATTCAAATAGTGGATGTTTTTCTCTCTACTGACACGGAGCCCCCACCCCCCTTCTGTTGGCTTTCATCTCCACATCTTCATCAAGTATATAAATAGTTCTTTCAATCAATTAGAGACTTCCATTCATGAATGAATAGACTGAAATTGTGTTAATTTAAAAAGGGAAAGAATGTAAGAAAAACTCAAATAAAAAAGGCAACGCTGGGCCTCTGCAATTGAAACTTCCTGTGTTGTCAAGTTTGTTACTCATGAAAATAACCTGGGACAGCCATTAGCTCTCTCAGCCATTATCACACCAAAATAGAGAGCGGAGCTCTTTCAAGAGCTGCTGATCTCATTTCAGAGAGTGTGTCTTCGTGCCCCTTTAACCCATTAAGACCGGGAACGCATCTGTGTCATTCTAGATTTCTTGGGACTATTCAAAAATAGCAGATCTACAAGCTCAAGCTACGAGCTTGTAGATCTATTTTTTTTATCGTGAAAATCTGTGCAAATCTTTGAATATATATATATTTTTAAAGCGAACATTTGTAACTCAAATCTTTGCTTTTGGGGATTCTACAAAATGTCTTCTAAATCTTAACGTTTTTTGGGTTGTTTTTTTTATGTATCTGGCCGTGGACCCCCATCTCAAAATACTTTGTTCCAGGAACCCCCAGAACTTGTAACAGAGTTAAAAATGTTCACTTTCAAAAATACATATTCAAAGATTTACACACATTTTCCACGATTTAAAAAAAAAATAGCAGATCTACAAGCTCCGAGTGCCGCGCTATGAGCTTGTAGATCTGATATTTTTGAATAGCCAAAGAAATCTAAAAATGACACAGATTCTTTCCCGGTCTAAAAGGGTTAATAGATGAGGGTTTCCCGTGGGAATCCCCTCTAATGCATACAGCTCCTTAGACCCCTCCAACTGATTGATGGATGCTAGTCTGACACAGCCGGATGCCTCAGCTTCTGATCCTCTGGTCTCTGGAGTGTGAATGATAATGGAGGGGTTACCACTGAGCAGTGTTGGAGCTAAGCCACATGTGGTATAGGAAATGACTTGAAACATAAAAGATACAACTAGGGCTGCAACTATTGATTATGTTCTATCGATTACTTTTTAGATTTAATTGAATCAAATAATAAATCAATGTGTTTTTTAGATTTTACGCATTTGGTTTACATGTTTTTTTCCTGTCACTTTTCCTTTGTCGTACAACAGTGTGGTACAAAATAGCCGATCTGAGCCGGATGCGACGGGTGGTGAGCTTGTAAGACGGCTAGTTTTCCTTTTTTCATTTTATTAAAAAAAAATATATATATATATATTTCTTCGATTAACTGTTGCACCCCTAGATAGGACTGTGTGATGCTGGCCGTGCAGATGTCACATTCAACCAAAACATTTAGCACTTAAGATTCAAATCCCATTAAACATCAAATACTGTATGTAATTAATAAAATCATTAAAGAAAAGAAAAACAGATTCCAGAAGGATTCCAATTATCCAAGGTGCAAACCCTGCCTGCACCAACAAACATTGTGTTACACTAAGCTATGGCCCATGTAGGTAATTTGATCATGACTTTGATGGTTACCTTGACCTTTGACCCTTTTCAGTCAAGAGTCAGTAATCTCTTTGCGGCAACTTTCTGATTATTCCCATCAAGTTTTTTGTAAATCCACTTGACCTTGATTGTGACCTTGACCTTTGAGACCCAAAAGTTAATCATCTCTTTGGGGCAACCTATTTGTCATTCCACCAAGTTTTTTGAAAACCGCCCATCTGTTCAGTTATTTGGTTCACGCTGAGGCACAACCCCCCCCCCCCGTCGGTCAGAGTAAAAAACGAACTCGGCTACGTGATTACTAGTGTCAAGATGATTACAGAAATAAATTAAAATGGTATCCATTCATTCATGTATTCAACATCAAACCGTAAAGAAGACAGTAAGATAAGGGCTGCAAGGCTTACTTTTTTGATTAATCAAATGATTGAGAAGCGCAGTTTTTTTTAATAATTTGTAAATGTATTATCCCTATAAATTCACAAAATATGTGTGCGTGCGTTTCAGTGTTTGTATCTGTTCACACATCTCGAGAACCCCCCTACCGATCGATTTCAAACCCGGTGTGCATATCTCCCCTCCGGTTATGTAATACCCCGTTGTACTTGTCTGTCTGTGTAACCTTGATGCCCATATATGGAGAGATCTCATCTGTCTGTCTGTCGGCCTGTGTCCCTTTTATGGAGATCCCTAATGTCATCATATGCCCAATATGGACATAGCCGTCAGATCGACATTTTGGACAACTAGATCTATGCCTACTACAGTATATATGGACATATCAGTCGGATCATCAGCTCTGGACAAGTGCCGATCCAACCGACTTCACTCCATGCACCACACTCCCTTGGGCCGTTGGTCGGGCCGATTGGTCGGGCGGTACCCGAGATGCGCAAAGGACAGATAGACACGCTGACTGGCACACACACAGAGATTTCATGAATTTATAGAAAAGGACTAGGGTGATGGCCATTGGGAACTATGTGCAATGTGAACGCATGCACCTCCACTTTTGCAATACCCACTGTACCCGTTGTGCGAATACCCATTGTATCCGGTGGTACCCATTGTACACATTGTCAAAATATACATTGTATGTGACGTCATATTGATGACATCAGCAATCTCCATATATGGCATAAAAGGGACACAGACAGACAGATACAGAGATGTATGAATTTATAGATAACCTCCTTATGAGGATTTGTGGATTTATAGATAGATATCTGTGGAGAATCGCTGATCCAACCGAGGTCACACTCAGCACACAACTCCCTCTGCAGCTCTGCGATACGCACGCCAAGTTTGAAGTAGATCGGTCAGACGGTTCTTGAGATAGGCGCGTGAAAGACACAGAGATTTACACCAATTTATAGATAGATGTACTGTATACAACGATAGGATGTCTTATGTCTGTATTATGACCGTCCTGCCCCTCGGCCTCACTGTTGGCTAGCGGGCATCCTTGGTGATTGCCAGAGTGGAACAGGCCGTCAGGCCAACTTGGTACAGCTGGGGTTATGGGTTTGGGGGAGTGAAAATAAGGAAGGACCTCTGATCGAAATCCCTCACTCACTCCATTTCCTCTCCAGAGGCAGGTTCTGTCTTGGGTGCTACCTGGCCTGAGTGGGCTTAACCCTTTTTGTTTAGGTTTGCACCTTTTTATACAACACTCACACACTCCACATTCACACACTGCATACATGACTGACTACTGACTTATTCCCACCTCATTCCATTCCCTTTGTTTATTGCCTCATTTCTTTAGTTTTAGTCAAATAAATATAACTTAAAATGTGTGGACTCATTATTTTGCCACGTAAACCCTAGTGCATGACAGTATATAGTATATTATTCAATTGAACACTATCTGTAGATATCACTAGTACTCACGCCTAGACATTTTTTTTTTTTAAATAAAATTGTTTAATATTTTTTTTTGCTAATGACATGGCCCCTGTGGCTTACAGTATCAGACCAAACTTACAGTATCAGACCAAACCATACTTAGAAAAGCATATACATAAGTATACTGCATAATGCCAAACCATAAAGTACATGGCCCCCAACATTATTTCTTTTGAAAGTGAGAGGCTATGTTGAAGCGTAGTTTTCAGTGCGCAGGCGGAGCCCTGGCACGTCAGAGATGGTAGGGGAGTGTTTGTAATTTCAAGAGAACATGAGACAGTGATAGTATCCCACCTGCCAATGGAAGGAACAACCTGCGGGTGATGTACTGTAGCCAGAACAGAGAAAGGCTTCCACACTCCCTGAACTCTCTCTCTCGGTTTTTCGCAGCCTCTGACAAAGACACACGCACACACTTAATTGATAAAGAGAACAAAAGGATAATCCTCTTAAAAGAGCCTTACAATGGACTGACAGCACATCCTTTTTCACAAACAGCTGCCACAGACATCAAACTCAGAAGGAAGCCCGGGCCGTCAAAACGTCAGGACATCTATTTGCATCCTTCAAAGGAAGCTAAAATGTGGTGCGTTTGCATCGTTTGTGCGTCTCTTGTGTGTGTGCATTTGTGCTTGCTTGCGTGTGCGTGTGTGTGGAATGAACGCTCATAGTTACTACAGCAGTATGAGCTAGCAGCTCTCCCCGAGATAGGATGTCTCAGTTTCCTGCTGGTGTTGCATAATTCACTTCAGGCCTGGGATCCTAACTCTGTTGAAGAACACTTCAGAGTTTGCACATTTTGAAAGCATATGAGACCAGAACCAGAAAGAAAGAGGGTGCTTGCAGAATAGAGCATCCAAGATAAATGGACAGTCTTCCTTTTCCATCAAGCAAGTGTTAAATGATAAGTGGTGCATTTACAGCACCTTTAAAAGTGCTTTACAATATATTACATTCACCCATCCTATAATACATTGGAAAGATGAAAAGTCATAATTTCCCCATGTCATTGTTTCGCAGTAAACACAACAACAACATATCACATGTCACTAACAACACAAGCCACAACGCACGCAATTAATTCACGGGTGCAGTAGGCTACTTTTCATGGCTCACCACACATTTGCCTCCTCGGAGCATAATTAATTGCGGCCAGCACAAACTCACAACATTACGGTCGACCATGTTGTTCCCTAGCGTCACCGCCGACCACCGCCGAGCGACACCGAAACACCGCGAGCCGGACAACATCACGGGTACACCATTTTGTAGCGTGAGCACCGACCACCGACGCAGCCGCCATTGAAATCTCCCCACAACAACAACACACGCGACCACTTCGCTTCAACCCGCGCCGCTGCTTTCACTTTAGTCATGTCCCACACTCACGGTAATATGTCCGTCATTCACGTGCCATGTACATCCCAAAGACAACATTATCAACAACGCCACAGTATTCACGGAGAAACAACGTTGCCAGGTTGCGCGTGAGAAATAAGCAATGCGCTCTGTGAATTTTCCTCCATTTGCCTCCATTCCTCCTCACTCAAAGTCGCTTACAATTAACGGACATGGCAACATTGTCCACTCTCTCTCTCAATACGAACTCATGCTCACTCGACCATGCTCCCTCCACACAGAGAGAGAGAGAGAGAGACAGAGAGACCTGTTGCAATGAACGTGTACATCATACTAATGTATAATAGGGCTACAATATCTACTTTGTAGATTTTGATTATTATTTCAACACATATACATTATTAACCACTTCAGCCTATATACTTTTCAGCCATTTGAAAATAGCAGATCTAAAAGCCCACAATGCGTCGCCATACATTACTGTCCAGTTGCCTGCGCCCCCCCCCCCCGTGCGCGCCTAGCGGGCCGGGCGCCCTACCTCTAGTACTGTACATTCATACTTTTTACCCCTAGAAGGGTCTTATGTTGTTTGGATTTTCCCTTGCTATTTTTATGCCCTTGTTTATTTTCTATTATTATTACAGTACATTCACACACCAACGGCGGAGAACACCATGCAAGGCATCAAGCTGCTCATTGGGAGCAGTTAGGGGTTCACTGAACTGGGAACCTTCCGATTCCCAAGAGGCCACTCTACCCCATAGACATAAGGTAGACGCCTCCTTCGGCTCTGAGGCATTCGTATCTCGGGCGTCATTTTAGAGGAGGAAAGCTTCCGCGTGTGTCACAGAAGTGGGGCGTTCGGTAGTCCAATCAAAGGCAGGTGGGGGCGGGTCTTTTCGTAAGAGGCTGCCGCGCAGCAAAAGTCAGTTAGATGCGCTGTGATTGGCCAGTAGTCAACGCACTGTGATTGGCCAGTAGTCACTTTGAATGGTAGCTTTCCTCCTCTAAAATGGGGACCGCGATACCAGTCGCTCGAACTAACTGCAGAGGCCAATGAGGTATCTAGGTTTCTATATCTATGCTCTACCCCCCCTCGAGCCACTGCCACCCCAGCAGTGGCTCCATATCTGAGTTGTGTTGCACAGTGTGTTGCACATGTGTTGCACATGTGTTGCACAATATCATCAAGACAGTTCCCCAATATGTTGCCCATTATAAGAACATGGCCTAGGTCAGTGGTTTTCAACCCTTTTCATATCAAGGTCCATTATTTATTCGGCATTTGAGCCACGGACCACCGTTTAATGGGATTTAGCCTCTAAAAGACCTTAAACGTAGAATATTTTGTTATCGTTGGATACGATTTTGTTCACAATTCCATGCTGTATTGATCAAAATAACAATTCTTTAATTAGGTAATGCAGGTGTTTAACAATCATTTTACTCTCAAGAGTTAAAGATCTATAAGAGTATAAGGGTCCATTTGGTTACGAACTCTCCATCATTTAGCTGGGGACCACCTGGAACCCCCTCAAGAACCACTGGTGGTCCCCGGACCACTGGTTGAGAACCACTGGCCTAGGTGAAAGCTGAACTCTGAGTGACAGTGGGGGAGTTGGTTTCTTTGATGTACTGTATTAACCACTTTCAACCTCGCTATTTTAGGTATGTCATAAAAAAATAAATGTAATAATTTCACCAACAAAAACAATCTATATTGCATATTCGCTATTTTTACACGACACAAGGTTTAAAACACTTGGGTATAAAACAGGGCTTAAGTGGCTAAAATATAAGTAAGTGCAGATGGAACTGCATCAAATACTGTTTTTAGGTGCACTACAGTTTCTATTCTGTTCCTGCTTGAACCTTGCACTGTAGCTACTGTAGTCAATTTATGTATATAATCACACACACTCTTAACCATTTTTATTACACCAACTGAGAATGACATATTTTGGCCTAGATATTAAAGACAAAATGTACTGATGTAGGCTAAACTAGACACTTTACAAGAGGCCATTCACATCATATGGGAATACACTGTAGCTTGCCTTCACACAACTGTCAAGCCCCACACACAGAAAATCAATATTCGGAAAAAATCACTTTAGTGTCAAAGCCAAGAGCAGAATATGATGTGCAACAGTTTTAATAACAGGCGGCTGAGGCTTTCTAATCGATATGTGTAGGGTGCCACGTTGCAGAAAATAAATGTAATGCTTTGGAGGAAGCTGGTACACAAAAATACAGAAAGTATAAAGCAAGCTAGTGAAAAACAAACTGATTCTAATCTCTTATACATTGTCAAATACTTTATTAGAAGAGGATATATTTGAGCAAAAGAACTAAGGTTCAACTTAACCACTGGGAATTAAATCCAGCCATTGTTACTCACACCCATGGGCTAGCCTAAATCTTTCAGACTTAATCTAAAAAGTAAACTGTGCATCAACTGGAAAGCACTTTCCTGTTGTTTTTAAATACTGTCGGGCAGAAACCTTGTATCTCCCAAGTTTCAGATTTCTATGTTTTTGCGTAAATTAAAGCACTACTTCATAATATAAGAGTGTCACACAAAAGTAGTGGAAAATAGCAGATTTTCTTTGTTTCGAATAGGACTCTTACTTTAACAAAATATATTATTCTATTATTCATAACCCTCAGGGAAGGAATAATGGAAATTGTACTGTCTCCTTGGCACATGAGATTTTAAGGGATATTAATACACAAAGCATAACCATGAAATGCGAGACAGATCGGCCGTCTCAAGGCTTTGATCAGGATTAAACCCACACCAGTGCCTGAAAGAATGTCTCAATTCCTGTGGGGGTTTTATTGAATTATTTTATTTAAGAAAGAAATTTAAATATATATGAACTGTGTGTGTGTGCGTGCCCAAGAGGGAGGAGGGGGGGGGGGAGAAAGAAAGAAAAATCGGTCAGGACATTACCAAAAAACTATGAGTCAGTGTCATGGCAGGACAGTGGGTTATACCTCCAGGCCATATTCTGGGCAGGAAGGTGGATTATTCCCCTGGAGCCATAGTCACTGCAGGACGGTGGGTTATACCCCTGGAGTAAGGCTAGGTGACAGGACTTCAAATCAAAAAGATTATTTTAAACTTTTGATTAATTATCGATTATCGATTATGATTAATGAACACGCTGTGAGACTGTAGATCAGCTATTTTCACTATTTTTGCACGGCACCATTGTGCAACGAAGTACTGTATAATACAGTTAATAAGATTCATCAATTTAGTCGATTATAATATTTTTTTTTGATATGTTGATATATTTAAAAAAAATATCACTCAAAATAAATTAATTGATTAAACTACATGAGCAACATTAAGTCGGTTCGAGGTTCTAAATTTTGGTTTCGATATATTTTTAGGTTAATCGCCCAACCCTACCCTGGAACCACATTCACGGAAGAACAGTGGGTTATTTGGAGCCAATTATGGCAAAACAGTGGGTAATGATTAAAAAAATAGGCCATAGTTTGAAGTAGTAGAGGCTTGCTACTCCAACCCTGCATGGGACTGTTTTCTTAGCCCTGCTCCTTCTGGTTTTATGACCACTTTGATGCCTGCTCCCGCCCGCAGCAAAGTTTAAGTACAGTCTGCTCCTGCAATATTTCCATTGGGACCCAAATACATTACAAACAGAAACACAGAATGATAGAGAGAAAGAGAGAGATAGAGACGCTATTACAGCACCATGGACAGCAACACCGTGGGCTAGGCAATGGTGAAAAACACTTACAGTATAATTAGATATAAAACCTAAAGTCATAGACATAATCTTGTAGCAACTGAGAAGTCCTTCCCAGTAAAATCAGCCATTTGTACTCAGAAAGCGTTGAAATTGACCTATATCTGTCAATTTTTTACACTTTCAAAGTTTAATTAAAAACAAAAAAAGGCAACATCACTGTAAATGTAAAGGACAAGGCTCCACACATCCAGCTGTGTAAATGAAGAGTAGAGTTGAAGAAGAGGCTGAGAATGAGACAATCTTCACAAAGAGCAGTCACATGGGGCATAGCAGCTCTTTGACGATAATCCAACTAATCAGAGACAAAGTTCTGTTCTGGGTGAGCTGAAGGGAGTCTAAAGGTCTGGAACTCATGCAGACGTGCTTCTGTAATTATGCCTTCCCCAGCGTGGACTTTAACCACTTAAACCCCTTGAACGGAGTCCCCGGGCTGTACTAGGCCCCCTCCTTTTTTCCATCAACACCAAATCTCTCCAAAAATAGCAGATCTACAAGCTCACAGCATGCCGCATTGTGATTGTAAATTTACCCCAAAATACGGATGCCAGGTTGAAAGCGGTTTAATTTAACTCTGGAAGTGTAAAATGGCTTTACTGTGTACTGTTAAAGGTGGAACAGCTGAACATAATTAATTACAAATTGAATGTTATTTGAAACATTACTTCATATCTCTTGATTGATTATCATCACTTCGTCCTGACACATAATCTTGGGTTGTGCCTCAGTGATTCACAGTTTGAATAGGTATAAATATATCAGCACTTTCCTGGGCCAGGCCACATCTTTCAAAATTGGCAACTACCTTTGAAATATGATTCCTCGAAGGCTCCACTTGGCAGGTAGCCTACTACTTCCCTCAAAGCACCTTCTATGAAAGCTCATTAGTCAGAACACTTTCCCCACTAATCTCTCCCATCAACTCAATGTCATGAATGTTAAGGCTGTGAACATGAATTATGCAGGTTGCAGTCTAGGTAGCATGTCCCGTAAATGTGTGTACTGTATATAGTACATATTTGATGTTATGGCTTTATAAGTACTCTGACTTATTATTGTAATTAAGTAGCGTTTTCTGGTAGTTTTTTTTTTACATTCTTAAGTCAGTAATTCTACTTTCACTGAAGTGGATTATGGATGAATTATTGTAATCAACTTTTGGAAAGAGTAGCTTAATGTAATTTATTTTATGGCACAATGAGGACAATATTCCATTGCTTTGAACGTATTTTCCCTCATAAAAGGCAATTCTCTGATAACGTTTTCTCATGAAGAAAAGATGGAGTGCATTACTGAATTGAAGAGGGGTTGGTTGGTAGGGCATATGCTTATGTGCAGGATGCAACATCAGCCCTTTCACAGAGACCATATCATCACTGTCAGGCAGAAACATTGTATGTCTAAAACCGTTACTTTTCATGAAATGGAAAAAAGGAAAATTTAAAAAGATCCATAGTAGTTATAATTTAGTTACAAGCGTGTTAATAATTTTAATTGGTTGAATAGTTATGAAACCTAGAGATAGACAACCTGGCATCCCTATTTTCGGCATGTCAACATATGAGCCAGCCAATAGTTTAGAAAAAGAACACATTTACAAGCTTATGAGCTTGTACAGTAGATCGGCTATTTATGCTGCTTTTGGTGACACTGTCATACTACAATGTATAAAATGGGACATTGATTTATTAAAAAACATGAAACATAGAGATACATGTTTTCTGCCCGACAGCAACTACAGTATATAGGGCTCACAGTATGGGCTGGAAAGACAATGTAGTACTGTATATAGATTGATATAGTAACACCCGTTTTTTTCTCCATCATTTTCCTCTTATTATTACTCTCAACTGTGAGTAAGCAAGTGTGTCAATCAATAAAAGGGCTGAATAGATTTTTGCACGCCTATGCTATGTAAGATTTCCTTCAATGGCTTATTATATCAGGCCATCAGGGACATCCCTCCTGAAAGCAATGTTGTATTTCCATGCAATAAGACTGCAATAATAATAATGCATGCAATAACACTGTTTTTTAAATACTGTTGCAGATGTTCCCCTAAAACCACCTAAACCAATCCTTGGCTCACATTTAGCTTCTGCAAAAATCCTGTTTTAAGGGTAATTCAGACCGCTGCAATTTGTCTCTGCAACATTCTAATGCTTAATGTATGCTCTAGTCCGTACTACAATGTTGTCATGCACAGAACATACCAGATCTACAAGCTCACAACACGTCATGCATGGGACACATTGCAAACTTGATGGCTATTTTCGGCACATTACACCATAGTACGACTACAAATAATTCTGATTAAAAATGGCTTGCAAATGTTTGGTCTGAACTAGGCAATGAAAGCGCTACATACAAAGCTGCACTGATGACACTCAAATGATGCCTCATAATGCAAATCCAAGCAACACATCTGCCCCCAACAACCAAGTCACACTCTTATTCATCACGCTCCAAGAATTATCCTACGATTTGATGAACATTGAACAATCATCCCTCACTGACATTCCCTTCATCACTGGCCCACGTTTTCACTCTAATCACATCATTTACCATTCCTCCTTCTCAATGGCATTTCCCTGACTCATGAGTTTCTGTCTTAATGAGACACCGGGAGATAATTGTTCCTTGAGGGGGCAGAAGCAACTGACATCACTGTGTCTTGCATGATGTCACTCAGTCATGGCCCTGTCAGCTTTAATAGAACAAAAGGATATCAATACAGTCATTCAGAAACCTTGCATCTCCATATTTCAAATTCAAAATATTTTACAAATGTTGTCAAGCAAATACAGCGAAAGTCACTAGATCTAGAAGCTCACAATGCATTGTGATACGGTGCATCGTGAGCTTGTAGATCAGCATTTTTTTTAATATTTAGAAAGATTTTAAACATTGAAAACTTTCACCTATAATGACATTCCCAAAATAGGTACGCCAGGTTGAAAGTGGTTAAGTCTGTCTGTGGGTTTTATGAATATTTAACCATTGAAAAGTAACAAGAGCTTGTGACTAAAATAATAGCACTGGATCCAGATCCAAGGTTTCCGGTTTTACTTTACCGTTTCTTCCAGACTACTGCAGATCTTAACACTTTTGAATCAGCAGTCCTGTGGCCAGATTAATTGAACTATCTACTGTAGTTGCAGTGCATAGCATGATGTCTCACTCCAGGCAATAAATTATGAGAATATAATACGAGTGCACTTCAGTTGTTCATTGCAACATTATTGTATGGAAATAATGGAGCTAGTTTTTATCATTTGCATGGCTTTGATATCATAACACTAACACTTTACAGCCTTTTGAAAAATTGAAAAAGACTACTAGTGGGCTAAAATGGGCTACAGAAAGGCTGGTACTGCCACCAGGGTGATACAAAACGATAGCTTACACTATAGGCACATGCTGTGTGTCCTTTTCTGTCCTTCCCATACTGTTGCTGTGACCCTAACAGATGACAACGGGCCAACAAGAGCAGCATGGGGGAGTGCTGTGCATGTACTTGTTCTGTTGGCTGAGGAAATTAAACCTGCCTTTACTTGGACTTGCATACAAGATTAACTGGCAACGGTTATCTTATGTGCCGGAGGTACATTCAAAGCCTGATTTTCCCGTGTTACATGAGAGGAAATCTCTCCTAAGCCTTATTACTGCTAGTGGGAGGTGGTAGTCCACATACAGTAGCTGATAGAGTTACACTAGCTGCTGTGATGGCCCTGGCTTGTTTGTCTTACCCTTGTTCTGTGTTTAAGCAGGTAGGCTGCCTGGTGGGTGGTGCAGTAGCTCCAACCATCAGGATGATTCAGGCCAGCTGGCCTGGTTTTACCTGCCCTATAGCCCAAATTTGCTCACCGTCCTTTTATTGTCTCCGCCAGGCGGAAAGGCATGGCGAGAGAGTATGTTTTACCCCCTGTCCGTCCGTCCGTCCGTCCGTCCGTCCGTCCGTCCGTGTGTGTGTGTGTGTGTGTGTGTGTGTGTCCTGTCCGTGTGTTACCAGCTAATCCCCACTCGCTGCGAAACTGTGCACACACACTCCCTGGATGCCAATTCAGAACCTCTGCCCCAAATTTTTCACATGGGCCTGTTATAGCGCCACCAGGAGGCCGATTTGTGCAAAACACATTTCTTGACATTACTCCTACAGATTTTATCCAAACGTCATGCAAATTGGTACACAGTATCTCTATAGTCATGTGATCAACCCGGATCTGTCCGATTTCCCATATTCCATCCTGATTGGCTAAGGTTGGCTTCCAAAGTTTGCAGGATTGGTCCGTTTTGAACAAAATGCCTCAAATCATGAACGCAGCTTGCAATTTCCGTGAATTTCACACGCACATTCCCACTAGGCAGAGGAAGAAATGCCACCCATTTCACATTGGCCTGTTATAGCGCCACCAGCAGGTCTAATTTAGCAAAACACATTTTTGGAACAAAATGCCTCAAATCATGAATGCAGTGTCCGATTGCCGTGAAAGGCCTAAGAAGAAATGGCACCCTTTTCACATTGGCCTATTATAGCGCCACCAGGAGGCCACAATAACGTACCTGACCTGGCGGAGACCTGTTGGCTTTTTGTTTCTTTATTTTCCACCATACCATACCTTGAACACCCACCGACCTCACTATATTCCATTTCATCCACTCACTCACTCATTACTGATTTACTGATCTGTCACTTGCCCATTGCATTATTCTATAACCTTGTGAACCCTAGCACATATGACAGGCGATGCCGCGAACATTCAGCAAAACCAGACAAACATTTGGTGAAAATAGGCGAACATTTTACGAAAACAGGAACATGTAAAAACGAGAGCTTGTAGATCTATTTTCGCTATTTGATGTACAACACAGTAGGGTTTAAGTGGTCAAAGTTTGTCTAGTTATTTACTTTTTAGTCAGAGATTCTTGATCATTTTCCCCTTATATTGTTTGTCTCCATTTGTGTTGTGGCCCTATTACTGCAGAGATAGTGCAACAAACAACAATAGTGCAACTCTCTCAGCTAGAACTCTCCTTGAAAAACAATCTTTTGCACTAGTCTAGACCAAACAGGCTGTCTCGACACTAACATGGAAAGGACTTATGATGGTGATAGAACTATTGGCAGATGCGGGATTGATGTATCCATGATATATCTTATTCTTTCATGACAGTTGATATGTGGACACTAAGCTATGCTGTGATTATCTGAGAGGAGAGCAGGACTGTGAAGGCAGAGTTTGCAGACCCAGTGTCCAAGTACAGTTTTGAATAATTCAACAAGGTACTTAGCCTAAAATGTCCTTGTCATTGGTCTGAATAATACCTAGACTCATATGCCAACTACAGCTTGTGACTGGAGCAACATGAGCTTTTAACAAGGTCAGTTTAACTTGGAAGCCCTCCAAGTTCCAGAAATTATTCAGTAGTGTCACGACACTATGCCTAATAATCTAAACATGAACTGCAGCCGTCGATTATCTCTTTAAGCAGTGCTGTCATCTGTCAGGTCTACAACAAAGCCACGGATTCCTATACATCTCTCAATAGAGCTTTGGAAAACCACACACAGTCAACTGTCATTACTCCCCCTAGGCGACTACTGCAATGTATAAGCCTCGTACATTGTTAATCTATTTATCCACTTCTCTGTTTGGGGCCCTGAATAAAATGGGTTAGAACATAGAAGAAAATGCATTACAAAAGTACAAATCCTTTTCCTGCACATTCAAGGTGTGAGGAGAAAAAAAAACAACACCACCACAATTTTCTTTCTTCCTACTGAAATCACACGTGGATGTCTGGCAAGTGGCCGAGATGTTAAGACTTGTTTGCACTGCGGCAGCCAGCATTCACATCACCACATGCTGGCAAGCAGATTCTTCTGTCCTCAGTTCAAATTTCTGCTAACTAGCTTGTGGACATTAGCTGTCACTCTAATCTGTCGCTTCACTGTTTGTGACTCTGCTGCGTTCAGATTGCTTCCAGTCGGATACCTCTGGCGGCTCTCAGACAGAAATTGTTTTTGTCATACGGCACCATAATGCAGTTGAATTCTGCTCTAATAGGCAAATGCTACTTTCTCCCTTTCTGTTGTGCCTGCAACAATGAAAATAAAAGCACATACATAGGCTCTGATAAACAATTTGGCAGTCAAATATCCTTCAAATTCCCAGGCTGCCTACTGCAGCTTGATTAGTTACTCTTCTCTTCTATCATACAAAGACATCGGTGAATGGTGAGAGTTAAGTTGATAATAAAGTATTTCAACTATGTCTCAGATGCCATAAATTAGCATCTTGAGATCAGTCCACTCAGTCCATCTGCCAATATCCCAAATGGCTTGCCACTTTAACACACTGATATCTTGTTTCTGAATTCAGAAAAGTAAGGCATTCAAAGACAGATGGCCTCATTAAAAATAAAATATCCAAAGAGGCCATGTCTAAACCCTGCAGGCTCACTTTCAAATTCAATAATCAATGTAGAACATTTCCTCTGAGGAGAGCTAAGACCATGTTAATGCCTGTAAAATCTGTTTTGTGAATGCTGTTCAGGGTGACAGTTGAATGCCTTGCCAGAAATACAACATGGTGAGACAAAATTATTGGGTACCCTGTAAAACATATACTGTACAACGAGTTGTAAGGTTTCTGGTGCATTCTGTTGGGGTTTTCCTTTGTTTCCCACAATAGCCATCTTTTGATTGATACCACGACACATTCAATTTCACCATTGTGGCACACCATACTGTATGTCCTTGTGTGGTTCAACATTTCGAGTAGAAGGCTGATGAGATTATTGTTATCTAGTATCCATTTAAGTCTGCACACAAGGGAAATAATACGGTAGGAAATATCAGCAATTGTTGCCTTGGAGGAGGACTGAGTCCTCAAAACATTTCACACACCAGAGAGACAGCATGACCTGCCATGGGCCACATATCATCACTCTCACTCTCCATCTGTCACAGAACATGTGACAAGGTGACATGGGCTTTCTCTAGCCTTGGATCAAGACTATCATAGATGTATTTTTTATCAAGTCTGACTTTTGCTTTCGTATCTACGAAAGCAAAGGTCAGACTAGATAAAAAATACATCTATGATAGTCACAGTCTTGATCCAAGTCTAGCTTTTCTCTAAAGTCTCATTCATCAAGAAAAAGGCCCTGTACACTTCCTCATGCAAATGTCGCCAAAAGTATCCCTTCACATGTTTTTGACATATTTTCTAAAATAATTTCATTGTGCAAGATATTTTTGATTAAACACTACTGCTAGACTAGCCTATGTAATGTTAGACAATATTGAAGGAAATGTTTTTATTATAATTATTCCTGGATATTTAATACATAACGAAAATATTCACTTAAAATAGTCCTAAAGTGTCACATTTACATTCAGTGAACCAACTTGTGAAAAATAGGCTATGTTTTGTTAGAATACACAATACACTGACTATCCAGTCTTTATACTACTAGAGCATTGATTCCAAAATACTGGGTTGCGACCCATTTGTGGGTCGCGTAACCATGTTTATGGGTCGCGAGTAAATATCCCTTTTTTATTTCCTACCATTTTTTTTATTATTGCAAAATATATGTATATATATATTTGTTTATTTTATAAAAAAAAACTTTTTCAAAATAACTTCATACATTAAAATCTTTTTAAGAAATTCCATTAATATATATTTTAAGAAGTAGTGAAAATAGCAGATCTACAAGCTCACAATATGCAACACGTTGTGAGCTTGTAGATCTGCTATTTTCACTAGTTTGGGTCTCTGTACTAGAGCATAGCCAAAGGCATCGTCGTACTGTTCTCTCTGAGGTCGATTTCACTGCATTTTCAAAAAGCTGTCGCGTCTGTCTTTGCAGCCCCTTTACATCAATTCCACAGAATTCGAGACACTTACTTTCGTGCTTTGAAGTTCCCCATGTGTGCCGCGGAACTCCGGGACTCTTGATAATGGCTCTTCCAGCTGATTTCAAAGCATCCATGATGCTGATAAAGGGGTGTGTGTGGTAGGCAGGTGGGTGCTCCGTGCTCCGTGGACAACAAACAGGAAAGTAGCGTTCGCTGAATTATGGGTAAGACAGAGAAGCAAGTTCCTTCCCAGTTCCCGTGCAAACCCCGTATTTTCCCCTCTGAAACTGGAGTCTGCACTCACTGATAATTTGATGGGGTAAACACGCAGCTCTTCCCTTGCCGTTGTTAGTGAGTGGCAAGCATAGAGTTATAATGTATCGGTGGCAAGTCACACACATTTAGGGCGTTCCCTTCGCATATCATACACACACCCACCTCAAAAGTGTTGCCGTTGGTTCAACGGTCCGATTACCGAGGGAGGGGTCGTGGAGTGTTGTTGTGCGAAATGTCAGCGTGGAATAAAAATGTCAGATGCAGAAAGAATTATTAAAGTCAACGCTTTTTTACACTAGAAAATGAATCCCCATAATAAGCCTTATTATATTAATTTGCTAGGGAGGTGTGGCTATAGATACTGCACTGCTGTATCCCTCTCGTATATATGATATATATAAGAGGGATGCTATTGATCTTGTGGAAATGTCAACAGTATAGTAGCCTGCCTGTGTCATAAAGAGAACAGTTTAGGAGACCTACTGTACAAGCTTGTAGATCGGCTATTTTCTAACAGCCACATTTTAAATAGGGCTGGAGTTAATGCATGTTTTGTAATTATAATCAAAATGTACCAGATAGATAGATAGATAGATAGATAGATAGATAGATAGAAAACACTTGTGGACACGAATCATAATTCAGGTGTCCACTCGTCCAGGTGCACAGTTATCTCCACCCCTAAGTGCCCACTTGTCACCCTACAAGTGGTAAGTACCCACATGTCCCTATTGCCCAGTTATACCGGTGCCCACTCGTCCAGGGGCCCAGTTATCTCCACCCCTAAGTGCCCACTCGTCCAGGTGCCCAGATGGTTTTGGTGCCCACCTCTCCAGGTGCCCAGTCATCCCAAAAATATGGTGCCCAGATGTCCATAGTGCCCACATGCCTGTGTATAGCCATACCGCAGAGCTGTGAGCATGAGTGTGTGTGTGTGTGTGTGTGTGTGTGTGTGTGTGTGTGTGTGTGTGTGTGTGTGTGCGTGTGTGTGTGTGCACACAGCACGAGCGCTCACAGTAATTCGTCTGTCATGCATTGCACACACTCTTCCAATCCCTCACTATAAGCTTCGCCTGAGGGCCTCAGCCTAAAAGTTCAACTCGGTGTGAATACACAATTCAGCCTCCACGGGCATACATTGTTACACACACATATTTATTTGCACTGACTGCACACAAGTCCACCCAACCAATTAAGCTACACTTGTGGAAAGACACACTCTATCTCACACTGCATTCTGTCTGCATCTCTCACAAACACATACAGATACAGTCACTTTCTATTCTGTCTGCATTCTGTCTAGCCTTCTCTCACTCTTGGCACATTGGCTACTAACATCTAACATTTAATTCAATCCTTTCTCTTCCAATGTGTGCTCATCTACTACCCTCTCTTTCACCCACCCTTCCTTTTTGGGCAAATTATTCTTCATCCACAGTATAATGCACTTTACCATAATTATGGTCATTGGTCACCACCACCCCCACCCAACAATAAGGGCTACCAAATACAATTAAGGTAACATCAATTTACTACCACCCCATGAAACCAATTCTTATCAGGTTAAGTCGAAAGTTGTTGGTTTAAGCTATGTGGAAGCTGGGCCTACATCATTATCTTATTCAGTGGTTTTACATACTGTATACTACTGTATAATGCCTTGTGGCTCTCCATACTAGCCCTAGAAGGAAATAATGTTCATAAATGAATGAGGTATTAGCACTAACCTGTTTCTCATTAAGCAAGACTAGGGGTTGTATTGGGAATGTTGGCCTAAGGGTGGCGCTAAAGCTATAGCTATTGGGTCCACAAAGTCCGTAGGCCGTAGGGGTCATCCTCTGGGGGACATGATGAATGCACATAACAGGTTTCATGGATGGCAATCCGCCCATTCGATTTTGAGATGTCTTGTGGAAGCTTTGGCTTTGGGCTGAAGTTGGTAGAGGAAAGGCCATTGGGTTGCCAAAATCAGGACAGGCCATCGTTTGAGCAGCATGAAGGTGCACACGCAAATAGATTATCTATCCAGTTGTTTTTTAGATATATTGTCTGGGGGTTAAATGGTACAAGTGGAAATTTGAATAATGGTGGCACTAAAGGAAAGGTCATTGGGTCACCAAAATCAGTAATGGTCATTCTCTGGATCACGGAGGTGCACAGCAAATTGTGGAATGGTAGTCCAGCCAGTATGTTGTCTGGGATCAAAGTGGTCTGACCGACTGACATCTCCACTAGCCAGGCTAAAAGGTGCCCACAAACTTCCTCATGAAACATATTTTCCTGCATACAATAGGTCTGTCTATATGTTCATGTTCACAAAATAATAATGAATCAGATGAACTTTACATATTTACCTTTGTGTCTCCTTTTGTTTTACAGACAGACGGACACACAGACGGACCGACAGGGTGAAAAACATAGTCTCGGACTCTCGGCTATAAAATTGTGATGATGACAAATACCTGTCTTCAGCTTGGTCCTCCTCCTTTACCGTTCTTATCATTGTGTACTAGATAGTGGTCCTGTAATCTGTTTTTGTGAAACATCTTCCAAAGCTAATACTTATATTATTGGTAACAACATTGCATAGTTGTGTAATTCAAGCAATATGCAGCTGTATCACCTGTTAATGTGGGCCAATGCTTCTGTATGCATAATTCTGGTTATGTCTCACCGGTCTCCACCTGTGAGCCAATTTATTTTGTTATCTATCTATCTATCTATTTATTTATTTATTTTTCAATTATTTGAAAGATCCATTGAAAAGCTGGTTTGAAAATACTGGTTGATGTAACTCAATGGTTGAGTCCTACATTTGCAGTCTATTAGCGCCCTCTATTGATGTAAAACAGCTATTACAAAGTCTACTGTATGCATGGGTCTACATGATGTCCCACACTGTAGTGTACAGAAATGGTAAAATGATAGAATGTTGGTTATTGGCAAAACATTTCTCTGACAGACTTAAATCAATTGCACATGCAATGTTTGTAAATATGCAATAATGCGTGCATATTCAATTTTGCAACATCAGTGGCAAACCTGAGGTTCAACTGAAGAAAATGAAGAGCATCTTACACACAGACACAAAACATAATCGTTTTAAGTCCTTCATGGTGAAATCTTTATTTAAGTTCTCTCCACAACTCAGTGTGGGCTATCATGTCAAGTGTGATCATCAGCCTACAATAGTTAATCTCACAAATTTATATTTCACACCCAGGAAGGAAATCATGTTCATTTAGAAAGGATTATTACAGTATAGCCTGAGGTGGCATGCTGCCGTTATAATTTCGGTGCTCTGTGGTCATTTGAGATGGTCTCTAGAATGTATTTTTCCTGTTTTCAGACACTACTGCAGCTACATACACTTGCTGTTGTGTGTGTGTGTGTGTGTGTGTGTGTGTGTGTGTGTGTGTGTGTGTGTGTGTGTGTGTGTGTGTGTGTGTGTGTGTGTGTGTTATCCTGGATACACAGCGCGTAGTAGAATCATGCAGCTATTGTTATTGTTCTGTGTCTTTCAAAGGATGCTGTGGTGCTGCTACCCCTAATGCCAGTGAAATACTGCATCAGAATAAGCTTTTTAATAAACTGGAAAGCGAGAGAGCCATGTTTTCCACAAAGTTTCAACTAGCCTCCAATGAAGGCCAAAAGTTGCAACACCGAAAGAATGCATGCCCTCCAAAGACATTGCTTATTTCCTTCCATGGAAGACTCTGAATGTGAAACTGATTGACATTGTTTATGGTAATTATTATAAGCCCTCATGTCATTTCAGCCAGACGATGACCCAAAGTCACAGAGAGCATTTTACCCCAATGATAAAGAACAAAGCAGTCTTGTAATTTCTGTCTGTATACTCTCAGTCCGTTCACCATTTCTAGAATTCCTTCTGAAGAACTGACCCAGCGCAGCATGCGTCTTCTGCTTACGTTTGCATATTATTCTGGTACGAACACTGCATCTTAAAACACCAGAGGGTAACCTTGAGAGAAAGCCTATCGCTGACCCTGTTTGCACAGTAGCCTATCAATGTATTTTCAACAATATGGCATCAGCTTGGGAAGCATTGGATATTTCCTCAATGACAAGACAAGTTGCATGTTTAATCGTAACCTCCCCCACAGAACAGATCATGCTTCTGGAACGGCTTACATTGTTCTCTCTCTGTGGGGATGGGGGGAGTTAGGTCAGTAGAAGAAGTACAATATTATAGCCAGAGGAAGAGAGGGCTTCATAACAAATGAAGGAGGCTAGTTTTAGATGAGGAGTAAGGTAGTGTCTTTTAAAAGGGACAGAAAATAAGTAGAAAGAGGCGTATACCCACTGAACTAGTCAGCTAGCATGCTCTCAGTCATTTCTGTTCAAATGTCTTCATAGTTTCTATCCTCCCAATGACGGACAAGTGCCTGCCTGCTTTATCATTTATTCCCATCCAGTCTTTTCTGTCACGGTCTCACTTGCATACCACCACTACTACTACTACTACTCTCTCTCTCTCTCTCTCTCTCTCTCTCTCTCTCTCTCCCTCTTGCCCTCTCTCTCAACACACACGCACACGCGCACACACACACACACACACACACACACACACACACACACACACACACACACACACACACACACACACACACACACACACACACACACACACACACACACACACACACACACACACACACACACGCACGCACGCACGCACACACACACACACACACACACACACACACACACACACTCTCTCTCTCTCTCTCTCTCTCTCTCACCCCCTCTCTTGCCCTCTCTCTCAACACACGCACACGCACACACACACACAAGCTCTATATTCTCAGTTTTCTAATTTACTCTCCCTCCCTAATTCCATGTCTTCCTCAAGGAGGGGAGCTAGAAGGCAACTGGTGGGAGGGGCCTATCGTGGAAGCAGGACGTGGCCTTGGCCAATGATTTTCAGGTCAAGCCAAAAGTCACATCAGTCCATGGATTCGTTGACTAGCAAAAAAACTGACTCCACTTAATTCAGACGACATCTGTTTCAAAGACAGGCCAGGCAGTCCCTTCTCCTTCACCTCCCGGTTTCTCAGTTCCTTCCTGCTCCTCTCCTCCTCCTCCTCCTCCTCCTCCTTTTCTTTCTGAGGCACAAAGGTAGTCTTGCGACTGGGACTGGTAGTGTCCCAGGGACTCCACCGAGAGGCTTCGGCTGGACAGGACGCTGCTCAAGCTGGACTGGCGGGCGCCTCGAGGCTGGGTTTCAATTTCCACACGAACCTCAATATTCGTTCCTTCCCTGTGAAAAAAAATTGCAGCCTGAGTTATACTAAACAATCAACAATAAAAAAGAATAAAAAAAACACAAAAAAAAACAATCAACAATAAAAAACAAAATAAAATAAAAATCAGCCATATCAGGCCATATCCAAACGATAGTGAATAAAATTGTCTTGATCCTAGACTAGAAAAGATTCAATGGAGGGGGCAGATCTGATAGGGAGGGAAACCAGTTCCACAGTCTAGGAGCTACAACAGCAAAAACACAGTGAGAAGTGCAAGTTTAACAGTGTGCGGACTCTACACCTTTTCTTTTTTTCTCTTTTTTTTTCGAGAAAGAAGACTAACCTTAAAAAGTCGACGTTGCTGTCAGGCTCAGGCACAATAACCACCTCGCAGTCTGATTGGCTGTCCTGCTGTGTGAATATGTGGCGTTTCGTGGCTTCATCCAATTCTGTATAGCTCCCAGTTTCTGGAGGTGTGGTGCTTGTACTTGGGAGCACACCCACTTCCTGTACACTGACCCTGACTTCTTGGAGGCTGGTGTCACTGAGCGCTGGGTTTTTCTGACCCGACTGACCCGTCCAGTGGTCACTGACTACATGAGAGAATAGGAGATCTTCAAGAGAAGTTGAAAACCTCATCAGATCAGGCCACACTTCAAAGCAACAATCATAATGCACCATTACCTAGTTCCATTCAATTATAGTTAGCAAAAGGACATCCGTCCCCTGCTGTCTAACCTAACCTAAACCCAAGTACTGAGTGAAATCTATACTCACAGCTGGCTAAATCCTCCAACTGGATTTTGTGTGTTTCAGGGGGCTCGTTCTGTGGCCGGCACCAGCCATTCCTGCAGAGTGACATGGGAACTACCCCATAGACATAAGTCAGCATGAGCGGCACACCCACACCTGCAGAAAACACAAGCATGAGCAACAGATTTATGTTACAGTATGTACACCAAAGAGAATAACATGATTACATTTAAAGTAGCTTAGAGAATGTGTACGAATGAGTACGTCTTTTGTTAGCAAAAAAAAGGCTTCATAATTATGCTTAAATTTAACAGTGCTTAAACCCCCAAACATTTGACTATTTCACCACCCCACTTTCACTTTCAACAAACCCCTGAAACTTGATGAGCAGAAGCCTCTTCCTGTGCCGTGTGATTACACGACATGTGATCTCACTAGGAATTTGGGCATACAAAGCAGGGCACAGAACTAACAAAAGGCCATCATTAACGCGCCCATGAGTGCTAAAACACTGGGACACCATCTAGCCTACAAGGCAACACCAGTGCAAGAGGTTGAGGCTGCAGCATAGTCAACAGATAGAGACAAAGATGAGAGGAAAGAGAGTGTGTGTGTGTGTGTGTGTGTGTGTGTGTGTGTGTGTGTGTGTGTGTGTGTGTGTGTGTGTGTGTGTGTGTGTGTGTAAAATAAACACCCAAAGCAAAAGACAGAGAACAAATTAAGACAGATCAGAGGAGATGCATAGCAAAGTATGGGGAAGATTTGTGAAGGTTCATGATGAAGCAAACGATAAAGACAGGTGCTTTGATCAACGGGATGACAAGAATTGTGTGGGACAGAGAGAGAGAGAGAGAGAGAGAGAGAGAGAGAGAGAGAGAGAGAGAGAGAGAGAGAGAGATGCAACCAGAGACAAAACGGTAGCGGTGTAAAGACTACAGG
This sequence comes from Gymnoscopelus microlampas, assembly GCF_963454915.1. Lineage (NCBI taxonomy): Eukaryota > Metazoa > Chordata > Actinopteri > Myctophiformes > Myctophidae > Gymnoscopelus > Gymnoscopelus microlampas. The sequence continues at coordinate 27,516,131 of NC_139953.1, forward strand.
GGATTGAAGTGGGAAAGAGACAGAACAAAAGAGACATCAGAGCTGACCTCGTCCGTGAGAACAGACAGGGCCTTTCAGACTGAAAAATGTACGAGGGGGAGGGCGGCGGGATGGAGGGATAAACAGAGAGAGAGAGAGAGGAAGGAGGTGGGATGAATCGGGAAGTGTGGCCAATGCGATGTGCTGCTAAGCCCATCCGTGCACGGTACAGTGATGGACACAGACAGTAAGACCATGCAGAGGCAACGGCTGTGCATGGAGCTCCTGAGGCTGAGAAAGGGATTCCTGCCATAGTCGACATGTTGACCCACATGTTGAAAGACATGTTGACAGACATGTTGCCTATAGGCAAGAGCATGACCATCACACAAGTCCACCAGCTGTGAGAGGTAGCTGGTGCTGTGTGTGTGTGTGTGTGTGTGTGTGTGTGTGTGTGTGTGTGTGTGTGTGTGTGTGTGTGTGTGTGTGTGCGTGTGCGTGTGCGTGTGTGTGCATGCGGACATGTGTCCGTGCGTGCATGTGTGTCCATACACATATAGTATGTCTTTGTATATATTCTTCCATATACTCGTGAGACCTATATTAACACTCCAGATTTATTGCTGTGTATATGAATGGGTCACAGATGGAAGGACTGTTGAGAATGTATATATTCGCTAGGATGTGTAAAACAGCAATGAATCCCTGAGGTATATATACTTGGTTAGACACAGATGGTGTCTAAACGTGTGGGTGTTCATATGGTGGGTTTATATCTGTACGTTACAGATGAGTACAGTGGCATATTTAAACATGTGAATACACTCCAATGAAGTTATTGTGAGCTTTATTGCATGGTATGGTCCTGTTTTTGTTCACATGTGGATGCAATACAGTCAGCACTCGTGTCAAGCTATTTTCATTCACATCTGATCAACAGTGAATATTTGCTGTGATATTTTGTACAAAGTTCCCTTCCCCTCTCAGGCAGTGAATTGTTCTTGTTCTGGCTCAGACTGGAATACATGGTTGGCAGTGGATCTACAGTCAAACGTACTGCATCATTCATACCTTGAGATGCCAACACTATTTATGAAGAGTAGCTGTATGGTAGGTATGTGTGATTTGGGCTCTGCTGTGGGTGGAGATGGGGCGTGACTCACAGAGGCAGTGCCAGGATTCATTCATCTGCGTTTCCAATTTTAATTCTCTAATTGTGCTCTCCTCTTTATAGTGATGGTATCTGTTAACATGCAAAATTTTACTTTAATGTACACATCAATACTGAACGCCATACACTTGTATCGTTGGCTGGAAGAACACTTGTTGTTTGCTAGATCTGTTGAGGGAATTGGAAGGTCCCCAGTTCAACCCCCACCCCCAGCAAGACACTTAACAACTAACTGCTCCCCAGGCGCTGAAATAATAGTGCCCACTACTCCTAATAGTCAGAATGGGTAAGTGCAGAGGAGGAATTGTTACGGTGACATACCCCAACAACTAACTAATATATATATATATATATATATATATATATATATGATTATTATTATATCCCTCTACACCAAGTTGTGAGCTTCTAGATCGGCTATTTTCACCAAATGCTTGCCCGTTTTCGCCGAATGTTCGGCTATTATTATGACATGCCCAAAATAGGGAAGCTATAAGGTTAAAGTGGTTAAGTACTTCAACATCATCCAGGACTCCACAGATGTATAGCTGTGGAAACCTGCGCTGGTAAAAAGGTACAATAGTCCCGCTGGGAATTCCCCACAGTGCAGGTAGGGAGTTGTTTGATAACACAGGATGTGCTGCTAGTTGCCAGCCATGGCATTACACAGCCATTGTGTGAAACACCGCAGCCATGTTTGGTGGCTGAGTGTTTCCTCCATGTTTGACATGGTGAACTCCTTACTATGGTCTCTGCACTAACTGGCTGAGCCACCAGGAACTCCCTTGGGAGTCACGTTACGATAGATGTTCTCTTTGTGTGTGTGTGTGTGTGTGTGTGTGTGTGTGTGTGTGTGTGTGTGTGTGTGTGTGTGTGTGTGTGTGTGTGTGTGTGTGTGTGTGTGTGTGTGTGTGTGTGCGCACGCGTGCGTGTGCGTGTGAGTTGCTTTACCAGATGGGAGAGCAGTGAGAGGTAGTTAGCGCGGTCAGTGATGTGTGAACAGACATGAGACCTATCCTTCTGGCCTCAGCTACGGCCCTGACTCATTACTTTAACAGGGAATATCCCATCCTAAACACAGCTAGCACCCAGGGGGCATGCTCAAGAAGCCCCCCAAGATGCATTCAGTAATTTCATTATTGAATGACTTGACTCTCCTTATTAAAACTACTGTAGGTATAGTGTTAGGAGGGTTAGGAATGGTGTGTAAGCTAAAAGGTTCATATTGGGGAATTTGATACAGTAGCCATGTACACACTGTAAAATCACAAGTGTTCATTTAAATGGGGTGTAAATGATTATGTTTTCTTAAGAGGTTAAAGCTAGAGAGAGAGGAACAGTTACTCAACAAACACCCAATAGAAATTATTTCTATTAGATCTATTTTAACAATCAAGTTTCACTTACACCTCCTTTAACTCAAGTGTACAAATGTAACCAGCGTCCGTACTGTTCCATTTGGTTACATTAGTACTCTTTCGGACTGACAAATGGATAAATGAACACATTTTTGCACCTTGTTTTGCCCCTTTACCACCCTCTTTAATGTGTAGGACAGAAGACGTTATCATTGCAACTGGAGTGGTAGTGACTTGTGCCGGTCGTTTGTTCCTTACCCACAGTGACAGCTGCTATGACCGGTGACACAAACACGGACATCATCACGCCACTTGCCACCGTCAAGTAGTGCTTACTTCCTGAGATATTATTTTTCTTACAACGACCATGGACCTGTAAAGCGACGAAGACAATTGAAATCAACAAACCGAGAATTGGCTTCACTCCCTTCAAAATCAAACAGGCTAAACACTAATTAACTGCTTAAACCCTCTAAAATAGTAAAGTTGACCTGAGTTGGCTCTGTATTTGGTGCGCTCTTTTTTTCCCTCTACACCAAATCTCTTCACTGAAAATAGTCGATCGACAAGCTCACAAAGCGTTGCAACGTGGCGCATTGTGAGGTTGTAGATCTGCTATTGTCGCCTAATGTTTCCACCAGAATAGGGAACACAAGGGTTCAAGGGTTTAAATCAACATTAATCCTTCTGTGTTCTTTTGTAGCTACACTATGTGTTTCATGTATATTTATATTTCATGTGCTGTTCAAAGAGTGTTCAAGTTTATTTGTACAGCAACCATTTAAATGAATAGCAGATTTCTAAGGAGGTTAAAGTCTAAAAAAGTCCACTCACACTCACACTAAGACTAGGTCCCTTAAGAACACTGAAATCCTTTTAACACCTTTAAACATTATTTTGTTTGCTTTAAAATACTGTATGCGGGAGTTCAAGGTCAAAGGGGTGGTTTCATTTTAGGGGCACTTTTGTCTTTAATATACCAAATGACATCAACCAATCCCATAAAAGCAAACAAATCCACTTTAAAATCTGTAATTAGATGATAGTGTACTTATATCTGGGTCCCCTGAGTCCTCTGAATCAAAATTCTGGATAGAGGATTTGCAGCAATGTGTTTCAACTGATGAGTGGGAAGATGCTTGCAAAGAGGTCCAAACACAGATGGCAAATATAACTGGCTAATGTGCACCAGAGTTCACGTTAGGTCGGTCATTGCTGGTTTTGGAAGTTGATGTTTTCTTTATGACAAAAGCCGGAAATTACAATTCTCTCCAGACATCCTGGCCGGCAAAAAAAACTAAACAAAGAACATAGCAATTTATCATTATCACCATAAATCAGACACATTTCAAATGGTCTGTTCCTCGGCCCTCTGCATCATCAACAACTGTTAAAAGAAATGGAAAGGACGCTGAGTCAGTGGAGTAACTCTGAAGAGGATTGACAAACCTGTCTGCTATGTACAGGATGGACTGGCATGCCTGGCGATGTGTGGACTGTATGGTGAGATAAAGATGGACATTGGGAATTGACTTGACAGAAAGTCATTTTTGTTTTGATTTGATTAGACTTATTTTGTTTTGCTCATTTTTGTTTTAGATTTGTGTCTTTTGTATTGTGGTTTGTCTTGTTTTGTCACGCATTTGGTTGTGACTGTGTATTGTCTTTATTATGTTGAAAATAATAGAGTGTAAAAGAAAAATAGATGCAATTGCGCAGGGCATGTTTTACCTTACGGCCCATGTAGATGGGTATACCCACAATGATGACAGGGATGGCGATGCCGGCTATGAGAGAAATGACAACCGGTGCTCCAAGCAACATTCCCACCTGCCACAGAACCTTGCGAGTCTGTGACCACGGCTTCTTGCCCCAGAATGTACAGCCTGAGGGACTGAAAGAGATGGGAGACAGAAGCGGTGAGGAGTTCAAGACAGACAAAGAGTGAAACATTGGAAAACTGATTCACAGTAGGTTCTCGAGTCTTCATTAGAGCAAGAATTTAGTGTGTGTGTGTGTGTGTGTGCGTGCGTGCGTGCGTGCGTGCGTGCGTGCGTGCGTGCGTGCGTGAGAGAGAGCGAGAGAGAGAGAGAGAGAGAGAGAGGAGAGAGAGAGAAAGACACACACAGTAATGACAAATCTCAAAACATAAATTGTATTTAAATGTGATCTATGTTGGGCTACAAAAGGCATACTGTAAGTAGGGGGATTATAACAACATATTCTAGTTGTGCTCTGTTGCTCTGAGATGGCAATTCTGCTGTGAGATGCTAAAAGCTTTGCCCTTCTACATGACGTCCTCAGTTGTCTCTACCACAAAAGACAGACGTGGATGCGAGAAGGAGGGAGGGATAGGGGATTAGGGGAAGGAGAGGAGGAGGTAAATTGGGAGGAAAATCTGACAACTGAAGGAAGTTCTCTCTCTTGCACAACGCTTTCATACACATTGCCTAAAATATTAAACCAATGATGTACAGTACAGTAAAATTCATCTTTTGTAAAATATCTACAAGATCCACATCTTCGCACAATTACAGCAGCAAGATTAAGCTGCTCCATTTAAGTGTAGCTAATCGGCTTCTAACCAGTCTCTTCAACTCGGGTTACATATACTGTTGCAGGGAAATATAGATGCAGATAGAGCTGATTAATTGATGAATTGTGAGCCAATGGCTCCTGTCCAGGACTGGAAAAATCAATGGGTGGCCTGGACTAACATGCTTTTTGAAGATGTGCCGTTTCAAAACAACATAGACATGACTGACTGGCTGGCTGGCTGCATGGTGCATTATTGCTGGTGCATTTGGTATTTTTTGCTGAATACGAAACCATTTAAATTGATGTCAGACTGTAAAAAGAATCAAAGAAAGGACCACACCCTTAAAAATACCAGTTTTGAGCTAGTGGCATCAAACATTATCTCGCTTGTAGAAAAGCACATTCCTGAAAGTGTGGGTTAGACTTTTGCTGATGCTGCATCGCCTGTAGAGTGTTATTGTAGTGAATTTGCACTGTCCATATCCCAAAAACAATATGTTGAAGGTCTGTAATTTCTAGCCAAGAATAAAAATTACAGCTTTTAGTTTGGGCATACACAAAATTTTGGGAATTAGAGGTAATGGCTGGTTATGAGTTTGTGTATGTACTGTACAGTACATGCGTGCATTGTGTGAGTGCACAAACACAACAGTGGCTAACTACCTGAGGTAGTGCACATCTGTGATCTCCTGCATACACAACCAGCAGAACTGACAGGCACAAACAGTGCAGTTCATACGATTACAGCTGCCATCATTGGTCTTCATGATGTAGGCCCCACAGCGTGGGCACGCCTTGATTTCCTCTGCATCTAGAGGAAAACACAGTGACAGAGAGCGTGAGGGAGCACCACTCACTAAAACAGGGGGTTTCAGCTTGAGAGCCAAAAGAGAAATGTGATGTCTCCCCGGGATCCAAATTCACATTATAGCTTGTAGATCTGCTATTTTTGAACATTTTCACACTTTTTAATATACGTTTCTGAAAATCTTTATAAAAATGTTAGTTTTTCTTTCTTTTGTTTTCTTAAAAACCTTTGATTATTCTTTTTTAAATGTTGTAAATGTTTAAAATAGCATAATGAACATTCCCATGAGTATTAATATATAATTGATTTGGCCACTCTGCTGGCCAAACATCTTACTAGAACATTAATTTAGTCTTTTTCTTTCGTATGATGTGACAGTAAAGCACTTAAGGGTTAAAGAAGTGTATAGTTCAGTTTCCTAATACAGTGGTTCTCAAAGTGGGGTCCAGGGACCCAGGATCCTTGGGGCAAGGGGGGGGGGGGTCCCCAGGAAAAAAATACAGCATCACAATCATTTAAACCCCTTGATCCATATTTTATACGATGGCTATTCTAAAATAGCAGCTACATGCTCACAGCAAGCTTGTACATCTGTTATTTTTGAACATTCTTAAAAAAAAAACTAAGTATGGGAATTATTTTGGTAATTTTGAATTTCTTTAACACAAATCTTCTCTTCTGGTTGGAAGAAACCAGTGACTTTCATACCTCCACCAGGCTCCTCGTTGAAGACGTACAGGGTTGAGGCGTCATTGCCACCGGATGTGTGGCGCGCTCGCTGACGCCGGGCCTGGTCACACGTCTGGTCCGGGTGCCACAGCTGTCGGCAGTGGTAGCAGAACTCTGTGTCACATCCCTCGCGGCCACATCTCAGCTTGGGGCATTCGGCACAGCCATAAGCTATTACTGCGTAGCTGTGGATTCAACAGACATAATTGACCTGTTGTTTTGGTTCAACATGCCAGGACTTTCAATGACTTTCAAAGTGAACTGCAGTATTATGATGACTATGGAAGTTGTTCAACTTATCCTCTGTTCATATTATGCAAAGCATATAGCCTAAATATTTTAACAGTAAGTCCAGTGACTGACATCAGGCTATCTTCTTGGTGTCTGCTTGTGTTTCAAGATGTTTCAGGCTTCAGCCTAGAACAGCCGTTATCAAAGTGGGGTCCCCCACAGGGTTAATATAATAATTATAAATGAAAATAATCCAAACATTGGCCCGGACCGCAGGCCTTGCGGTCCGGGCACCTAGGCTGCAATGTCACGATCCCGACGACCTTTGCTGCGTGTCATCCCATCTCTCTCTCCCCATTTCCTGTCTATCTACTATATTCTATCAATAAAGGCAGAACATATATAGTATATATATCTAAAATAAATAAAATAATAAAAAATCCAAACATTGATTAATCTCTTCTCATATCAAAAGGTCAAAAGGTTTATTTTACAATGTTATTCTAAGATCCGCTTCCAGGAATCTTGTACTGATTTACAGTAGGCTAAATGTAAAGACCATACTCACGTTCTTCCAAAAAAGCTAGCACTGACATAAATGTTGAATATGATATGTCTCAAAAGAATGTAGACGACATGAAGAATTAGGTGACAGTTTGTCTGAACAAATACGTGGCGGATGTAAGACATACAGTAGATGTATTATTTCAATGTTATTTTTATTTAATCTGGGTACCTCTCAGAAGCCACCAAAATACAGGAAATGGATTTCCTTGTTCGTAAACATTCCTACACCTACACCCATTGTAATTAGTTTCTAACACTTGCTTTTACATTGTGAACCATCAAGAAGTCTCAGGTCATCCAGGACTGGTCTAGTACCGGTCTGCTGTCTAACTAGGTCTCTCTTGGGAATGAGACCTCAGGTATCAATAAGGTTACCGGTGTCTAAATATATAAATACTAATACTAGTTCAAACAAATCATGGTGAGGCATGCAAACGATGCTTGTCTATTTATTTTCCTGAATTATATGCATTTAAATGTCTTTGAATGCCTTTTCATGCATTATGTATAGCACCTTGTATTGCCTTTGTGTATGAAATGTGCAGAAAATATCCTAGCCTTGCCTAATACTTTACTGAATGAGTGCACAGCCATTAGCCTAATGTGTTGAACTTATTTAAACCCATTGTACAAATTCAAACATGCGCAATGCCTTAATCTTGCAGCATGTTATTAGTAATGTTTGGACATGTGTGCATGTGCACCACGCACATGCATGGGAGGGGGCGTGGTGCATGGGGCGGGGAGTGGGCTTGGCAAATTGACAATAAGCCCATTACTTTATATTAGACTGCACCACTGTGTCTGTCAATCCAAGCTCTTTGAGAACCGCTGCTCTAGACCCCCACCCAGTACTTTTTATTTTCACATTAATAAGACAAATTAACACTGGCATAATGGATATTTTCAAACTATTATATGTATATTCCGTTTTTATTTACTGTAACAAAAACAAATCTAATTGATTATCATTCAGAAACCACTACGCCAGGATCATCCATGCAGCAAAAAAAAGTTAAATGTGCATAGCGTAAAATGCAGAAATCCACTCCAACACACACTCAGAGCTCAGAGCTGACATAATCTCCTATAAGCTTCTGTCACTAAGACCTCTAGGAATGTGTGTATGCTGGTAGAGACATGGCAATAATACACAAATCATAGTAGCGAATGACCAGGTTATGTAATACAACAATTCAAATACTACTTTCTCCCACAGCGCATGTCTTCACTTCAAAACAGGAATGTTGTATCATTCATTCAAAAATGAAAGATCAAAGACCAAGTAACTGCATCGTAGATACAATAAATAGTACCGTAAAATAGCATACAGTTTTGTCATAATTAATTCAGCTATAGATAGATTAGATATAGATTTTTGGTGTAATGTTTTACCATGATTAGACTGTGAACACTGTCTAGTACAGAAGAACAGTAGAACAGACTACTGGGCACACACACATACACACACACACACACGCACACACACACACACACGCACGCGCATGTACGCGGCGCGCACACACACACACACACACACACACACACACACACACACACACACACACACACACACACACACACACACACACACACACACACACACACACACACACACACACACACACACACACACACACACACACACACACACACACACACACACACACAGCCCCATTATGATTTCCCATTAGCCGGCCTATCCTCTTACCCTCCCACATACATCCAGCACTGGGCAGCATGTGCTTAGTCATGTTCATGTGTCCTCATCAACAGAAGATATCCTGTACAGTACTGCATGGTGTTCTGTTACTATCTGTGGCCAGAAAACAAAGGCATTATACCATTGAAGGACCATGTGTCTTCCCAGAGCCTGTGCCTTCAATCTGATGCACCTCCATTACTTGAACCTCAAATACGGCATTTATTTGCGATATTCAATCTAGCAACTTAAAGCCTTAACAAGCCTGTGGTGGGATGAAAAGAAACAGGGGGCAACAGGGGTTGCCATAGCAGACTTGCAAGAGTGATACAGTAGATATGAACAGAATAAAGACACACATTTTGAAAATCTAGAGCAGTCTATTTACTTCTGTTTACTTGTTGCTAATCACTGGCAACCATGTTGTAAAAGCAATAATACTCCTGAGGTCATGACATATCACGGCTATTGGCATTTAACACCCATACTGTAGCTGTGATATAATTACAATATACCACAACCATGCCTTGTGTGTTATTGCTTAAATAATAGTTACTTGTATTTATTTTAGGGTAAGTAGAGTACAGGGTATAAAATCACAAATGTCTTGGGAGAATGAATGATGACAATGATGAGGAAGATAAAGATGATAATGATCTAAATTATATCAGTGGTTCCAAAATGGGCCTGGACCCTCTGGGTTCCTTGAGGGGGTTCCAAAATGACCCTTACAGGGTCTGTAACTCTGATGGGAGTCCTTGAAATTAAAAGGTCTAAGGACCACTGGTCTACTGCTGCTGCTGCTGATGATACTGTAATAATGTCAAGCCAGTGGAGGCTGTGATTGTGGTGGAATTCTGATCGATTGAATCCTTACCTGCAGTCGGGTGCAGGGCACCAGCGTGTATCCGGGTCATTTGCCAGGAAACGGCGCAACTGGTACTCCTCAAACCGTTCCAGGAGCGCCTGATCGTCCAGGATGGCACGGACGTCCATCGGCGCCAGCGCTTCAGGGCACTGCGGGCACGCGATGCCCACCCGGCTCTCCGATATCTCAATGCGGAGATACTGCCGGAGGCAGTCGGAGCATGTCCGGTGGGAGCAGGAAGTGAGTCGCGGGAAGTGGCAACGCGGTTGGCTGAGCAGGCACAGTGGACACTCCTCCAGGTGTTCCTCTAGGAGCTGGTCCTGGCTGGAGCAGGACAGGGACAGGACGCCGGTGGAACCGCTGCACACTCCGGCCGCACATTCTGCCGTGGTCCCACCTTCCTCACCCAGTTCAGCCACTGTGGTTATGCCTCCTCCTTCTTCTCTTTCTGTTCCAGAAACTCCTGATCCTCCACCCTCTTCTGTTGTGATGTTCTGGTCCTTAAGGCAGAAAACTCAGTTAGGACTGCAACAGTTAATCAAACTAATCTATTGAATTGATTATAAAAGTATAATACATTTTAATAAAATAATAGCAAAAATAACAGATTTACAACCTAACAATGGCTTGTGTTGCATCACAACATGCTGTGAGCTTGCAGATCGGCTATTTATGCTATTTTGCATGACATTTTTGTATGACAAAGAATAAATTAGGGCTTAAGCAGATAATCAGACTAATCAATTTAGTCTGAGAGAGATTTATAAAAACTCAATTTTAATTTATTCATATGTTCATTCTTTTATATATTAAAAATAAAAAATATATAAAAAATGCACTTCAAGATTTTTTGCGAAGAATGAGAGAATAATCTCAACAAAATAATCGATAGCTGCAGCTGTAACACTTATTCACAAGAGAAAGGCATTGATTCAGGGTTAGCAGGGAATATGTGTATCTGTGAGTATATGGGTGTGCTTTGTGGGGATTGGATACTCATTTGGGTTATTTGGTTCCTTGGCAACAGAAAGGATTGAAATTACTTGGTAATTAAACAAACACTCTAATGGATTTGGTTTATGTAGATATGGGGTTGAGAGGGAAGGGAGCAAGCATCAGTTAATGATCTACAATGTCCCCACAGGTTCATGTACTCAAAATTAGCTATTCATTTTGAAGCGAGGTGAAGTAGAGATATAATCCTTTGATGATAAATAGGCACAAATCAACACATTGTCTATAAATTATTAATGTATTTACAATTGCCTGTTTTCACACAATGCATGATAGCAGCCATTTTACTTTCCCAAAATTGAGTACCAGGACTAATCTGCTTTGTTTTTGTTCATTTATGTGCTACAAATTTGAACGTGAGACATGCCATGTTTCGCCATACAATGAAGACATCTAATCTCTATTTCTTTGACCACAGATAACAGAAACAACAGCTGAAGATGATTGACAATATTGTTGTAATTATATCATGATCAGTTACTGAAGCAAGTAACACATAGATTTTAGGATCTAAAACAGTTCAACATGACTTTAAAACAAAAGATAAACCAACCAACCTTTTGCAGAACGTATCTAAAGCACTCACTCACTCACTCACTCACTCACTCACTCACTCACTCACTCACTGACTGACTGACTGGCTGACTGACTGACTGACTCACTCAGACAGACATTGACTTCAGAAAGACCTGAAGAAGAGTTTTTGCAAGTTGTATATTGTTGCTGTCGGGTGGGAACTATATACAAAATAAATAAATACAAAGTTAAAATATGGAGCTGCGAGGTTTCTGCCCGACAGCGACGACATGTACCTAAACACAAGCCTTTCTCTCACCTGCTCTGGATGCTCGCTGGGAGTCAGGGTGATGGCCACCTCGTCCTTGGGCCAGGCGTCCATGGGCCTCGCCTCCGCTTTGGGCTTCCTGCTGAAGAAGTTCAGAAAGCTCAGGGGCCCCGCCTGCTGCTTGGGCCTCTTCATGGTCTGGCGTTAGAGCAGGAGCTGCAGCTGAACTGGGTTGGCCAAGGACCATGGGCGGGATTGCAACTGTGTGACTGCTTGTGCGTATGTGTGTGTCTATGACGAGTGCTTTCGTGTGTGTGCGTGTGTGGGTGTGTGTGTTTAAGCGTGCACGCACACACCCCGCACACAGCTCAGACTCTCAGTGCAGGATAGCAGCTCTGGTGTACGAGTGAGCGAGAGTGAGACAGAGAGTAAAAGAGAGGACGGAGGATGAGGTAATCCCTGATGGAGGAGAACATCACCGATCTGGATCTCTTCCAAGGCCTTGGGAGTTGATTTTCTTTTCCTCTCCCTTTTTTTCTCCTCTACTCCTCGTCCTCGTCCACCTCTACACTCGTTCTGAGCTAGTTAAAAAATAGCAGATAGTTCTTCATCCTTTAAGTCCCCCTCTCTGTGGGTGGCAGTCCCTTATTCTGCAAAAAGTACAATAGTACAATATTAAAAATGTGCAGTGCAAATAATTCCTTTGCACGCTTCAGAGGAGACATTATGTATTGAATTCTACTGTGCAAGCCTGGTTGGCAGGGAACTGTTGAAAAAAAGGCTAAATCGTAGTGAATGAGAAATTATGTGTGTCAAGGAAAACGCCAAATGTTCCACTCCAGTGACTAAATAGTCAGTTTGTCAAACAAAATGAAACATGAAGCTGAAATTATTTGATGACCAGATGTTTTCACAAAAATATTTTCCAGCGTATTTTTGTGTCAAACCTCACTGTGAGCTATAAGCTTTACCTCACACTAATATACGGTAGTCACAAGGACATGTATACCTCTCTTAATGTTAGGTTTGATGAGAGGTGATAGTTTGCCAAGCTACAGTAAGTAAAATGTTCATGAAATATCTCGGAAGAATGCTAAAAAAAAGGAATGCCAATTTATCTACAGTATACTGTAAGTTTTTTTTTTAAAGAGTCAATCATTTCAGATTTGATTCAAACTGAAAACAGGCAATGGCAAATACAGAAAGGGGTTAAAGTCAGTGATCTAGGCATCACTCATTCTTGGGCACGAGCAATAAGGTCAAAGGAGTGAGACAGACAAAGTAAATGCCAAGAAAAGATGGACGAGGTGATGCTGAGGGGTTGAAGAGGAAGAGGGGGACGAAGAGACGGAGGAGGAGGAGGAGGAGGTGACAGAAAAGACAGCATTCATTCTGAATCCATGGGGTGACAGCATACTTCCATAATCAGGCACTGTGAGTGAGCCAAAGGGGCGCATTAGTTCATTCACATAACTCCAGAGTGATTAAAAAAGCTCAGCTGACATCTCTCTCCACACGGACACGGCATGAAATGAGTCTGTGAGCTCTTTTAGTTTGTCTACCGTATTTCTAATTACTAATTTATTTATACATTTTTCAAAATGTAGGATGATGTGAGCAATTAGATATATAGCTTTTGTCATAAACTGGACACAAGACTAGCATTTGTAGAATCTGGATATAACTTTTAAACATCCCTGTCATCTCTCAGAACTTTACATATCAATGAATTACATTCACTCAATTTTACAACACCAATCCAACTCTTATAAGAGCCTACCAAGTTGTGCAGAGTTGACCCATGAGGCTCATGGTCGACCTTGCCTTTGACCACCAATGTGCACATTATGTCAGATAAAGAGTTAGAGAATACTACTTTTCATGGCCTTGTGTTGACTTGTGATTTAAGGACGATACAGCGTATCGGTATCGAGTCACTGTGTACAGAGTGACATACACAGATAGTCTCATTAAAATACAGTAGATTCACAATTGCTTCATGGCTCAACTAATTACTACAGTGCTACAATAACTAAATAATACCAACAACTAGATAATATAGACTTGCCATGTAATGATGAGGCTTTGAGAGAAGGGAAAGTTCTAAGTTCTATTTATTTTTGCAAAAAGAAACAAGAGATAATATTGTTAGGTCAGGTTAAGCCATGCTCTCACTGCAACAACTCCAAGAGTCCAAGACCCAGTGAATGATTTACTCCTTTCAATGACACACTAAGCCTTAGACACACTATCCATGCCTTAACTTATACTTTACAACAGTGGTACTCAAGCTTTTTCATGTCAAGGACCCCCAAATGAATATGAATTTAGCCACGAACCCCATCTGAAAATATTTTGTGCCAGGGAGGGACCCTCATACAAGATTTCTTTTTAAATCAAATAGCCAATGTATATAGGATTAAAGTGTTTAAAGTTATGTTTATGATGCTTGGGACTCCTCCCTGGAACCCCCTCAAGGACCCCACTTTGAGAACCACTGCTTTACAGTATGCTGAAAAAAGAAAACACAGCCTCTACAAATAATTGTGTCATCTTCTCTTGGTTGCTCATCTGCTCTAATTTCCCCAACATCCATATTCCATGGAGAATGACTTTTGAGTCTGATGCACATCCGAGGACACTGCTGTAGAAAACACACCAGAGAGTACAGATATTCTGTTTATTCATAGAATAAATTCCCTCACATAAACACATCAAAAGTAAAGCCTGATTTATACTTAGTTGAGCATTATTTCGCATCAATAATAGCTGATCTACAAGCTCACAACGCACCGTGCTGCGAGGCATTGTGAGCTTGTAGTTCAGCTATTTTCAGTGCTTGACATGATGCACTTCACAAATATGCGTAATCAAGTATAACTCAGGCTTCATGAACATGCCCAATACATCAAAAGCAATAATAACAGAGTAGATGAATACATGAATCAATCCATGGTGCGTGTAGGCCATACAGGCACATTTGTATGCATAATACATGCACACATTCAGACACAGTGACACATACAAACATGTACCTCTGTCAAGGCAATTGCTTAATTATAGCCCAGTGGGCTTCGGTGAGGAGCTATTACTCCACAGAAAAAGACAGATAGCTCAGTAATTAGACAATACGATTTGCTGCCTTATGACTCGGTTAACTTCTCATTGTAAGGGAGTGGGTTTTTCACTCAGCACATTCACAGTGTTTAATCATTACCTTGCATGGATCTCTCACTGTGCAGGCAGTTCATACTGACTGCACTGAAAATAAGGTTAGACAATACTGAACATTAATGCAACAGGGAGGCCCACATATAGTTCCTTATACGTTTCTGCTAGATGGTTATTTGGACAACGTAAGGTACAGTAAATACACTTGCATCACTTGAGATATTGCAGTGATGTTTGACTCAAGAAGACCCTTTACAGAAGCAGGATTAGCCCCATTTCACTCCTAAGATGTGTGCATTACATCTGAAGAATTCTGTTTCTATTATCAAAATAGCTTCAACATCCCCCAGTAAACCATCCATGTTATATATCAAACAGACCCTTTTCCTTTCACTCCACAGACCCTTTTTTAACAATCTCACCCTTCTTTGCCTGTCTAGACCGGCCTGCCTATATGAATCAAGCTCACCCACCCATCAAAAGTCCCAGAAACAGAACACACACACACACACACACACACACACACACACACACACACACACACACACACACACACACACACACACACACACACACACACACACACACACACACACACACACACACACACACACACACACACACACACACACACACACACACACACACGTGCAAACGCATGCACGCACGCACAGACGGAAATGGTGAACATTTCTGGAGAGTAAAATGCTGTTTTTCCTACAGTTAATATCAGACAGTTGTCTTTTCCTGGTTTTAATCACTTAAGCCCATATCCTTTAAAAAAAAAGAAGAAAAAAAAATCAAACGTTTTCAAAAATAGCTAACATGGGCTATTGGGTTGAGAGCTTGTAAATCAGCTAGTTTTCGGATTTTTTAAATAAATAAAAAAAACTACTGTGAAAGAAATGTTATATTATTGTCACAGATTCAATATTAGTGTCACAATATCATATTGATACTTGAGTTTATCATCGCCCAGCCGTACTGTGGAATCATCTGAATAGAAGTCTGTCTACCAGAGGAGCGAGTTCAACCAACTTCATCAACTCTCTTTAACTTAGGCCTGTGGAGGGGAAGAGGAGGTGGTGGTGGTGAAGGAAGGAAAGTGGGGAGGGGGAAGGGAGATCCTGTTTTAGTTGGTTAATGTCCTTCTGCAAATGACTCCGGGGAATATACACCAAGAGCGCAAGCGATGGACACAGACGCTGAGAGAGGGGAAACATGTCTTTAGTTTACAGCTTAATGCTTCTCTTTAGAGAGTGTGTGCATGTGTGTGTTTATGTGTGTGTGGGCCTGCGTGTATGTGTGGGCGTGCAACATGCACTATGATGGTACATCATAAAGAACTCATCATGGTAAAGGTTACAGGACATACTGTAGCATCCACTTAAACATTTGACCTATCACTTCAAACTAACACTTTTGTTGTGTTTTACTTCACTCCCTTTCCTGCAGGAATCCTGGCCAGAAAGGGCAACCAATATTACATAAATAAGTCCATAAAGGAGTTGACATTCTTGAGAAGCCTTGAGGGATTATTGAGAATTAAGTGGAAAAATCCACACTGGAACTTCCTGTCATTGCCAATGTATTGTCAATCCATCAAATTAAAAGTTGATTCCTGATTCTAAAAAAAAACTACCTCATATTAGTTTGGGGGCAGTACGTGAAAAGCTGCATAGCCTGCCATAGTTGCGTCCACCACACAGCTTTTTTCTAAGGCCAGTGTTATTATGTTATTATGTAGCAGGGGTTCGGCCACCAGGAGAAACACCTCGACCTTCAGAGGATTAGGTAACCATGCCACTGAGGAGAGGGAAAAATCAATTGTTGTTGAACAGGGGGCTGTGGTTGTTATCATTTCTGGAAACTGGAAGATTCAAAAGATAAATAACAAAAGGGGATTCACCCTAATTTAGTAAACGGTAGAGTAAAGGGAAAACATTGATCTGAAATTGAAAGATTTGTAATCATTTAGCTAAGTGATATCATTAAGTAGTTATTAACTTTCAGGACATTTCACAATACAGTATATCCTATGGCTACTAGGAGATCCTACACATAGCCATGCAGGAAGATAGGCAATATTTAATTAGCTTGAAAACACCTTTTTATAAAATTGCTGCAAATTGGCTATAAAATCTGATTTATAGTTGGTTGCACGCCACTGCCACCGCTGAAAATAGCAGATCTTCAAGCTCACAACGTGTTGCTTGTAGATCAGCAATGTTCGGAATGAAACACCTGCGTGCAACCAACTATAAATCAAGCCATATACAATGACCTTCTGGTGCTAGGACTTACGGAACATCTCTGACCACAAGGCAAACTGAATGGCCCTCACATTGGCCTGCAGACATTCCATCTAACTACAGTAGGTTTATAACAACACATTGTGTTATTTAATAGCATAGTCCCCAATGGGTAACATCCCATCTCCTTATTAACACCTGTGGAAGTTCAAAAACAAAAGACTCATCGGCTGCACAATCTTGCTCAAGCTCAGTGCAGCCTAACTTGGAGTATGAATTTACAGTATAAGAGACATGCCATAGAGACATTCATTACCAGTGAATAACAACAGACAGTAGCAGCAGACCCTTCTGCATAATGTACAGTACAAGGGCTACAGCTGGAGTCCTCTCTTATATTTTGACATGCTACAGTAAGCTATAGTGTATCAGACAAATTACAGTACAATGAGAAGCACATGTGCTCATGCAGGCATGCATGTCGCACACACGCACGCACCCACCCACCCACAAACACGCACGCACACGCACACACACACAGTGTCCTTGAACAGTAGATCAATGTGAGTTCCACTTTTATTGTATCGCCCTGACTACATACACACGTACATGCACACGCACACACATGCACACGCACACGCACACACACACACGCACGCACACACACACACACACACGCACACACACACACACACACACACACACACACACACACACACACAGCACACACACACACACACACACACACACACACACACACACACACACACACACACACACACACTAGGCCTAGATACACCTGTTGCAAAACAAAGTAAGATACAAACAGAGGGAGTGGTAGTCTGTGAGACTTGACAAAAGGGCCATGCTTAACCCTATATGATATCATGTCCACAGAGAAAATCATTTTTAATTTGATCTTAATTTGAATCCATACACGCCTGTGATACAGGATGCAAGTAGAATGAATGCACTATACAAATAGATTCTGAAGTCAAACTTTATTGCTCCATAATAATTTTTAACTGGAATAATTTACCAATTACCCATTTTACTTAATTTTTTATTCAATAAACCTGGTGTATTGAAATCAATCAATATAAAATTAGCCTCGAACCACTGGACTACACAATGCTCTGGTTGGCCCATAACATCTGAATGAATCAGATGGGATTATTGCACAAGCTGCTGCCCCACGGCCGTTTATCTTTAAAAAAAAATTTTTTTCTGTCGTTCTCTATGCTCTATCATAGAGCATAGAGTTTCTTCAGGTTATCTAGGCCAGTGTTCTCAAACTTTTCAGGCTGTGACCCCCCAAAATGATCATATTTGAACTGGGGACCCCCCACCCTGATAAGCACTTGGAATTGTAGGAGTCAATTTAGTTTCTCGGTTCCACAGATAAATATTGCGAAAATAGCAGATCTACAAGCTCACAACGCCTTGCAATCAGCTATTTTCACAATGTTTGCCTCTTTCTTATAATATTTGACAATTTGGCCAATGTTTGACCAGTTTTTGTAGTATAGTTTGTTGATTACTTTTTATGCAGTTATGGTCTTTTTCTTTTCTCGGTATTAAAAAGGTCTTAAAAGTCCTTAAATTGTCATCTGGGGATCCCCCAAAATCATGTGCCCTCAGCCCCCTGTACTCAACCCACAGGTTGAGAACCACTGATCTAGCTAGGCTGGCTCAGGCTGGACTAGATGTGACACTTGTTGTCCACGAGTTGTTTGTTTCCATGCAATCAGTTAACGTACGGTCAGTTTCCAGCACCTTGGGGAGAACCATGATGATACACCCTATTAAATATCTCATCACTGGACACTAGCCTACATCAGCAGCAATGCGGGTTTCAGGAGGCATGATGTGAGCGACCGCAGGGCCCGCGGCATCCATCCCATCCCTGACCATTACGCGCAACAGCAGCAGCCGGCCCTTTTATTCGCTGCATTTATAATCTAAATAAGACTTGTAATTATAAAAACTGCCAAACGAACTGAAGATATAACATTTTCAGCTTCAGGAAGAAATTGAAACTTTAAATATAACCAAAAACGGGGCATACCGAAGTTAACGTTGCCATCACCCCGGTCCCGTTTAAAACCATAATAATGCACACATATTTAATTATTAAAGGGGGTCTTGTCCAGGGCATCAGTAAAGCTATTGCAGGGAGTGGCAAGGTTATTGGACTACGTATTCGATTTGATCTCCAAGTCAAACCCCATTATAGGTTAATACTTACTGACAGCATTGCAAACACTATACCTACACAGCCGCTTGAACGTCTGGTCAAGCAATAAGATAAAACACAATTTACATTACGTAAACCTAACGGTTATCTTACCTCTCTCTCTAGCGCGTTCTCTGTGCAGACTAGAGGAATCGACAACTGGCTCCTCCCCCTGAGGACCAACCAGTATGACAGAAACCTTCCCACTACCCCTGCTCTTTACAACAGATCTGAACATCAACGCCGGGTAGGGAGTGGATTTGGTAGGACGGCACCACGGTCCAAGAGACGGCGCCGCATGACGTTCTGTGCGAGGAGAGGAGATCCCCGCTGAAGTAGAGTTTTTTTTTGCATCGGCCTGCTTGAGGGAGGCATACTGCAGTGACACGGACCAATGGGATGACGTGTAACAGGATCTCCAATTCACAAATAACGTCACCCCCCCCCCCCCCCCCCCCTGCAGGCCATGATTCTTAATAGACGCCACGCCAGGACAGACAAATAGTGTCGACCTAGCCTTGGATCAAGCCTATCGTAGATGTATTTAATCGAGTCTGACTTTTACTTTCGTATCTACGATAGTCTTGGCCTGCACCTCCCAGTGTGTCCTGCACTTTCACCAGTAAAGCCCGTACTTCTCCGTACACGTAAGGAAAATAAAACTAAGGTGCTTACCCGATTGCCCCAAATGTTAACTCACGCATCGGAGTCTTTGTGAAATGTATTAGTCCGTATATTTTCAATAAAGAAGTGTTTTATTCCCGTCTGTGGCCGAACGCCATTATTTCCCCCTCGTTTACTTCCTGTTTACATTGAGTGTAATTCCGGCTTTCACCGGATGCGCCCCGTCACTACCGCCAATTGAGGAATACAGGGAACTTCCTACATAATCCGACAGATACATACAGGATTAAAACACTTCTTTATTGAAAAATACGGATTAATATATTGCACAAAGACTCCGAAGTGTGAGTTAACATTTGGTGCAAGCGGGTAAGCACCTTATATTTTTTATTTGTACGTGTACGGAGAAGTACGGGCTTTACTGGTGAAAGTGCAGGACGCACTGCACTGCAGGCCAAGACTATCATAGATGCGAAAGTAAAAGTCAGACTCGATCAAATACAATAGATTTTCCAATAGATTGCCTCTGAGATATGATTCTGTGTCAAATGTATCCAATAGCAATCTGGGCACAGGCCTTATGTAGAGCAGAATAGGTGATTTAATTTTCTCTTCTTCAGTCTACTATTTGACCTCTCTCTCTCTTTGGATATGGGTAGATGTAGGCTACTAACAGTCCTCCTGTTATAGCTGGAGAGTAATAGCCTCTCCAAAATAGGCTGACTTGGTCACAAAGTGGACCCTAAATTTGCTTACTAGCCTATGTCTAAATGTATCTGTCATATAAATGTTAGATACATTCATTAGGTGTCAAAGTAAAGGTTTTTCAGATAATTGACCGTGAAAAACAAGGGGACTATCAGAGATGAAGTTTAGATCTTATCAGTTTGAAAACAGTGGTGCCTGAACCAAAAGAGAACTGGGCACTTGGAAGTGGGCCCAGTGAAGAACTGGACAGGACACTTTTGCAAAGTTGCGCAGGTCCTCTGCAAATGTGCAAGTATATTTGTCTTGAGCAATTATTTTATTATGCATATGACAAGGGTGGCCACTGGTCAGCCATCCTAGAAATGTATGCTATGTTTCAAATTGTATTTTGGTATAGGCCTATACCATATTCACCATGCATTATTCATTTGTTTGTTAACTAAATATATCACATCATAAATTATTTATCTAAACATGTATTTGAGCTCAGAATGTATGCTTACTCTGTCTGTCTGTCTGTCTGTCTGTCTGTCTGTCTATTATGTTATGTATTATTGACACAGCATCTTGTGCTTTATGAAACATATGGAGGGTGAAATTGATAGATTGATGTTTTAATGACAAAGTTGTATTGTATCTGTCAAAACACAAAAAGCTCAAAAGCTCATTTACATTGTGGTTCTTTGAGTGCAAATGTGTGTGTAAACTAACTGAGTGCCATGTTGTTTTAAATATATATATATATATTTGGGGGTGCTGGGGGTGGCAGAGACAAACAGAAACACTAAATCAATAATAAATACAGCAATTTCAACATACTAGACAAGTAAAATAGCAAAGAATAACATGGGTAATGGAACTGAATTACACTGAGATTACAACTCAGTTGATTGATGTATAGGTCATGCATGCCATTCAGCCAGCTCTTTATTGCAGACTTGAAGTTAATAATGGAGCTAATGGACTTAAGGCTGGCAGGTAACCCATAGCCCGAGTGCATCTGCTGTAACAATGAAAGAAAAAAACACAACGTTGGTAGCCTGGTCTGGAACCTGGCTACAACTTATTGGATGACATTTTGAGCAACCTATTCTTATGTTGTTCAGAGCAATATGTAGGGCCCATGTTGGCACTTCTATCACTCCCCTCACATGGGGGCGGCCCAGGGCATATAGGCAACAGTAGGCTAGGACTGGGTGTATAGTTTGGTTTGTGATATTTTGTTTTACATAGCCACCAGCAAAGTTACAAACAAATGTCAACAAAACATGTTGACATCCATGTTGCCTGTCTGTCTGCTCTAAATCAACTCTTCACCCACGACAAGTTACAATCAAAAGTTAAACATGTTGACATCCATGCTGTTGCCTCTATCTGTCTGCTCTCCTGTAAATCAAATCTTCACTGACAAAAAGCAGACGACCTCATATGTAATTTCACATTCCACAACATGGGAAAATGAGCTGTTTGAATGATGCATTCTATAAATCAAATGCACACAAAAAGTCGTATTTTTTGCCACTTGTCTACGAATGTTATATTGAAATTCCAACTACAAATTATTATTTCTTCTTTGCGGTTCTCAACCTTTTGATTGATTGATTGATTAAATACTTTATTTAGAAAGACATGGCAAAAGTAAATGGAAGTACAATTCACAATACAAGGTCCTCTAAACTGGATCGCTCATAAAAGCACTTGGCACTTGGCTTTTCAGGCGGTGACCCCGCCAAATAATCCTATTTGAACTTAACTGGACCCCCAAACCTTGACACGCACTTGGAATTGTATGAGTTGAGATATTACATTTAGTTTGACTTGGTCCCACAGATAAAAGGCCTATAGTGAAAATAGGCGATCTACAAGCTCACTTAACCAGAAGTTGTGAGCTTAGAAATCGGCTATTTTCACAATGTTTGCCTCTTTCTTATATTATTTGACAATTTGGCCAATGTTTTTACAATATTTTTAAAAAAAAGTCCATATTGTCACTTCACTGTCATCTGGGGACCCACGCGCCCACCAATTTATTTCAATGAAAGTTGCTCACAATCTACTTCCTGGCTCAGTTTGGAGCCTATAGAGCAGGCGCACTAGCGTTTCAGACGATATAAGCATGTGCAGTAGCGTCCCAAATGTGGAATTCCTGCGATACCAGATTTAACCACCAGGCTTATGAGGCTTCAAACATTCTCTGTGGTTCTGGGGGCTTGCGTTGAGCGCACTCAGGGCACGGTACAATCCCTCAACGACTACATCGACCATAATGCACTGCAGTAGACCTAACCGGAAATTACTTTAGGAAGCGGAAGCACGCGTAAGCGGAAGACAATGTATACAATGAAAAATCAGAAAATCAATTAAGTTATGAAAAACACCATTAATTGCCTTTCTTTGTCACCGCGGCTCATAAAGAAATGGCGGATCTCTAGACGCTCTGCATCAGACCAAGTGCATTTCCCACCTAATGAGGCGTACGTTGACGGTAAATATCGCATCCGAAAGGAATATTTACGTTTTTTTTAGGTAAGTTAGCTTGATAGCTAGTGAAGTAAACCTTAGCTTGTGGGCTAATTTAGCTCTGTCTCATCGGTTAACACGGGTAGGTAGCTCTTATAAAGCTAACATGAGCTAATTGTATTTCTTGCCAGTCAGTCGCAGTCGCTACAACATGTCAACGTTAGCTGACGAGGGTGCCTTGGGCTTAAATCCTAGGTTGAGCAACTGTACATTTTCTAAATATTGTGCACATTTTGTTTACATTTAAGATGTATGATAACATGATACTTAAGATCATAATATACTTTATATTATGATATTTGACTCTCTGGGACTGCTATTTAGGAAATGTCTCGTTAGCATCAAGCTTACACAATGTAGCCTAAACACTGCGGTTGCTATGGGTGATTAACATAGGCGTTACCTCTGCTATAGCAGGACAGATGATATACTGTCACTGCAGTTGCTGTGGATGTTTTTTAACCACCAAAATGAACTGCATTTGTAGTAATCCAGCTCCATTACTTGTCTGTCCGTATTGATGTCAGATTTTCTTTCACTGTCAGCCTTATTAATGCCTTCATTCCAGCTCTATTATGTAGACTCTACACAATAGAGCTGGAATGAAGGCATTAATAAGGCTGTCACTGTAGTCAGATGGCCCCAGTGGTGGAAAGTACATTTACTCAAGCGCTGTACTTTTACTTTTGTTCAATTTTGAGGTACTTTTACTTTACTGGAGTAGTTCCAATTTTCAGTACTTTTACTCCTACTCCACTACAGAGGCAAATATTGTACTTTTACTCCACCACAATTATTTGAAAACGTTAGTTATTAGTTACTTTGTAGATTTGGATTATTATTACAAAACATGCAGTAACAACTTCAGCCCTATATACATTTCGGCCATTTGAAAATAGACGATCTACAAGCTCACAATGTGTGGCATTGTGAGCTTGTAGATCTGCTATTTTCAAAAGATTTTTATACATTTGAAAACTTGTGAAACGGTACATTCTGCATACTGAGTCTTTCTACTTATGGTACATTTTTATACCAATACTTTTGTACTTTTACTCAAGTATACTTTTCCAGTATTTCCACATTGCAGTATTGATACTTTTACTGAAGTAAAACAAATGCGAGTACTTTTTCCACCACTGGACCTCACAAAGAACTATGGGATACATACATCATGTTAGCGCCTGTTGTCGCCTTCTATTGCTAAGCTCAGTCTGAATAGTGCTTCTAGCTCTGCTCTGTGTGGTTGCTAATTTAACTAACCCACTTGCTTGCTTCCAAATCCCTAGTAGTCCAAATGTCAAAGCTAATATTATCTCTCTTGCTATATAATGTTACTAGCGTGTTGCCTACCAGCATCTCAACATATCTATCTTGTGGATAATGCATTTGATTAAATAGAAACTGCTGGGTTTAAACCACCTGCAACTTTGTTTTGATTTAGCCCTAAAAAAAAGAGAAGGAATTAACAACATAGGGCATAGGCAGGTATCTACAAAAGCTACTCTCCTCGTTTATTCCATGATGTCGTCACATTTAACACCGCAATTGAGCTAAGGCTGTTTTGGTTTTTTTCATTCATTCAGTGTTAATATGAATGTGTAGACTCATTATGCCATAGTCTATTTAAACCAGAAGTGGTGCAACCCAAAAAGGGTATCGATTTCCCTTGGGGGCTATCTCTGTAATAGGTTGTCAAATTTGCGGTTAACACAAATTATTTTCTCTCATGGTAATAGTGATTGGAAGCAAATGTTAACCACTTTAACCCTGGCATCCTTATTTTTGATCAAAATCTTTCAAAAATATTCAACATTTTTCAAAAATAGCCAAAGTATAAAGTTTGGGCTTAATAAGTGGTTAACTAATACAAGCTGTCTCACCCAGAACATAGAAGAAGAAAAGCTTATGTTCTGTTGAATAGTATTCTCTTATATCTTAATGCTAACATGCTATTTGCAATTTATACAACAACCTGTTCCACCCCCAAAAGATGGGTTACAGTACAAATGCCATGTTCTGTTTTCTGTTTTCATCTTTAGAAATACTGAAGGAATTCCAAAGGGTTTAGAATGAGCTGATGGTTTTGGAGGTGTTCCCGAAGAGGTTGCAAAAAAGAGAGAGGCTAATCGGAAGATGCCAAGAAAAAAACAACAGAATCCACAACCTGTCAAGTGTGAGTGATTAATGATCACGTCAAAAATGAAAAGGCAGTTTTGAATAGCGTTTTTTCTTCTTCTTCTTATTATTGCACCGTTATTTATTCTGACAGTTTATGGCTTAAGGGTTCATTATCCCTTCCAATGATGAACGATGAAACATTGTGTTCATTTTGCTTTGTCAGTTTTGGCCATCAGACATTCTTCAGTGAAAGTGCTGAAACCGTTTCAAATAGTGCAGTTAGTCTGAGCATACTGTAACTACTTATTCCACTCAGCAGAACTTGCCATTCATCAGCTAAAGAGAGATACTGACATACTGCAGAACGAATGTCCAGGGAGCTAATACACTCTGGGCTCTAATGAATATTTCTCTAGTTGGTAAACAGGGTGAACTGCTTGAGGCTGGTGCACAGTCATTAAATGGAGAAGATTGTTGGATTACTTGTATCCACAAAACGTAATCTCAAGGTGCCGGACTGGCTGGGCTAAAGCGGTAAAAGTAAAATATAAAGTCTGCACACTTTTTCAAATGCTCCCAAACAGTCTGATGATGAGTGGCAATATCTAATGTCAATCAAAAAGTAACCAGGAAAAACACAAACACTCAATAGCTTGGCACATTCTTGTTCTGAATGTAGCCTATATTATAATATATAAGCACACTATAATTTATTTAGTCATATATAGGATTCTGCTGCACTGCAAGACATCCAATACCAAGCTAATACCATGGAGGTTTGGCATTTCCATGCAGATCTACTGTACAAAAATCTGACATTTCAGTGTTTCTCAAGGCTCATGGGAAAATAAAGCCCATCTTCTGTTATACACCAATGTGGCCACTAGATGGTGGTATAATGCAGGGAGAATTTGGAAGAGAGGCCACTAGGTGTTTCACACTCAGATTTGTCTGGTTTCCAGGCTACTGGGAGTTGTCCTTGAACAATATCTTTTTTTTTACTTAATATTTTTTTAATATAACTAACAAACTAAACATTGTCTGTAATCACCATGGCAATTGTTAGGTTATTCATAGCAGTATGTATATTGTGTTGAGTAAAGAAGTGACTGACAACAGCTGGTGAATTCAAGTGACTTTGAGTACTTAGAAAATTGCTATATAAATCAGAGGTTTGGTTGTTGTTAATTTATTGCCAGGTTTTTCAGTCAGACTCCCTCTTTCCACAAGCTGTTAACCTTCTGGTGTATCTGAAACTTGCTTTATCTCCTGAGGGAGGAAATCTCTCCAAAAACCTGTGAGGTGACTACTTCTATCAGTGTTCAGTTCTCAAGGACTGTGTTTTGGCATACCGGACCATTCATCATTTTGGAGTTTGAAAGTTCAGTCAGAGCAAACAATCTACAACATACAGTGCTAACCTCTTCTACTTAGAGGTGACATTTGTACTTAGTATTAAGCTCACCATCATCACTTACAGTAACTAACAACAGAGGTAGAGCGAATTCTACATATAATGGAATGGGGGGGTCGGCTGTAGGGCTGCAACTATCAATTCCTCCTTTAATTAATCGAATAATTGAAGCATGAAAAAAACGATATATATAAATCAATCGACGCAAACATTGCAATTTATTTTTTTGAATAAACTACATCAATGAGTCTGATTAACCACTTAAGCTCTAATTTATACTTTGTTGTACAACGGTGTCATGCCATAAAGTGAAAATAGACAGTCAACAAGCTCGTGAGTTTTGTAGATCTTCTATTCTTTTTATTTTTTTCTAGAAATGATAAAATAAAAACAATTGCAAGTTTTCCCCTGGTACATTGTAAAGATCTTTTGGATGGAACAGTGGGTACAGCTTTACCTTCTAACTGCAGCTGCCATTCTTGAGATTATATAATTCATCCATTTCATAACATAGAATAGATATTAATTGCATGATTACTTGGACCCATTCAATTCAGCACCCCCAATTAGGTAGGGGCCAGAGCACACCAGCACTGCTTCTACAAACTTGCTTCTCTAACACCATAACCAACACTATAACACAAGCTGTTGCCCTTCCAGTGTATTCATGTTGATGTAGAACACATGGAATGTGAAACTGTCCTGAACTCTACAGTCTGAGTCTATGAGGTGGCTACTTCTCTATCAGTGTGCTGTTCTCAAGGTCTGTTTGCAGGATGGACCACTCCTCAGTTGGTCATCGATTAAGAATAGTGAATACGTAGTGTATCAGCCTAGAGGTGATATATTTATTTTTAGATTTGGACTCACCATCATGGCCATATCCTTACAGAAACGGCAAAGTTAAGCCCCTGTTAACGTGCTATTATTTGATTAATTACTACCACTGTCCACAGTGTGGAACACCGATGATTTATCTGAAACCTACTGTGCCACTACCATCATGCTCCACGGTATTCACGATTTTAACATTCACATTCATCGTCATCCTAAGATTATCCAACCGAGCGCAGGCATATCAAGTGATGCTGCTGTGCCGGAGGTTGGATAATACAAGGGTAACAACGAATGCTGGGTGATCATTTGTTCATCACATACTGTACCCATAGCCTTATTTACTAACAAAGACGACAATAAAATATACCTCCAAGCAGCAATACCAGGGGCCAAGCAGTGAGCGCAAGTTGCAACACATAACAGCAGCATGTGGTCAATTGGCTTCATATTCCTCCAGTTGTCATTAGGGGTTGCCGTTCATCTACTGTAAGACGTTTCTGAAAAATCCAAATGGACAATATAGCTGCAAGCAGCAATTAGCGGTTTCGAGAATAATGGCAGACTGGCAGACTGTGACAAGAGTGGCAGACTGGCAGACTGGCAGACTTTGACAGAGTGGCAGACTGGCAGACTGGCAGACTTTGACAGAGTGGCAGACTGGCAGACTGTGACAGAGTGGCAGACTGGCAGACTGGCAGACTGTGACAGACTGTGGCAGACTGGCAGACTGGCAGACAGACAGACTGTGGCAGACTGGCAGACTGGCAGACAGACAGACAGACAGTGACAGAGTGGCAGACTGGCAGACTGGCAGACTGTGACAGAGTGGCAGACAGACAAACAGACAGACTGTGACAGAGTGGCAGAGTGGCAGACTGGCAGACAGACAGACAGTGACAGAGTGGCAGACTGGCAGACAGACAGACTGTGGCAGACTGGCAGACTGGCAGACAGACAGACAGTGACAGAGTGGCAGACTGGCAGACAGACAGACAGACAGTGACAGAGTGGCAGACTGGCAGACAGACAGACAGTGACAGAGTGGCAGACAGGCAGACAGACAGACAGTGACAGACTGGCAGAGAGAGAGAGAGAGAGAGAGAGAGAGAGAGAGAGAGAGAGAGAGAGAGAGAGAGAGAGAGAGAGAGAGAGAGAGAGAGAGAGAGAGAGAGAGAGAGAGAGAGAGAGAGAGAGAGAGAGAGAGAGAGAGAGAGAGAGAGAGAGAGAGAGAGAGAGAGAGAGAGAGAGAGAGAGAGAGAGAGAGAGAGAGAGAGAGAGAGAGAGAGAGAGAGAGAACATGTCTGAATTAACAGGGTCATGTTTTGCATAATGCAATTTAAATGTAAACTGTGACAAGTGGGGTTTGAGCCGTGGACCTTTGGCACATGAGACTAACACTGTATTGATCAAGCTATTCAATCCACAGCCTTGGTCAGTGAGAAGGGAGAATCCAACAAAACAAAACAAAACACAAAAGAGGGAATGAAGTACATCATACATTGAAAACAACTACTCTCAATAAGCGTTTCATTTAACAATTGCATGTTTATTCATTGATACAGTCATGTTGTGTGCAATGCAATTGAGTTGAGGTCTGCATGAGGTGAGATTTGAACCGGCGACCCTCTGGTATCAAGGCAGATGATTAAGCCATTGGGCCAACAGACCCGAACTGATGAAAAGGGAGTTCACACACATGACACACTTTCACGCAAATTGCTCAGAAATAGTGGATTTAAATGTTTTTCAAACTGCTCAAAATTGCAGACAATCTAAGGGCGGAGTTTACTGGTTAACAATTGCACATGTATTCATTGATACAGTCGTGTTGTGTGCAATGCAATTATAATGAATTCTACATGACGTGGGATTCGAACCAGGAACCCTGTGGTTTCAAGGCAGATGATTAAGCCATTGGGCCAACAGACCTGTACTAGTGAAAAGGGAGTTTACACACATGACACACTTTCACGCAAATTGCTCAGAAATCCTTGGTTTAAATGTTTTTCAAACTGCTCAATATATTTCGGAATGGAAACTAGTGGAAAATAGTCGATCTACAAGCTCACAACGCGTTGCTATCTAAAAAGGTGTGAGATTGTAGATCGGCTATTTTCACAAGAAAGTATGTCATACATAAAAAAAAACTACTCTCAAAAGCATTTTGTGTTATTGTCTAAACATTGCACATGTCTGAATTAACAGGGTCATGTTTTGTACAATGCAATTTAAATGTGAACTGTAATAAGTGGGATTCGAACCAGGGACCTTTGGCACATGAGACTCACACTCTACTGGTGGAGCTATCCAATACACAGCCTTAGACAGTGAAAAGGGAGAATCCAACAAAACAAAACAAAAGCGCGAATGAAGTACGTCATACATTGAAAATAACTACTTTCAAGTATTCATTTCTCGTCATCTTTAACAATTGCACATGTATTCATTGATATAGTCATGTTGTGTGCAATGCAATTATAATTAAGTCTACCTGAGGTGGGATTCGAACCGGCTACCCTATGGTTTCAAGGCAGATGATTAAGCGATCAAGCTATTGAACCAACACACCTGAACCTGTGAAAAAGGGCCTCAAACATGTATTTGACACAGTTTCATGCAAATTGCTCAGAAATCCTGGATTTAAATGTTTTTCAAACTGCTCAAAATTGCAGACAATCTAAGGGCAGAGCTTACTGGTCAAAGTGATACATGTGTTCCTCATGAGTCAAGGCACATGTGTAAGCAGGTTTAACGGCTGTCGGCCAAACGAGGCATGACTTTTGCCTGTTTAAAGTTTGCATTTTCAAAAAATTGCTATAGCGCCCCCCTTTGACCAATTGGAGTAAGATTGGTTTCAGTGATACTTGGAAGGACCCTCTACAATATTGCAAAGTGTCAAACAAATGTGAGTCTGCATGTATGTGTTAGGGGCAGATGAATAATTTAAAAAAAGCTGCAATTTTCATTGGCTTATAAAAGCTTAACGTTTTCACTTATGGAAAATCCGCTAAGTTACGTCTGTCGGCATTGGTCCAAAGTTCATGTGTATACAGTTTCGTACAGATTGCTCATAAATCCCAGGAGGAGTAGGCTTTTTACTGCTTTTTACTGCTTTTCATAGAATTCGAAATGGTGGGAGATCTAAAGGTCAGAGGTCAAAAGTCAAACAGTGAAAGTTGTTAGGCATGAGGAGACGCATGTGTGTATCGAAGTTTCATGGCTGTAGGTCGAACAGGGCATGAGCTGTACCTGTTCAAAGTTGGCATGTTCAATTGAGTGCTACAGCGCCACCCTTTGGCCAATGGTTGTGAGTTTCGGGTTTTCGCCGTTTGGCATAGCCCTCTACCATATTGCCGAATTTCATAAGAAGTGACCAGGCGGTTAGGCCAGAACTGGCAAAAACGGCGGAAGAATAATAATAATAATAATAATAATAGTGAAAGTGTAGAGATGTAATAGGGTTCGAAGCCTTACAGGCTCTCGAAACCTAATTAGGTGTAAATTGGAAATGAGCTCTCCAGCACCACCATTTTGGCATGTGCCAATGGAGGGTCAGCTTCTGCTTATGTCTGTTGATAAGCATACAAGGTTTTGTGGTGTTATGTGATGGTATTCGTGTGTTATTCACCTTTTGTGAAAAGCCACACCTACAAGATCCATTGGCTCATGATGGAAACTTCAATTTTGTATGTACAGTACACCTTTCCTTTGCTGGGATTTTAGCTATTGTTGCATAGATTGTGCGTGCAGCCGTGCAGATTGCAAAAAAACAAAAAAATCCTAAAGTAAGGATTTACGTGTTTTTCATGAACGCTCTACCGCCCGCCCCCATTTTTCATGAGCCAATAACGGAGGATCGGCCTCTGCCTATGTCTATTGATAAACATACGTTTTGTGGTGTTACTTGAAACACCACAAGCCCGGCTTCCCTCCCCCGAACATGGGCCAATTGCGTTCTTATAGACGCTCGACAAAGCCGGATGCACCACTGGATTTGAACCCACTATCTCCGTGGTGGTGGGCAGCTACCACTGCACCACCTGAGCACCGTATGATTCGCCTTTTTGTGAAAAGCCACGCCCTCTACAATATTCACTGGCTCATTCATGGCGGCTTACATTTTTGACGTGCAAACATTTATTTTGCTGCGGTTTTAGATATTAGTCCACATGTGTGTAATTTCATGCAGATTGTTATAAAAAAATTGTGGAAAATCAAAATAGGCAGAGTTTGTCCTTGAGATATTCTTGTTTAGAGTTTCCGTTTTGCTATAATAAATGCAATAGTAGTAATAATAATAACAGCTCTATAGACCAATTATTTGTTAACCAACATTGAGACGGAACGCACAGGTGATTAGTTCATGCAATCAATTCCCAGCATATTGTTTCGGGGTGTGCTGGTTTCAGTACATTCAACCTCCTCGTGTGTTGGCTAGTGAGGCGCGTCCTAGCGAGACCTGACAGGTCATTTGGTGCCGGCCTGTGCCCGCATACTGGTTCTTATCAGTGTGACGTCGTTGGTTAAGGGGTCTATTGGCCAATCAGAATAAGTCGTTTGGCATGGCCATCTGCATCTACCATTCTGTGAAGTTTCGTAAAAAGCAACAACAAAAAAAACATACATAATGGTGCCTACACCCTTTGTGCTTGGCCCCCTAAATAGCATTTGATCAACAATGCATGTTATTAGTAGAAATAGAATAACATTACTGAAAATGAGGAACAGCCCTATTGAACGAAATGGTAATCCTGCTGGAGTGGTCCAACAGTGTGGTTAGAGATTTTATTCAGAACATGGAGGATGTGTTGCCCCGCAGGTATGGAGCCATACTGTGAACTGATGTTTTCAGCTCTGTTTTCCACCGTATAATCCCTAGTAAAGAAACCGAAACTAATCCAGTGGTCCTCAAACCTTTTCATGTCAAGGACCCCCAAAATGATATGTATTTGGCTGCGGATCCCCATCTGAAAATGTTTTGTTCTAAAAAAAATAGCGGATGTACATTAAGCTTGCACTTTGTGCCGCGCTGTGAGCTTGTAGATCTGCTATTTTTTAATAGCCAACGTTTAAATGGATAAAGTAGTTAAAAGGATTGTGATTCTGTATTAACTACTTTTTTCTGGGGACCCCCTGGAACCCCCCCAAGGACCCCTGGGGGTCCCCAGACCCCACTTTGAGAACCAATCAGCACAAGCTTACCAACCTCTTGGTCCTTTTATCACTCCCCTCCCCCAAGTATACTTTATACAGTATATATATATATACGGTATACTGTATTCACACTGTCACCGAGAGCAACCTTGCTGTAGAAGGAACTCAGAATGTCAAACGTGGCTAACACGGTTGCTGCATTGATCAAATGCTATTTTCTCTGTCTTTATGACTTTAAATGTGTGGTTCATGGGCAATCCCATGGTGACCACACACACACACACACACACACACACACACACACACACACACACACACACACACACACACACACACACACACACACACACACACACACACACACACACACACACACACACACACACACACACAGTAAACAATGCTTAATGAATGATTGCGAACATTGTGCTGAACAGCAGCTATGGCATTTCCATACAAATTGATATAAACTGGCCTTAATTCAAATTCTGGGAGGAATATATTGTTGTTGTGTTGTAGTAACATGGTTGACTGGTTTCTCTTATTTATACAGTGGATTCTGAAGATGGTGTAGCCCTTGACGCTCCGGCAAACCTCACCTTAGAGACTGACTTCCTTCTAGGACAAGACCTTGCATTTGGTGACTCTGATGATCATGACAAGATCCTAGGCCTGGACAAGTTCTCAGGTTTGTAATCTTGAGTTCTAATCAGGGGTAGTGTATATGAAGGATGGTTACATTGTTTGTTTTTTTGCTTTACCTTTTGTGATCAACCCACTATCCCAGCTTGCACAGTTTCTGTGAACTCTTCAGGAGTACACTATCAATTCTAATGAAATAATTGAGTATTGCCGATTCGAACTTGCAGATGTAGTTGACATTTCTTTGAGGCCCCCCTCGATAAAGAATTGACAATTTAAGCTACTATTCCAACTATGTTAGTTTACTGCAGGGACCCTGGTACCATAATACCTGGTAACTAGCACATTTCGTCTGCTGCCGCGTTCCATTTAGTATCAACAAGAATCTTTGATTAGTTTGACTAAAGCAAATGTACACCTCGTATCTGGAAAGGCAACATCACTAAAGGGAGACATCAGGGGCCTGAATCTGACAGGGCCTCTCTCTTGTGACAGGAAGAGAAATGGAGCTACGCCTGCAGCCCATATTTCCCACTGAGGCTCTTTGTCAGAAAGAATGATCTGAAAAACGGCAAAGTAGGGGGAAAAAAACTGTGCTGCCATTATTATATAAGGGTCATAAAAAGACAGCCATTACCATCAAGGACACCATTACAGGAAGGCATTTATTCATCATCATCATCATCATCATCTGCTGCTGCTGCCTCTGCTCCCCGCTCCCCGCTCCCCAACTGCCATTATTGTCTCCCCCTCATCATCATCATCATCATCATCATCATCATCATCATCATCATCATCATCATCTACCCTCATCATCATCTTCTACCCTCATCATCATTATCATCATCATCAGCCCAGCCATTATAGTCATCATCATTATCATTAGGCTTGGTAATCATCCACGAGGGGTTTCCAAAGGGGGCCTGAATAAAAGGACAGTCCCAACTCCTGCCTTCCTCACATCTTCCCTGTGCGTCTTTGAAGCAGGGTAGTTCAGCTCTCTCTGGTTTGCTTCACAATCATCGTGGGAAGGGCATCTTACCGAGGGAGAAGGGACTGGCGATCTGCTGAAGTATTTCTATCTGTCTGGGAAAAGTGTAATGCAATTTTGTTTTATTTTTTTATGTCACGGCGTGAAAGTAGCACTGTGAGTATGAAAACTGAATGCTGCATGAGTCCGATCACATATTTCAGAGAAGATTTATTTTTTCTTTTTGTTGCTTTTGGCTTTGAATCAATTTACACAGTACCAGCCTATAGGAGCATTTAAGGTAACAGCCAAGAATGTCTGAATGTGTTCTGTATTAGTTTGCCATTTTCATTTGTACTTTTATGAAATGATAATTCTGCAAGATGTATGAGAGGAAATGTTAGAACAGGAATAGCTATGCTCCTGGGGTGATTTAATTTGGTCTGACTCTGAACAAGGTCTGACTTGTTGGCATTCCTTTTTGCTGTTTACATCTGCTATGGTTTTGTGGCTTGGATTATTTGTTTTCATTTCAATGCCTTTGTCATTGCAGGTACAACATAATTATAATACTGGACAGTTTGAAACCATGTTTGATTCATAGCAGATAGGATAACTACAACTCTAAACCATGGTATGAATTGAGCCTCATACCATGTATTTTCACTATTGTTTGAGTCCAGGACTTAGTATTTAATTCTCACTGCCCCTTTTACTTGGTGCATATCATTTATAACGGTGCAGAAAGGCTCAAAACTATTTGCAGCTTTGCTAAAGATTGCCTAAAAAATGATGGTTATGGAAATATGCACTCAGAAATTGCACTTTGTTTATCATGGTCTGTTGAACAGCCACAAAACTCACATTTGGAAACGCTTGGAATAACATCTGTCTGTCATTCCCTCACAGAAGTAGCTGCTGAGATTGGTTTCTCTGTGTATCCTCTGGGTGAAGAACAGAGCCCTGCCTACAGCCAGCTCAGCATGGAAAGTGAAGCAGACAACTCACGCAACACTGCAGACAATGGGAGGGAGGAGGAGGGCAGAGTAGCCCAGACTGAACCTACGTTTCCCCCTTACCTCTCCTGCAGGGGCTGCGGCCAGCTCCGTGACGACCCTCTGGGACCTGGCATAGACCTGGTCGGCCCATACTGCCTTCGGTGCTGCAAAGCCTCCAAGGAAGCCAAAAGCATGGACTTCTGTTCTCCATTCGGCAGCGTCAGTGGGATTCGCTCAGGTTCCCACTTACAGATGGACAGCGATGATGGGGGTGAGAAATTAGGCGAGGATGGCTTTCCCAAGCTGCACGCCTGTCCCATCTGCGGCTTCTCGTCGCGATACGCAAACCATGTGAAACGACACATGAAGACACACAACGGAGAGAAGCCCTACAACTGCCCGCTGTGTACCTATGCTTCGGCCCAACTAGTGAACCTGCAGAGACACCTGCGTATACACACAGGGGAGAAACCCTACAAGTGTGACCGCTGTACTTTTGCCTGCAGTTCCCTGGGTAACCTCAAGAGGCACCAGCGCATGCACACAACCTCCCCAGGGGCAGGACTGGAGACAAATCGACCTACCATTGGCCAAAACAGTCAGAAAAGGCTAGTGACTGGCCGAAGACCCAACGAGGAAGAGCGTGGTGCTTCAACCAAAGGTATTTATTGCCTTTATATCAGTGATTCCCAACCTGTGGGCCTGTACCTACCTAATTTTTATAATTATAGTGGTATACAGGAGTGATTTCTTTTGGTAATGTAAACAAAATTTCTACTCCTCAAAATAACATAAATGATAGGATTATTTATTAAATGTATACTACAATAAAAAAGATGGGAGTTAATATTGAGTGATATGCTTACTTTGATTAATAGTGACCTTCTGCCTTTCCTTTAAAGTGTTAAAAATTATGTTCAGATTAGCTCACTGTTTCTCTTTGGCTTTTTCCTCTCAAATACATTTGCAGAAGTTATGAAGCCAGCTCCAAATGTGAACGTGGATGCCCAAAACAGTGACTACCTGTCTCCGTTTGAGAACTTAAAAGGGGGACCACCACCACCCCCACCAAACTCAAACCCAGCTTCTGGTCACCAGCCCCGTCCTCTCCTGGAGAGCCCAGGCAGCGGTGGTGGTGGGATGAGGGTAGCAGATGGCACCCTCCCTCCTTCCCTTTTCCCTTTTACTTGCCGGCTGTGTGGCATTGTCCTAGAGGACGAGGACGGCTCCTCGGCTCAGATCTGTGCCAAGTGTACCCTCGACATGTTGACAAAGGACTCTTCGTCGTCGCCCAACAGCCCTGGGGAGCGCAGCGACAAGGTATACACTTGCGCTGCCTGCCCCTTCCTCACCCACTACCCCAACCACTTGGCGCGCCACATGAAAACTCACAGTGGGGAGAAGCCCTACAAGTGCCCACAGTGTGACTACGCCTCGGCACACTTCGACAACCTCAAGCGGCATCACCGAGTGCACACGGGTGAGAAGCCTTACAAGTGCCACTTGTGCGACTACGCTTGCGGAAACCTGGCCAACCTGAAGAGACACCAGCGGGTGCACTCTGGCGCCAAGCCCTTTCAGTGCACAGTGTGCAACTATAGCTGCAACCAGAGCATGAACCTCAAGCGCCACATGCTGAGGCACACTGGGGAGAAGCCCTATAAATGTCAGGAGTGCGGCTACACTACTGGCCATTGGGACAACTACAAGCGACACCAGAAGAAGCACGGCCTGGCCACTGAAGGGTGGGTGAAAGTTCCGAATATGCCCATCAATGACGACGAAGAGGACGACGTGGAAGAAGGGATAGGAGTTGCAGTGGGCGGCGGTGTTCAAACTCAGAGGAAGGATGTAGGGGTAGATATGCAGTATATGTCTAGGTAGGGAATATAGCACATTGTGCCACAAACCTGAGATTGTATACAGTAAAACTCAGCAACACTAAGCTACCAGCAGTTTGTATTGTTTTCCTTATACGGTTTTCGTGTTTGTCTCGTATTTGGGTCTGTTTTGTGTTTTCGTCAAATGTCTTCAGAGGCTGCTACTTGTTTGTGGAATCATGCACAATTGTGGAAAAATGTATTTTGATGCCTTTGGATAGTGTGGTTGAAGAAGTTGTTCAAAGCCTGTCTTCTATTCTCTTGTTGCTGTTGTGCCAGTGAAATGGACTTGGATAAGTGCTCCACTTTGTAAGTCTTCATTTAACACCATAATATGCTAATCCCCACAAAACTGCCATTCCAGACTGCCCCACACATCATGCCTTAGACCCACTTCTCACCCTTTTCCTAATATTATTCAATATGTGGAACCCATGCCTACTTTGCCTGAATTCTTAAAGCTGCATCACATAGTTTTAGAAAGTAAATGTGAAAGTGTGAAAGAAATGCCAAGAAACTAAGAAATAAACATATCTTCAGGTTTATTTAAAACGTGCCAAGATAGAATTTGGATCCCCTGGGCCCAAAACTTTTAATCCCTATCCGAGTGGATGAAATTTGGATTTTAGGTAGTTCGAAACAAAAAAACTGCATTGGGATCACTTTGGTATCCAATCTGTGATCATCATACAATTATCTCAGCAAACCTGTCGGTAAGAAATAAGTTGATCAATCAAATATCTTTAACACTGAAAATCCAAATCTGATCCACTCATAGGTATTACAAGTTTTGAACTCTTGGGCCCAAATCATTGTTTAAACCTGGCAAGTTATAATTTGTTTTAAATGTTGTATGCATTTTGAAATTAGTGCTTAGCACTTGTCTTACTCGCTTATTACTTGTCAATTATAATTTTGCAAGGACCTATTGTTGAACCTCCTTGTAAGGAGACTTCAGTACTATACCATAGCTTTTTCAATGATACTAGAAACGGCCCTAACACAGTGTTTGATATTTCTATGTACTGATTAACTACATCACAGTATTAGACTAGAAAGGGGTGCTCTGTAGAGCGCAAATCTCCGCCAGGATGCATGCCCTACCTCTCCATCTTCCTCTCTGTCTGGGGCAAGTGACAATTGTTTTGGGGTTGTGCGCAAGTATGAAAAGGCACAGGGCAATGAGGGAAGGGATATATTAAAGGACTCGCATTACATCATTATAGTGCAGCCAGAGTAGACAGGCTCTATAGCAAAGCTTTGGACAGTTACTACATCAAAAAGTAGTGTGGCATGTTGTCATCACTAGGAAAAACATGACGTTACAATGTTATAGCCTAAAACATTGCAATATGTGTGCGCGACCCTCCCAGCTCCAATGTCAATAAGATCCTGCACGTAATTTTGAACATATTTTTCATTCAATGTTCTATTTAATCAGCTAAATGTGATTGTTAATTCCTTGTGTCAAGTATGTTTATGTCACCAGTCAGTCAAATATTGCCATTTGAAATGTCCCCACAGTTGTACGACCTTAGAGAGAGTAAGTAAACTCTGTATTTTCACTGAATAGTACAGCTACACAAGTTCAACATTCGTTTGTACACAGAACTGACAAGTGAAGAGATGTACACAGCTATTGACAAAGGTCACAGACCATGCCAGCATTGTCTCAGGGAAGAGACCTCAGACCTGACTGTGCGCGCATTGTGTGATGAGAGGGACTGGTCTCAACCTGCATGACATATTTAATGTTAAATTCAGAAGGGATGTCCCAATCAAATAATTATTTTCAAATCCAGCATGCTCATTTGGCAACTGTACATGTCTGTGATTGCAAGACGGCACTGTATTATGCTGCATTAGCTTTGGTGCATGCGTTTGCAAACATCAGCACTCTAAACTGTGTTAAAGGGGCTAACGACTGACTTAAGACAGCTTGTACTGAGTTGAATGTGCTGACATTAAGACGGGATTTGTCATATTTATAAATGTATATTTTGGTGTCAGTCTAACAGAGGCATATTTGCACGTCTGTGATTGGCTAGTAGCAGTACATCCCATAAGGGACAGGACAGGAGCATTGTAATTGGCTAGTAGTTAGTACTATAGATCCCATAACCTGAACGGACAGGTGCCTAATTGGCTAGCCTGGAGTGACAATGGTCTGCAATCATGAATAAAAATGACATACCATCGACTGATTAAACTTAGAATTGAGGTTCTTGGCCATGCTGTCAGCGTGCACAAAAAAAATAACAATGGTTGTCTTAGTAATATGCAAGGTCAGTTGCGGACAGACACACGGGTGAAAACATGATCTCCTGGCGGAGACAATTTCCGATATTATTTGATTAGGTTAAGACACATGTGTACATAATTAAAATGTATACTAAACCCCTTGGAGTAAAGGTAATTTAGGAGACAATGTCTGGAAATGCATCAATGTGCTGAAGTCAGAGCTGGTCTAACTGAAAGTGCATGCATCATTAATAACGTTTTTAAATCTAAGCACAATCAAAAGGAAATATCTTTGCATTGCTGCATCTTCTACTAATTTCTCATGACTGGTCGACTCAAAAATAAGTCTGGATGAGGAAAATGTACTTGGTATCAGTGTACCAATAATTATGTGTGCATTACACCTGCACTCTTGCTTACTTTGCTGAATTAATCTCTTGACTTCCTCCAAGGTCAAAAAGAATATGGAATGCTCATGGTCATTACAGTACAAAGCATGTAGATCCATGTTTGTTTTTTAAAGAGTGGCATAATTTTGGGAAAGCAGCTGGTTTACAAATCATGTTTCTAGTAATTTACTAGTGTTAAGTATTTGCCACATGAATTTTAACCATGTGTCAGCTGTCCTTGATTGTCTGAGCCCAAATCGTAGTCCTCATACCCTTTGGGAAGAGTTATATTAAGAGAGAATGTATGTCGAGTCATTTTACTTTCAATTGCTGTCTTGTTGACTGTGAAATTAGCCCATTTGTTTTACTTGAAAAAAGACACTCATTATTAAGCATGAGAGTGTCGGAACTGAATATATACAGTATAGTATAGTTTTTTGTTTATTTTTCTAATGTGGCTGTATTACACCATTACAAATGCATATCTTATTAATATATATAGAGCATTTTCTTCTTTTGTATTTTGAATGTGTGATAAGTTAGGGACATTTGGTTAAAGTGACACTATGTACGCTTTCAAGATTGGCACAATAGCGGCACTTGTTGGCTGCGACTGGTACTTGATGCTTTTGATAAGACTTTAATCCCTATCCTGGGATGTATAAAAGTAGTTAGTTATTTGAGTGGCTCCTCACAAACATTAAACTTTTCAGTGA
This sequence comes from Gymnoscopelus microlampas, assembly GCF_963454915.1. NCBI lineage: Eukaryota > Metazoa > Chordata > Actinopteri > Myctophiformes > Myctophidae > Gymnoscopelus > Gymnoscopelus microlampas. The sequence continues at coordinate 27,556,753 of NC_139953.1, forward strand.
AAGATTTGTTCCTTGGATATCCCTGCACAAGCCATTCATATTCTCAAGCAGCAGGGCTGCAGCCGTTCACACTGAGCACTATAACTATACAAATATAGTATTAAACATTGTTCAAAGTCATGTGGATGGCAGAGTTCACACCAACTATATTAAAAAAATACATTGGTGAACAATATAGTTATAGCACTCAGTGTGAATGGCCCTTTAGGCTTCAGGCAGTAGGACAGGTCATCTCAGGCTGATTCAAATCCTGACTCCCAAACTAAACATTGAGAAGGCTGATCGCACCTCAACACTTAAAGCTCTAGAAGTGAAACTACTTGTATTGAATTGCAAATTGGTGCTAAACGCTCAAGAATTTAATAAAAAAACAACAACATTGCATAGTGTTGCTTTAATAGCCAAAAATTGAGGTCATGGTTTACGTTTTCATCTCCTTGTGAATTACTATTATATGCAAGTAACACATTTTTCAGGTTTCCCTGACACAGTGGAGCATTGAAACCAAGTAATTAGTGCTAGAGTTCCCCAAGTGTTCTTTTGTTCTTATGCAGTGTTTTCATAAATGCCTTAAGTGCGGATTTTGAAATAAACACATGAACTTGAGTTCATTTATTGTTGGATATCTGACTGGTTTTAATTTCTTTGTTAGTTTTATATTGTACATAGGTAATATAGATTCAACTAAAAACTTCTACCTTTCTTGCTGTGTACAACAATATGGGTTTTACATGCTGGAGATATGCAACAGTGGTACTGTCTAGAGAGAACACGCTACCCCATGCTAAGCCCTACCCTGACATTTTTGGAAGACAGAGACACACTTTGATGCATAAGTGTCAAAGCAAGTAGAAAATAAACTCAAAGCCTAGAGTGTAATTTGGCAACTATACATTTATTGAAATCCAGGACATTGCAGCTTACATGTATTTGCTCAGTAATATGATCAGAATAGGCCTCATTGGTGACACCCTTGTGTCTTTTCCGCCCTATAGCCAAGTGAGGACACAAATGGGAAAATATGAAAGAAAGAGCAAGACACGATAACATTTCTTGATTACAGTTCTGACTATCCAATGAGAGTGCACTGGTTCATTTACATTTGGAGACTCGGTAAAAAAAGAAATGCAGCTTCATTGCTCACTCTCCCCAACTGATGCAAACAGTATAGAAGACTGGAATCTGGAATGAATGTCCATTTTGTTCGCAACGCTCCGTAACCAACTTTTGTTCAGAGATCAAACCAGCAATTGTGCTGCCCTCAAGAAAGCACCTTTTCAGCTAAAACCTCTGAGATAATTGGCACAATATACTAACAAAATGTTAGGAGCATGTTCCACACAACCCAGTATTACTCACCAAAAAAAAAAGACAATCAATAATCAAAAATCAGATGTGGAATTTGTAAACACTTTAACTAACAAGTTCCCTAAACATTCTGTAAACAATGATAAATGTTAGTCCTTGAAATATTTTTGTTCTATACAGCTTAGATTACATTTGATTTATTTGATTACAATAAACTATTGATGATAGATATTAGTAAATGTTGAGAATACTTTTTTCTTAATTGCATGTACATAATATAAAAGTGACATTATAATTTTTAATGCTTCTTTTGTGCAAAATGCTTTAGTAAACTATATTTTGGCATTTATGAGTAACTTTGAAAAATAATTGGTTGAAAAACAAATCAAAGATGATTTTCAGAGCCCCCTTGGAAATTCCCCCACAATATTTAGACATTAGCAACTTCGTTCAATAAATATCCATCTCCATCTGTAATACTGTGCAAAATTATGGGTTCAGCAAGTGCAAGGAGTTCCGCCAAACTAATCAATCTATCGTGCTCTGCAAGATTCTAGCCAACGCTGGCTAAGGCTGAGTGACTACACAACATGTTTCAAATCAATGACATACCTGCCCCATTTCCCTAATGATAATGGTAGTTCAGACAGAAATAAAGTTAAGGCATTTGACTCTTTGCAAAGGCAATACGAGTGGCTGTGCCTAAAACATATTAGGTGAAAGTTTTACTGAAACAAAATTGTGAATGTAAAATAATGAGGCCAAAGACTACCATTACTCACTACTACCATGGCTTCATTGGCAGCTTGAAGGCTAGATACTGTAGCATAACAGATTTCCCTGAATTACATTTTGTTAGATAGCCAATCCAAACATATGCCACCCATGTGATTAAACTGTCAACATCTCACACTTGAGATTCAAGTCATTCATTAGACTCTATATAATTTAGATAACCTTCCAAAATCCAGTTCTGTAGTATTATCAGTAGTGTGGGGTCGTACTGGATATTTGCTTCTAGAGTTGAAAGGGAACATGCAGCTACCAAAGGATCTAGCTTTTCTTACTGCTTAGTTTCCAGGCTATTCATTTCTTTTGTCAATCAGAACATTTAAATGCATTATAGAAAGCGGCACTTATGACAAGGACATTGTTCAGTGTATGTATGATTGATTAAATAAAATGGTCAAAATGAACATGCAAACATTTTTTAAAGAATGCATTGATTTCTGTAATGCAAATGAATGCATCCCTACTTAAAACATCTTAAATGATACCACCAGTATTTGTAAAATGTTGTCACGTTTACCGTATTGGTACGCTCCTTCATTGTCAAAACATGGCCAAAGATGAAACAATGCCTTTTAAGTTGTAACGGCTAGACAAACATTATAAAGCATTAAAGACACTAGTGACTAGTGTCACTCCATGTGTTCACCATTGTGAAACTTTCCATAGCCAAGGCAGGCCCCAACCCTACCCCAAATGCTGATACCACTGTGATACTGACAACAGTCAACTACATTCAACATGGCGCCCCTATTTTGGGCATGCCATTATATATATAAAACTTTCAAAAATAGTGAAAATAACTGATCTACAAGCTCATGTCACACCAAACTGAGCTCCATTGGAGGTTCGTCTCCATTTCTGTTTGAGCAGAAGACCCACAATTCTGTTAAGTCCTGCGCTGTGCTGATAGTTGGAGGGATCAGACCAGCGGCTGCTACTCTTCACTGGACAGAACACTAAAGTTTCAACATGCATTTGACGTGTCCTGAAACTCCACAGCAATGCCTTTACTCTTTATAAGGGCTAGGACGTTGGGATCAATCCGTTCAACCAGAGCTCCTGTTCCCAGCACAAGAATCTCTATTCGTGGCTCTAGTAGCATGTGCAAAAGTGACACGACAAGTTGTGAGCTTGCAGATCGGCTATTTTCACTGCACGACAAGATTGTACTACAAAGTATAAAATAGGGCTTGAGTGGTTAAACTAAGCATGAAATTGCATTGACCATACATTCGCCATGTTATCATCTACTCGTAGTTCAATGTTTCCAAAATGTTAATGCTGACATTCACCCACTGCTGACATAGCCAAACAATTCCCCTCGCTACACCACCAGTCCACAGATTTTCACCTCTCCACAGCTACTGTACTTCTCAATCATCACGCTTTAAGTGTCTCTTAAATTGGTTTTTAAAGCACATATAAAGCTTTGTTTCGTTTTGCTTTCTTTGACCACATTTCGACAATGATGGATTATGTCAGTGGAACAAAAACAATCACATGTTGTCAAACTGATATCACACAAATTTGATTAAAAGATGGGGAGAATTCAAATATAATCTTATGACCATGATACAGTAGAAACTGAAATCTAGATTACCTTTTTACATTCTAAATTAAGACTGTCAGGAGATTAAATGAGAGTATTAAGGCAACACATTTTCCAGGCGGAAGCTACAATCTTGCAGAATTCGACATCTCTGATCCACACAGCTTGGCTCAGCTCAGCTGGGAATCTTTGCCATCCCAATTATTGAGAGTAATGGTAGGCGAATGGGGCTGGGGGGGGGGGGTGGATGGATGAGGGTTACAGGTCATCATCCCCGATTCCCTCAAAAGCGTAGTTGCCATGGAAATCATTCCCACTGATGTCATTTGCAGAGTTGGAGGCGCTGATCCCACGAAGTGACACCGAACTCAGTTTGGTCTGTATGGAAAGTCATAGCATATTTAACAAATTATGGATTATGGATAGCATCTCCTAAACAGACAGACTACAGAGTAAAGTACACATTTTAAAATGACAAATAGATAAAATATATAGTTTTAGAGCATACTTATTATGGAAAGGTACAGCCTATTAAAGACCAGCTGAAATGAAAAATATGTTTTTCACACTTTTAGAGCGTCAGTGAACGACCCGCCCCCATCGCTATGATTGGCTGAGACGCACTTTGCACCTGTTTCACTAGGAAATACATTATATCACGATATGGTCGCGAAAATCTATTTCAGCTGGTCAGTAAGTAGCCTATATTACTGGGCCAAATGTGTCTGCATTTTCCGAAACGTGCAAAACTGATAAACAGAAGCTTGAACTTTACTATAACTCAGTCAAACAGTAAAATTCTTTTAATGACCACTTACCGAGAGTTTGACGATCTGTTCACGATTTGGATCTGGAGAGTCCTGCAGCAATATGAAGATTCAAAGTTAAATACATTTTGCACAAGACATCAAGAGGCAAAGCAGCAAACACTTGTGACATGCTATCCTATTCTCACCAGTAGAGGGGGAGATTTCACAGCTTGCTGACTGTCTGACCGGTGTATAGAGCCATTGTGACGTTTCCTCAGCATCTAGATGTGACACAGTACAACAGGAGACAAGATACTGTACTGCAGCCAGAGAAGAATAGCTTGAAGACCTGATGTGTGCCTTGCAGATATTTTGCGGTTGTTTGCTGACAGTAACAAGCATTATAATGTTTAAGTGTAGGGGTGCAGCAGTCAATCGAACTAAACAATTTAAAAGATGAATACAAAATAATAATCAATTTGAATAAAATCCTTTTTCTTTTTAAAATACAGTGGCAATAGCCAGCTCAAACCCTGTTGCAACACATTGAGAGTATAAAATGGGGCTTAACCCCCGGTTAAGTGGCCCATATAAAGACTTGCATGTGGCTAGATGAACTTTGGAGCACAACCCTTCATTGAAAGGAGAGTTGATTCTCTGGACACTTAACAAACCTTCTTGATGCTGCCGCCCGACTTCTTCACCATTAGCTCATCCACCATAGCCTGAAGGCAGATACTCATCATGATGGCCTAAAGATTCGAGAAGAAGAGTCAGCCAATTCTATATATCCAATACAGAAATCACCTCAAAGAATATTTACAGTATGTTGTTCCTGCGTACTTCCTAGTCCTTTTTTTCTCCCCTCCCCTTTATCCTCCATTTGCCATTTCATCTTTAATAGAACTCAGGGTCAAATTTAATTTAAACGCAGCTCTCTGCCTACTGCATATCAAAATGATAGTCCTTAATCCAAAAGGTTGAGAATCACTGATTTAAAATATTTTCTCAAACTGTTGAGTGACCCTGCTTGAAGCCATCAAGCAGGGTCACCACAGGCCTTACTTGTGGACTTGTGATGGTGACCCACTGGAGGCGCTCCTTGCTCATCAAGTACTCAAAGGCCAGCTCCAGCTTGACCTCGCACTTGGCCGAGCTGCAGGGATTGGCTGTGCCATTAGCCACTGGAACCTGCTGTGTAGGAGGAGACACCAGATGGTTATTTGGACAGGCTGAGAAGCAGGCATTATAATTATAATCTAACCATGTTGTACATCGTCATTGTGGCTAGAATTCCCGTCATCAACTTCCACCGGTGTTGATGCAGGCACACATTGTTATTTTCTATTCTAGCCGTGTGCCGTCTTTTGTCCACTGCAACGGTACTGCAAATTCTATACTTCCAACACCTGCAGTTTTTGTATTTGTTGAAAAGATCATTTTCAGCAATTAAAAATGTCAAAGTGATATTTTTTGGTTAAAAGCTCTATATTCTGATAGTAATCACTGCTATAGAGTATTTGTCCAGTAATAAGGGTATCGCAGAAAATACATTTTCAGGTGAGTCACCAATTTAATCCAATCAGGAAACAGAAACCATTTATCAGCTTAAATGTTATATCGTTCCAATTTTGTCTATTCATTTAATCACTTCCTTTTTCAAGTGTGTATCCTGTATGCCACATGAGCTCTCTCTCCTGATTGGATGAAATTGGTATGCAGACATAAAAAAATATTTTCCGTTGCTAAAGAGCTGGAGAGATAGGGAGACCCCCATTACTGCACAAAAACGCTCTATAGCAATGATTACCATCACAATATAGAACTATTTAACACGTATTTTAACAAACAAAACTCTATATCACCTGCTTTAAATTAAATGTTTTCACAAACCTCCCTCAGAACACAATGTTATAAACACTCCCAACCAGTTTTCAGCCCTACACACAGGCAGCATCACTGCTCCCGTTTCTCTGTGAACTTTGCACATAACTTCTGGGCAATGTTGCCAGGTCTGCTTATTATAAGCGACTTTGGGCTTATTTTTCTGTAAAGTCGCTTGTAAATATTGGTAGTTGTTATTGGTTGTGTTTTTTGGGGCTTGTGTCTTCCTCCCATAATGTGATCCACCATCACCAAAACACAAAATGAGGGAATATCTTACCGGTAAGTTAGAATGGTGTTCCATTCCTCCAGTAGAGTTCCAGACACTTGTACTATTCTATGCCAAAGCACATCCTGAGGCTGATCTGGCGGCTCGTGTTGGCCGTGGCCCAACACCTTACTAAGAACATAATGTTGGCTTTGGTTGGCTTTGGCTGTCTTCATTTCTTACTAGAGGTGACTGAGATGTAACCACTTTCAAACTAGTGTCCCTATGTCCAGCATGTCATTATAGGCTAACATCTTGAAAAACTGACAAAACTTGCACATTGCATGTTGTTGTTAGCTTGTAGATCGGCTATTTTAGTTACATTTGCAAGACAAAGTATAATAGGACGCTCATTTATGAAAAAAACATAAAAAGATGAACTATGGAGACACGGTTTCTCCCCAATAGTGACGATATGCCTGATATTTAATGGTGTGTAACCCAAACAGTACTATACTAGTTCTGTATGCAATTCTGTGTGCTGGCAGCCTGTGTGTGTGTGTGCGAGCGTGTGTGTAGGAAGTAATACCAGGTCTGGTCAAAAAGGCACTCTCACCCCATCTCTCTCTCTCTCTCTCACACAACTGAAACTGTTTAAACTTGGTCTTCCTTGCGGAAACGTACAGCCCATTTTCACTTCATTGTGCGACTCCCTCGAGACAAAACTTTAAGATGTCATTGGAGATGGGACAGTTAAGTAGGATAGCAGTACGCCACTAAATAGGATGTTTTGAATCGTTGGTTTGGGAAGGAAGGTCCTCATTAACCACATGAACCTTAGTATTCCTATTCTGGAATGTAAAAAAAAAAAAGGGGGAAGATAGACGATCTACAAGCTCACAATGCGTTGCATGATCGCATCGCGTCATTTTGTAGAACAGCTATTTTCACTTTTTCAACACTTATCAACACTGTTGTCGACGTAGTATAAATTACTACGCTTAAGTGGTTAATCGATTCATTGATATTATATATAAAAATATATATATATAAAAGCCGTGCTTCTCGATTATTCAATTAACCTAAAAAGTAATCGATAGAATAATTGCTACGAATATTATCGGTCGTTGCAGCCTTAGTACAAATGGAACCAAGTGCACCTTTAAGGATTCATTTGTACTCTCTTGGAGACTGGAGATTGGAGATAAACTAACACTCAGGATTTTACTGTGTATCAACTGATTACTGCCTCGCCAATGGATAACATAAATTCCAGTAAAGGCTGGTGCTCTAGAGTCTAAGGTATGAGGCTGGTGGATCAATATGCCGTTAGACTTTGTGGTGACTATGTGTTGGGGTAATTGAACTGATGAAGATGAACAACACGGAGGGTCAGCACTTTTAGTCTGCAGCAGGAACAGAAAGTGGTACTTGGCTCTGGCTGCATGAAGAAATGCATTTCGTAAGCCTCTGTCTACGCTAATGAGTGAATGAACGGGTAGCATGTATGTAGCGTAGCGGTCAAAACCCCCAACTCTCTGGGAAAAACATCTGCTCTCGCTGGTCTGACTGGATTAGCTCCAACCCTTCTCTCCTGCGTCTCTCCTACTACACTATCCCTCTCTGCTGTGCAAAAATAGAAAATATTGCCAAGTGAGAGGACCAGCTGGTCAACTTTACAAAAAGGAGAAGTGGTAAACTTTGTGAACAAACGACAATGTCAACAAGGAGAGAACCAGAGAGAACCAGAGGACTTCTGATCTTTTTTATGCAATAACAATATGGTAGGATTCCAAATGGCCAACATCTCTCCTTGACCTTCTCTCTCTCTCACAGACAAAAAGGTTTCACCGCGCACCAACCAGGTAAAGTTTGGCAGGTCCGGTGCATCACACAGAACAATGGCAACAGAGGTAGAATGGAAGGCACATGGAGCAACTGCGCTTAACTTACTGCCTTTTTTTTAATTTAAGTGCAATGGAATGGGACTACATTTGACATATGTTACATCTTCATCAGTTCCTGACGCCTTCCTTTCACACAACAAATAGCTCCTTCCGGGAAGCACGGGTAAAGTACCTGGCCACCACTGTGGAGACTCAGGTTTGGTAACTGCAAAGCACCTCCAGCTTGGCCGGGAGGAGATAGCATGTTCCTCTGCATACAATACGCCCTCCCAGTGAAAAATAGCAGCTGGTGACTCCATGTGTAGTGGAGGAGACATGTGGTTGTCTACACCCTCCCCAGACAGTAGGTGTTGGCAGTGACATGTGACAGGTGACAGACTACACACGTGGTGGGAATTGGCATAACGACTAAATCAGGGAGACATGTGAAAAATTAGGGGCTTGGCAATTACTCAAAAATATGTCGAAATGTATAAGCAATAACTGACCAAAATGTATTTTAATGGCGACACAAATCCTTCTAATACATTTTTGATAATCAACTAAATTGATTAGTCTGATTAACCGCTTAACAATATATTATACTTTGTTATACAATGGTGGCGTACAAATAAAGTTAGAATAGGCGGCGCATTGTGAGCTTGTAGATGAGCTATTTTCACTACAGTATATATATACATTATTTTATAATAATTCTTCATTATTCATAATCGAGGCAAAAGTTTTAAATAATCGTGATATTGATTTGAAGTCATATCGTCCAGCTATAGTGAAAATTAAATTATAAAAAAGTATTGATAAGAAAATAAAAAATAGTCCACTTACAGAGGAGGTGACCCGCCAGCACCTCATGCGTGTTACTTTGAAGCTTCCCTCCTTCATCTGTTCATTTGGTAGCTTGACGTGGAAGTTGAGCTCGTTGTTACCGGCGCTGACGATCACATGACAGCCCTTCTCAGGGAAGTCGGTGATGCAGGGATCAAACTTGATATAGCCAAAATATTTGAGTGTCTGACCTAGACGGATGAACTGGTGAAAAAAGACAAATAAATAAATCAGACAATTTTCTTAATCCTCCAGGCAAGAAATGGTTTTATGTAACCGATTATTTTCCAAAGGACCTTCCAAGGGAAGCAAATGCAAAAGGAATTTAATGGGGAAATTATTATCATACTTGGAAAACTATGCTAACTGCATAGCACAAATCCTTGTATTCATGTGAGACACATTTTCAAGGTTGGGCAATTCACAGTAGATGGTGTTGCTTACTTCTTTCTTGGAGCCTTTCTCCTGCAGTGACTTAAGCTGCCTGTGCTGGTCTTTGTTGACGAGTATCCAGCCTCGCTCAATGTCAGACACTGTCTGGAAGGGCACAGAGAAGAAACCATGCGTGGTACACTCATTTTCTTTTGTAGTGAGGAAGTCATTCAACCACTTTAACCCTGGCATCCCTATTTTGGGCATGTCATTTTAGAGTAGATGAAAACTTCACAAAAAAAATCCCAAAATCTGCATTTTCCAAAATATATATATATAAAAAAAAAAAAAAACAGCCAGTAAGATCACAATGCATCGCGTTAATACATGTTTTGAGCTTTTAGACGGGCTATGTTTTCCATTCGACGAACCATGAAGTATTTTGGGCTAGTGGTTATGTCATTTTGTAACATCGACTGAGAAAAGGTGGAATATTTTAGAAATGCAATCATCAAATGAAAACCTTATGAAATATAAATGCATTTGCATGTGTGTTATTCTCGGGAACCCATGCGTTTTTTTTTCATGTACGTAGACACACACATGAACACACTCTCTCTTCTTGGACCTCCACACTCTGCTGTGCACACTGAAGCAGCACTTACCAAAACCAGGTTTTTATCAAGCCAGCCATCTCTAAAAAGCTTGAGAAAATATAGCATAGTTGCTATGGCTAAGGAGATCTGATATAAATAGGAACACAGGGGCAAAGAGAGCCAAAGCCAAACCATGTCAACACCACCATTAGATAATTGATGGACCCAAGAGAAAAATCACATTTTATAAGCTTTCAGATATTATTCATGTCAATAAAAATGTTATAAAAGCGTAAGAAGTTGATGAAAAGAAGGCAAATGCCTTTTTTCCGATTTTCTGTTTAGCTCCATTGTTCTGGGGGTTTAGTAAAGGACCTCTTGTTTTCATTAACTGTGCATACTAGTGTTGCTGAAAGTGAATGCCTGTGTCTGTTCCAGCCATGTTGTGTAACAAAACGGGCAAAAGATTTTAAAGCCACTGGTGACATTTGTACTGACCCCCATACATACCTGGGCATACAGCAGGTTAAGGCCCACTCTGTTTTCCATTACATCATTATCATACGCCATATCCCAGTAGCTGCAGGGATTGAAGGGGGGGAAAAGGCATTTAGTTTACGGTTCTCGAAACAAAATTCACAATTAATTGCTCCAGTGGGTCATACCATCTGAAAAGCACCCAAGAATTGTCAAAAATGTATAACACATTTAACAAAATGTGATTTGTGTATAGTAGTAGTTGTCTCTTGATTTCAGCATTCCCAGATAAACAAAGGCTGTTATATTGTTGGTCATAAAGTTTAATTAACTGTCAACAGTTGACACCATCTGGCAGCAGGCCCAGAATGTGAACCATAGAGTTGAACAAGAGACACTGCTTTCAATAAGTTGTGTATGGGCTAAAGAGAGACATTAATACATGCATAGTCAACTCAGTATGCATGTGTGTATGCACGCCCGTGTGTATGTGTGTGCCCGCGCGTGTGCGTGCGTGTGTATGTGAGCTCCACTGCCCTGCTTCTAATGGAAGCTATCTCAATTTAAGTCAGCATTCAGTTGGTTATCATTAAAATAACTGTTTGGAAATGATGTTATCGTATCGAAAGAGGTATATTGTCAAAAACTTTGTGAGATTGGATTGAGGATTTACCATTGTATTTCTGTCACTGGTGACACTAGATGTGCACAAACAACTCATTCACTTTCTGATGAATCTCTCCCTTCTCAATTTCCCTCATTAGCATCTCTCTCCATCCTGATGCCTCTATTGACGCAGTAATCTGAGCATACCTTTGAAATATTACATTTTCTGCTGGTAGCAAACTTCTGAGTAAGGGTGAGTCATAGAGGTAACGAAGAAGTTGTTAAAAGGAGGTATTAACAAAGTTAACTGGCCACATTAGCAATTCAAAAACACCAGCAGGGAGAAGATGAAGGAGAATGAAAAACTGGGGACTGAAGAGTGGGATGAAAGGGAGTCCTCATATGTGCATCTTTGAGTGTGTTTCTTTGTCAGCTATAATTTCAAGTAAATGCTAATGTTATTAATAATTCATATAACATTTAATGCAAACCAGACTGGTTTTCCTTCACAAAATATCTGCCTTGAATTATGAAATGTAATGTCAATCAATCCAGTTTTGATGGCTCAGTACACAATACAAGAGCTACACAAGAGATAATTACTTCCATTGTGTCCCAGAGAAGCTAACCAAACCTTTTTGATTCACTTTCACATGCATACTCACAGCAAAAATAACTAAATCACAATAAGAAATTTCCAAATTGTAGAGGCCTTATGTCTATACATTAGTTATTCATTTTGTAATAAATATTATATTTTTAGCACAATCACAATATTTGGTGAACACATTTTTTTCCACAGACCTAACTTTGACCCTATCTCAATAAAGCTACAATCTGTATGTTTCATGTGTTCCCAATTAAGAGAGGTAAATGCAATGTCCAAACTACAATAAAGATGGTGGCGCATCTAGTGTCCAATCCGGTGCACCGTCTGCTTCAAATAACTTTATTTGGCATCGTCAACCAGTAGATGTCCTACCTGTCATCAGGGTCAAGATTTATCAATGGAAGTGTAGGGAGAACAACTCCAGCAACTGCAGATGTGCTAGTTATATTGTATTAACATACCACAGAGAATGGTTTAAATAATGTTTTATTCATTAAAATTTAACTATGGGGTCCACTCCCCCCCACCTGTTAGTTGTGCATTCACCCTCCCCTCGCTGCACTACACACAGTGAAACTAGGTCAGGGGCATAAGCCTTTCCTTCAGGCAGACAGAAAAGTCAACATCGTGTGTACCTCAGTCAGCAGGAGGTAGGGTGACGAAATAAGGGACAGAGATAGAGGAAGAGGAGGGCAGATGTCATGTACAGAAGAGCATTCATTCATCAACTTGAGGTAGCAACCTACAGATGTGGCATCAATCGGGTCAAGAGACAGTCTGATCGGACATTTGGTTGGATGAGTGGATCTACCCTTTTCCTCATGCTAGCTATGCTCCCACTATATAAAGTACACTGTTATTTGTTATTTATCTTCACTGAATAAAGTTATTTTTGACAAAATGTTGGCCTGTGACATTTCTGGCTGCTTGCTGATGTCCTGTTCTCTGGGTAAATACTTGTGGATACTTCTATACCTCCATATGGTCCCACTTACACGGAGCAGCTGGAGACATGCTGGAGCAATTTCAGGTTAAGAGCCCCTTTGGCTTTGCTGGGGCGACAGTTAAACCCACCAACTGTCTGGTCAGAACAACTACAGTACTTGAAGGGAAATACTCCGGCCCATGTTTCAAATTAAATACCACGTGGGGACTTTGCAGAAGACGGTCACGTCAGATAAGCAGACATGTTCATACCCACACAGTTGCTCTGACGTCTTAAGACCAATTCATGTTTTTATAAGTCAAGCATTACAAATGTGAATCTTTTGCCTGCCTTTTTACAGGCTAACGCAAATGCACAATAATTCAGTATTTTGTTCTTTTTCTGGCAGTAATTCACAGACACATCCATGTAATGAATAAGACATCATACTGGTGTTCTCATAGCCCATTGATTATGACTAATGGTATACTATAGCATACAACGCATACTGCACTTCTACTTTTTTTCAGACTTGCTTGAGAAGTAATTTGAGACACAAAAACATATTTCTTATGTCAAAGTTACATTATCATTGTGTTTAAATGTATTTTAAAGTGCAGGTGGATAGCATAGTTACTAGAGACATTATTGATTTTCAAACTACCAGTATCTCTGTTATCATCTTGTACATTGTATTGTTGTGTTAGCACAGTCTTGCGGAACATGCCACACCAACTTTTCACTGCTTGTACCTGTGTGAGTGCGCGACAAATAAGCGCCTCTTGATTCTTGCTGACAAACCAAATTAAAGACTGCAAGACTTAAACTGTGTAATCATATCAGCCAACATTGACTCACTTATATTACTCAATTAAGTAAGGTAAGGTTTTAATGACTTTGGAGAAAATGTACTGTATACATTACAAACACAAAATCTAAAAACAAATCCATTCATGGGAAAGGGTCTATAGGCCTATTTGTGTACGGTCAGTAGGCCCAAAGCTGTGATTAGATAATGAATGTAATGAATGATTTGACGCCAACACGCTGTTATGGTCATTTAAAAGTTAAAGTTGCGCTGTGAGTGGGTGTTCGGTACCTTTTCCGTAGGAGTATGTGAAATTCTGAGCTTCGCAAGCTGGTGATCGATACATAAGGCAGCTCAAACTCTTGCAGCTTCCGTACAACTGATGGAGAGAAAAGGTAAATGAGAGGCAAACAAAGAGAGAGAGAAAAGGCTGATCTCAAGGACATTTAGATTATGGTGGTGACAACAAACATTGAGGGATGGGTAGAGTCCATCTGGACTGATCCCAGCAGGGATCACAGGCGCTCGTGCATGCGCGTAAATGAGAAAAAAAGATCATCATCTGGTGTGTGTGTATCAATAGACCACAGCTATTAAGTCAAGGTCCATTTCGGGTCCAAGGACAGTGAAAGGAGAAGCTGTAAAGGATGCCTGTTGCTGTAATTGTTCTAGTCATCAATAAATATGAGCAACAATAGTGCAACGATAATGAATAAAAAGCACATCTAGAAATTCATTTTGTAAAGTGAGTTTTTTTCTTTTACAGTTTGGAAAACAGCATGAGCTATACAGCAAATGCTACAGCAGTTAACTTTCATTTTTTAAATCACTAGGATAAAAAGAAGAACAGCTACAAAGTAAATGTTTTTTTAAAAATGGGAGGGCAACCCAAGAGTTATATGCAATATGCAGCCCATGTTCAAACACTGATATCAATATGCTAGTTTTATTTGACATGTATTACATACATATTGTACCAAAGCTGCATTACTTGCATCACTTTGAGAATGGTGTAATTTCTACTCTCTATCTCCTGTCAGACATTAAATCAATTCCTCTGGATATACCATACTGTCGATAGTCCCAACAACCCATTTTAATTGATTGAGGCCTGCTGGGATGGAGTTTATCCAGCAGTGCAGTTGCAGGAAACATGTGGCCCTACTCTATCACATTTTTTGTTTACTACACTATGCCAAAAAATTAAGGGGAAAAAAAGAGAGAAGAACAAAATGCCTACAATGTCCGTAGATTCCAACAGTTTAGATTGTATTGTTCAACAGGCACCAATTCCAGCTCAGAATGACTGAATCTGGCATGAGGACTGGAGAAGCATTTGGCATGTGGAAGTGGAAAAGCAAACCTTGGGTGAAGGGAGACCCCACAGGGCTGTGAAAGATTCAAGACCGAGGGCTAGGAAACTGAAGCATTTCACAGCGAATGCTTCATGTATTATTTGCAACAAGTGAAAATATTCTACACTACGTGATATATAAACAAAGATTATTTTGTTTTAAACCAGACCAAACAGACAAACGGGCCGAGTTCTGTTGGATCTGACCCAAAGGTAGCCTTTTCTTATTCTTAGGAGAACATTCCAGCAACGTTACTAAATACCATGACATTGGTTTACCTTTGTAATCTACCCACGCTAGCCCAAGTTGACAAGACATTGAGAAAAGAAACTACGGCCAAGTATGAACTTTAGTTATTTAATAATCCACAGTAGCATGTCAATGACATTTTTGAAATTGCTTAAAGGATCTACACCATGAATTTAAAAAATAATAATAATATTTAATATCATATTGTTTATGTCCCTCAAACGTTTTTTCAAAAGGTTTGAGCCTAAATCAAGCCTCAGATGTATACTCATTCCAACTAACTTCTCTCTGGCTTATAAAGCACTTTCACCTGCAATACCACATTGCCCTGTTTGGCACGGGGCGCTATTGAGCCAGTTTGTATGCATGTTATCTCCTGGTTCTGTGTGGAAAAAGTGAAAAAAAAAAAAAAAAAGAACGGGAACTGAAAAACGGGAGGGATTGTCAGTCAGGGTGCAAATCATTTTGGCCTGTTTTGAGACCAATTTACAGAAAACCCAGAATTTGCTGTGAAAGCCTGAGGGTTCAAACTGGGGTATTTTTGGGGATAGAAGAGAGGTAGGGGAGACCAAAAACACAAAAAAGAAGAAAAAGTTAAAATTCATGGTACACCATGAATTTTAACTTGACTACAGTCCATTTAAATCTCTGATTTGGAAAATGGAAAAAGTGAGCACTTACATGTTAAACCACCATCCACGCCTTCTCGGACTAGGAACAGGCTGAAGTAACCGACCAGGTCATCTGGGAGGTCAAGCTTTGAAGCAACAGCCTATAGAAAGATAAAGAGGTGACATTTAAATGATCTGTCTCCTGATTGTATTGTTCTATGCACAGCTCTGAAGTCCATCTTGCTGTTGCGGAGGACCTGATGGTCAATATACTGTATTTTCCCAACAGCTGAATACTACATGAAGCTAAAATTACAACTATAATGCTGACAAAGGGCAGCTTGTGACGTTAGCCCCCTGAGGTACAACTGCTTTGTACTGCTTTTTATGTGTGTAATTTACGCCAAAGAAGAGCACAGCCGAGAAAATGATTGAATGTTGGCTTGGTTGTGTGGTCTCCAGCCGGGTTATACCAAAGACTATAACAATGGGACCCAATGCCTCCATGCTTGGCACTCAGCATCAAGGGTTGGATTTGGGGGCAAGTCCCTGCGACATACTAGCATCATGTCCAGGGAGTGTACTTGTACGTCATGGCTGGGGGAGATGTACTTGTACATCAAGCAGCCTAATGCTACATTAACAGGAGATAGGCTACTGCCCTATGGGCCACATGGCTGGGCAAGGCTTACTTTGGTTGTGCGATTCATCATGCTTCATCCTATTGGCTGCATGACCTTCTGCGTTTCAGTGTTTAAAGAACAGCCTATGGTGTAGCATTGTTGCAAAGTAGTTCCTAGCATGTCTTGGTGTGCTGTAGAGGTACAACAGTTAATTAAACTAATTGATTTAATCGATTATAATAAATAATCAATTTTAATACAAATCGATTTTCACAAATTGCAGATTTCGCTATTTTTGCACGACAGTTAAACAACGTATAAAATAGGGCTTTAAGTGGTTAATCAGACTAGGCGATTATAATAAAATCGATTGGAGTGTCTGCGTTGATTCGTTGAAATATCAAAATTACATTGCACAAACCTTTACACGCTTTAAAACTGCTGAGGAGTTTAAATATGATCAAATACATGAGTCAGCCAGGCTAAGGCAGCGCAGAACCCACCTCAAGAACATCCTCTGTCTGGTCTGAAGTCAGGATGTTCACTGTAACCTTCTGACCGTTGGAGAGGGAGATCTCTAGAGCAACCTCCTCTGTGGGAATCTGCTGGGTCTCCTGTGGTGAACATCAAAGGCATGAACGATCAACTCTCACGATCAACTTCAGGTCAACTACGGTACATGGTGGTCCTTGTGATCAAACAACAGTCAGAGATGCAGTTCAATTATAAGCTGCTCGGGGCAGAGTTCCTTTGAAGAACTTGTTGTAAATGCACTCCATGTAAAAACAAGACCTACAGGCACACTACAGTATCTCACTAGTGCGACAAAATGTAAAAACAACAACAAAACAATTGATGATTAACATTAATGCCAGAATCAGGGGGGTAGGGGTATATTAATGAGGTGGTATAATCATGCAACGTGATTGGTTGACAGGTGTGGTATAATAACCTTATACCATAGCTATGATATGAAGTCAATGTTTTTGTACAGTTCTATATCACTCTGCGGCAAAAAAAGAAAAAAAAACCTGTTAGGCTACAAATTGTGGTTCAAGATGAAATCCACAACATCTTTGTGGAGGCTTAAATATGGATGAGCAATGCATGTATCTGGGACAAATCCACCTTAAAAGGACACACAAGAGCTGCACAAAGATGAGATTGAAAGCAAACAAGACGAAATGAAGCAAACAATGTTAAGCACACAAAATGGGCCTTTAAATGCTTATTGATGGGTGACAGGAAAATGGTGTAGTTTGAAATCTTCAAACAGCATCAAAGGTGTGGGTCAATTACAATTTGTGAGGTTTCTATGCCAGTGCCAGAAACGGTTCGTGTTGGGCCAAACAATGCCCCTTAGCTGTGATAGGACAATATATCATGGCCTATATATTGTATTAGTGACGATAAAGGACAAAGTATTGTATCGTATCATAAATGAAAGGAAAGACTGTGGAATTACCCAAATCCTGCAATCTGCTTATTAGATTATAAATGATTTTTTGTGTAAAGTTGACATTTCGGTCTGAGGGGGACGTTAGAGGAAAGGACATGGTGTAACACAAATGGTTAGGGTTCATCCTCCGGTTAGCATGAATGTGCTCAGCAAGTTCATGGCAATCAGCCAATTCCATTTTTAGATCAATTGTGCTCATGTGGAATTTTTTGCCGAAAGGTAAAGCTAGAAAAAAAGGCCATGGGGTTTCATCCTCCATGCAGCATGAAGATGCACAGCAAAATCCATCTCCATGCAGCCAGTTGTTTTCAAGATAAGTTTGGGACCAAATGTTGGACTGATGATGGACAGACATTGGTAGCAGGACTAAAACTGTGCACCATAAATGTAATGATTTTCACAGTAACATTAAAGTTAACATTTCTCATGGTGGTTGTGTAAAACTGTTGCAAACACCCTATGTATTTAGTTTGAATACCTACAGGAAGTCTGAACATGTTCTGTGCAGAATCAGATAAAAGGTCACCCATTTAATATGCTATAGTTATTTGTCCATCCATCTGAACGAATATGGAAAAAAAAGGAATGTTGTTGGCTATCCACGAGTCTTTCATTTTATGATGAGCATTATTAATAAATAACAGTTATTTGGATGGTAACAAAAAAACTATCAATATTGGACAAACTGGGACACAGACTTTTTCCTCTCCCAGATACTCTCAAAATCATCTCTTATCCTCCCTCTCTGTCAACAAGGGGTTTCAAAGTGCATGTTTATCACTAGGGTGCAGAGGAGATGAGAACACGCAAGGGAACTCATCTCCTATTCTGCACCTGCTGTTCCCACAGTGCGAGAGAATAGGAGGAGGGGAGGGGATGGGTTCAGAGAGGGAAACGGAGAATCCCATGTGGGAGCAAGAAAGAAGGTGAGGGGCAGAATGGATGACATGCCTACGTGCTGATCTTTGTGATTGTCGACGTTGGCAACACAGTGCACTGCTTGACGAATAAGCAAACAGTAAAAGGGTTGCGTCGAATCCATGGGTTTATTTGGCACGTAAATATTCATATAATATATTTACATGGTATCCATTTTTCTCTTACTTCATATAAGAGTATGACGTAAGGTCAGTATGAATATGGTCGTATAATGTAGAGCGCAACCGATGTGTTGGCCAGACCAATGGTTCAAATACTGTATACTGCTGAGCCAATCAAACAAAGCTATGAGAAAATGAACCTGAACAGGAAACAGGTATGTTACTTTATAGAAATCAGACTACAATTATGCACACTTGCACAGAGACTATTATGCAGCCAAAGTGTCACAATTATTTACCATTTACATATTTTTACAAGATGGCAGAGCTACAAGTTCTACGGTAGATCGGTTATTTAAAAAAAACGTAACTTGGCACCTAGGCTCTAAAGTAGCCTGATTAGTAGGGCAGTTTCGAGGCTCCGTGAGCACCCCAAAAACACATCTCTTAAACCTGTTTTTTTAGGACCCTAAAGGTGTCTAGTTATGATTTCTGCTTGTTGCCCATGTCAACTAATGTCCCATGGGGTTTATTTTTAACCCTTTCTGACACCTACCCCCAACCCAAACCATAACATGGAGATAACAGAGAATACCATAACTCTTGAAGTAAACAACATACAGCAACAAATGAACACATTTTTCTATATCATTTTGACCCAAGGAATTCATTAAAGTAGTTTTTATTAAGATTCAAGCACATATTGACTCTATTTCAGGGCAGAAACAGCCAAAAACTAGCAGAAAATGTTGAAATCATAATGATCACACCTATATTTCTCTTTGTACTAAACTTTTAAGGTGTATTCTTTTTTACCATATGTTTTTTAGGACCTTTATGGTGTCTAGTTAAGATTTATTCTTGTTGCCCTGGTCAAATAATGGCCCATGGGGTTCATTTTAACCCTTTCTGACACCTATTGCCAATCAAACCATAAAATGGAGATAACAGAAAATACCATAACTCTTGAAGTAAACAACCTACAGAGACAAATGAATACATTTTTCTATATCATTTGGACCCAAGGAATTCATTGAAGTGGTTAGTATTAAGATCCAAGCACATTTTGACTCTATTTCAGGACAGAAACAGCAAAAGATAGCAGAATATTTTGAAATCACATTTATATTTCTCTTTGTACTACATTTTAAGGTGTATTCTTTTCTACCATATGTCTTTTAGGACCCTAAAGGTGTCTAGTTAAGTTTTAATCTTGTTGCCCTGGTCAAATAAGGTCCCATGGGGTTTATTTTAACCCTTTGTTACACCTATTTCCAACCCGAACCATACAATGGAGACAATAGAAAATACCATAACTCTTGAAGTAAACATACATAGACAAATTAACACATTTCTATATATAATTTTGACCCAAGGAATTCATTAAAGTGGTTATTATTAAGATTCAAGCAGGTCTTGACTCTATTTCAGGACAGAAACTGCAAAAAAACTAACAGAAAATGTTTAAATCACATCTATATTAATCCTTGTATTATATTAATACTTAAGGTGTATTCTACTTTACCCCATGTTTTTAGGACCCTTATGGTGTCTAGTTAAGATTTCTTCTTGTTGCCCAGGTCAACTAATGTCCCATGGGGTTCATTTGGTGACCATTTTAAATCGATGTCCACAGGAGTCGCGTTTTCATATCTGAACCAAGACAAATAAACCCACTTTTTCATAGAATGTTTACACCAGGAATCTAATGGAAAGGTCACTGACATGGTACAACCATTCTTTATTGGAGAAAAACACACAAATATCAAATTCTGGCTTATATCAAAACACAATTTCACTGATCAGTATCATCCATCTCATCATCAAACTCCTCCTCTTCCCTCACATCATCACTGATGACACCAGCAGCCAAGAGGTCAATGAGATATAGGGGCAGAATTGGCCCACAAGACCAGACAGGCTCCAAAATCCCTCCTTCTCTCTTCTGCCACCCCTGACCATCATCATAGGATTTAGGCCTCCAAAAGATTGGCTCAGCTGCTCGCTTGTAACAGGTCACTCTATAGTTCACCCACTGGATGTGGGGGATGAGTGGCATGGGGGCAAGCGAGCTGGTCCACGCCTCAGCCTCTACTGGGCGCAGTAGAGGCTGAGGCGTGGACTTTCTGAGAAATTCATAGTGCAAGGTCAAGCCACCAGGAAACCCCAGGACTTTAAGTTCTTTCTGGGCAATGCGGAAAATATGCGACAGCTCTGCCAGTTGATGCTCAAGGTCTGGGGGAGTAAGGAGGCAGCATCCCGGCTGGCAAAATGTGAAACAGCTGCTATCATCGTGGAAGGAACAGCTCATAAACTTGTGGCATTAGATTGAGAAGTGAGTTGATTGATCAATACCTATATAACTTTGGTGAGTTCTTGTGTTAGCAGATTTGAATGATTGTTGATGTTAATGACGACATCAACCTGCTCATCTACCTTGACACTGGCACAGGCAGGCACCGTCAGCTGGTAAATGTCACGGAGCTAGCAACCTCTCTTGGGCAGCCATACTGTAGCACCCTGCTTGGGTACCATACATGTATTCAGTGATCAGGGCTGTACTAGTTCCTTCAAGGGCAAGGTGGCACCACTCAAAAAGCTCCAGAAGAACCCCAAATTTCAAAAGGCTTTCAAGTTGGTGTATGATCATCCTAACAATATTTAATGATGATGATGATGATGATGACGATGATGATGATGATAAGAGGGAAGAGGTTGAGATGGATGATACCGATCAGTGACATTATGTTTTGATTATTCAAGAAAGTTATATTATGCCTAAATATAAGCCAGAATTTGATATTTGTGTGTTTTTCACCAATAAAGAATGGTTGGACCATGTCAGTGACCTTTCCATTAGGTTCCTGGTGTAATCATTCTATGAAAAAGTGGGTTTATTTGTCTTTGTACGTTGTCTGGTTCAGATATGAAAACGCCTCTCCTGTGGACATCGATTTAAAATGGTCACCAAATGAACCCCATGGGACATTAGTTGACCTGGGCAACAAGAAGAAATCTTAACTAGACACCATAAGGGTCCAAAAAAACATGGGGTAAAGTAGAATACACCTTAAGTATTTAATACAAGGATTAATATAGATGTGATTTGAACATTTTCTGTTAGTTTTTTGCAGTTTCTGTCCTGAAATAGAGTCAAGACCTGCTTGAATCTTAATAATAACCACTTTAATGAATTCCTTGGGTCAAAATTATATATAGAAATGTGTTAATTTGTCTATGTATGTTTACTTCAAGAGTTATGGTATTTTCTATTGTCTCCATTGTATGGTTCGGGTTGGGAATAGGTGTAACAAAGGGTTAAAATAAACCCCATGGAACCTTATTTGACCAGGGCAACAAGATTAAAACTTAACTAGACACCTTTAGGGTCCGAAAAGACATATGGTAAAAAAGAACACACCTTAAAAATGTAGTAAAAAGAGAAATATAGATGTGATTTGAGTGTTTTCTGCTTGTTT
Organism: Gymnoscopelus microlampas; assembly: GCF_963454915.1. NCBI lineage: Eukaryota > Metazoa > Chordata > Actinopteri > Myctophiformes > Myctophidae > Gymnoscopelus > Gymnoscopelus microlampas. The sequence goes on from NC_139953.1 coordinate 27,579,185, forward strand.
TTGGCTGTTTATGTCCTGAAATAGAGTCAAGATGTGCTTGAATCTTTATAATAACCACTTCAATGAATTCCTTGGGTCAAAATGATATAGAAAAATGTGTTCATTTGTCGCTGTATGTTGTTTACTTCAAGAGTTATGGTATTTTCTGTTATCTCAATTTTATGGTTTGATTGGCAATAGGTGTCAGAAAGGGTTAAAATGAACCCCATGGGCCATTATTTGACCAGGGCAACAAGAATAAATCTTAACTAGACACCATAAAGGTCCTAAAAAACATATGGTAAAAAAGAATACACCTTAAAAGTTTAGTACAAAGAGAAATATAGATGTGATAATTGTGATTTGAACGTTTTCTGCTTGTTTTTGGCTGTTTATGTCCTGAAATAGAGTCAAGATGTGCTTGAATCTTTATAATAACCACTTTAATGCATTTCTTGGGTCAAAATGATATAGGAAAATGTGTTCATTTGTTGCTGTATGTTGTTTACTTCAAGAGTTATGGTATTCTCTGTTATCTTCATGTTATGGTTTGGGTTGGGGGTAGGTGTCAGAAAGGGTTAAAAATAAACCCCATGGGACATTAGTTGACATGGGCAACAAGCAGAAATCATAACTAGACACCTTTAGGGTCCTAAAAAAACAGGTTTAAGAGATGTGTTTTTGGGGTGCTCACGGAGCCTCGAAACTGCCCTACTATGACAGCGTGTAGCGAGTTCGAGTCCCGATCCCAACGGCCTTTGCTTCATATCTCTCTCCCCATTTCCTGTCAGCCTACTATCCTATCAATAAAGGCATAAAAGCCACAAAATAAATAAATAACCTAACGTAAGTAGTGAAATGAAATACTGTTCAGTTCATGTGTGTATTTTATATTAATTGTTTGCTTGTTCATTGTATAATTAATTGCTAAATGTATTTTTTATATATTGAAGTTAAATACTGTATATACTTAGTGGAAATGTTTTTATAAGCTAAATATCAGCTAAAATATTAACTTTATTCAAATCTAAGTTTTGACAAATAGATTTCAAGATTTTTTTTTTACAAAATATCGGTCAAAACCAGTAATTGGTAGCAAGACTCTCCGAAACTGTGATCAGACCCAAAGATCGGACATCGATCGTGTGTAGTACGCATGCAGACCAGCAACTGTAGAAAGGCTCTGCAGGCAAGTAGCAACAACCATACCAGTAATTGTGTTTGTATGATCTCATCTGTCTCCAGCATTATTACAGCCTACAGCTTTGGCACTCGGTCGGCGCAACATAAAAAGCCTGTTGATGAATTCACAAGGAGGAATCATAACGCGTCTCCTATTTTCAATATTTTAATGTAATATGGTCTGAAGGTTAAAAGCGATCCAACTCCCACACAGGGCGTAACTATGTTGTTAAATTTGACCAAGGGTGGCAACGCTGCCTCCTCACAGTCTCAGATTGGACACAGTGATTTCACACATGCACGTGCAAACCGACACTGCAACTCATACTTGCTTGTGATTTGCTGATCGACTGACTCATAACACAGAGGTGGCAGACATCATAACAATCTGGTCCACCAATATGAAAAAGTCATCTCAACTCCATCAGATGGGAATGTGTGCTGCTGCAAACTGTGACAACCATAAAGAATACAGCCTCCTCACTCCACAAGTAACAGTGTCACTAAAAGTAATTACCAGGCTGGCAACAATTACTGCATCAGCCTTTTGGCTCAAGGCACACACGTTCTGCCTCCTCACAGGCCTGGCTGCTGCCCATGTTGACGGAACAACAACATTAAAAAAAATAAAAACTGCCTGGTAGGGAATCAAGCACCACCCACCTGCTGGGCTTTTCTCAAGAAGCTGTTGAACATCTCACTGGCTCCAAGCAATGGGTCCTGACGCACTGTTAAAGAATAGGAGAAGACAACAACACAAATCACCAAATTAGTCATCCTTCACTTATATTTTTTGAGTGGAAAGTAAAGGGATAGTGGAAGGGAAGTCAACTCTGACCCCTTTACAGTGTGAGCTTCAACACCACCACTGGTTACACAATAAAAGATGACTAATAGTCTTCACAAAGTAATAATAAAGTTAGGGTTAGACAACATTTTAGGAAGGAATGTTTCAGTGTCAAAGCTAGCAGCATGTGTGTTTTTTTTTTCTTACATTTTTATCCCACGATTTTGTAACCACATTTTTTACACCCAGTGCCAATTGTCTATGTAATCCTGGGCACTACCTTATCTCTGCCAACCTAGGGAGGCCATGGCCGAGCTCATGCCTCCTTCAATGCATGAGAGCCAACTGACCCTCTTATCACCTGACAGGGGAGAGTTTCCCTGGTTGGACGTAGTGCATGGAAAGAACACGTTATTCCAACCAGTTCCTTTCCCCTCCATCAGGCGCCCTGGCTGGCCAGGGGGAGGCAGTATAGTGACCAGGATTACTGCATGTTTTTGTGAGGGTACCTATACCCTAGGAGGCATGTGTGTTTCAACACTGGGAAAAGCCTGGCGCTGAAATGTAGGTCGATAAGGTAAGATGTATTTGAACAATATGTGCAGGCTATATGTTGATACCCAAGTGCAGAGGTACAATGTACCAGGAGTAGTCATGTGATACAGTAAGATAGCTAGTAGTAGCTCATAAAAACGTCAGGTATTCAAAGACATGTCATATAAGGTGAATGACAGGAGTAGTACTACAGTTGAGTGGCGCAAATGAAGGCAGGAAAGACTGGTAATGCCGAAAAAGCAAGAATGTATATTCTAAGGTGAGCCATCCATGAATTAGTAATGAGTTTACAGGATTTAAGCAGGTTATATACAATCATCCTTTCAGCAAATTCAGCCATTTGATTGCCTTTTATTGTTTAAATGTACTTGAAATAATGTAAACAAATAGTACATACTCAATGTTACCGATAACAACTGGTCATCTGGCCTGGTGTCAATGATTTGGAAATTATTTCTAGGAAGAATTTGGCTCAGCTTAGATCAATATGAGTCCCCATAGTTTATGAATGACACAATCCAGTTGATGAAGTCAGTTTAATTAATACTTCAGCTTTCATTGAGGTGCCAGTGTTCATTTTATAGTGAATTATAGTTCATTAATTCATTGTATGAATACATTACATGATTAACTACAACCACACATGCTTGCTAGTAAAACTGTAGCACATTTCAAACTCCAACCCTTCCAAAAATGCAGTGCACTGTAGGTCTACAGTATTTACGGTATGCTAACATTGATTACAACACATGCAAATGTCTATACAACACATACACATGGCTATACAACACAGCTTTGCAATCCAAAGGAGATTGTCATGGTGGTTCATTTTCCATAACCATGATGTAAGCAAGCAAATGTCCACAAATGTCCAGCCAAGAACACACTTGGCTGTGTGTGTGTGTGTGTGTGTGTGTGTGTGTGTGTGTGTGTGTGTGTGTGTGTGTGTGTGTGTGTGTGTGTGTGTGTGTGTGTGTGTGTGTGTGTGTGTGTGTGTGTGTGTGTGTGTGTGTGTGTGTGTGTGTGTAAGATCCCAGACTATGAGCAAATACACCCACCAACAACGCTCCCTTGTTCTGCATTAACTGCCAGAGTTGGTGCGGATTAAAACAAAACATGGTTAATGCAGCCAGCTCTCCTTCAGTCACGTTGAATGTTTGGCCAAAGTTCACCCTTGACCCGTTTGTAAAATGTCAGACAAGAGGCGTTCACAGTCATGTTAAACTTTGGTGGAACTTCTAGTTATAGCAGTTACTCTCATTGTATGGCAAAACGGATTCTGAAAATTCTGAAAATGTGTTATGATAGGTCACCAATATCAGTGTTAACGCCAGCACCAGGTACCAGGATTTTTTTAATGAACTGTCAGAATCTTCCTTGTTGTTTATGTGCTAAAAGTGTGATTTTGAGGGCTTTTTCCTTCAAACAATGAGTGTGAATGGAATCGCTAATTCCGATTCTTCGATCACAGTAAGCAATAGATAAAGATGATCAACAATATTTGGACTCATATCATGGCCATGTAGCTATACAACCCAAGGTTCAACATCGCTTTAAACTTTATATATGAATCAATGGAACATTATTCTGAGGCATATGACTTATTTGAATGACATTCAAGTTTTCATTTGGCAAAGAAACTGGTGGCAGTGTCAAATTATTTTTAGAGAATACAAACTCATGAGACATTCATAATCACAACCAGGAAGTGGGTGAAAAGACTGAGTGGTAAGATTGTCTAGTTCCAGGTGCGTCAGCATACTCTACCCAAGACCGTCTTGGCTCAGAAGCATGCTACAGTAGCATGCTTTGTGCTTAGATGTGAGTCAGACATGTAGGACTTTCATGTGGTCTGTAGAGAGCAGTTTGAGCTTGCCAGAACCTACACCAAGCCAAGTCAAATACCCAAGGAATTGCTGGGATAGCAAGGTTTACCTTTAATTGTGGTGGATACGGCGTGTAGATGCAGAGTAAAAAAAATGTCTTTGTAGTTGTAATAATAATGAATTATTCAGAACTTGGGGAATCATTTTAAATCAGAAACTTTGATTCAACCAGTGAATACCAGCAAAATGAGCAAATAAATGAGACAGAACAATCTGTGAAGGTGAACTCACCAGCCTGCATGTATTTCTCCAGCTGTTCTCTTCTCTGTTCCACTTCAGCAGGAGTCAGTGTGAAGATCTTCTTCGGAGGGAAAGCTGGCACTACGTTGTTCCCATACTCTTTTTTTATCTGTTGGCACCAAATGGAAATTGTGAAACAACACAGTAAAATCCTCAGTGTTAATTCATACATTCAGAGATTCTAAGTTACACTCAAGAGTTAAATTAACACTGGGGATTTTACTGTGGATAAGCTGTGAATTTGTGGTTTATTAAGCTGTTAGTTCTGCATTGTTCTTTTAACAACGAACACAGAAGGACTCAATAAATTGAAAAAAGACCAACAACTTTAGAAACACATGACATGAGCATTTACTGGTTCGAAATTCCATTAACTGTAGCAGAACCTGTACGGTTCCCTGCCTGAATTCAAGTGCAGCAAATCCACGTCTTTCTGAGGTCCATTCATGCCGTTTCAGATGAATCACAGGTTTATTTTAGGCCTCATTTCAGCAAATAGCTGGTGAAGTTTCCATGCATAACACACAGACACATCTAGAATGATGAGTGTCTACTTATTCCAGGAGTTCACCGTCTTCCAGACCTCCTTGACTCATTAATTCCCAGTGAAAATAATTTTACCATTAGAAGACTGAACAGTCTAGATTTCAAATTAGGCCCTAGCTCAACTAGAATCAGACACCAAAATTGTTTCATTTAAATCTGAACATTGCTGCAGGCCAACAGAGTTACAAACAGAACTTCATGATTAGACATTCCTTTTTTTGCTAACAACTTGTGGCGTGTTCCCTGATGGGTGCTTTTCTTTTACATGTTACATCAGGCAGAAGAAGCTCAGGCTCTCTACACATCTGAAAATTGGCTGCAGTGCATACGGGAGGCAGGGAGAATATCTTTCACCTCCACATACTGCCCTTTGCTATTTCCAATGTGCTGCCTGGAAGCCAGCATCAGTCACGCATACTAATCAGCCTGGTAGCCGCAGACACTTATGTGTGTTAAAGATGCATCATCATAGAATAGAGTCACACGCGAATAGAAAAGGCAGCAAGCTCACATGCCCTCAAGTGCTCTCAGCCACAGCACTTACTTTCTTCTTTGGTGTTCAACAAAAAAATAAATGCATAAGTATTTTCTTTGTCCTCGTTTTACATCAGTTTAGTAGAACCAGGGATGCAAACAGGTAAGGGGTAAAAAAAAAAAAAAAAGGTTGAGCACATTGAGTGGATAGAGAAAACCTGCCAAAACTACAGGGTTTTGTGGGCATTTTTCCCAGTGAGAACATTTTGAAAGATATTTGCTTTACATGCTCATTTCTAGTTCCTTTTAAGTGTTTTCAACTGCCTGAAAACTAATTCTAACAATCATTATCAGGGTTTTTTTTCTGGCTCAGAGTGGGCCTTTGGGGGGGTGACTATGCATGACAGTAAGCATGATCGATCTGCATCATGACTATGGGCAACAGTGAGTCTGAAACTATAATGGTTTGGCCAACAATAACAACATCGAGCAAGTGCCCTAGTGCAATCAGCTGAAGTGCTGGCGCAGGCCACATATGCCATGACAAACCCTATGGGATTTGGTGTTCTAATCCGGCTGTCTCTTCCCGACGCCTTGTTGCCAAGCAACGGCAGCTTGTCTGACAGGATGGTCCAGCCTTGGAGACATAAATCAAAGTTTGCCCTTTCCTCCATTATTTATTAATAATCACCGCAGGTGATCGTGCATTTCCACAAACATGCTCGTTCATCATCACCGGCATTTCACAGGGGGACCCAGGATCTGTCAGGCACGGATCAATTTGACCACACTGTCACAACTCCCTAAGCAGTGTTTATTCATGACCTCTCCTTGGGCGGGGAAATAAATCGATATTATATTGATATTGTGATATGATACTAGATAGTGTCTGGGATTTTGGATATCATAATATGGCATAAGTGTTGTCTTTTCCTGGTTGTAATCACTCAAGCCGTATTCAGTGTGCGTTGTGCTCTTTTAGATTTGCTATTTTTCGCGGTTTCCCCAAGAAAGGATATCGTCACAGTACGATATCATCATCACTATATCATTATTATTATTATTATTATCGAGGTATTTGGTAAAAAAGTACAGCGACCTCTCTAACACAAAGAAACCACCCTTCCAAGAATTGCATGTTTAACCACTTAAACCCCAGCATCGGTATTGTGGGTAAAGCTTTCGCTGAAAATAGCAGATCGACAAGCTCACAAGGCGACGCAATGCGTCGCGTTGTGAGCTTGTCGATCGGCTATTTTCAGCAAAAGCTTTCCCAACAATAACAGAAAATACACTAGTATTGAGCCCTGAGGGACTCCGGTTATCCATGTGGGGTTTAAGTGGTTAATGCTTTGTTGCACATTCTACTCATGTGGTGGCACCAAGACAGGGAATGAGAAATACCAGCCGCAAACACCCCCCCTCCTCAGCCAATATTCCCTTTGCTCAGCAGGTGCACAATAAAATCCTCAGTGTTAATTTAAGTCCAAGGGTGTAAAAAATGTCTCAAATGGATCATTTGGATCCATTTTTACACTCTCTGAGTAAAATTAAACACAGAGGATTTTACTGTGTGCAGTGAGGAAAAACAGAAAAAGGCCAAGAACATTCCTTCCATGTCAGCCTCCTCCAATCTCCCCTGGAATACGTCAGTTTACGTGCACTAGTTTGACCCCAGGGAAGAACAAGCCCAAGAAGTGATGTTTCAATCCAACGTGAGGCATGTTGAGTTAAAAACTGAGAGTGTTTTAACACAAAAGGAGGTACAGAAGACCCAAACACTCCACTTCACTGGATGAAAACAATACGCAGTGACACTTTGGTAGAGGTTTCGGTTGAATAGTTATTTTGCTGTGATGTAACTCCACATTTATCTTGCTCCGTTGCACCATTGATTAGGAATTGATATTCCAAAAATAGTCTCTCTTCATTGACTTGCATTGCACAGGGGAACAGCTTTCAACAGCATTCTGTTAGCACATAGACGAAAGCAAACAAAGCAATATATATATATATAGTGTGCCAATATACAGTACATATAACATCAAAAACCCAGTATGGCTTTTACTTTAGGAAAAATGTCAACTTCCTGTTGAGTTGACTGTTCCGGATCTACTGTCTTCTTCCAAGTACAAATCAACATGAAGTTGACATTTTCCTTAAAAACAAATGCCATACTACTGGGTTTTGTTATACAGTATATAGGCAGAATCTGCTTTGTTTGCATTTGTTTATGTGCTAAAGTGTGACTTTGAGACCTGTCTTTGAGATAAGTGTTCAGAAATTGATAATCCTCATTTACTTACGTTCAACGTAAAAAAATGAGGAGACTATTTTGGATTATCAATTTCTAAACAACGGAGCAATATATCTCGTCAATATTTGGAGTTGCAGGTAACTAACAACCAAGGTGTCATTGGGGCGACAAATCTGGAAAAAAAAATATCTTTGTGCAGGCTAGTCTCGTGTAGCCAGACAACTATTCCACAATCTCCAAATGCTATATAGAGTCTGGAACTACACCTTCCAAAATCCGAGACAGGAAGCTGTCATCTGTTCGTCATTTCCATTCACGAAAATATATCGTTGCTGTCCAGCAGGAACCAGCTAACTCCATTTTCCGCTTTTTTTTTTTTTCCATAAATCAGTGCTATTGAACACCCTTTTTTTTTAAATATTGAACCAATGAAAATTCTTAAAAAGCACTTCTGACAAAACCAGCTAACTCCATTGGATCCTCAAACTTTCTGCTAAACCAGCTAACTCCAGCAAAGGGGGGTGGAGTTAGATGGTTTTGCTGACTCCATGCTCCACCCCCTTTTGACGTCCAACCTCATTGTGACCTTGGAGGTCCATTTAGCTGTTCTTATCAATGATGAACAAAACCTTTTAACAGCTTTTTTGTTTTGTTTTTTTTATTTCCTGAAAAATGAAAATTTTGGAGTTGGCTGGTTCCTGCCGGACAGCAGAGACATCTTAAAGTATCTATTTCTGCTAAGCAGCAAGCTATATATGCTTAGATGATTTTGATTTTGATTTATATTTATATTCGGATACATTTTCGCGACTATAAAGACGAAGCGGAAGTGGAAACTTAAAAGGAGGCGTCACATCAACTTTATCGCTTCCGTGCTCCAGACTGTATGACGGAAGCGTTTGAAAATTGTGGGAGGCAATATCCTGGCTTGTGAGACTATGCAGTCTCCAGCAGGCTTACCTGTTCATGGAGGCCGAGGAGCTGACTGTAGCGCACACGACAGTGCAGGACACCATTAACATGAATGTTGTAGGCCTGTAAGAGAGGCGAGAAGCTCATTAAAAAGTGACGAGAAAAGCTTCTCTGGCTGTGCCAGGAGACCATGTGAAAGGCCTGCGACAGCACATAGAGACTAGACATCAAAGGCATAGATCGATTTTTGGAAAGCTCGTAGGTGTAATGGCTGAAAACAGAAATGTCAGTTGAAAAGCGTACTGTGCTTAATGTCCTTGAGCAATATTTATGTCTGCCTTTGAATGTATTCTCCAAAGCATTCTGAAGCATTCTCCAGAGTATGACACATTTCTGCTTTTATTTACTATATTGAGTGAGAGTGGAGAAACTCAAAATAAAAAGGTGAATTAAAGGGCCCGAGTTTCAGTTCTAATTTCCCAGAGCACCTTCTTGAAGTCAATCTGCAAGAAGAAGATTCTGCATCCACCCACAGGTCTCACTCACTGCAGGAGTGATTGTTAACGGCATCTTCATTCTCATTAGGCCTGAAGAATTATACTTTGTTGTACAACGGTGCCACACTGAAAATACATTAGCAGATCTACACCTTCACAATGCGTCACATCGGAACGTGTTGTTGTGAGCGTGTAGATCTTCTACCATGAAGGAGTGTAAATTAAGCATAGGAGGAAGGAACCAAAGAAGCCAAGAACAAAATGTTTTCATAGTATCGACTTTCAATTCTGCATTTGCCTCCAAAGGGAAACAATGCATGAAATGTAGATTTTCAAAACATCCTTGGAAAATCCTGGCTAATGAATACAGAGAGTGAGGATCACAGTCTGAGGATCACAGAGGGAATGTTTCATTCTTTCGCCTGAACTCCCCTTGTTTATTTTCACAAGAGCTATCATTGGTTACTCCTCCACTACACTGGCATTTGGAATAAACAGTGTATACGCAACTGCAGTTTGCATTTAGAGACCAATCACAAAAAGTAAAGCTGAAAGGGGTCGTTTTTCTGGGAAACAATGCCTTGTTAAATGAATTGTTCAACTGCTAAGTGTGACACTAAACCACTGAATTCTCAATTTCCTGAACTCTGAACCAGTCATTAAAGCTACACTCCATAAGTTTTATGTCCGTTGTATCACTCTCCAGACAAAGAGAAGTAATGATGTGTGACCTACTATCAAGTTGACGTTTGCTTCTAGTGTGCAAAACGTCTGCTTCAGATAACTTTATTGACATTCACGTCACAGCTAGGTGACGGTGTCCTTTCTCAATGGGAGAGTTAGGAGACCACTTCCAAACACAAAAGATTTTCTAGTTATATTGCAACATGTAACATACTGTTCCACAGAAGAAAATAGTTTTATGAATTAAAATAGGTCCCAGATTGTAGCGTTAAAAGCATAATATGTAAATACAATTCAAAATAGTAACCACTTAATGTAGTTTATATTGTCTTAAAGCTCTTTTAAGTTTTTTTTTTTTACTGACTAAAATTATATTTTGTCAAATCTGTATGGTACAGTATGTTAATAAAATATAACTTATACAATTGGGGTGGTTGTATTTGGTCTCACTGCTCTTCTTTTGAGACATTTAGATCCTGTGTTCAAGATGGACACGACCATGATTCTGGTTTGACACAAATTTTGGGTATGGTTATAAAATCAGTCTCCCAAAATACATCGTAAAACCTATAAAAATGCCTTTTTCAAAATTGGTACATGAGATATCATCATTCAATTGTAGTTTAGGGAAACAAAAATGCTTCCACAAAGTTCTACTCTGTACAGCATAACTTTGGCATGAGATGACAGGAAGTGCATACATTGGCTGGAGAAGCTTCCTGTTTGAATGTCAAAAGGCAGAAGCTCTGTCAGCATGTTAATCTTCCTTCCTGTCTGTAATCCAATCCCTATGAATATTAGTCAATAATTGCCATGTCATCTGTCAAAACTAAACTAAGCTTTATTTGACTCCTGTCTTCTGCTTTCTGTTGCTGAAGTTCGTACATAACATAGTAGGACTAAAGAGGCAGACACAGGCAGCCATTGGTAAATAAACAGTTCAAAACTGCTGCAGAGGCTAAGAGGAGAAAGAATGAAGCAGAAGATGTACATGCAGGCAATTAGTCCGCTAGAAAATAATGAGACAAAAATGTACCTTGATGAATAATTTCAGTGGTGAGTAGCTGAAGTTAAGAGATCATGATTGCCAAGATAACTATGATTTACTATAATCACCCTCTTATCATTTTAACAACAGACATTAGATGAGTTCAACTGAGGCTAGTTCATTAGGATAATTCAGGATAAAGCACAGACAAACAAAAGGAGCCCTCGTGCACACCTTGAGAAGCCTATCAGTCAGAAATTCTTTGCAAAATGGCAGCTGTCTAACTATAATTACATGCAGTGGGGCATAATTAACAGCATTAGTCTAAAAACAAATACAAATTATAATTTGATGAGCCTTCAAGCTGATCTAACGAGCCCCAACCTGCTCCCCGACCCAGTGTAAACAACTCACCATCTATTAAATATGACTCTACCTACCTTCACACACATAGTACACACAACAGGCTGTAAAAGCCATATCAACAAAAACCTATTAGGATATGTAGACCAGCCCATGAGAAGGATAACGTGAAATAAACAAACTTCTCCTTTTTGTTTTGCACTTGCTCAAGTATTAAAAACTGCAAGCATTGTTATTCTAAAAACCCCATTGCAAACCCTGCAAATTATGTGGCCTCTTGGTTCCAAGGTACACAGACAATTCTTCAGCATTATGATTCAGCCAAGTCCCTTCCTGCTGTGTGGTTGGTTACAGTAAGGTCACAATGACACTCACACTACAGCCAATAGAAAGGCTGTCTCTCTGACAAGGCAGTTTCTTAATAATACTGACTTTCACAGCGAGAGTATAGGTTTTGAAGACAATTGTGGGAGAGGCGTGAACCTTTATAACAGCTTCCTGCACAATTTAGCTAGCTACAAAGAGACAAGGTCTGCCGTGTGAAATTATTTCAAATATGCTATTTGCATTGCCTGTTCAGCTTCAGTCATGCAAGGAGGTTGTTTAACCATTTGAACCCTAGCATCCCTATTATGGGGTGAACCCCTGGGGTACCATTATCAATGAAGTATAGGGTTTTTTTAAGTGGTTAATGACAAACAGCAAAAAACAACCCAAGCTATAGCACTCCTCTGCACATCTGTAGTGTGGCAGTGCAAAGGCTCATTATATTTCTGAGAGAATTATCACAAAAGCATATTGCAATTCTACCTGACTGAGATACAGCACTTCTGTTTCACAGCTAAATTAAATCCTGCCATTGGAAATAGAAAAACAGTATAGTGTTCATTAGGTCTAATAAATCAGAAGTTATTTGCCAAAATGTAAACATTGTGCATCCCTTGTTTTGAGTTCCTGTACAGTAGGGACCTAGTTTTGAGTTCTACTAGTCCAGAGAAATTGAGTTTTATTCTAGAAACTAGCCATATCCCCTACGAAAGGATTAATCATTACTTTATTTGACTTGAAACAGTCTTTCAGACACACCCACACAAAGACATACCCACACCATATACTTCACATAGGAGTGGGTCCCACAGGAATATGAAATTAATTTCAGGAAAATGTGATTTCACACTTTCGTGCAATAGATGTGGTGTCAAGGGCCAATACACCTCAAGAGAGGAATTGTGACAAACTCATGGATTTAAGTGTTAGGTGTGTGTCATCAGTACTTCATGCATCCAGTGACCACAAGGCACAAGCACTGTTCCCATATGCACGCATGTGTCTTGCACAGTCTTGCACATATTAAAAAAGCACTAAAGCAGCATTCTTTAGTTTTACATGTTGGTTTGGCTGGCTACTTGTCTCTAAAACAAGTCTCTGCCAGTATGGTTGTGTGCTCACACTTGAGTCCATGAGTAAACTTTAATAATGCCCATGTCATGCTTCATTATGAATCATCCTTTCTAGTCACTGAAACCCTACCAATGTGCCAATAGCCAGTTACTCTCTGGAACCTGTTTACAAACCTTGCATGGGGCAGGCATTTCAAAACCAAAAGAGAGAGGCAGGCAGTAACATTGGCACCAGACATGCACATAAAACGTTACAGTGCACCATAATAGTTAGAACACACTGGCCAGTGGTTCTCAACCTTTTCAGGCCACGACCCCAGAAAATAATCATATTTGAACCCCCCAAACTGACAAGCACTTGGAATTGTAGGCATTACATTTAGTTTGACTCGCTTTCACAGATAAATATTGTGAAAATTGCACATCTATAAGCTCACAATTTTTGCCTCTTTCTTATATTATTTGACAATTTGGCCAATGGTTGACCAGTTTTTAGAGTATAGTTTGTTGATTACTTTTGATGCAGTAATGGTCTTCTTTCATTTCTTTATAGGTATTAAAAAGGTTTTAAAAGTCCTTAATTTGTCACTTCACAGGTTGAAGGGGGGGGGGGGGGGGGATATCATGGTGGCAAACCTCCGACCTCAGGGATGCTGACTCAATCTCAATAACAAAAGGGACATTGTTGTGCCTGAGTTCAAGCCAAAGGTACAGACTGTCGAAAGATGTCCTGCTTTAAGAATTAGCTACATGTCATCATCATTTCTTGTAAGCATAACATTTTAAGTCTATTGTATAACGTAATTGTATTACTTAAAAAAAAATGCCTTATGGAATTGTAATCATGTCCATTACTCAATTCCGAACGTGCACGGTATAGGCTGTCTTTTACTCTTAGAAAATAGGAGTTATACAAGAAACACTTTCGATTATCTTTCCTTGACACGTTAGATTAGTTTCTGTTATATTAACACAGCTGTATAGTCAGTTCCATCTGCCGTTAAAAGATAACATGTTTACTTTGTACCACTCACCAGTGGTGGAAAAAGTACTCACATTTGTTGCTTAAGTAAAAGTATCAATACTGCAGTGTAGAAATACTCTGTTACAAATAAGTCCGGAATTCAAAATGTACTTGAGTAAAAGTGCCAAAGTAGAAAGTACTCATTATGCAGAATATATCCCATTTCACAAGCTTTCAAATGTATAAAACTCTTTTGAAAATAGCAGATCTACAAGCTCAATCGGCTATTTTCAAATGGTCGAAATGTATATAGGGCTCAAGTGGTCAATGTATGTTTTGGTAATCAAAATCTACAAAGTAATAATTAACTTCAAATAATTGTAGTGAAGTAAAGGTACAATATTTGCCTCTGAGATGTAATGGAGTAGAAGTGCTGAAAATGTCTAAGTAAAAGTTGAAAAAAAAACCCTCAATCTTACTCAAGTACAGTACAGAGTAAATGTACTTCGTTACTTTACACCTCTGCCACTCACCACAAATGTTGATCCATTTTCCCCCGAACGAACCTCTGTTTCAGGTATGGAAAAATGCATTGTGTAGGTCTTTAGACTGCTTGGAAGACAAGTCCTTTTTGTCAATATTGTTGCTTTGAGTACACACAGTTGATTCTCACAAAAGTTCACTGCAGTGGTGGTGGCTGTACAGTCCCACTGTATTCACCCACAATGTGGCGATTGTAAAAGTCCAGATCAGGAAATATAGATACCAGGTTCGAGCAGAAGAATAACGCCGACTTCTATTAGAACTATTAAAGTCTCCTAATACCAAGTAACATTCCTATCAAACTTTTCCCCACGTCAGGGCTAAACTTTTCTAGCAGCCCGTAGCAGCCATGTTGCAATGTTAAGTAATTCTACCTTCATTGCTGATGCAAAAATGGATTTATTCCGTCCAAGCTGTGAATGATCCGGGGCTAAATTGATACAGACATAACGCTAAATCCTCCTTCGACGCATGTCGTTCATTCCATCCGATCAGATGAACTTTCTGTTCGGATGAAAAGGTGCAGTTTGTTTGTGCAACAAAACCCCCGCGTCGCACCGTGGCAGCCGATGCTAAAAAGCCCCAATGTGTCACACAAACAATCCAACGTGGAGTGGGTTTATTTATGTGCTTCCTTGTCTCCTATGACTTCTTGATCGAATGCATATGGCTATAGAACAACACACCAACAAACAGAAAATGTAATATTAAACCGACGAAAGGCGGTTACAACAAGGTTGCAGCCAAAGCAATAATGTATTCAATATGTATCTGCTGCCCCATCAAGAGGCATTGCAGTGTTGCCAGATGTTGTGAGAGTAATAAGCAACCTGGTCTATGAAAACAAGCCCAAAAGAAGCGAGCCCTTATTTGAAAATAGCAGATCTACAAGCTCACAACGCGTAGCGATGCGACGCGTTGTGAGCTTGTTGATCTGCTATTTTCAAAAAAGATCTTGAAGAAAATGTAAACATTTTAACAGCACAAATCTTGTATGGGGGGCATAACATATTTTCAGATGATTGATTGATTGAATACTTTATTAACAGTTGGCCAAAAAAGCCAACCCAAGAAAGCACTATGGCTTGTTTCCATTGGGGTCCAGCGTATTCAATTCATTGAAACATTTAATGACAGACAAATATACAATACTATGCAAAAACATCATATAAACCGGGGTCTGCAGACAAATAAATACTGGTACATGGGGGTCCTTGGCATGAAAATGTTTGGAAGAACCACTGGTTTAAACAACATTACACAGCAAGCCCACAATAAGTACACTTTAGAAACAAGCCCAAAATAAGTACACTTTAGAAACAAGCCCAAAATAAGTACACTTAGAAACAAGTCCAAAAAACCGCAACCGCCGATATTTTCAAACAACTTTACAGAAAAACAAGCCCAAATTTGCTTATAATAAGCCGACATGGCAACACTGATTGCAACAATCCCTGGGATCAAACCATTATGTTTATCCAGGGAGGGGCGTCCGGTTAGTGCGTTTACACAATTTGACTAACGCCTCTTTTCTTCACACGTTTTGAAACATATATGGATGGTATGGCAACTTCCACCTAAGATAATAGCTGACTAAAATATTCCATCTGGCGTTTATTTGTGTTCCTTAGAAATCCTGTGCGGCTCGGAAACCCCCTGCTAACGTTCACATGTTAAAGGTTTTGTCCAGAGTGTCAGAGAACGAAAGCGCAGCAGTCAACATTTATAGATCAAAAAGTCAGTATAAACACTTCTAGACGACTTAATAATAATTTCATAACTTGCTTAATATTAACCAAGCAGTGAAACTCAAAACGTGGCACATGGTTAACTTAATCATGAGGTCAAATTGGCCAGTAACATTTAGCTATTTTTATTTATTTATTTTCGTGCAAGGCTTCAATAAGCTCTATTATTATATTTAATACTATTAAATATAATATTTAATGTATCCATGCTGTTGCAAATCACAAGGGCGATAGCTTGACTTAGGCTAATTACAGTGGTGGAAGAAGTACTCAGATATATGACTTAATATTTACTTACGTAAAAGTAGCAATACCACAATATAGAAATACTCAGTTACAAGTAAAAGGCCTGTGTTCAAAATGTTACTTGAGGAAAAGTACAAAAGTATTGGCATCAAAATATACTAAAGTACCAAAAGTCAAAATGTTTGAAAATAGCAGATCTATAAGCTCACGACACATGATGTGTCTTTTGAGCTTGTAGATCGGCTATTTTCAAATAGCCTATGGGCTAAAGTGGTTAATGTATGTTTTATGATATAATAATGTATATCTGCAAAGTAAGTTTTCAAATAATTGTAGTGGAGTAAAAGTACAATATTTGCCTCTGAGATGTAGTGGAGTATAAGTAAAAGTACTGATAATTGGATACTCCAGTTAAGTAAAAATGTACTTAGTTACTTTACACCATTGGCTAATTATAATGACAATCCCTACGGCGATGTATGTATGCACAACATGTAACGCAATATGATGGCATGAAGGCTTTGGCTTTGTCTTCATCCCTTCATTCATGTCATCTCTATATCAGTATCAGAGGATATAAATAAAGGCCTGCATTATAAGCTGTCTTTTTTGCTAGTTTATTCTATTTTTTTACAGACGAAGTGTAAGCTAATGATAAAATGTGCACGCGATGCGGAAGGCTGTGGAAAGGTCGTCATTCTTGTCACATGACCAGGCTACCATGGTCACATGACCAGACTACCATATGGTCATATGACTTTACTTCATTGGACTGAAAATGAGAGCTGGGGGCTTCCAGCTGAAATCATCAGTGGTTATATTAATCATTATTTCATGCTTATATACGAGTTGTCAGTTGACAGAGCTGCAGGTAAGTGCATTATTAACCAATAATAGTTTATAATAATAAGTGTTTTTTTGTGGGGGGGGTGTAATGACTATACAATAGCGTGTTTTGGTAAAGCAGATGATGTTGTTGTTGCTGCTGCTGCAGGTATGCAGTGATGTAAAGTAACTAGGTACATGTACTTAAGTACAACTGAGGTATTTTTACTTCACGGGAGTATGTCCACGATGCAAAGCATTGTGAGCTTGTAGATCTGCTATTTTCAAACGATTTTTTTTTTGGTACTCTCTACTTTTGCTACTTTAAGTACATATTATTGATACCAATACTTTTGTACTTTTACTCAAGTACATTTTCAGGACTTTTACTTGTAACAGAGTAGTTCTACATTGCGGTATTGATATTTTTACTTGACTAAAACATTTGAGTACTTCTTCCACCACACTGCAGGTATGTAAACTGTGCAGTGAGACCGTCCTGAACGACACCTCTCTGGTGGGACAGTTCTGCAGCTCATCTGCAGGTCGCATCGACGGCCGCTGCTGTCTGCAGAATGACAACAACACAAGCGATCCGCAATACGTCATCGGGTAGGGGGTTTAATAATAATGCACCACTATAGTCTCTGACAAACTTGGTCTTTAGTACAGTGGTTCTCAACCTGTGAGTCGGGATCCCCAGGGGGGTCCCCACATGATTTTGGGGGGGTCCCCAGATTACCTTTCAGACCTTTTTAATACTTATAAAAAAAACAGACCATTACTGCATTAAAATCAATCAATAAACTATACTATAAAAACTGGTCAAACATTGGCCAAATTGTCAAATAATAATAATACATACTATGAAAATAGCCGATGGCCTCGCAAGCTTGTAGATCTGCTATTTTCACAATATTTATCTGTGGAACTGAGTCAAACAAAAAGTAATGCATCACCTCCTACAATTCCAAGTGCTTGTCAGGGTGGGGGTCCCGACTTCCCAGTTTGAATATTATTATTTTGGGGGGTCGCGGCCTGAAAACGATGAAAACCACTGCTTTAGTAGATACAATCCTCAGTGTTAATTTAACTGTACACACTGTAACACAAATGTAAGCGTCCATTTGGTTACATTTGTACACTCAGTGGATATATAGTTGCTTACATGAACGTGTATAGGCTAATACTGTGTAATTACTGTGTAACGTTACAGGTGAGATAGTTTCAACACTCTTGAGCTACAAATGAATAAATGACCAATGAGGATTTTACTGTGTCAAACTAGGGCTGGGCAAATCAATATTGTGATATGAGACACTATATTGTCTGGGATTTTGTATATCGTAATATTGTGATAGGCCAGGGCAAAAGTATTGTCCTTTCCTGGTTTTCACCCATTTAGACCTGGAACCCTGTACGATACCTTTCAACCGGGGAACCCCTTTTGGGGTAGTTGTTGCTATGTACAGTATATAGCAACAGACATTTTTTCTTTAATAAATATTTTAAGTTTTTCAGAAAACTTAGGTCAAGATTTAGATGGCGTTTTTAGAATCGTCCTCAGGTCTAAAGGCTGCATTACAGTAAAGTGATGTACTTTTTCGAACTTAACTGTTATAGCTTTATTATTATTTGCCTTTACCCACTTATTATACATGTAGACATAACTGATAAACTATAACTATGATAAACTCGGTGTAAATATTTTGTGAAAGCACAAATTGTCATCCCCACAATATTGTCCCAAACATATTGGACTTTGTCCATATCATCCAGCCCTATGTCAAATCAGCAGTGCGGATACTGCATTCATATAGCTTATTCTACAACTTTACATGGTTTCATTGTTCAGGTATTATTACTGTTAACAGTTCATAAACCTTTCTCATATCCTTCTCATTATTATTCTTGTTCAGGCTGGATCTGTCCAACTGCTCTTTAAGTAATGTGAGCGATCTTCAAGAGGCATCTACCGCTGTTATTATGTATGTACTGTATGTTTTTATTTTAACGTTCCCCAATGTTGTGTGGCCTATCAAACTGATGGCAAATACGGTTATACTTTGTTCACTTTTCCTTACAGTGACCTCTCACACAACCCCATTGACAATCTCAGTGACAAGGTGTTTCAAGGATTTATTGATTTAAAACAATTGTAAGTATCATTTTATATGTACTGTATGTATAAGTTTTATGTCGATGGGGTTATGTGGCTACAGTACATGTTTTCCAGCAAAAAAATAACTGTGTAAATTTGACCATGATTTTTTACCAATGGAAATGTTTTTGTCTCGTTTGTTTTTACTTGGAGGATTTTGCCTTCAAACCAAGTTTGTCCAGGGGGCAATACATCTTGGGAAAAGGTGGAAGTCAAGGAGGGAAATCGTCTTTGTCAAGATCCGCTGAACTTGTGCAACCAAACTGGACAGCTGGGTAAGTCCTTGTATGCTGCAGGATCCACCTGCCAGCCAGTGTTCAATGTTGTGGACCAGTCACTACCTCATTAAGCATAGGACAAATTAACTATTAAGCTAAATTATTGGGAATACATATTCGTTCATGTCTGGAATGTTGATGACCCACAGCTCTAGACTGTCCAGAGAACTCTCTATGTGCTCCCTATGGCCCTGGCTTCTCAGAGTGCAAATGTACTGGCAGACACCATGGATACAAGTGTCTTCGTGAGGTCAGTCCCATAAGCTACAGGCATGTCTGCAAGTGGTCCTACATAATAACCAGTTGTTGTTTTTTATCTCAAAGACCCTTGAGCTTTGTTTTTGCTTTTGTGTTTGTTTAACAGGGGCAGTTCCCAACTCTCTTGGTGTTTGCACCTCTTGGAGGGTCGACGGTCCTGGTTGCCACCATACTCTGGGTCACCCAGAGACGCAAGGTCAAATCAACCTGACCACTTGAACCCTAGCATCTCTATTCTGCAAGGAACATTCGCAGAAAATATTGTTTCTACAAGCTAGAATGCAATGCATTGAGCTTGTAGATCAGCTATTTTCTGCAAAGATTTTTTTTAGTGTAGAGCGAAAACAGGAGGGAGCCTAGTATAGAGCCTTTGGGAATCCAGTCAACAAAGTATAGGGTTTAAGTGGTTAAAGCATTAATTTATACATTTGTACGGCTGTGTCAAGACAATAACAGCTTCAGCTGGTGACAGTCTTATGACAAAGTATAAATTAGACCCGACTGTCCCCTGGCTTTAGGTTTGATCACATACTGATCTACTGAATTTAAGTTGATTAATTCACATGGGAAAAAGGTCCGAGTTGGTCTGCCTCAAGCCATTTGAAAAGGTTTTACTACTTAAGACAGACAGCCGTTTTATTTATGGAAAATGTTAAAAACTGACAATATTTCTTTTATATATTATACTTGAACAAGCTTTTCTTTATAGTTTTACATCCAAGTTTTACTGTTATATTATTAACCAATACTAAAGTAATACAATTCTACAGTATATTACTATATTATGGACATGTTTTTAAACTGACATTTCTTTAATACAAGTTTGAACAATTTTTTACCATTACTCGATGACTGCAATTCTGCAGTACAGTACATCATTTGTTGGACTACGCTTGGCTGACATGAGTGAAACTGACAAGTTTAGTTTAAGGAGTTCTATGGGACTTAGGTTTATCTAAGTTAACTGCCAAACACTGTAAATAGGGTTTACATGAACACTGGAAATTTGTATTTGAAGCATGAGATTGCATATTTCGTGTGAATTGTAGTAGATTGGATCAATAGCATAATGTAGCCTAAAATTGTATGTTGCACATGTCCTTGACTGAGGATGAAAATAGATTATATTATGAATCACTGAGCCAGTGAGGTTCACATGAGTTTTTGTGCCTATGCTGTAATTTTATAAATTATTTCTGCACATCAGCAATAACATTTGATAAGAGTTGCATAATGACGTATTTAATCATGACTACTACTCTTATCATATTGGTCAGTTCTGGTCATATCACTTGGTAACTGTATAGGATGATGAGCTGGTTTTTGCCCCAACAATGAACCGACAGGTACAATGATTTGTCTCCATATATGTGGTCATTCATAAGCAACATAATGGCAATAAAAATTAAGTGAGTCACTTCCATTAAAACTTTCTGAAATAAATACATTTGTCTACCACAAACCAGTACTTTTGTCACTGACTCAATGTATGTTGGAGTCCTAAAAGTATTTAGGGAATGAAGTTAGCTGGACTTTAGAGTGCATTGTCAGGCATATTGTAATCCTGCCAAATGAAAATGTTATCAGTACAGGCCTATTTATTAGATTATTTAGCCTTTTCCATTAGAGACAGAATTTCTTTCCAACTACATTTTTACTTTTTATTTTCAGAAAAATGCATGTTAACTTAAAACCATTTTCAACTGCAATCCCAACACAAAATACACATTGACTCTGTTTAAAAACCATATGCCATTTCAGATAGATATTTATTGCATGCCAAAAGCATGATAGTTTGTGTCATGTGCACATATTTACGCACACACACAGACTACTCCGTCAAGGTGCGGAGAGACTGCCTCATGGTTCGGACCGGCTGCACTGTAAAATGCACCCTGTTAATTTAACTGAGAGTGAACAAATGTAACCAAATAAGGGTACATTTGTACTCTCTCAGAGTTAAATAACCACTATGGAAGTTACAGTGTAGGTGGAACGGAGAGGATTCACTGGTCCACGTTTTTGACCCTCAGTACCACAGGGACAGAAGTGCAGGGGATCATTCCCAGGTCTGTGATGACCAGATCCACGAAATCGGGTGGTGTCACGTCATAGACCAGGTTGAGCAGGCCCAGGTTGGGCACTTCCTGCCAGTGCTGCAACTCGGTTTTCCCCTTCCGGGTTACAATGAGGTCATCGGGGTCATCTGATAAGACATGGCATGACAAAGCCCAATTCATATCGCGTGTTGAAAATAGCTGAAATACAAGCTCACAACATGTCGCAGATGTGACGCGTTGTGAGCTTGTAGGTCTGCTACTTTCAATACGCGACAGAGCATAAAATAGTACAAATTGTTGGTCCGCATAACCTGGTCAATAATGTAAGTCTAATGGTGCAATATAATCATCACAATGCATTGAAATCAATGCACTTCAAGGAACCAAACCATTAAAACATTTAACTACATGCCTGTGGTTTCACTACATAGAATAATAATTGGTCAAGGGAAGTGTCATCAAGAGTGTAATTTCCATACCTAGTTCATTGGACACGAAGGAATCTGTCTGTACCCTCTCGCAGAACTTATAGGTCTCGCAACAAACCAGCACAGGCACATTAAAGGCCCTGGCCACCAGAGCTATCTGTGATGTCCCCACTCGAGACATCACGTAGCCGTTGGCCAGCAAGGCATGGGCACCAAGGAACACCTTTGACACCTGTGAAGTGTCAAGGTAACACATTATCACTCAATACAAAAACAAAAGCACAGGTACACTATGAATAATCATTTATCACAGCCCTGGAATGTGATAATGTATTGAAATCTCCAGAACCAAAAATGACAAAGTCAAAGCTGGCACTAATCCTTATTAAGTAAGACTATGTTAACACATTGCCTGCCAGAGTTTTTTCAGATTTTTAGCTGTTGCCTGCCAGGGTTTTGCCATGTTTTTGGTACCTGTTCGCGTAGCCACAGATTTTTTTCCTCCAGTATGATTGATCCCCAGATGGTTTCTAATCACAGATGAGATTCAGGTGTGGTTTCACAAATGTCAACGAGGTCATTTTGACCTCGTTGACATGTTTGGTTGATGTTTCAATATAGCTCAAAAGCAGTAGTTTTAAACCAAAAAACAAAGTGAATTGTTTGTCCGTTTGAATTTTAACATTGAAGTGAATGGAGCAGCAAATCTTCGAACATTTTTAGCTCCTATTCTGTTCATAATTCGACAAGGGTTGAAATTATAAAAAAATGCAAAAAAAAAAAAAAAATTTTTTTTTTGAAAAAAAAATTTTTTTTTTCCCTTTTTTCCAAAGACGTATATATACGTCATTGGCAGGCAACAGCTGATTTCTAAATGACGTATATATACGTCTTAGGCAGGCAATGTGTTAATGTCCAGTTAAGTCCAATAAAGTTACAAAACTCTGTTTGTATTAATATCATATTTCAACTGTCAAGACATAAGATATACATTATATACACAGAAAAATCCCCAGTGTTCATTTAGTTATGTGTGTACAAATGGTTCTATTTGTACACACTCAGAATTTAACAAACACTGAGGGTTTTGCAGTGCATACATTAGAGCATTTTTAAGGGTTGTTGTGAGTAAATATCCCGCTTTAACTTTTACTACATTTCCCTAACAAACATTTTCAGAATTCTTCAAAAATAAATTCAAAACATTTCCAGAAAAGGGAAAAGAATCTGTTGGATAGATATTTAAATATTTCAGGGTCCCCACGGTCATGAAATTCCTGGAAATATTTTGAAATTAAAAAAGTAATAATCCAGTACTGGAAAAGGTTTGGAATTGATCAAACTTCATCAAAGGTCCTGGAATTTATCAAGGGTCCTGGAAAAATATTTGGCTATTGATTTTTTTTAATACAAAACCTTTTCATAAACATGTATAACATTACACGAAATATGTAACATAAGTAGTTTTTCGCCGAACAGGCTGTGTAACACCCCATCCGCACTGCCAGCGATGCGACGTGACGCGACGCGAGCGGGCGATGAAATCTCATTAAAATACATGTTTTTGAATGAGACCGTCCTGACCTACCGCAAGCGACAACGAACCGTGCAACGACGTCGTCCACCCCTCCTATTTTCGCTCGCAGGCTCTATTTGAGCGAGGTTTCGCGGCTGTGCCCCACCCCCAAACACTTTTTATTGTTTTTTATTTATTATTTTGCTACACTGCCTATCTTTGGGCATTGTACATAGGAGTAAGAGACACATTATTGCGCTGAATGATTGTTATATAGGCCTGGAAATTGGGCTAAATATTCTGGAAAAGTTTTGGAAAAGTTTTGGAAATTCATTGCTAAAAATGTGTGGGGACCCTGATATTTCCTCCGTTGATTAGAAATTTATTTTTCAAAATTGCAGGGTGAAGCAGCTCTCAAAGTCACTCTTTTAGAACATAAATTAAGAATGCAAACAAAGCCAATTTTGCCTATATACACAATATAACACAACACCCTGTAGCGCTGACAAGGTTTGGGAACCGCTGAATTAGAGATAATGTCCAGACATCCTACCTCTGGTAGGATATAGGAGACGGCTGAAATGAGGACGTAGGTGCAGCTGATGCCCCTCTGGACCAGGCGCCTCAGGGCCTCTCTGCCCTCCAGCCGGGGTCTGCTGTCCACCACGATCACACGGAACTTCCTGCTCTTGTCAAAGGCCTCGCACAAGATGTGGTTTACCAGTGACGAGCTGAGGAGAGGAAATGATGGTTATGTTAGGAGAGAGTGAGGGAGAATAGGGGTTAGGGAGGAAAGCGGAATTTAAGGAAAAATAGTGTGCGTTAGTGAAGCCAGGTGTGTACACTGTAAACACTGTACACCAGTGGGGTAAAGTAACTAAGTACAATTACTCAAGTACTGTACTTAAGTACAATTTGGAGGCACTTTTACTATACTAGAGTATTTCCAATTGCCTATACTTTAACTTCTACTCCACTATATCTCAGAGGCAAATATTGTACTTTTACTCCACTACAATTATTTGAAAACTTTAGTTACTAGTTACTTTGTAGATATAAATTATTACATTATAAAACATACATTAATCACTTTAGCCTTATTTTATACCTCGGCTATTTGAAAATAGACGATCTACAAGCTCACATCGCGTCGCATCTGCGACCCGTTGTGAGCTTGTAGATCTGCTATTTTCAAACATTTTAGTACTTTTACTTTTGTACATTTGAAATTCCGGACCTTTACCTTTAACAGAGTACTTCTACATTGCAGTATGGATACTACTACCTAAGTAAAACATTTGAGTACTTTTTCCACCACTGCTGTACACTGTAAAACCTGAGTTAATGTGAATCACAAGGTTCTGGGTTCGATCCTGAGCACCACCAACTCGGCGTGTGAGTAGCACGGCTTGGGTAACTAAGACGTGTGGTAAGTACTGGGACCTGATGGTACAGTAGTTACGGCATTCCATCTCAGTAATCCATCTCCGAAGTGTCTAAACACTTTGTAAAGGGGATAGACCCCTATCTATCTGATAAGACACCCTAGTTGCTCGACTGATACCGACAATAAGCCACTCCGACCAACTTCATTAATTCCTCTAAGTTTAAGTGAGTAAATGTTGGCTAAACAACAATGTTGTTCAGAAGGCTTACATGTTTGAATTTCTTCGTACATCAATCATTTCTCCAGGGAGTATTTTCAGCTAGAATTTTGAAATCAAATCAAATAGAAGTTTGACCAACAAATAAGCGCACAATGATATTTAGCATATTGGGTCACCATCTCAAGTAGATTTTTATACTGGGGGGCTTTTTATGCCTTTTATTTAGAGGGATAGGAAAAGTAGGCTGACAGGAAAATGGGGAGAGAGATGGGAGGGTGATAGGCATTGCAGTCTAAGGTGCCTGGACTGTCACGCTAGGGCCCAGGCCTTCAGCAGTAATGTTGAGTATATACAACAAGTCAGTCAACGATATTGGCATCTTCACGTTGTGAGCTTGTAGATCGACTATTTTCACTAGTTTGGGTCCCAGGGAGACATCAAATATCTCTTCTGGGTCTCAAGCTAAAATGTTTGGGAACCACTTCTTTAAGAAATGCACACAATAGGAAAGGTAACAAGAGAAGACAGTGCTGCTCAGTAAAGTTATGTAGGCTTAATAACCAAACACACAGGGATATTTTCAGAAATGTTTCTTACCATCCATACACTAGAATAACGTCTCCATTGCTGATCTTTTCGATGGCGTACTTGGAGATAGCTTTAGCTGCAAGAATTATCTTCTCATTAATGTAGCAGTCTATACATGTCTGCAGTTTGCTCTTAGCCTAAAACGGAGTGAGAGAAGTTGAGATGAAACACAATGGAAGCCCATACTGAAAAGTCAAGAGCATTAAGTCAAGCCTTAATAACATGATGCATTAGCGATTCAATGTGTTAGTGATGTGATGTCTATGAGGTGTGAGATTATGTGACAGATTAGCAACATTACAACTGAGAACAGATTACCTCTTCTTCTTTGCAATTACTAGGAATATTGGAGATCTCTTTTTTGATGTACTTGATTGCATTACCCATGCTGGCTGACAGGGGGCGACATTGATTCAAAAAACTGCAGGAATATCAAATCAAAAAATAATTAAGATTAAAGATCAGAAGATACTCTATTCCAAATAGACTGTTAAAGGCCTGTAACTATGAAAGTGTACAAATGGAACCAAATGGACCCTAAAAGGTACCTGCATACTACACCGTAACAACCAAAGTTGGTTCGTTTCGGGAGGGCCCCCCGAACAAAAAAACAACGTCTGACAGACAAAATGTATTTCATACGGCCACGGAACACTTGCGTTCTGGAAGCCAGACCCGCTCGTTGGCCGCTCTGACTGAAGCAGTGTACACTACAGCCAGGCAGCACTGCTGGAAGAGATGGGTAAATTATTACCTGGATATCGCAACGCACTGTGGGTAATTTGTGACGGGGGTATGGATGTTTTGCCCTTTCTAGCAATAGGTTGTGTCTATGACTGGTCACTAGAGAGATTACAGAGATGTTTTTCACCTCCTGGAAGTTGGCCTGTGTCTCTTCCAAACTACCGCTGCTTTTCACTCGTTTCACTGCTGACAGAATGAACTTGAGGCTGGGCGATAGGCGGAAACGATGCGGAATGTCTGACCAATCACAGTTTGGCTAGTCACAGCATCTCGGGAGGCACAGAACAGACAAAATAAGTTCTGATCCGGCCCACCCGAACCTCTGAATGACGTCATATTGTACTCTGTAGCCAGCCGGACTGGACACATTTAGTCTGTTCTGGTGTAGATTTTACAGGTCCATTTCGTTCCATTTGTACACTCTCAAGAGTTATAGGGGGTTGTTGAAATTAAAAGGTTTGAGAACCACTGTATTGAATTATATGTTCAACACATGTTTGTACCTGATGTAGGGTTTCAGCTTGTTAACAAGATCTCGAGACAGCTCCTCATTAGGAGGAGTAGTGTAGTCCCTTATGACCTGGAGAGACACAGAAGCAGTTATAGCTCGTTTACGTCAGAGTCTGCACTGAAAAGCAGTGCACGCCGGTTCAAGTCAATACATTAACCCCTTGATACATTTTGGAGACAACACATCATAACTGGAGACATGCGTAGCATTCTATTATGCATAATCTTTTTGTAACTTCCCCACGTTTGCTAGCCTGTGAGATGGATAATAAAGAATAATGTCTTTTTTATGTTGGCACATAATTTCTTTTACTTCTTATGTTTTTCAACCAGACATAATTATAAGCTTGCAAAATAGACTGGGATATTTATTTGTATTTACCAAAGTGGCGCATGTCACTTCCAAAATACCTAAATCAACCTCCTATATTATATATTGGTAAACAAATGAACCCATTCTTTTGCATCCGACACTTCAATGAGGATAGAAGACAGAGAGGAAACAAAAGCATGGATAAAACACCCACCAATGAAAATGAATGGATATGTAAAGCCTGAATTATACTTCATTGTACAATGGTGTCGTGTGGCAAAAATAGCCAATCTCATGATGCAACGCGTTGTAATCATGTAGATCTGCTATTTTTGCATAACACTACCTGTTTGAAGGCGTTCAGCAAGGCTACAGAGCGAGCATTCGACCCTGCTACAATCCCCTGGGAATACTGCAGACCCAGCCTCACAATGGCAGGATGAATCACTGTGGAGGGAATGCTGCCACAGACCAAAGCAATGCATGACAAGTCAGAGACAGAGGTTAAAAGATATGGGTTTGATTTTCACATATATTTGATTTACTACTTGAACTAATGAACTTAAACTACTACTAACTACTAATCACCGGTTAAAAGGCAAACATATAAGGCATTTTATTTTGCAGAAACCTTACATTGCAGGTCTCCAAACAAATATTGAAAATCTAATGTACTATAGCAGTGGTTATCAAAGTGGGGTCCAAGGACCCTCAGGGTTCCTTGAGGGGGTTCCAAATTACCACTTACAGGTCTGTAACTCTGAGTGTACAAATGATTTCATTTGTACACTCTCAGAGTTATGGTTGTCCTTGAAATTAAAACGTTTTGAGAACCACTGCTATAGATTGTATGCAATATAAATGAAGGCAGGTTACCTGAGTTGCTGTGTGAGAGGCGCTTTGCGACTGTACTGGTGGAGGTGAGAGAATAGGCTGACTTTGTAGCCGTAGTCTGATCGTAATGGGATCTGAAATGAGTAACATCATACACCAATATTACCAACGGGCTTCGCTAGTCCAAAAAGATTACCGGTAGTTGAGTATGAGCTCAGCAAATCTTCACTTTCAGGTGGAAACATATCATATGCCCAAAACCGTTACTTTTCAGGAAATTAAGAAAGAATTTGTGTTCCAACGGATCCAATGTAGTTATTATTTTGTTACAAGCTCTTGTTAATAGTTTGGTTCAATATTTATAAAACCCAGACAGACAGTAGATGTCACTTCATGGAAAGGATAAGTCATTGGAGAACCAATGCAGTATTTTGACTTTTGATAAGGTTCATCTGGATATGTATTCCCAAGAGGCCCCTACGTTTGTGTCCAATTGCAAGTCACAATAACACCCTTAAGCATCTTCAAGTAAAACAACCGCAGCAAATATTTCCCATACATTAATAGTGTAGAATTCAAACAAAACCCTTCACAGCAAACAGCCCTGTGCTGTCCGTTTAGCACAGAGCATACAAACAGGAGACAACTCATATGTAAACATGGTCAACTCCTCGATAATACCCGCCTTCATGTTTCAGGTAATGACAGAGAAGTGATCATGAGAAAATACAACAACAGTAACCAAAACCAAACAATAAGGCACACGTTTAAGGGGCCACAACATGATGCCCGATACCTCTTTAGCAGCGCTTTGCCCTGGTGTCTGAAAGAAATGTTTGGCACAGTGACATGCAGTGAGGAATGAGGTGGCTATTATTCAAAGAAAATGTGAAATGTTGATATCGCGAAACGGGTCGTTTCATGTCATTGGGCATACATTCCATACACTCAACATTTTGCAGAGAAATAAACAGAAGACATTTTTACCACACACACTATAGTCTATTATTGATCTCCCCACATCACGACAATGGGATTTAAAATAAGTTTCCCTTTAAACTCTGGGACTGCACTAAATGATGAAACGTCCTTCAGCAAATGAAACCTACTTACTAATTAGTCACATTCAACCAGGTAAAGCAGTTGTTCAAGGGGTAAAACACAAACACACAAATAATAAAGCAGCTGACCTGTTGCCTTTCCAACTTCTTGGCAAGCTTCTTTAAAACATCCGGGTTGTCCACTTGAACATGCTCTGGCAGCCTCTTTACCACTGAAAATAAATAATAGTTAAAGTAGAACCCTGTTTATCCAAACCCCAAGGGAATGAAGGTTTTCATATGAAAAAATCTAATGAAAACTTAAAAAAACATAGAAATGAATAATTATTGGAGTTATTATAGCAGAGACTGAGACACATTAGAGAAGATTCCGTCAAGGCAGGTAGCTTATTGTAGGCCACCAATGTTTCACGGCAATCAGACACTGCATTGATGATTTGAGGCATTTTGTTTAAAACAGGCCACGATGGAATATAAAACATTGGACAGATCCGTCTTGATCACATGACTATAGAGATAATGTGTACCGATTTGCGTGACGTTTGGACAGAATTTGTACAACAATCGGCCTCCTGATGGCGCTATAACAGGCCGATGTGAAAAATCTGGGGCAGAGGTCTCTGCACGCCCTGGGAGTGTGTGCACAGTTTCACACCGATCGGGCCAACGGTGCCGGAGATTAGCTGTATACAGACGGACAGACGAACACACACACACACACACACAGACGGACAGGGGCGAAAACATAGTCTCGGCCACACCTTTGGGCCTGGCGGAGACAACAAAGGCACAGCATGCCTGAAGCCCAATCAGGCCCATGACCTAAAATGAGTTTGACACCCCTAGTAGTCTTATCTGTGTCACTAACAGTCTAATATCTCACTGACTAATATCCCATTGACTCTCTAGGTCAATGATTGTCTAATGTCCCACACTGTCTGATGTCTCAAGGACTGTCCTCCTGGACATTACAGTACCTGTCTGCTCATTGGGCGGTGCCTTGGATTTGCCTGTGGGGGCCTGTGGACCCGTCTTGTTCTGTTTGGAGGCCCTCTCGGCGTCTTGCCGAGCCCTCCTCTCAGCCTTCAGCTCTCCTTTACTCTTAGCAGGCTTGTCAGCTGGGGCGGGACCTTCTGAAGCTGACACGTGCACTGATGCAGGTGCAGGCCCTGCTGAAGGAGCTAGTGGAGGGAAAACACACAAAAGGTTGAATGGTTAGATCAGGGGTCTTCAACAGGGGGTCCGGGACCCCTAGGGGGTCCTAAGAGATACTACAGGGGGTCCGCCAAATCTTTGTGTGATATGATTTTTTTTTTACATTAACCACTTGAACCCTAGCATCCCTTTTCTGAAGAGAACTTAAGCCAAAAATAGCAGATCTACAAGCTCACTGTGAGGCGTTGTGAGCTGGTAGATCAGCTATTTTTGGCAAAGAGTTATACAGTAGGTGTAGAGGGAAAAAAGAGCAGCAAAAGTTGATCTGAAACACAATTTTATACATTATAGAGGCCGGGGGTCTCTGCTTCATCTCTCTCTCAGCTAGGGGGTCCTTGGCCTGAAAACGTTGAAGACCCCTGGGTTAGATGATGTAGATCCGTTGTTCTCAAACATTTTCATGTCAAGGAGCCCCAAATGTATTTGGCCATAAACCCCCCTCTGAAAAGAATGTTGTGCTAGAGATCCCCATTTCGTGGCAAAATAGTGATTAAACTTATTTTGATGCTATATCATAAATTTAGCTTGGGACCCCCTGGAACCCCCTCAAGGACCACTGGGAGTCCCCGGAGCCCACTTTCACCTCCACGGGTGAAAGTTCAAATGATGGCTAGAAAAATGAATAAAAAGAGGTCAACCTTTCTGTGATGGGGCCAGTATGGCCGGCTGAGAAGCTGGTGGTGATGCAGCGACAGGCTTCTTTTCTTTCTCACTTTCCGTCGGAGCCTTGTCATCCTTTTTCTCTTTGCCTTTCTTTTGGTGTTTTTTCTCTTTCCTCAGCCGTTGCTTCTCCTCTTTGGTCAAATCCTTTCCTTCGCTCTGTCGGGGGGAACCGGAAAAGAAAAGGACAGTTTTATGTTGTTATGTTTGTTATGTTATGTTTATTCGCTTCTCTGCATCTCATAAACAAATCACACACATCAGGGTAAAATGTAGTCTTTATTTGTGCAAACAATACACCAAGAAGTCATACAAACCTTTATGTTCACAATGTCTTTATTTTCAGGTCCATCTGGAACACAGAAAGGTAATAGGTGCCATTTGTCATTTTGTGTGATTACAACAGTTACTTTACTTGCACATATCAGTTATTACCGTGGCTAAAATAGTATGGGAGTGTTTCACAGGCCAAGCAGCTGTGAATGACAGTTATCCAGCCTCCAAGAGACACAAATGCTGTTTCGGCAATAACATGACTTCCTAATCCTAATGCCCACAGTTGCTCATTAGGGCAACAACCCAGTGGTGTAAAGTAACTAAGTACATCTACTCAAGTACTTTTACTATACTGGAGTATTTCCAATTTTCAGTACTTTTAGTCCACTACATCTCAGAGCCAAATATTATACTTTTACTCCACTAGTAATTATTTGAAAACTTTAGTTACTAATTACTTTGTAGAATTTTATTTTTGTAGATGATTATTACAAAACATACATTACCCACTACAGCCCTACATTAATTTCGGCCATTTGGAAATAGCAGATCTACAAGCTCACTAATGCGTCGCAATGTGAGCTTGTAGATCTGCCATTTTCAAAAGATTTTTACACAATTGAAAACTTGAAATGAGACATTCTGCATAATCAGTACTTTTACTTTTGGTACTTTAAGTACATTTTGATGCCAATACTTTTGCACTTTTACTCAAGTCAATTTTTAATTCCGGACTTTCACTTGTAACAGAGTATTTCTACAAAACATTTGAGTACTTTTTACCACCACTGTGGATAGGTGAACGGATGATGCAATGCTATTCAAAAACATGAAGGCTCACACTGGTGGTTTAACCGTTACATGCGATGCTAACATTAGCTGTACTGCCCGTACTCCCTACTAGCAATGTAAAGTATCCCAGAAGCACAAGCTGTTGGTAGTGGACGTGTTGCTTCTACATACGTCCTTAAGCAAACGCAAATACATGTAAACCGTCCCGTCATTAGGTTGTTGTTCTCTGGTAATAAACTCACCTGTGCCTCCACTGTCAGCCATGTTTACGATGTTGCTGCCTCACCAGTGTTGCCAGATGTCGTGAGAGAAACAAGCAACCAGGGCTAGGAAAACAATCCCTGTAGAAACTCTCGATCGGCTGGCTCGTTATCCAAATCCGAAAGCCCCTATGAGAATATGTGTCAGGCTATAGAATCGATTATGACTGGAATATCTTGATGCTTCTCTCTCTGTTCGTTAATGTTGCTTGGGGTCGATGCTGGAACTGTGTCCAACTAAGGCACATCGAGCCTTTTATAATGTCTAGCTGTGGCCCTAATGCCCCTATGATGATGTCAGGTAGTGTCAGTGTAAACTGTAATATTTCAAATTTGATTTGAAATATTTCTTAAACATTTTAACACGGGGCTTCCTGGCACTAAACATTTTCAGATGGTGGGTTAGGGGACAAATACATAATTTATTTGGGGGTCCTTTACATGAAAATGTTGGAGAACCACTGGTTTAAAACAGCAAGACCAAATAAGCAACTGACACTTTATGATTTTAGAAACAAGCCCAAAAAACCCGCAAACTAGTAAACTACTAATATTTACAACTACAAGCAACTTTATAGAAAAACAAGCCCAAAGTCGCTTATAATAAGCCGACCTGGCAACACTGACTTCACTCACTTCCCTCACTCACTCGTGAGAGAGCTGACAGAAACTAGTACTAGGGAAATGTCACAGCGCCCCCTTGTGGGAAAGAGTAGTTGCCCCTTTTCATTGTCAGAATTGGGATTTTATCATGTAATTGAATTGGTTAATAATTTGAAGTATTTTCCTTTCCTTATTTTCTTTTCTTCATCTTAATTAATTTCTTGATTCTTATTATTCGGCTTGTCCAATTTTAATTTATTGTTTATTGTCTTTTTGTTCATCACATGGAGAACAAACTCATTTTCTTACCATCTCTTTGAGTCTAAATTGTGATTATTAAACTGACCATACTCTATTCCGATTTTATGTATGATATAACCTTTCACAATTCAAATGATTTGAATTATTATGCCCTAAGAGCAGTTAGTCCTCACGGCCTTTGTTGTGGATGACTTGCTACTGGCGCTATCCCTGGTGCTGAATGCTTGTCTGGACTTGTGGTTGACAGACTGAGACTCAATATGACCTTCAGCCTACCAATGATGTTTAGATATGACTAAATAAGGCAATGAGTTATACTGACTGAATTGACGATACATCTTCTCTTTTGTGATCAGTGCATTGCATAAGGGTTTTATCAAAACTGTTGTCATTGTGAAAGTCTTAACAACTTTAACCCATCCATATTTTGGGCATGTCATTTTAGGCAAAAAATAATAAATATAATAAGAAATCATGATTGTAGATTGGCTATTTTCACCGAGCAACACCATTGCAAAATACAAAATACGGCTTAAGTGGTTAAATATATTTGTGAAAATGATATGAATTGAATCTTCTGAATGTAAGAAAACAAATCTGTGCTTAGACCTGTGGCTGTCTAGCCGACTAGCAACACACACTTGTCTAATTGGAACAAAATGGATGCATGTTGGCCAAATGTTCAGTGTGATGAGATTGTTTTTCCAGTAAAAGACAAAGAATTGCCAGCACTCCCAAGTCCTTGTGGTACTTTGAATTCATATTAAAAAAAGGCATGGGCAGACACTGCCCATGCCTTTTTTTAATATGAGTTCAAAGTACTAGAAGGACTTGGGAGTGCTGGCAGTTCTTTGTCTTTTACAATGAGTTTTGTTGAGCCGTGCACTGGGAAAATATACTGTTTAAGGACTGAGTTGTGGTTGTTTTGCTTCTACTTTGTTCTTCCAGTACTCACTTTAAAATGGGCTTGTCAAACCCTGATCTACAGTATATATACAAGAGAAAACCACATTATGTAGCTAATCAACAAAGAAACAGAGAAACACAAAATAAACACTGTTTACCTCAATACTTTATTTGCTTTTAAAACACACAATGCCATATGACAAATAATGAAAGAAAAGGCTACACAAAATCAAACAGAATCTATACCTCAAAGAGCAAAGACATTGTTATCATCAGGGTTGTTATAGTTAACTAAAACTAACGAAATGACAAAAACTAGAATTGAAAATGCTTTTAAACTAAAAATATAATGCTAACAAATGTGTATTTGCAAAAACTAACATAAATTATAGAGATTCTTCAAAGATAACAGATCTACAAGCTCACAACGCGTCATGAGCTTGTAGATCGGCTATTTTTCCTATTTTTCTGACCTTGTTAAATCTTGCCCATGACTAATGCATATTACAATAAAAAACTATTAAAACTATTTTAAAACTAAGACAAACTAGTAGCATACCACTTTAAAAACAATTCAAAACTAAACTGAAATTGAAAACAAAAACTCAAAACGAAATAAAGATAAGACATAACTCTCATGACAAATGCAAAACTATAATAACCATTATTGTGGATACATGCAGCATCAAAGTACGACATCACGCTGTCTTTCACTCCTGCTGATGTCTGCTGACTGAATTCACGACGCAGTAGCTGGTTGAAGGGGACCAAACCTCACAGAAACACCTGACTTGGTTCCGTTTGACCAGCCACAGCAAGACGTGTTGCTTCAGCGGCAAGAGGGAGAGCGACAGACAGAAGAGGAAGAGTTGAGGTTGCAGGGGCGGCAGAAGAAGAAAAGATGGAAGAAAGAGAGAGGGAATAGTGTAAGAGTGAGTGAGAGAGGAAAGGGAGGGAGAAGAAAGAGAGGATGGAGAGATGTTGGATGGTGGCGCCGTTATCCTGCCGCTGTCATGACATCACATCTTGTTCAGCCTTACCTGACAAAAGAAAGAGGACAAAAAACTAAATTCAGCAAAGCGAAACGCTGAACATCTGACATAATGGTGATACCAGACTGTTCTTAGTAATTAAACACAAGAGACAAGTGTCATTATGTTACCAAACAAAACACAGATCTTGGAACACCAACATTGCATCGTCATCTCTCCTAATTTCCTCCCCAACTCAACCCAGCTACTGTAACATTTACTCCAAATGACAGCTCCACATCCCTGCTCTCGCTCTCTGATTCCCTCTCTCCCTCTCCATGCCCCCCCTTTCTGAAAGCCCTCTCACTGCTATAATGGGTGACAGCTGTGCTCTGTCAATCCCCTTGACTGTCAGCAGTTGGGGCAGGGCAGGAATTTTCCAGGGGGTCCCTGGGACCCTATCAGTGGCCCTGGGAGTAACTAGCCCACGTGCCTGGGGTGAAGGAGAGCATGAGATGAGCAGGGTTCTCACCTGTTGTCCTAGTAGAGGGGCCACACACACATTTACTTACACACACACACACACACACACACACACACACACACACACACACACACACGCACACACGCACACACGCACACATGCACACACACGCATACACACGCATACACACGCACACACACACACACACACACACACACACACACACACACACACACACACACACACACACACACACACACACACACACACACACACACACACACACACACACACACACACACACACAATACACAGAATACACAGAATACATACTGACACAATAGGCTTAGATTTCTTGATGAAGTTCCATTATTCAGCCCAATACTTGCCCTTCAAATGTAAGAATTTGCATATAGAAAGAAAACAGTCCTTGCAGTGTGGTGCTTAAGTCCCCTTGAAACCACACACTTCCTTACATTCCATAACTGGCGTATTCATATGGGGATATAAGGAAGCATGTCTTCACAAGGAGCAACAACTGGATTCACTGCTGCTGGGACACAAAGCACCCTTTCATAGCCACAGAGTAGCGGGAACAACCGGCTTAACAATGGTTAACTGTGACAGAGAGAGAGGTTGGGATGGGGCTATAGACAAATGTTACAGTGGGCTTCAAGGTCTGTCTCATAAACTCAATATAAAATGTTGTTAAGTTTTAACCTGATAGTGTGCCTTGTTTTTTTGTTGTTTCTTTTGGTCAAAACGATGTTGTGTGATAATTTTGTTATCAAATAGCGGCCTCATATGCTACCAATAGCATTGTTTTACTTCATTAGTAGGCATCTTACAAAGATTGTTTATCCATATCTTGATCTTGTTACCTAATTTTCCCTAATTACCAGAGCAGTAGCTCTCAGCACGCAGCTTGATAGATAATACCAGAATGATGGCTGAACAACTGTCTCTCATGGTCACTTCAGTCTCCCATGTGTCCAAATAATTCTAAAGGGCGAGGCACACACTGAGTAATGGTAGATAAAGGTCGCGATCCATGTCATTTCCAAAACATTGCAATGTGCCATGCCAAGTCATATTTAACCCAACAACAGGATATAAATACCCAATTTGGATACGTTTTATGAGTAAGCCATTGTATGAGGAAAAAGCACATAACCTATAATTTTAAATTGTGATTTGTTTAAATAATGATGCTGTAAAATATTGTACCTACCTTTACTGAATGCAGTCTGGTTTGGATCCATGGATCTCCTCTTGTGGCTGGTCAGTAGATTGAAGTTTCCTTGCACGCACTAGTTGAGGTTAGGATGCGGGCCGCTCATGATTCATTTATACTCCATCGTATGACGGTGCCATGCGATGGAGTATAAATCAGGCTTCAGTCAGCTACAGAGACTTGCTACAATCTCTCCTACACAGCCACATTGTATTTAATGGCCTCCTTCTAATGAACTCAGCTGAAAAACAAACCCAATTAATGGTGTTTCAACTGAACCTTACAACAATCTGTCTTTGATCTTCATTCTCATGCAGATCAAAGGCAGATTGTGATGCTTCATCAGTGAGACCCCTCAAGGAACCGACATAATGGTGTGCGCTTTCCTGAATAACACCTAAGCTTCCCCTCAACTGAAAACAAGGTGTCATGCTCCCTAACGTCCTGCCAAACTGTGTTGTGGCCATCATAAAACAAAGATGTGCAAACTAACAACTGGTTTGACACCTGATCTTTCTCACACACAACTGTAAATCAAGGGAATTTACCACAAGACCACAAGAAATCAGTATAGAAATACACAAAATGTAAATATAAGAGTTACATAAGCTACTGAAAAGTCTGGATCACAATTGTAAGCACAACTTATCTATTTGAAAACATGAATCACCTATGTTCACAAATTAAAACCATATTACATTTAGTCCAAATAGTCCAGTACCGAAGGTTGATCGGTAGACTGGGTCAAATACAGACAAAACTAACACACCAACCTCACACTTCATCACTGATGCAATGACCTGCAAACTCTCCATGACCACCTCCTTAAACTACCCTTCCACTGCTGAGAACCATTCCTCTACTTCACCCTGTGCTTCTCCTCTCCTCTCTCCTTTCCACTGTGGTGAACCATCCTCCTCCATATCTGGCCCGGTGACTTGTGCCCAGAACAGGCCTTGCAGACCGGCCTTTTCTATGGCACCGGGCATGCCCCCCTCCAAAGCGGCCTCCCACCTGTTGGTGTCCTTTAGAAGCCCGGGCCTCTCCTGCACCTCCTGTCCGGCCCAATCAGGACCCTGACAGGGGGGAGCCAGCCTGTGAAATCACACCTCTCAGCTGTTCACACTGGGCTCGAGACACCCTACACCCCTGCCGTTTCTCTGCTCAGCCCACCCACCCCCACCCACCCCTTCTCTCTCTCTTTTACACTGAATGTCAATGGTTCCTTTTTGGAAAAAAAAAAATAGAGGGAGAGAGAGAAAGATAGGAACAGAGAGCTAATGGTACAAGGAAACAACTGCACTATGGGCTTGTTTTATTGGTTTGGGGCAGTCAGAACAGCAGTTACAGCAGTCCACGGGTCACAGCTGAAGGCAAGGTTGAGTTTCATCTCATTTTGATTGCTGTACTTGGTGGGTTTTCACACATCTTGTAGATGAAGATATAGATGGAGAACGTTGTTGTTCAGGGTTGTTCAGGTTGTTGTTATTTGAGAGCTGACTGATACTTACAGTTTTAATTCATAAGGCCTACTGCATGAATAAGTATACATTCAGCAAAGTCAGTTCCATGTAGCCATAGTATTCATACAGTGAATACATAACATGGCAAATTGATATTTTTTTCATCAGTTGGGAAAATTATTTCTTTTCAGTGAAGTTCCTTAGAATTTTACTATTCTTTTAGTTTTTAGGCCCATTTAGAGTGCAAATTTAAAGCATTGACTATATGACGTGAGGAGCCTGGAGATGCTATGTGGGTAAATGTATTTATTTATATAACAATTATATAAAAACAATAAATACATTCTCCATTGGCCACATACTCATCAGCACTAGGACCACGATGGAAACAAGTCCCCAGGACTTTTTGTTATCCTTTTAGCCCAAGTGTTATGTACGTCTGTGCTGTTTACATTTTTGTCTAATAGAGTTTTCAATCAATCAATCAATCAAACTAAAGCAAAAGTGATTATTATGATCCTATATACTCTCAGTATACTCACAGTACTAAATGTATAGATGTATGAGCTTGTGTTGTAGGGAGAGGGAAATCAATGCGTAAATGTAAATAACAGCTTGTGAACATAGAGCAGTGATTCTACACCTTTTTAAGTCCAAGGACCTCCAGTTTTAAATGCATTAGATTAGACCATGAACCCCCATTTGTCCGAACAGCTCTATTGTTAGGCATGATTTGGTTCAATATGGCTGAACTCTAGGTATAGAAATAACAGTGAAACTCTGATCGAAATAGCCATCCTTCATTGTATTTACTTTCACGTGTAATAATGGTGAAGATAAACTATCAATAATTTAGCTGGGGTCCCCTTGGAACCTCCTCATGGGCCCATGAGGTGTCCCCGGACCCCATGTGGAGAACCACTGATAGAGGATAATACTTGTTGGTTATTTAAAATTAATCTACTATTACTATGATGAGAGAGTGTCTCATCTACTATATGATTTCCTCAAAAGTGTAGTTTAGTGTGATTATTTTAATTATGTGGCCAGGAAGTACTTTCTTTTTGCACTTGACTTTGATTTCCATCTTCATCTGTAAGTACTGTACGTACATTTAATTTGATGTATCTTATTTATTTATCATGCTCTGTGTCCCCTATGACTGTTTTGACGTAGGTAGGCCTACCTTGTATTTGAACATTGTGATTACTCATGAGGACCAGCAGCTCCAGCTGTAGGCCTACAGGCAAACGGGCCGAGCTCAGGGATTCATTTTCCTCTGCTGCAAGCACAAGCCGCTCCACTAAGGTCAACACCTGTGTTCTAAAATCAGCCCCGGGGTTGAGTGTGTTAGGAACCAGGGCCTCATTCACAGAAAGCTACGGCTCAGAGTGGGGGGCTTATATTGAAACCCAACGCTCTCGCTATTTTTGAGGCACTCACCATCCACAAATAGCACCCGTCGCATCTTTGTAGCCTCCCGTTTTTCTCCTCTGCAGGACGTCGATGTAAATTCAAACAGTTGTTCAATATTTCCCGTGGCTAAGAGCCGGGGGGTGTATCACAAATGCAACATTTCCACTAATGTCAGCTATGTGGCACGGCCTTGCCAGATATATCTGGGCACTAGGAATATCAAATGTCTTTTGTCACAGATTAAATTCTTAGAGATTCACACCGGACACAATGGCTGAGACATAAACGATAATCCTACTGTTCCTCTTAGCGTGACAGCTGAACACTGTCACTTAATCGGCATGTCTGGTAGGCTGACAAACTGCCCATAATGATGTTTGATCAAAAAGAAGGATTCATTGTTTGAGTCAAGACACCTATCGTATATTCTTCTCTTTCTATTTCATCCTATAGTCGATCCTCACATCTTTTATCCACTTGTTCTCCATCCTCTGAGAGCCAACAGATCTTGAGATTTTGATCACAAGTTTATTCCACAAAACCCATCAGCAAACTTAACGCTAACAATCCAGAGTCATTCTAAAGAACAATTAAGCCGAAAGTATGGGAAGACGACAGGAAAGGAGATTGCTGTTTGAGTGGCGTGTTAGCTCCAAATTGGGTCAGTGAGGTTATTTTTATCGCGTGTTCACATACTGGGGCCCCCGTTTGCTAATGACTTTGTTCCTCCTCTGTCAAACCCCTTTTGCCCCCATGCCAATGACCCACTGCTTTTGGGGAGGTCACAACACACTTTCTTGGCGTGAGGATATAATTTCCCTCGGGACAGCATAGTTAGGTTAGCCCCAGACCAGTTCCCCCAACAGCATATAGCATGGATTTCCATGGTATAAATATACTTTCAGCTGACTCCAGACCAGGTCTTCCACTCCACGTCCTACAGTACTAGTACTGCCTTATTACACACAGGATGGAACAACCTAACGGCCTAACCCCTGTTGTTTGGAAGAAAATCCTCTTGGGAGGTGATGAACTGACACCACACTGGTCCATTTTGACACGTTTTGACAGTGTTAAGTTGATACTCAGGATTTTGCTGTCTCCTTACTTCCTTCCCAGTTTCAAAATGTGTACATTACTACATTCATAATTTTACCACAATGCTCCCACTAATTAAAGTGTGTTTCAAATTGGTCTTTGATTTGTTGACACAGACAACAGTGTTTCTAAGGCAAAACAATTAGGATGATGATTGGCGAGCTGGACTTAGACCTACAATGGATGAATTATGGCATTTGTAAAGAAGCTTTTAAGGTTGTCAAAAGGTTGTGACAAATGCCTTTAAGTGTTTCAATTGTATTTGCTAGGATTTGTTGAGTCCAAAAGAAATACAGATCACTAAAGGGATATTATGTTATAACAAAAAATACTTAGTGGACCTATTACACCTACAGTACATAGCATGAAATCATTCATACTATAATGATGGATCACACAAAACAATACAAAAAAAAGTAAAAGTGAAAATGATGAGCTTGCCAGTGCATGAACAGTTTGTGGGCTGTTGCTGACTCATAACATGGTATGACATTAATGGCACTAGCTGTCCTTCGGTGGGCATGCCAGTTGCCAGAGCTGAGGTTGACACAGCTGTTGTAGGGAGTCCAGTCCCGTGTAGAGGAGAAAGGTCAAAGGGCACCAGCATTTAGCCTAAAAGAGAGAACAGGTGAGAGAGAGGTATAGATGATCCACTCCCGTGGGTCACCGAGGGTACAAAGGAACGGTAATAGATACATGTATGTCGTTATGTTAGAATAATGAATTGCAATACTATACATAAACTGTATCTCTGATTTTGTGGTTATTTGTTATAAATGTGTTATTCACTATATGTTTCAAACAATTCAAATGTAATTTCAAATGTGATGTAGTCTCCAAATGCAATTGATTATAGGATTGGACGTCTAGTCAGTAAGAAGTCTTGCAGGGGCTCTCATACAAGGTTATTATGATTATGCATGCACTTCATGGTATCACAACACCTCCAAGGCCTTAAAAACAAGGCTCCAAACATCCCAAAACAAACTAATGAGGCTACTTCTTGGCCTCAATCACAAAACCCATTTAACCCCTGCTCATTGCCAGGATTGGATGGCTTAGGGTTGAGGACAACAACTTGCTATGGGCCTCGTCTTCAAGATACACCACAACATTGGGATCCCCCTGTATTTGTCAAAATACTTCCAAAATGTTAATGAAGTCCACGATCATAACACCAGAGGCAGCTCCACGAATCATGTTCAACCCAGATTTGGCTCAACAAAGGGAATGAACTCGTTCTCATGCTATTCATCAAAAATGTGGAATGCCCTACCAAAAGGAGTAAAGGAGTGTAACACCCTACTCACTTTCAAAACTGCCCTAAAGATACACCTTCCGAAGGCTGCAATTCGAAAATGGCCCCTGTCCAAGTCTTAACCTACCCCCCTACCCCCCCCCCCCCCTTTTTCTTTTTCTTCTCTTGTACATATTTTTCACTCTTCATACCAGTAACCTGTAAGCTGATTGTATGACATTCTGTATAGTAGTGTGTATATCTGTCTCTTATATGTCATTATGATGTGTGTGCATGGGGATCTCATCTTAAACAAGCTCAGTGCTTAATGAGTCTTCCAGTTTAGTAGACCTTGTATTGCGAATTTGTACTGTTGTTCTCATGTCTTACTAAATAAAGTACATCAATCAATCAATCAATTGACTAAGAAACTGCTTTGAATTTACTATGGAAATGGGAATCTATGGAAATCTTTATAGCAGCCTAGGGTGACATCTATTTGAGTTAAGATTTGGACTTTAAAATGTCAGGCAAAGGCCTCCAAAGATGCTTTCAAGGACCTGGATAATTAAACAAAATTCACAAAGTATATACTAAAGTACTTGTATCAGGAGAATGGGAAATAATTGCTATAAGAAGAAAATTGTACTATATAAAAATAAGAGTGAGCATAGCCATTTTTTGTCTATTATCTGTACACTACTTAAATGTTGTGTTGAGTTGAATTTCTGGAAATTCTTTAGAATGTAGCACTTTCCCTATGATCTGTTACAAAAACCCCAAAAGGTGTTATAATAGGAAATGACCCCCTGACCTGAGCGTTCCCACCACCCTTGCCAAAGAACTATGACATAAAGGGGCTCTTGGTGTCACAATCACCCCCAACCCCCTCTTAAATGGTGTCATTGACCCCGTTGTAAAGGTCAGGCCATCTCTGAGTGACCGGGAGACCGGTGAGATGCAATGTGGTTGACACCTTGTATTGTGAATTGTACTTCCATGTACTGTTTCCATGTCTTTTCTAAATAAAGTATTCAATCAATCAATCAATCAGTCTCAGTCCAACACATGTTTATCTTACAATAAATGCACCGAATCTCTGTATGTGTATGTATGTGTGCGTGCGTGCGTGCGTGCGTGTGTATGTATGTATGTATATGTACGTCTGTAATCCACTCATCTCGAGAACCGTTCAATCGCCTAACTTCAAATTAACCACACACGTCACAGACAACCCGAGGGAGTGCATTGCCCGGGGTCGAGTTGGCCGGATAGGCGGTTGTCCAGAACTGAACCGCAAGAAAAAGCTCTGGTCGTGGCCCAAATTAGCCAATTGACTGCCATGGCAAACCCAGCCTAAGCTTGATTTGGCAAATCCTCCACACCTGTCTAATTCCCCACACCTGCCATTTGATTACTTAGTCGACTTTCCAGAGTCAGTTTGCACTCTTCTGACATTCTCCACACAATCTCCACAGACGTTTACCACTGTACAAGGACTGAGAACATCAGGGATTTCCATATTTGCGCACAAAAGGGACACGGACAGACAAATATAGAGATATTCATATATGGGCATAAAAGGGACACAGGCAGACAGACAGATTCAGATATCTCCATATATGGGCA
This sequence comes from Gymnoscopelus microlampas, assembly GCF_963454915.1. Taxonomy (NCBI): domain Eukaryota; kingdom Metazoa; phylum Chordata; class Actinopteri; order Myctophiformes; family Myctophidae; genus Gymnoscopelus; species Gymnoscopelus microlampas. The sequence goes on from NC_139953.1 coordinate 27,623,124, forward strand.
TAAAAGGCTAACAGAGACAGATGGTTACAGCAGGTACTCTGACGGGTATAATAGGTATTGCATAACAGGGTGGGGCTTGCATTCCCTGCCTATTTGCATCATTCCCAACTTGCATCATTCCCGAGTAGGCCGGTGCCCGACGGGCACAAGTCTAGTTCTTTAAAATTACAAGATGGGAAGCTGTATTATACTTTTAGGAAATCTTGAAGCCATGTTATGTCGCATTATGTTAAGTGTACTTTATTAATTTAAAACATTTGTTTTACAATGGCCAGTAATACAACAGAAATCAACTTTGTTCAACAAATGCATGTACAAGTACAATACAATGACTTGAAGTTTTCGCATTTACATAATACAGCAGATTTCAGATTTAATGGGACAGGACCAAGAGTGTAGCTATCAATTACTTTGCTGAGGGCAGTTTTCAACAGTGAGGAAAGGCAAGGCAGTATCTGTTACAGTGGTATCGTATGAATAAACATTAGGTGGCCTCATATACAATGGTCTAACAGGACCAACAACAAACAAGGCCAACAAACACATTACACTTTGCGTAAAGCATTTGGTATTTGGCACACAGATCCAACCCTATCCACTTTGAACAAACATTTCCCCAACAGTGTTATAATAGGAGCATGTTCAATTTATGGCTTTATTCAGTACACCAGGACCCCACCAGAAACACTCATATCAAAGGCAGGTTTTCTGCCTGGTGCTATTTTACACACATTTTGACATGATCCTTCGATCACAGCTCCTGTTGGAAAAATGAATGTGACACGGCTCACAGACACTCAAGTGGCGGGGAGGTCGTCAGCTGCCCTGCTCCCACCAAAAGGCAATGACAACTGCAGCAGAGCCAACAGCAGTGCTAGTCAGCAGTAGCAGCGCCACAAGGATAAAACAGAGCTCTGGTTTATGGGTGACTGCGGATGGGGAGACAAGCTGAATCAGCTGCCCAGCTGAGGATGTTTAGAGTAAGAGTCAGTATTAATCAATGGGCATCTGCATTGTGCGTCCCAAATGTACGCTCGCAGAGTTAAATGAACACTCACTGTTATACTGTGTGGTATCCCATCAAAGCTGTTCATTCCCGAGGAATGATGAATGTTTGTGCGGTCTAGTCAGGACATTTGTCCGTTTAATCACAGTGATAGTAGAAGATGCCAAATTTCAAATTATGGACAAATACATTATTTATGCATTCATCCATGCATCACAAAAACATATTTTATGATGATTAAAAATATCTAAAACTAAATGTTGCACCTAGATTTGATGCCAACTTTTGGTTTGTGCTTTGGTCAAATGTGTTGGTAGCTATTTGTTCTATAATCACAGATGTGGTAGACTTATGTTTATTATAACACAAGCAATGCCCCTGTTGAGGAAAACAACTTTATTTTTCAGTGGAAAACTATTTTCACAAACATTACGAGACACACACACACACACACACACACACACACACACACACACACAGGCACGCACACGCACGCACACATGCACACGACACGCACACGCACGCCCACACGCGCACACACACACACACACACACACATACACGCGCGCACGCACGCACGCACGCACGCACGCACGCACGCACGCACGCACGCACGCACGCACGCACGCACGCACGCACGCACGCACACACACACACACCCTCTGGTACTTAAACCACTAACCATATTCTGGGAATGTCATCATAATAAGCGAGCATTTTGTTAAAATAGTTTGAGTTTGGGGTATATATAGAGAGAAAAAGGAGGGGACCAACTATAGACCCCTGAGGGACAGTGGTCAACAAAGTTTAAGTGGTTAAATTGAGCCACCATATCATTCATTCCCCATTCCTCTACTCTCCAGAACCCCCCATCACACCTCCCCACCTCTCTCCATCCCCTCATGGGAGGTAACAGCTGTGCCATCACCCCAGATCACATGACATTGGCAGGTGGGAGAAACCTATGTGGGACGTCCACCTCCCCCTCCACTATTCTTTCTGTCTTTCCCTGAATGTCACCCCTCCACCCACTCACCACCACAACCACCATCACCAGGCCTCTCAATACTGTTTCAAGGGTGTGGCATATTTGAATCGTGGAATGTGCCCGGTGTTTGTAACTAACATGTCTGATCTCTCTCACATTGATGGGATTCCACGGACAGATTTTTTTTCTTCATGTTGGAGTCCCCCATCATAGCTGTTATTATGCTATTGTTTACCCCTCTGTGTGTCACTGAATGAAGCAAGAAACTAAACTAAACAAAATCAATTCAAAGTGTTTCGCATAGGTCACGAAAATGTATTTAAATGCTTATAGGCATTTAAAGAAAAGAATGGAATGAATAAAATGGAGAATATAACGCAAGCTACTGTGTTGTCATTACTGTTTCTGTGTTTCCAAAAAACATATATTTCCATAAAATATTTGGGGTCACAGACCCTAGGATTAGAATAATGTAAATGATTTTAAGTCAATTATTTTCTATTAATTAGCTTATAAACTATAAGCATATTGAAGACTGACTAACTTCATTATGCAATTTGTGGGGTATACACTAGTATGCATATGCATAATATGTTTGCTGTTATTTTAATTGTAGACCTTATTAATCCTGAAGGGAAATTCAAGTTTCAGCTTCATCCCGCTGATGGCTGCTCAGATAGTTATGATGAGTTAGGGGTTAAGTGTCTTGCTCAGGGACACTTTGACACATAGACCGGGGCCAGGAGGTGAACTGCAGTGGTAACCGGAATGCTGGCCCCAAAACACACTCAGCCCAATTTTCTTCGCGGACCGCTCGCCCCCAGCGGCGGAACACTCGCCCCGCTTTGCGCAGAATGCTCGCCACTAGCGGGGGACCACTCACCCCATTTGGCGCGGAACGCTTGACTCCAGCGAGGCCGAGGCGGACCACTCTGCCCGCTTGGTGAGAACAGACTACAGACCCTAATATTAAGTAAAGCAAAAAACTGCAGCAGAGGTGCACAGTCTGAAGCGGACTTGGCGAGCGAGTCACCGTGCCAAACATTGCAAAGTCTGCTTCAGCCAACTCAGCGCCGTTCGAGTTACGATGGTGGCCAGAAATACGTGGGTCCAACCGTTAGGAGATCGCCAGATTTGACCCGGGGCGAGCGTGTTTCGGTGCGCGTTCTTGTATTCGAACTGGAATTTAGTAACCCACAGGGGTCTTCAACAGGCGGTCAGGGACCCTTAGGGGGTCCTCAGAGTTATTACAGGGGGGCCGCAAAATATTTGTGTGATAGGAACTTTTTTTTTCTTTTTTTACATTTACCACTTGAGCGCTATAACATCCCTATTCTGGGGGAACATTTGCCGAGAATAGCAGATCTACAAGCTCTGTGAGCTTGTAGATCTGCCATCGTTGGCAAAGAGATTTGGTGAAGAGGGAAAAAAGGGTCAAGTTTATGTGAGTATTGAGGGTTTAAGTGCATAAATGTTGTTGTGTTGGAACTGAAAAACGGGAGGGATAGCCCCGAAAGTGACGTCACTTTCGGGGCCAAATCAGTTTGGCCTGTTTTGAGACCAATTTACATAAAACCCCAGATATGCTGTGAAAGCCTGAGTGCTCAAACTGGGGTATTTTTTGGGATAGAAGAGAGGTAGGGGAGACCAAAAACACACAAAAAAAGAAGGAAAAGTTAAAATGCATGGTGTAGTCCCTTTAACTAAACATTAAGTTACACTGATGATAGTGCTGTCCAACAAGTCTATGAAGCCGTCTACGAAATCAATGAAGAAGTTAAATCTGCACCACATTTTTATACAGTGGGGGTCCCTGCTTCATCTCTCTTTCAGCTAAGGGGTCCTTGGTCTGAAAAACGTTGAAGACCCCTGATTTAGTAGATTTAGTTAAAATGATGTTAAGATTTTAGTTAAAAATACAAAATATTAAAATGTTCTTACAAAATCAATCAGTGTCCAAGTATAAAACGAATGACTTTTTTTTGTATAGATAGATTGATTGATTGATTGATTGATTTAATATTTATTTAGAAGTTTGCAGAAAAAAAGCACATTAAAGTACAGTTCAAATACAAGGTCAACTAAATAGGATTTTTTTTTAAAAACAAGAAAGCCACTGGTTGTTTCAATTGGGTGCATTTCTCCTTTCCGACATGTCGCCTTTCCGACGTAACCGCACGCGGAAGCCACTAGTCGGAGTGGTGAGATGTCGAAATGGAGAGTGAACACCGTTTCAATTGGGGTCATTTTGTACTCAATTCATAGTGACATTAAATGACAGACAGATATACACTACTATAGCCTGTTAAATTGACAACAATTATGACAATTACGATCATATATTATGATAAATTATAGAGACAGTTTATTGGTGAATATTACCAGCCACAATGAATGTGGAACTATTATGTACTGGTTAAGTTTCTGGAGGACATCTTTACTACCGGACCCGGTACTGGACCGTTAAAATGCATTACAAATTATATCCGTGCTGTTATATCGTTAAATTACGTTTTATTGTCTTAAATGCATGTGCTGATCTATAAATCTACTGGATGCGTGTAGTTAGTTGAGCGCTGTTTTGGCTGATGTAGTGTTATAAGTTGATATTTCTTGTACTATGGCTGCGGCCGCTGCGTCCTATTGATGCCAGGCTGAGCAGCGTCAGAGATTCATTCTGTCAAACTGAAACACAAGGTGTGTAACCCGTTACTAACATGACTGTTAACGTATCGAACTATCGTTGCTATTATAGTGTATAGTTTTATTTTATTTAAATAACAATTACGCTCATTTCGTGTCAGAATGTTGTGTCATTTGTCAATTTGGCTACTCGGTCACCCTGAAACATGACTGTCATATCATGAGTCAGTCATCATGGATGAACTTCAACCTGGTGTTTGCACTTTCTCCCTTTACAGAATTTACATAAACGTTCAGATTTCAAATATAAATTGCTTAACCATTGGCCACGGATGTTACAATTCTGTTCGGGTCCGCAGAAGTACCCTTATATTCCGTATTGTTCAATAAAAAGCATTTTAATCCGATTGGTGGCCATTTTCTCCGTATTTTCGCCATGCTTCCAAGTACGTGACCCTATCGGTTGGGAGGTGTATTGCACTCTGATACATTATAACTCTATGAGAAAATGGCCACCGATCGGATTAAAATGCTTTTTATTGAACAATACGGACGATACGGGTACTACTGCGAGGCAGTACATAATTGTAACATCAGTAGCCATCGGGAAGCACTTTATATTTGAAATCAGAAGGTTTAAGTAGATGAACGGGTCATAAAACCAGGTTGAAGTTCATCCATGACGGTCGCGACAGACGACCGTCGTGTATTCATGGCTAGCTAAATATTTTAAAATCACAATACATATGACACTACTTTTTTATTTTGTATTTTACTTTGCGTAAATCCTACCCCCCCCCCCCCCTTAAGTTATCTTATTTGTTTCTATTCCAGGCAATGCTGCTAACAACCACTCGCCTGGCTAAAGCACTGCAGCTCACCCTGGCGGTCGTTAAGCCAGATGCAGTGGCACATCCTCTGATGTTACAGGTGAGCTGCTGCTCTCTAGTCAGTCTACTCTGCACATGAGTTTTTCTCAGATTAGAACACAAACAAATAGATACAGAATTTGTTCCTAAATCATTCAGATTATTCATCCGATATAGGGCAATTATTGGTTAATAACAATAAATACATGATAAATGGTTACAATTGGATTGAAATGGTAAACAGAATATTCAAATTACACAAGGGAAATTGTGTGAGAATTGCAGTGAGAACCTGGATGGAAAATGTGGGTCATAAACTAGTGTTTATTTTTTCACGTTCAACCTGGCCTCTCTATTTTGGCCACAAGTGTACCGTGGTTCTTCTTATCATGTTTGCGTCTGTCTGGTAAATCAGTCTCCTTTTTTTTTTTTTAGGCAAAATTTTTATATTATTTTGAAAAACTTTCAGAAATTGTAAAAAAAAAAGTCAAAATCTACAAGCTCACAACGCGTTGCGACACGTGAACTTGTAGCCTCTTTTAGACACGCAACATCATCGGACGAATATAAAATAGGCCATAAGTGTTTAAGTATTCAACTACCTCAGAGTTGTTGAAACAATTTCATGAAACAATTATCCAAGTACTAATCTTCCACAGCCGTGGGCATAGATCTGCTCATCTGAAAACACAAGAGGCTGTACCAATGTGCAACATAAGACAAGCTTATACTTTGCTGCGTTGATTAATTCACCAACACTGAGGTATCAACGGGATTAACGTTTTGTTGGAGCTTCATGAAGCAGGCCTTTATCAATTTTATCATAATAATAAATAGTGGTTTAACCACTTATAAGCCCTATATACTTTGTTGTACGACAAATAGCTGATGTACAAGCTCACAGCGTGTCGCATTGTGATGTGTTATGAGCGTACCGGTATCTGTTAATTTAGCTATTTTTGAAAATGTATTTATTTATTTTGGAAATCATTTTTACATTTTGTGAAAATTGACATGCTCAAAATAGGGACATGCCTACAATAGGGATGGCAGGTTAATGTGTTTAAAATGAGCTACTACTGTAGGTATGAATGTTTTCCGTTCACAGCACCTTCCATTTTACTGTACTGTGGTAACCTGCACTGGGTGCAGTTGGTCCAAACATACTGTACTCCCAGAATAGTAACCAAACATGCAGGCATAGAATTAGTTTACTTATTAACTAGAGCAGTATATTGTTAACCTTTTTCTTCTTCTTTTTCTTTCAGGCTCTTCACCAGAGAATCCTGGACAATGAGTTTGTCATTGTTAGATCTAAAGACATTGTGTGGAGAAGACAGGAATCTGAGAAGTTTTACGCTGAACATGCAGGTGTGGAAGATGGTGTTCTTTGAACTCTCCGGGTGCTTAGATTGGCAATATTTAACTGCAACCCGACTTCACTGTACTGACTCCACCTCACAAAACAAACAAAATGAATCCTCAGCACCCTTTGTGGATACACAATTCATTTAATTGTGTGTAGACAACAAAACCAGCGTACTGCACCTGACCATCATGTAATTAATTGTAAGCCAATTAATTGTTAATGTGTCCGTTTTATCCTTGGTGAGGTTCAAAGCCACTTGAACTGGACTGGTCAGAATAAGACGGATTGAACCCCTCCTTTTGTTGATTGAACATCTATCTGCCTTTTTACCCTTTTTCTTTCTTTTTGAAAAAGCATCTGTTGTTAGTTGTTTTTGTTATGATGTTTTCCACTGAGCCAGACAGCAATTTCATGTCATTGAATTGCAGCAGCAAGTTGAAATGAATTCATCTTTAATAATACATGAATTATCTTGCAGGTATTCAGGGCCTCTGGCAATTCTAAATTGATGTAATTTGGGTCTCTCGCTCTCTTCTGCTCTTGCTACTTATTATTCTTCTTGTTTGCTTTTGTCGTAGGCCTACTTTATTAATGCAAAATATAAAATGCTTTGTCCTTGTTTTGCTGTTCAGGGCGATTCTTCTTTCAAAGACTTGTAGAATTCATGTCAAGGTAAGCTTTGTTTCAAGTAGAACTGGTATAGGCTATACATTCCTAACCACAGTCAGTGTTCGTCAAGTGTGTTTGTGCAAGTGCTGTTGCTTTTATGCCCTTTAGAAATTGTAATTTTTATGTTTTGCTGAGCGAAGAAAAATTAAATCAGACCTTATTACATAGCGCACTGAACTGACACATAAAGGTATACCTCAATTGACAGGGATCCTATTTCATGCTTAGAAAGTCCACAATAAATCAATTCTAGCCAGGTTCTGAAACATCAATTACATGGATTTCAATGATCAAGAGACTTCCTTGATTAGCACTTGAGCCCTGGGGCTATTGCTTGAGAGCCAATATGTAGCCTTATAGCTTTTAAATGCAGAGACTCTCACTGCTGGAATTGCTAAAGGTGCCTGCAATCACATTATCATTTTGTTTTCCTGTGGTGAAGCCACAGAAATCTTTCCCTGGTTATTATCATTAGCCTCAACGTGAACTGAATTATCTACATGTCAGCCAGTCCATCCTGTCAGCCCCGTCTGTATGGTTTAGCGTAATCTGATACAAAGCCATACAAAGTCTTGATGCAATGGATTGTGTACAAATCCCTTGTTAAATCAAATTATTCCATTGTCTGTCGTGAACTGCAAAATCCTCAGTTAGTAAAATGGTCCATTTGTCAGGATTTTACTGTGTTCTATTTTCCCCAGTGGTCCAATGCGTGCATACATTCTAGCCAGGGAGGATGCCATAACCCATTGGAGAGAACTAATGGGACCTACCAAAGTGTTCCAGGCTAAATATACCTCCCCTGACAGTATTCGGGGTCAGTTTGGATTAACAGACACAAGAAACAGTACGCATGGCTCAGGTACTGTATGAAATACATTGCTCCTCATGGTATTAAAACAAATAGGCTATCTACTGTATATAATAACGTGATGGGCCTATTTAGAAGTCTTAAAGCTGCACTATGTAACTTTCCTCTTCTATGCTTGATTTGAACCTGGTTTCCTGCACAAGTGTTGAAATGTTTACCATGGACTAAATAGAGCCTGCCTGCTTGCTCAGGGGAAAATGTAATCTTGACCATCATGTCTAGGGGGTGAGACACAAGATCGATACGAGATATCGAGACACGATGTAAATGTCTCGATAGAAGAGCAGGGAGACAAAATACAACCACCCCAATTGTATAAGTTATATTGTATTAACATACATACTCTATCATACAGATTGTCCAAAATTACATTTGTATTCATTCAAAAAGTTACATAGTGCTGCTTTAAGATCATAGAATGTTATAATTATCATAGTTGTAATACATAATTTTATAATGCATTATAACTGTGATTATAATGCATTATAAACTGATTATAATGTATTACAACTATAAAAATTATAACACACTATGATCCTTGCAAAAACCTCATGTAGTTATACAATGCTTATACAATGGGTCATGATCATTATTATAAAGTATTATGAATGTCATGGGTGCTCCTAATTATAGTGTTATAATGCATTAAAAGTATGTTTATCATAAAAAAGTGTTACCAATATTTCCATTAATGGTCCATTATTCTCCCCAGATTCCATTGAGTCAGCACACAGAGAGATCAACTTCTTCTTCCCAGACTTCTGTATGAAGAAGTGGATGGAGAAGGAAGAGCCATCGTTCAGAAATGGAGAGATGAAATACGACCAACAAAGACGGATTCACATACTTCCAACAGAAAGCTGACTCCACAGTGCAAAGAATTTGTCCAGCTGTAAAGCCTGATTTATATTTGAATGCGCCGAAAATAGCCCATGTACAAGCCCGCAATGCGTAGTGGGCTTGAAGCTCGACTATTTTCACTGTGCGACGTGTCAAAAGACGGAGCATAAATTTGGCATTTTTGTGCCATATCTTCCAGAGTCAGTGTCACATACTATGAGTAAAGATGATGCTGCCAAAATGGAGTTGGTTGGCGGTTGTGTTTTACCTTCATTCCTTTCGTTTCACTGTTGGCAAAATAACTCAAAGAGTGGATGACCAGATTTTCATGCAACTTGGTGGGAATGAGTCAAAAGTTAAAACGATATATTCAGTCATATCTCAGGTAGAAATGGCATAATCTTGACAATTACATACAGGTACATAGCATTGACAGAGGTATTTACTCTACTGAAATATTAACAATAGTGATAACTTTTTAAGCTGACTATTGCACCAAATGTATTCTCCACTCTGCATGGAAACATCACATTACATTTATTAACTATATTAACTAATTATGCAGCTTCTGTGAAGTGGCTTAAAAACATGAGACTGGAGAGCTTTTCTGTCATGTTTATTGTCAGTAAAAATTGTGTGACATGTAGGCTACTGTAAAGACACCATAAATTCAAACACTTTACTGGTAGTTCTGACAAAAGTTAATATAATGCACACATGATGAATGCAGACCATTTCTAATTAATAACACAAGCTCGACTGTAGGCTTTGCACAAAGTAAATAATGCAATCAAGATGTCTTTTCAATCTGAGACATTGGCAGCAGCTTTTTTTAAATAGAAAAATTCATTACCAAAATAACTTTTATAGTACTCCCATAGGACATGAAACTGTAAGATTGCAACTTTAAATGAACAGGATTTTACTGTGTTGAAAATCTCTCCAAAGGCTCACTAAAATGTTTGGGATTCAAGACCAGTTAATACATTTGAATTAGCGATGATTGTCTTTCTGGGACTTTGAAAGAAGCTGCCTGGTTTCAGGAATGAAATTAAATAATTTTACATTTTCTTTCCTCTTTGCTAAGAAAATTATTTTGTTTGTCAAACTGTGTTCACATACTATATAAACATCACAATTAAATCATCTTTCAATTTAAAATAACTGCTGTGACAGCAGCAAGCAGACAAAAATACTGCATTATGTATAAAACACACTCCTGACTAGTATAACAAGGACTTCTGGAGAGTCCTTGCTAGGTTTCTAAGACTGCCAGTCTGTCAAGCACAATTTCATTCCAATTCAGACATTCCTCTTGTACTTTCACAACATATTTGAGGCATACTTTGAATGTAAGAATCACCATTACTTAATCCCTTCATCACCTTCATTGCTTTCCCCTGTACAATCGCTACCCTTTAAGGCTTTTGTGTGTCAAGAGGTTTCATAACCTCGTAGGTGGTGAGAGACTTCTCTTTGATCTTTCCGTTCTTGTCCACCTGACGGATGCTCTGTGTCACAGTGATGGTCACCTGTTTGGTGGACATCCGATTGTCCTGCCACTTTGTCTGCACGGGGAGATGAATGAATTATTAGAAATTCATGTGAAGGGGGCAGCATTGCAGCTGGGCTGCTGGCCTTCCCCTCATTCAGAAAAAAAGAAACATAAATCCTGAAATGGTAAAGACAAGGCTGCACTGGCCCCAGTGCAATTACAACAACTCAACCTTATTCATTAGCTTTTCACTGTAAATGGGAAACCAAAGGTCAGTCACAAGAGATTCTAACACGGCTTTGAATAAAGAACAACTCTATTATTTAATCCAGGGCTTCCCCCTTTGCTCAAATACTAGAATTGTGTTTTGCTTAACTCAAGAAAAGGCAATCAAAAATCACAAAAGAATGACTTACAATCTCTTCTGTGCGTAAAACACTCCTGCGCTGAACTGTGGTACCCAATGAAGGTGGCATCACTGCCTGTTGTGAAGGGGGCAGCATTGCAGCCGGGCTGCTGGCCTTCCCCTCATTCAGACTGGCTTCAGACAGAGCTGAACAGACTTTAAGGTAAGCCTGAGCCGGAGGAGGTAGGCCATCTTCAAACAAATCTGGAACTGGAACAAATCAAAACAACACAAAATACCTTTTTTACCTTTATATTACCTTTATAAATATGTTTTTAAGTACTTTACTGTGAGTACTATACTCCAAGCAACAATAGCCTAAAGAAAAAAGAAAGCTTATAATTAACACACTTTCTCATAATCGATGGAGCTCTGGGCAGGAAAAGGGAAGGAATAGTCTCTTTTCTTTAGTACACAGTTAAAAAGCCTCAATGTTAATTTTACTGTGAGAGCAGACACAAATGGACTGTAGGGTCCATTTGGGTCAAGTTTTAACTCTCAGACCCTTATGGATCCATTTGAATAATTGTACACTCAGTTCAATTAACACTGTGTACAACCGTGGGTGTCCTCAGACACAATAAGGCAACAGGTTAACCTGGTTTAATGTGCAAAGGCACATTTTAATGAGTGGATTCAACAGTAAGTATTCTCTAACTTCAGTTTGCACTAAGTATGAACTAGGAGAACTATTCAGTCCGACAATAGTTGGTCATCTTTATGCATGTGACCCACAAACCCACAGCAAATCAATCCTTTGATGGTGATAATGCCATGATCCATTCACTAAATACAGTGGAACTCCATTTGCTGAATTGGTTACAGCACAAGGTATCAAACCATGACTGACTATGCTTTTTGGGACCAAAAATCAATCATTTAATATCACTTATCTTGATGGTACACAACTGCATAGAGTTGACCACATCAAGTATCTTGGCCTACGGCTTGATTCAGAACTCTCATTCAAAAGTCACATTGATAACATTGTTAGGATAAAAACGTTAGTACTGGTGTTCTCTACCGTGACAGAAAATGTTTTACATTTAGTCAAAACGAAACTGGTTCTTCAACTCATACTACCTATTGAACTATTGACTACTATGAATTATGCTGATGTAGTCTACCAGACTGCATCTAAAATTAACCTTCTTCCACTTAAAACAATATGCAGATTTATGATTTGTTCTTGGTTGTCCATATATGACTCATCATTGCACCATGTATGAAAATCTTAACTTGCCATCTCCCACAGTAAGACGACAGCAGCACTGGTTACAGTTTAATTATCCACAGTCTCTCAAACAGTATATGGATCATTTCACTTCTAAACATCAACTAAGATATTGTGCAAAGGTTTTCTTTGATGTTCCAAGAGTATCTAAATCAGTTTCCAAAAATCTTTTAGGTTTAAAGCTCCTTCTGACTGGAACAATCTACCTGTTTATAATTCATATTCGGTCAATAACATCTCTTCAATTGTTTAAAACTCCGCTGTCCTCTCACCTTGAGATTACCTGTTCATGTTTTCACTAATTATCATTATAACAGATCTATGATGCAATGATTCATAATATACGTGTTCTGTGTATTGTTGTTTTGTTTAGTTTTTCTCCCTTGGTTGATGTTGTTTGAATTGTCCGGTTTATTTCTTATCTTTTGTTTGTATTTTGTTTTTGTTTTGTTTTCCAAATGTATGTATTAATATGTATTCTGTAATTGTGGACCCCCTTTGAAAACGAGATGGTTGGTTCATCTTAAGGGGTTATTCCCAATAAATGATTTCAACTAAACTTCAAATGAAAAACTGCCTTTTCAAGAGTGCATAGGGATACTTCCCAATGTACCATATTCCCCTTCCTCATTCCCAAGTACAGTAAGTCCCATTGTGACTGACAGAGATAAGCAACTTAGCAGCCCTGCGACGGCAGCAATATTAAAGAAGATTCCTATTCCAGGAGGTGCAGGCAAAAAGGCTGAACTGAGTCTGTATACACTGACCCTCCCTCTTACAGAGAGATCTATACAGCACACACCGTCCATGTGTAACACATTTACTGCAGCCTCACTAACCAAAGTCAACAAAGACAAAATGTGAAATACTCTTGACTATTTTGGAGAGAACCAGTAGGGTCTCAAAGAGACAATTAAGGCGCTGGGTGTACACTTAGGACACAAATTGCAAATCTAAATTGCCAAAGATTGGAGACAAGTCTAGGCGTCTATAACATACCAGGCAGACACTTTTCCAATTCCAGAGTTTCATGGTAGCACTCAGAAAAATCTAATTTAAGAGCCGTAAAAAAGCCTTTCCCCAGTCAAGATTAACAGTTGTGGGTCGACTGATGGAGGAAAAATCTGAACACTTCTGCCAAATGTCCACAACCCCACCTTGACCTGTAGTACCATGCCATTAGTCCAACAGCCCATTGTTCCTATACCATTGGTCAGACGCTGCACATTATAACTAAGCCTATAACCCAAGCCTAACCTCACACTAACCTTTTTCGGACTATTGAGATATTGGAATAATGGGCTGTCAGACTAATGGGTAGCCCCCAGAACAGTAGCCATAAAGATCAAGCCTGGCAAACCAATGTTTGCCCACAAGAGTTTTACTTGAAAGGAGAAATTGCACCTGCAGTGTCCAAGAACAAACTGTGGTGATGATTAAACACTGTACCATCTGTTCTGATTATGCCCCTCAGCTAAAAGTGTGTGGTCACTAGTGTCTCCACGACTACAGGCTTTGCACAGAGCTGCAGTATGCTATGAAGTCATAGCCTAATGGCTGTCTGGAAGGCAGACCAGCAGTTAATATGGTTAAATGGAGGGTCATTTTAATTTGCATAAAAGAAAGTCTGCGTGAAGCAAGAAAGTTTGTAAAATGTGAACAATTCTTTATAAACTCTTAATTAAATGTATGTTAAATACAATAATAACTAGACGCGTCGCAATTCTGGGAAATTGCAAAGTGTGGTTGCGCCGACGCCGGTCGGGACTCGAGTAATACGCCGGGAGGAATACCGTCGGAGACTGCGCCAATTACATTTTCACGTCACTCCTGAGATCGCCTGCGTTTCATTTTGGGAGGATTGATCCCCCAAAAATCATGTTATTGCATCAAACGGTTACATTTGGAGCATTCGTGGCGCCCCCTATGGATCAAAGTGGAAATCCTTTTGGGGATTGGTGTAGTATACCACCCTTGACATGTGATTCAAATGTAGGATTGACCGGACGTTTCGTTCGTGATTTTTGCCATTTTTTGTCAAACGGCCCCTCCCGCTAACTTTGGAAGCCATTTACGGACGAACGGTACGGACTATCAAAATTCCGCTTGGATAGGTTTATCGCATGGGTCCATAGATCACGTGTACCGATTTGTGTGAGATTTGGAAAAAAAATTAAGGAAAAGGAGCAAAAAGTGTGTTTTGAAGAAAATTCAAAATGGCGGAAAATCTATCCTGACACAAATGGGCGTGGCCTATATGGGAAGATGCGTCGTGAGCCAAGGAATCCAGGGAAAAATAAATTTTGATTTTACGACCTACGGTTCAAGAGTTATAGGCCAAAAGGTAAAGGGGGCTGTTATAGCGCCACCATTTGGCCGACTGGTGTGATTATTTTCTTAATAATTTTTCAAAAAACTATTAACCTCCCCTCCAAGTTTTGTAACTGTAGCCCTTACGGTTTCAGAGAAAAAAATACTTGAATGGGAGTTTTTGCAATTCCCATTAAAGTGGATGGGGAAATTTAATGCACTAATAAATCAATATCAAAAAATCTATCCTGACGCAAATGGGCGTGGCCTATATGGGGAGATGCGTCGTGACCCAAGGAATCCAGGTGAAAAGAAATTTTGATTTTAGGACCTACGGTTCAAGAGTTACGGGCCAAAACGTAAAGGGGGCTGTTATAGCGCCACCATGAGGCCGAATGGTGTGATATTTTGTTAAATAATTTGGGACTTAATTATGAATTATCCCTCCAAATCTGATAACTGTAGCTGTTAAGGTTTCTGAGAAAAAAATACTTGAATTTGATTTTTTTCACTTTTCCATTAAAGTGGATGGGGACATTTAATGGCACTAATAAATTAATATCAATTAAAGTATTCAACCAATCTCTTAGCAAAATACAAGCACACGATTCCCGTTCAAGACGGTCATTTTGATATATGGCACAACATTAGGGTGGGAGGAGTAGCGGTTTGAAAAAAGTTTATCTATAAAGATGTAAAGTGTATAGAGTACTATAGTCTGGTTGCCCTGTTGGGCAACCACACTAATTATTATTATTATTCAAGTCAAGTGTCGACCAGAAAGCAAGGGAAATGTGGAAAACCCCCAATGCCCATTTATTTGATGTAAGCCTGCTTTGAACTTAATAAACATGAATGATTACATTTAAATTGAATTGATAAAAACAACTCTCCCTGTTCCAATTACTGAATGTTAAATAAAAACATTTTTTTTCTAACAGAAAACACACTGGGGCTATTAACCTTTAACTGATCTCCTCTAGTGAAGCAAACACTGGTATTAATGGTATTAATGCAATTCCCAAATGGATGAAATTTTTACTTTCAGTTAATACAATATCAGTAATAACTGTATCAAAGTATATAATGAAGAGCCTGACAATAAGTAGCAGTGGACAAAGTGCCGTCACTGAGTGCCGCCGCCGTCAAAATAGAGGGCAAATATGGGAATAAAAAAATAAAACCAACTCTCACATCAAAGTGGATATAGTATTCTCTCAAGGGAATCATTCTAAGTATTAATTCAGCCATTTGTGGATTACATGTTAAGCATTTTTGTTCCATGTTGGACATCAATCAATTTGTCATTCATCCAACCATTCAACTATCAATTATTCTTTCTTTTTTTTTTTTACCATGGTTGAGTGTTTTCTCAGAACAGAAGCCAGTCTCAGAGGAGTTCTCAGAAGGGATGCTCTGGATGGAGGACAGGGGAATGTCAGTGTCCGTGCTGGTCAGCCATGTTGACTCTGTTTCTTTGGTCCAGCTCTCCAGATAGCGAGGTTCTAGGGCATCTGTCCTGCTGCCCCCACACCCCATAGTTCTCCAAACAATTCACTGTCAGTGCCACCAGTTGAGAGGCAGCAGATTATCTTAATGAATAAGGACATTGAAAGAAGATGGAAATAAAATATTGAATAATAACGAAGCCCAGCTGCGCTATCATTGGTAAATGAAAAGAAAAATAGTAATATATTTAACTTATTCTTGTTCTCTAGATAAATTACACAATAAAGTGAAACCAACTCTTTCACTTATGTCTGCCAATTAAATCATCTTTATACAACATTTAGGATATGAAGTGATATAAAAACATACTATGTAAGTTTCCAGTTTCCAAATGGTACATCTTTGGATGTCTATCTACATTTTTTTTTAAACCTACTTCGCAAATCTGTCTGATTAATCAACAGCCTACAGACTACACTAAGTAGAGCAAACAAGTTAGTTCTGTAAGTAAAAGCACCTGTAACAGCGTCATACAGTAATTTTAGCCAATGATACTACAGTAAGTACTGTAGGCACCAAGTACGGTTATATCTCACCAAAGATGGTAACTTATTATTCAGTGAGTTCAATCACTGGTAAGCTAACCAGCTCTTACTTTGTTATCAATGTTCTTTACATTTGAATGTTAGCACATACTGTACAGTTTTTTTAAATCATTTGCCACACCATTACCTTATGGACCATACATTTTTACACTTAAAATACTTGAGAAGGCGGTCTAATTGTGCAATCCTTAATAGTTCAACAAAAGTCTCCTTAAATAACTGGGTTATGGTTGAGATTAGTCACCTGCATCCAACTGATCACTTGTTCATTTTTCCTTGAGTCGTTGAAGAAGCAATCCTCTGTTTGCTGATCCACAGATGCTTGAGGGAACATTTAGGGAATACTTGGGACAATCTTTCACATTTGGCCTAAAGAGAAAGACAACACATCATTTTCAATTTAGGCATTTGGGAGATGATCTTATCTAAAGCGACTTGCAAAATGCAAAATCGAAGAGATTGAGAACGGCTTCTGGTGCCCCTCCGCCTCTGTGCATAGGTGCTCAAACTGGCCCATGGTTCAGTGGGATCAGGTCAATTTGGGGTCACAGACTCTGAGTCTGTGGTGACTCGGGGCCCATTTCTACTTGCCAAACTGCCGACAGGATGTTGAACTGTTTGTACACAAACAGCACAGCACAAAAGGGACCAGCCGACGCTCACATGCATCCCACTGGAATCAGACATTCCAGTGGAATGAAGTGCGCCTTTGAACAGCTGTGGCTCAGATCCTGGTGTACCCTGACCCCAGCAAGACATTCATTGTGGACACCGATCGGTTTCGGTTCCTTCTCCGAAATGACCATGGATCCCTGACCTGAGTCAATGGTTGCGGCTCTTCTGGCCGATAACTCGGCTGAAAGCAGCAAGGCACGTGTTAACCACCATCGACCCCCAGAGGTTGCGGGAAGAGCAGGACGGCAACGTTGTCCTTAGCCAGGTACGGGACTGGATGACAGCAGGTCAGTGCCCTGAGGCATTTGCAGTTTCACCGCTGGACAGGGAGAGTAAGGCCTGCTACTCCAAGTGGGCCAATCTCACCCTAATTGACAGCCTGCCCTGTTATATCGGAGATGGCAGGCACCTGGGGAGGTAAACAATGTTCGACGGCTTCTGGTGCCCCTCCTCCTCTGTGCCTAGGTGCCCCAACTGGCCCATGGTTCGGTGGGTCGAGGCCACTTTGGAGTCACAGACTCTGACTATGTGGTGACTCTAGGCCCATTTCTACCGGCCAAACTGCTTTCTACATAAAATGTGCAGATAACAAAAGGGACCAACCGACGCTCACATGCTCCCCTGCAGCAGTACTAGGTAGGGGCCACCATGAAATGCGTGGGTGTCAACATCCTGGGCCCTTTTCCTATCACTGAACACAACAATTGCGTCCTTATGGCAATGGGAAATACTTTTCCCTGGGGGTTCGGGTGTGGGTGTACACCCCTACCCAGTGAGGAAGAATGGGGTCTCTCCTAAATTCAGTGGCAAATGGACTGGGCCATGCAAGGTGCTACTCTACTGACTGCAGCTGGTAGGGGACCATATAATAGGATAGTCGTCCTTTGTTACCTACTGCCTGGCACCCTATCAGCTCCTCGCCATCATGGAAGAAACATTGTTAGACACTGAGAGTATACCAACATCGTAAGACCCAGGCACTAGCACCCGGACCTCCTAATCAGGTTGAAGTGGGATTCCAGGACTTTGTGATGGAGTGTTTATGAATTATGACCTTTATCTGATTGACCCAGTACATACATGTGTTGAATCACTCTCCTCTGTGTAAGCACTACTGATACACTTGACGCCATGACAATCAACTACTTAATCAGATAGACTGACGTCTGTGATCAATGATGGGAGATGCATGTTCTATTCCTATTTCCTATTCTGTTCTTGTCCCATATCTTCTGGTCACGTAACGTGTCCAACACTGTATATATATTCTCTATGTGTGTAATAAACTTCAGAACTTGCCATGTGATACTGCCTGGTGTCGTCTTGTTCTGTGTGCACACGACTCAACTGAAACATCACTCACCACCCTTAGTTATAGGGAGGGAGACTCTCAAGGGACCACATGGTTGGTCAACCGAAATCACAACACTGTTTTTCTGGGGACAGCTGAACCCTCCGGTGGGGGCTGTGTAGTGTCCTGGGATGAGACAAGTGCTTGAGGAGTTTTCCCAGCATGCTTAGTTCTGACACACATAGTTGTTAATAGTTGGGATGAAAGAAAGGATATTAAGTTCATGAAATTGTTCATTTTGGTTGATACATGATGGAAATGTTGTTTTGTGTTCCGATGTTCAGTTACAAAACCTTTTACTAAATTGAATAGAGGTTACACTAATGGTAGCCTATTATTCTCACTGGCTGTCCGAATAAACCACTTCCTTTATCATCAAGTGTGTCTGTCACCATTACAAAACCATGAAAAAATGACTTTATTTTGTATTTCTTTACAGCATAGTAGGCCTAGGCTATGTGACTTCTTTCATTTCCTTTTTTTTAAAGAACAGGCTATGAGGTCCAGCGTGTAGGCTACCTGCAGTCGTGAAAAGATTGCTACATATTAGACAATGAATTAAATAGGCCAGGATAGGCCTATAATTAGTATCAAAATTCGCGTAAAACAACAATCTTTCACATTGCATGATAGGTGTAATTACAAACATCCAAACATCTACAGTAGCGGAGACTCAATTATAGCAATGGCTTGTGAAAGAAATTCGCAATTAAGAATTTAGGGTTAATTATTAAATCCTCTACAGGCTATTAGACATTTGCTATAATAAGCCGCGTGTCTCGTTACAGCGTCACATCCTTAAAAAAGATCAGGAAAAAAAAAGAAAGATGCGGACCACCCATCCATCCATCCACCACCTGATGGACAGATCATGTAGCCTATGGCCAAATCTTCCACATTTCTCCGACCGTGGCTAGCCTGGACTAGAATATAAACACTGCTTTTACACTAATTCAATGCTGTGGATGGATGGAGGGGGTTATTGTCGATTGATCAAGGGAACGCAGATTGTGTAAATCATGGAAGTTAATTATTGCTTACTGGTCTGGTGATTATTTGGATTCCCTTGTTTTCTCGCTCCTCTTCTGTGTCTGATCCTCTCGAGAAACCGATGTTGTCAAACAATGATTCTACCCCCCCCCCCTCTCTACGCACGTGACTGCAGCACGCCAAATTACGCACGATTTATCCTGTTTTCACCAACCCACTATGAGAAATACATATTTTCTAATATAAATTACGCACGATTTACCCTGTTTTCACCAACCCACTATATGGGAAATATATTTTTGTGTATATAAATTACGCACGATGTATCCTATTTTCACAAACCCACAGTGGGTTGGTGAAAACAGGATAAATCGTGCGTATTTTTTTATGAAATAATATTATATTATATTTCTGATCACCAGTCAGTATGGCCTAATTTATTTTTGATTCATGAAAACGATTAGGCGTTAACTTAGGGCGTATTTGTTTTTAATTGGGTTTATTGATCTACATAAGATTGACAACAAGTGTTGATTCAGGCTTAATTGCTGCCATTTAAAAAAATCCCTGGGTTCGGTGGGCAGTCCTATACAGTCCTGTCTCAAAAGAAGTCAAAATTCACATTTTGTACATTCTTAGAGCATCACAGTGTGCCTGTTGTCTAGCCTACATTTGGGTTGGTTTAATAGCCTAATAGCCAGCCAGTGGTGGACAGTAACTAAATATTTACTCAAGTACTGTACTTAAGTACAATTTTGAGGTATTATTTTTTCTTTACTGGAGTATTTCCAATTTTTTGTACTTTTACTTCTACTCCACTACATCTGATCTCAGAGGCAAATATTGTACTTTCACTCCACTACAATTATTAGAAAACTTTAGTTTGTAGATTTTGATTATTATCACAAAACATACATTACCCATTTCAGCCCTATATACATTTCGGCCATTTGAAAATAGCCAATATACAAGCTCACAATGTCATGATGTGATGCATTGTGAGCTTGTAGATCTGGTATTTTTAAATGATTTTTATACATTTGAAAACTTGTGAAATGGGACATTTCACAATGAGTAGCCTACTTTCTACTTTTGCTACTTCAAGTACATTTTAATACCAATACTTTTGTAGGCTACTTTTACGCAAGTAAATTTAGAATTCCGGGCTTTTACTTGTAACAGAGTATTTCTACATTGCAGTATTGATACTTTTACTTAAGTAAAAAATGAAAGTAGTTTTTCCACCACTGGAAATAGCCTACTGTTTTGCCCACAAGGGGTCAGTCACATCCAATGTATGCTCTTTTGGGGACTGATTGGACATTGGCATGCCAGAAAAACAGGTTCCAATTTAAAGAGAGTAAAGGGATTTTTTCCCCTTCTGTATATTATTTATTATTATTAGTTAATTAATTTAAAAGTAAGTTGGCCATGTTTCAGTGGTATAAGTGCTGTTCAGTATATCTAACAAATCATGTACAATATAGTAAAAGTTGCCAATGGATTTCTGTTCCCTGAGCCTCCCTCAGAGTAGATTTAATGGTAAAAGATCTTGGTATTAGCTCAGTATTATACATGTTCTATGAATGTCTTGGTCTGTGTGGTCTTTCGATTTCCATAATGAACTGTGGAATCAATAGATCACAAATCACGTTACATCCCTGTGTGTTCTATGAACAAATACTGGCTTTTCAAAATACAGCTGCCTTGAATTGGATGATTTAATACCACTTGTATTCATCAAGGTAATTCCTCATGTGTCAGCATTTATAGGCCTAATCATTGTCAGTGAAGGAAGTCACATAAGAAAAGTAGTAAGATCAATTTTCTAATTGATAGTTCACCTCATTTACTGTTTACCAACAAAGAACTAGTGATTTTGTAATCCTTTATTCATTGTGCGATATCATCAACAATTGATGTAGTTAAATTAGAACTGTCACTTTCTACATTGAACTCATTAGGTTATTACTGATGTCCTTCCCTTTACAATGAGCAATCATGGCACTTAATCATGGAATAAAGATTTCTGAAAATGGATTGAAATATTTGAATGTGAATTTAAAAGATCACTTCATTTAAACACTTGCCAGTCATTCAAAAATACCCCCAAAGCACAGATACATATTTTGCTTTATGATGCACTGCATATTTATGTCTCCATTTTGGGGCGGGAACCCCTATTTGTAAATATACCTTTCAGGACGGGAACCCCTTTTGGGGGTTGCTATGTACAGGATATAGCAACATACATTTGTTGTAATTTTTGAATAAATATTTGCATTTTTTTCAGAAAACATTTTGCCTTTTTTTGTCCCCAGCCAAATGAGTTAATATAGGTTTAACCATTTATACATTGGCAATTTGAAAATAGCAACCTCACAATGTGTCAAGATGTGACGTGTTGTGGAGCTTGTAGATAAGCTAATGTCAACAAATCTTTAAATAAATGTGGGAAAAAAATACATTTTAACAAAACAAACCTTATAGGCTCCCTGGCACAAAATATTTTCAGATGGGGGTCCAGAAACAGCAGGCTTTATATTCCTGGAAAATTAGCATGCTATAATGGAACTCATTGTTTGTCTTGTGTTTACAGAAAATAAAAATAAAAATGTGGGGGAAAAAAAACTGCCAAACGATGATGTCACATCAACATGAACTGTCCACAGCCCTCTTCTGAGAGACAGACTGAGTAGAAATAAATTGTACCATATCATATCAAGCATTAGTGAAGATCAATTATATGATGAAGAGGTTGAAAAATTGGGGGAAGCCCTATTTTATACTTCATCATAACATAAGTTGGTGTCACACAAAAATACCCACTGTTTTGTGAGCTTGTAGATCTGCTATATTTGCTATTTTTGAAACTTTTTTACAAATTTGAAAAAAAATCAAATAGGGTTGAAAGTATACCAATGGAATTCTTTTCATCCAGACACTGAATTTCAGTCCTCTACAACAGTGGTTCTCAAAGTGGGGTCCGGAGGCCCCAGGGGTCCATGAGCGCTGAGTGGGTTCCAGGGGGTCCCCTGCAAAATGTGTTAATAGCATCACATTTTAACCACTTTAACCATATTTTATACGGCTATTTTTGAAGATCTTTGAATCATTTTTAACCCAAATCTTCTCTTCTGGGGGTCCCTGGCACAAACTCATTTCAGATGGGGGTCCGTGGCCAAATACATATCAGTTTGGCGGTCCTTGACATGAAAAGGTTTGAGAACCACTGCTCTGCAAGGATTCATGAGTAGGTCTCCAGGAGCTGTACATACACCATACACTTGCTCCTACAAATTCTACTACTATTTTGCCCAGGTCTGACATGATTCTATAGCTTGACTCAAATCCCCATGTCATCCTGGGCTTAGCGCTCGCTTCATTCCCCCCTGCCACACAGCTAATTAATCTCTCTGCTTATGGACGGGCTGGTCAATACAGGGCTGGTCAGGGTTTGATTTGTATGTCCTGCCCCTCTGTCCTATTGGACTGCTGGTCAATAGGCCTGTCTGCCCATTACCGAGGCGATTAATGTGAAGCTCTGCCAAATGCTACACAGGAGTGGTGACCATTGTTAAGCTATAGTGTCTTAGCAACAAATGAGCCTCAATGTCATGGATTTTAATTGAAGATCCAACCCAATGCATATTTCGCAGAATTGACCAGGTCAATCTCTATTGATAAACATGCATCCCTCTGTTCCAAAGTTAAAGACCAGATGGCTAAAGCCTTAGTTGTACGGCCATGTTGCTTACTGAATATTGATTGATTTTCAAATGAAAAAAAACATGATGCGATAACACGTCATGCGTTTCAGTTTAAAATCATGCCCTAATCTGGAGCTACTCCAATGGTAAAACAAATTTTGGTAACTCAAAATGTTGTTTGAGATTTTACATTTAGTACACTGCTGTTGGGCCCTGTATGTGTGCAATTTTGTTTTGGTGTGACTATTCTCATGACAGACCCATGAACAACATTTGTGCCAAGTTTGGTAAGAATTTGAGCAACGGTGTGTCTGTGGCTCCCGGGGGCCCCTGACGTGGCCCCTGGGAGCCGCATGTGCCTACTGGTTGGACTATTGTCATGGCAGGCCCCAGTAACAGTGTATGTGCACACGTTTGGTGTGGCTATTCTGATGGCAGACCCCTGAACAGTTGTGTGTGCCAAGTTTGGTGCGGATCGGAGCAACGGTGCACATCGCAGGTCCGGATGTTTGTGACGTCCACCATCGACCCACCGTTGACCCACCCTCTAGGTAATTTTAATATAAGATAATATAGGATACTGTAATATGATCAAATGTGTGTGCGTGTGAGCTACATGTAAAGTATGCGGGTTAGCTGCAGTGTTCCTTATTGCTGCTTTACTTCACACATGGTGGACTGGAGTTTGATAATGAATATTAAGTAGTCTCCATTGACTTACAATGTTTTGATGAGCGGGAGGAGAAGAGTAGTCTAGGCTTCAAGCCTAACAGCTTTCTGGTAAATTCTGTCAAAAGGGAGTGGAGCGAGTGAGCCAATGTGCAGTGGTGAAGGAGCTAAATCCAGACTATCATTATGATTCTCTAAGACTTGAGTTATGGCACTGGAGAGCTAAGCAGGTTGGCTTGTATGGGAAAAGGTCGCTCCCTGTCCAAAAAGTACTTTTATGTGGCCATTTCTTGATTGTCTCGTTTAAAGTGAGGCAATATTGCATAGCCTATCTTTTTCCAAGGTGCAGTAGAGTTTCACATGGAAGTCAGGTTATTACGATTTCACTCCCTAATATCATTAGGACTTTTAAAATCTTATCTTTTTCACTCAGATTGAAGATGGCGCTGCACATGGCAATCATCGTTTTGTGTAAAACAAACAAATATTTTTTGTAAAACATTGCAGCAACCTCACTTAGACAAATTCCTCATATGCGTATAACAGACCTGGCAATAAAATAATTCTGATTCAAATTCTTTAATTGCACATCATTTGCATTATTATATCTGAAAGGTGGTCATGTTTTCACCCCTGTGTGTGTGTGTGTGTGTGTGTGTGTGTGTGTGTGTGTGTGTGTGTGTGTGTGTGTGTGTGTGTGTGTGTGTGTGTGTGTGTGTGTGTGTGTGTTCGCACCTAATCTTTCATATCCGTATCATAATTCTTGTGCTAGTGACATCAGGCTAAGGACTTCAATTCTCGAATATTTTTCAAATTGGACAAAGACAACTAAAAAGACAACTCAAAAGCAGACCAATCATCTCTCCATGTTAAATCCCAAGAGGCTATGACCCAATACTAGCCAATCAGATATGCCTGTCCGTCTCGGTCATGGAAATTATACTAGGTTACTAAACTACTTACAACACTCCTATCCCTCCATGTGATGGGACCGGTGTTACTAGCCAATTGCCGAATTGCAGCCAAACCAACAGCAAAATATATACATTCATCAATGTCAACATAGCGCAAAACCCCCAAATCATGAGTGTCTTGATGTCCATGCACATTCAATTCAGCCTGGGCTGTCTTAAGTTAATCTTTAGGCGCTTTGAGTTTAGAGTGCCAATGCATCAAAATGAATACAGCGCTGGTCTTGAAATCACAGATACATATATTTTTAAATATATATTTTTTTCCCCACTTTCGTCGTCATGCCAATTGATTCCTCCCCACACACATTTCTATGTTGTCACTGCTGTTGTATCCTACTGACTCATCTACCAGTGAAGAGCCCCCACCAGGAGGACATAGAGCTTATGTCCTACTCCTCCCGCCCAACACTCCCTGCTGACAGGTACCACCCCAGCTCGTACGATTACTGTCTTTGTGTGTGTAGACGCTCGACGAAGCCAGATGCACCACGGTGGATTTGAACCCACGACCTCCGTGGTGGTGGGCAGCTACTTTACCACTGCACCACCTGAGCACTGAAATCACAGATACGTACAGGTTACCACACAAGCATGCTGCATTTGAAAATAACATGTCTTGGGTGATTTTATTGGGACATCCCTACCGAATTGAACGTTAAATATGTCTTGTGTGCATTTGGCTTGAGACCAAGTCTGAGGTCTCTTTCACGAGACTACACTGTCATGGTCTGTCACCTTTCAAATATAGCTGTGTACATATCATCTTACATGCCATTACTTTTCAGTTTCATTTACAAAAGTAACTGTCAACTTGTGTAGCCATGATGTCAGTGACATAATTAAAACACTTACTGCCTCTTGCAAAGTACTAGCAAAGTGACTATGTGGGGCAGCAAAAACACCACACCTTTCAAATCCCAACCTTAGATTCACTGGTGATAAAAACATATTTGACAAAGGAATTACAATCATTACAAAGAACATTGAATGAAAGAAATCTGTTCAGAATTATACATGCAGGTTGGGTGACCAGATAGCCGAATGGTTAGGGCGCGCACCACACACCACATAGGCTCTAATGCCTAATGCGAGTCCTCGGTTAGATTCCGGGCCAAGTGGGCCATTTGCTGCATGTTATTCCCCTACTCTCTTTCCCAGTTTACTGTCACTCTCACTACTAACTAGAATTATGTGCGGCATCTTTGACATTGGACCTGGGAGGGTTGCACACACATAAGCAATGTATGTTAATACACTGTATCTGCTTATTAATGTAATTACATAATGAGAGTCCTTTATTATATCTCTTCCCCATTACCTTTTCATACTTGCGAACAACACCGAAACATTGTCACCATAATATGCCCCAGACAGAGAGAAAGATATTTGCTCTCTTCTGAGCAATCATTTCTTGTTTCTTTTCTGCTTTTGCTCTGATTGTTGCACTTGTGTTACACAGACGCTAATGATTTGCAAACGATTTCAAAGGGATGATCATCTCACAGATTAATGAAGGCAGTTTCAATAAAGACGCATGGGGATAATAAAAAATCATCCATTATTCAGTCAGTCATTTCCATCATTCAATGCCAAAGTCTTATCATTGCCACTTTCTTACATGTCAATGACCCTCCCCTACATCACAATTAAATGATAAAAACACACATGAATGGAGAATAAATTATATTACTACTAAAACTAGCAAAAGAAATGGGGTTGTCCAGGGATAGACAGGGACATCTATTGATAATAAAGTACAAAAGAAAACAGGAGGGGCCAACAGCCACCTGGGGGACCCAGGTCAACAAAGTTATATGCTTTACGTGGTTAAAGGTGTATGCAGTAAGTGATATTTTTGGTTAAAATAAGAGAAAATCTATATGATAGTATTCATTGCTATAGAGTGTTTGTTCAGTAACAGAGGTCTCAGCATCTCTCCAGATCTTCATTAAACAGAAAATAGCCTACATTTTCAGGTCTGAATACTAATTTCCTCCAATCAGGGGAGAGAACTCAGGAGAATACAGGATAAAACATAATTGAAATTGGAAGTGATAACATAAAGGAATGAGCAGGCAAAATTGAAACAATTGAACGCTATAAAATTGTAGCCTGTAGCTAATCTCTCCTGATTGGACAAAATTGGCAATCCACCTGTAAATGCCTTTTCTGTTTAATAAAGAGCTGGAGACACAGGGAGACTCGTGTTAATGAACGAACACCATAGCAATGATCAGAATATAGAGCTTTACATTTTACAAATAAAGAAATGTTTTGCTCGACCAAAAATATCACTGCACCTGAACCTATAATACTGAAAGCAAAGAAAAGCCATAATAAATCTAAGAATGTACAATGCAGTGGAGCAGTAGCACAATTTTAAGTGAAGCTATATGGTGTAGGCTAGTTAGCTTAAGTTCAGTTCAAGTATTGTCCATGGTAGACATAAAGCATCATTTTCCATATTGGACTTGATACAGAATGCTAGTTTAATGCTTAATTTGTACACACCATTGTACAACAAAGTACAAATCAGGCTTAAAACTCTGAGTGTAAAAATTGTCTTGTACCAAGACAATGAGGGGTCTTATCCTAAGTGGGCTTTGTCTAGAGGTGGTGGTTGAGTAGCATCAATCACATCATTGGGCTTTTACTTGGCAGTGACATGGCTTCCTTTAGCCCAGCAGTGTCAATCTCAGTTTCTCCTGCAGAGCGGTACCAAAGACCCCTCCAGGGGTTGTTTTCATCCAATCCATCAAGTCCTGCTCACTACATGACACCTTTTCATTAGTGCAAAGTGTTCCAGAACATAATGCCCCCAAAACATGTGGGTTTTACTAATTATGATGTAAAGGTGATGGAGCGTGTGGAAGTTTGACGAACAAGGAAACTATTATATACATTTGATAGGCAAAGTTTGCCAATTAGTGAATTAATAACTGAAGTTAGCTGAACTAGATGTTAACATATATTCATGTCCTCTATACCATACAGACTGCTGATGGAGAGTATCCAGCTTGACTTCACACATATTCAAGTGAAGGGTGTCTTCTGGAATTAGCTCAAATAGAAGCATATGGTTAACAAATGAGCAAAACACTGTAGCACAACTTAGTGATGATTGCATATTTCCCAACATCCCTATAAAAAGTTCCCTAATTGAAATTTATATAATACATTACATCTTGAGGAAGTTCATTTGAAAAGGTCTTTTCTATTTTCTACTATACTGAAATGAAAATGCCTCTGAACATTTTAACCCTGAATGATGAGTGTTTTTTTACCCCCAAGAAAATGCCAGAATTGAACGTTTGAATTGAATGTTTAACCCAAAAATCATATTACCGTATCAAAATGTATAATTGACCTCTCGCAGTTGATATTTATGCCTTTTTAAATTCTGCTTAAGATTGGCCCATAAACGCAGCCTTTGCACTTTATGTTCTCCATTTGATTTATCCTGCTAAACATAGAACTTTAATCCTATGAAAGGATTGAACAAGGGCTGTTCCAGAATGGGCATTATTGGGAGTTCACTAAACGACAGAGACATTAGTATTCATGGTTATCCTTAGGACAGATGCTTCATTTTGGTAAATAACTTACCATTGTTTCTGTAATTGCTGTGTTATACAATCACGCCAAACTACAGAAAGAAGAGATCTGCTGTACTACAGTACATTTCTGTTTTGCAACAATAATAAATAATATTAATACTAAATCCCTGATATTTTGCCTCTGGTTCTATGTTCCACACTGGCAAGTTGAACTTCTACAGTGATCACATGTGCCGCATACCTCACAGGCAGCTCAACCATTGACAGCATCATCAGGCTGGTTACTGCTGCTGCTGCCAAGATACCTACCTACCAATGCTACAGCAGCTGCTGTTATACTTGTCAAAATGATAGGGCATCAGTGAGGTTCTTTTACAAGAAAGATATGTATAGTCACAGCCTAGGTTATGACAGTTTTTTGGGGGACTTGAAAATAACTTTTTATGGTATTTGAAAACAAACTTAAATAAGAACATAAACTAAATAATTTAAAGTAAAACTAAATAAGAACTTGGAGCAAAGCCTCTCTTACATCCAAATTGAATGGACGAATGGACGAATGAACCATGACGTGGTACAAGACCACTGATCTCAGACTATGCCTTCCACTGTCAGTCAGTATGAATGGAATTACTATGTCCTTATTATGTCACTATACTTTATGAGTCACTTTAAACATTTTCTAGATTAAATCTGAGATAACATTTTGGTATAGCGCCTTAGAAAATAATGAGAAACAAAAAACCCCAAAATGAAACAAATGCACCTGGGGGTGCAAGCCCTTTCTGCATAAACATATTTTTGATCTACATCTTGATTGTGGCCTTGACCTTTGACAACCTTAAATCTTTAGCATCTCTTTACCTCCATTCTCCATTTTGACCTTGACCATTTCAATCCAAAAGTTAATATCGACCCTCGGGTCCTCTGCGATATGCATGCCGAGTTTGAAGTCAGGGTCAGTCAGGAGTGGGAAGTCAGTCGGATTGGCAGTTGCCCAAAGAATACTGATAAATCCACAAATACCCTTATATGGCTTACCCCGATGTCATAAACTGTCCTGGACTCCATATTTGGGCATGGCTGACAACGAAATCCACATATGGGCATAAAAGGACACACAGACATATACAGAGATCTCCATATATGGGCATAAAAGAGACAGACAATGGGTACAACGGGTATGCATAATCGGTGGGGCATGCAATCCCAACGGGTATTCTCAATGGGCATCAGCCATCTCTGTGAGTGAGTGAGTGAGTGAGTGAGTGTGTTTGTGTCCTGGATATCTCGAGAACCGTCTGACCGATTGACATCAAACCCGGCATTCTTATTGCCGAGGACCCAAGGGAATGAAGTCGATCAGCTCGTGGTTTTCTGGAGCTATCTATGAATCTGCAAATCTCCATATCTGTCCGCAGTAGCTTTCTGCAAAATAAGACATTATGAGTTGCTTTATCTTAGGTTCAATACAGAAAACAATGATAAATAGCCTGTCTTGATTTAAAGCACACTCACCACAGCAAGATGCAGGCCAGGTGTGGGAACACAAGATAAGACAAGGACTGACAAACTCTGTTTGAAAGAAAGAATAGTTTTTTTTATTTATTATTTCTTTATCCCGTGAGCAACATGGGTTAGGGTTCTGCTCCATGAAAACGTGTAGGGGCACATAACTTGGCACAAAATGAAAATTGAGACCCAGCAATTAAGTCAAGAAAACAGATTTACATGAATTTGTTATATTGAAATTATTGTGCATCGCTAAGTTGAAATCATTATGTGCTTGGCTGTGAGGGTCTTAACTCCCCTCTGTAGCAGTGACGGATATCTCAACGTGGTGGCGGCCAACACACACAAACAAGTTTGCACTACTTTCACACAGTAAAGCCTGATTTATACTTCGGCGCACGGTGGTGTTGCATGCCGAAAATAGATTGGCTATTTTATGTACACAACACCGTTGTACGACAGCATAAATTAGGCTTGAGATTCAAACACTGATTGTAAGGTTGTGGGGCAATCCCCTGAATTGCCCCACAACCTGCTAGATGATGTTAGCTAAGACTCTTGGCAATATTGATGCATGAATAACCTAACCACCAAACATGAGAGAGTCTGGACTTATGATGGTCAGAGAGTGTTAGTGCGAGAATTTGTGTACTCTGTTTATTGTTTTCTGTACTTTGTCTTATTGCTTGTTTATTGTGGTGCTTACCTATTTACTGTATGCATTTATTGCCTTTTCTGTAGTATACTGACCTGAGCAAAATCTATTTCCCTTGTGGATAAAGCACATGTAATATAATCTAATTGGCACTGCTGTTCATTTGCAGTTATAGTTGTTGTTCATTCAGCCAGAACGTTGGGTGTTTTTTTCCCCTTTCCATGGATCTACACCGAGAGACATTTACTGTGTACATTAAAAAAGGAGTTAATGGTCAGTGAGTGTGTCATCCATTCAGCTCCACAGAACACAGTTAAATCCAATCAAGTGTGCACAGGTTCCTGTTATTTGCGCTCACACAACTACTAAGTGCAATGTATAGCCTACAGGAAAAACCTGAATAACTAAGTGGAGAAACATGACGAATGCAGATACTTCCATAAGCATGCAGGTGGACTGCATGATACAGTTAAGCAGTTAACATCCTATTCTTTTCCATGCTGTCATGCATGTAGAGATGTGATCGGTCTACCTTTGAGGGGACAGAAAGATACATATTGCTGTCGTGTCGGGCAGAAACCTCTTATCTACATATTTCAACTGTTTTACTTTTTTTTCATACATTTTCAAAATAATGAATAAAATTAATTAATGCCCTACAAGAGCGTCACACACAAGTAGCAAAAATTACTGATCTACAAGCTCACAATGTTGCATGGTGACGCATTGTGAGCTTGTATATCTGCTATTTCCTACAAAATGTATACAGTATGTGAAAGTGGTTAAGGGTTTTATAAATAAAAATATGGAACCAATGAAAAGGATTAATAAGAGCTTGTGACTAAATAATAACTATGTTGTATCAATTGGAACACAGGTTATTTTTTCCATTCCATTTCCTGGTTTTGGACATACAAGGTTTTCATCGATTGACGATAATAAATGTACATGGAGGCAGACTGCCTTTGGCCACACCATAAAAAGGCCAGTTCTGAAGGCCAGTTCTAAAGCCAAATGTTTGTGCTTTTTTTGAGTGGGTTCATAAAGTTTCGATTTCCTATCCAGTAGGTTTAACTGTATTTGAAGTTGGAAATCAAGTTTATCTTTGTAGTCCTGATGGAGAGGAACCTTAACTTTGAGTATGACATCTGAAAGTTACAAAGCCATTATTTGGCATCAGCCAGCATATCATGTTATGCCGATGAAAACACACACACACACACACACACACACACACACACACACACACACACACACACACACACACACACACACACACACACACACACACACACACACACACACACACACACACACACACACACACACACACACACACACACACACACACACACACACACACGGCAAAAATATCTTTACTCTCATTTTGACATGATTTCTGATCCAATGAGCCAACCTTGGGTTAATTAATGAATTACTTTGTACTCCTTGACAAATCACTATGTCAGCACTAGGAAGCAATAACAGACACTTCAAAAGCATTCACCCATATTTATGAATCCATTACTAGCAATTGGAATACTACTCTAGATTCAGTGCTGCCCTTTATAACATAATGATAAGACATGACATTTAACCACTTGAGCCATATACTGTAGCGTCCCTATTCTGGGGAAACATTCACCAGAAATAGCAGATCTACAAGCTCACAACACGTCGCTGCAAGGCGTTTTGAGCTATTTTCGGATTTGGTGTATAGTTATAGTTAGTACCTGTATAAGTAGAATTAGGACTTCAGGCCAGATTCCTTTACATGAAAAAGCTAATTTTTAAGGTGACATTATAAAAATAAATATGATAATGAATATTTAATAATCATGAATGTACCAAAGGAGATAACCATGACATTCCAGACAGTTTACAATGGATTCCCTCTAAGGCTACTTAATAATCATAGCCCAAGAAGGCAAATGATCTCTTATTTCATAAGGGCAAGTAGTGTTCCTGTAACAGCATTGAGATGTGATTGAATGACCATCCAATGGCCACTTGGCATCAACGACAGATGGAGAAGTAAGTGAGATGCATTTTGTATCCAGTGACAAGAATGCACAAATCAAATAAACTAATTTGGCAGAATGGCTTGGTTTTGTTCTGTAGGGGAGAACAGGGACAAAAGTAACACTTTTTGTATTTGCCTTCATAATTCATAGACTACTTGAAATATCCTAGTTATATTATCTTTTGCTATAAGAAACATATATATGTGCCCTAATTAATAATACAATTTTTAAACTTTCAATAATAAGGACAAGACTAAAATATTAATTTGAATGCAATGAGTCACAGTGCTACAATTGCCCCCGTGACGGGGGCAATTGTAACAGTGGTTGGGGGCAATTGTAATTATTTTATTTTTTAATTTTGTTTTTTCAAATGTATGTCTATTTTTTATTTAAATGTATTTTTACTTTGAAATGTAGTCACATTTAGTGAAATTTTGTTCATTTACTAACATGAAAGTATGTAATCCCAGACATAAAATCTGCTTGCATTGAAAACACATTGTTACAATTGACCCTGGTCACTGTGTTACAATTGCCCCCGATGGGGCAACCATGATAAAATCCCCTATTCTAGCTAGAAACACCAATACTAGCATAGGCTGCTGACGTTAATTTGTGACCAATAACATGGAGTTACATCTCATCTAAGTTTAAATTAGCTGACATCTTATATTTAGACAGCAGAAGGAAAATACCGTACACAAAAAAATACGTTTACACCTCAAAATATTTTTTTTGTTGAAAACTTCTGCTGTGATGGAATGATCATTCTATCCTTCCATAGGCAGAGAGAGGACCCTACTGAGCATGTGCACAATAAGTCTCAATAGCTTATTTCTAATTAGAATTATTGAGCAAGTTACTTTTGTCCCCTGTTACTTTTGTCCTCGGTCTCCCTACTGTGTCTATATTTTAATCAGATTCAACAAAACTGTGTTGTGTGTCAATGTAGTTTGAAACAGACAATATACATTTTATCAGCCATATTTGACATATTTAAGAATCAGAACCCTTGAACAAGACTCTGGACTCATTTTAAGTTAGCTCAGCTATAAAACCTATTTTGTTTACACCCTGTTCTCTCTCTACAGACATCATTGACAAAAAAATGGTTCCCCATTTCATATACAGGATCAATATGAAACAGAATTAATCCACATTAAAGGGGCAGACGTGTGCATAACAGTACAAAGGAACAGGCAGGGCAGCAGATGGGACTGTTTCATACACTGCTGATTCACTGTAATGGAAACGGTATCATCTCCAGCTCACAGCTTGATAAATGCTCCTCACAACTGGAACAGACAGGACAGCCAAGGATTATATGTTGAACACCATTCTCAGAGCTATAGGCAGGACCCTTATTTCCGTCGCTTAAGCCAGATTTATGATTTGTCGTAAGAGGGTGTAAAATAGCCAATCTACAAGCTTGCAACATGTCGCATCTGCGACAAGTTTGAGCTTTTAGATCTGCTATTTTTGGCGAGTGGCACCGTCGTACGTCGAAGCATAAATTAAGCATTACAAAGGTGTTACTATAGCATAGCAGTGTACCGTAGCGTGAGGTCAGCAATGTCTTGCATTGTTTCAGCCATTACCGATAGTCCTTTGAGACACTTTCCTTCGCAAAGATTTATTTATAGATAATTATGTAACAATGAAAACAAAACTCCCAAATAGCCATCTACCTCGGCTGAAGCATGTCAGGTAACAAAGTGAAATGAGTGAAACGAGGTAAAGTAGAGCTGGAAAAACCTTTCTCAGCAGTGTGACTTAATGCTAGCAGTGGGAGTTGATGTCCCACCTAATCACAGAACTGTCAGGGGAAAGTGATCTAACGTGTAAGGGAATGCAGGGGTTGGCTGATCCTATGCCTCTCACTGTATATCACCACTGCACAGGTGAGGTGTACACTGAAAAATCCTGCGTGTTTAATTTAACTGTGTAAAGCTCTATGGCCCTATGGGTCCATCTTTACACCTACAGGTCCCTTATGTTTCTCAGGATTTTCCTGTGTAGAGGCACTCTTACAGTATGTCACTGATTTATCTGAGGATGGGTACCGATATTACTTTAAGAGGACTAGTTTTCCAGAGCTATTTTGCTCAGAAGAGGCCTATTGCACATATTTCTTTTTTATTTCTCTTCATTGAACGGTTGAACATTTGGTAGGGAAATCTGTGTTTTGGAAATAGACACATTGTATAGCTACAGCAGATAGGGTTGGGAGGGGTATAAGAGCTGCTGTATAGTGCTTGTAACTATTATTGCTTAATACTTAAAATCACCTATGCTTACTTAATTTCTGTAGTCAAATACCAAAAAAGGGATCCTATGGATAAGGATAATTCCTTCTAACAGGTCGTTCATGAAAGTCCTTGCGGTCTTGTGTCCAATGAGAACCTGTGAGCAATTAGGGGTTAAGAGTCTTGCTCAGGGACAAATTTCATTTCATCGACACATATGCTGGCCTGGCCTGGCATCGAACCTGGGGCAACCATGGGGCCTCTGGCTCCCTAGGCGGGCTCACTAACCACTCAGCTATGAAGATTTTATGCTTTGGAAATTATTCAGAGAAATCCAAGGGGTGAATCAATGTGGCATCTGAGGGTGCACGGACGCCGGCATGAAGCAGAGGCAATCTAAGTGCTTCATCATCACACCACCACACCACTTTAGAAGCACTCCTTAAGTGTTGCTGCTGATACCAGAATCATGTGGCCATGGTTGCCCACACTCATAAGTTCAATGCCCTACCTTCATCCTTAAGTAGCCTTGGGAACCAAAGATTCTTGAGCCATGTAGCCAATAGGGCAGCCAATCTTGTGTTTCTGTAGTGTGAGACGGCATGATGTACCAGTACATCCCCCTACCTTCATCCCTACCCTAACACTACCTGTACCTTACACTACATTGAGGTAAGTCATCAGACACACAACTTTTTTAACACTTCATTGACCTCTTGCATTAACTGAAGACATGGATATAAACAGGAAATTAAGAAAGTCCGCAACACTTTTTTTTTCTCAGCTCCACTTGTTTATTGGTTTGACTGGTTCAACGTTTCGATCCTGTTGGATCTTCTTCAGGAATGTGGATATGGATATAAACGACCACAGCTGATGCATAAGCTTTAAGTTAGCCAGCTGCTAATTGCACCCACTTCAACATTCATCTGATACAAAAAGGCTGTTGACCAACAGTAGCCTGTGGCTTTGTTATTGGATGACTTTGTCGTTCATTTTGGCAGACACTAGTGCTGATTCATGTCTATTTCTAGACAGCATTTTGCCTATGCCGACAAAATCAAGTTGATCAAGTAATTTCAACGCAAGCTGCTAATGACTGCGGCCTTGAGTTCAGTTTTTATGCTAATCACAGGTGATGATTATAACGAATTATAATGCTGATGGGAGCAGTGACGCATTGTACTCTTAAAATAGCAAATTAATCAATTAATCAATTAATGTATCTATCTATCTATCTATTCATGTATTTATTTTATTAAGACAGTATACTCCTCTAAATGTTTTTGTCATTGATACAGACAGTAGGAAAGCTGAGACCATAATTGTCAATGTCGGGTAGAAACCTTGAATGTCCAAAACTGTTACTTTTCACGAAATGTAAATAAGAACCTGTGTTCCAACTGATACAATAGTTTTAATTTTTAGTGACAAGCTCTCATTAATACTTGTTCAATATGTATACATAGCAGATCTACAAGCTTCCAACACATAATGATGCAATGCCTCGTGAGCTTGTAGATCTACTATTTTTGCACGACAATCTTCTTGTACAACAAAGTACTTTAAGGCAACGTAAAAAGTTGAAATATGGAGGTACAAGGTTTCTGGCCGACAGTGACGATATGGGAGGCACAGGCATAATTTGATCTCTGGTCAGTAGGGGTATTAAGTGGTTCCAAGGACAGGGGCTTTAACCACTCCACTACAGTATCTGTGGGCACACTGTACAGTACAGTAAGTGATACTATAGGAAACATTCACAGTTTGATTTGCTTGCAGAAAAAAATGCTACTGTACGTCAATTTATTCAGAACAACTGTCAATCAAACTTGTTGACATGACATCTCTACGTATGAAAGATCAAGGGCAATGTCAGTTAAAAAAGCTAAACTATAATCTGCCTTTGTTTATGACAGGCAAATCTCAGTTTCTGACTAAATGGTAAATTCAAGACTCGCAAGATATGCATACTTGCACATCTTAAAAAAATGCAGTACAAGCAAGAAGATTGCTTATTCTGCAACAGTTATGAAAATGATTCTTATGGCAGTATCATAACAGGACATGAAAATTAGCTGCCTCAGCTGTGACCAACTGTAGGCATTTTTTACAGTCTAAAGTCAATACTGTATTCCATCATGATTCATTTAGAAAAACAGTAAAGCTTTTATATATTATTCATTCTGAGATGTCACCCCTTGAACCCGTGAACCACCTTCATTGGTCAGGGATGCAATTGCCCAAACTTCCTTTAAAGCAGCACTAAATGTAATCATTAGGTCAAAATTCGTGTCAGATCCTGTGTCTGGGTGAGACATGACCTTTGACACGGACTAAATGTCTCAATAGAAGAGCAGGGAGACAGTACAACCACCCCAATTGTATCAGTTAAATTGTATTAACATACTCTACCATACAGATTGGACAAAATTACATTTTATTAACATTATTACGAAGGGTCAGTGGAGTAAGGGCAATGTATGGACATGTTTATGAGAAAATGATTACTGAATGCTTTGTAAAACAGGTTCACCAAATTCTATGGGCAAAACTAGCAGTGAGTCAGTCAAGAAGAGTAATAGGAACTGTTACACTGCCCAGAGAACCACATAGGTCTGATGTTCACAACTTACTCAACAGCAATTGATAGCGAGCATCTGTTGTTACTCAGGAGATGGTTGGTTGTCTTTTTTGTGCAAAGTAACTTGTTGAGGATACACACACATACATATTGTATGTTGCAGAGATAAGGAAGATCTTCATAAACCACACTGTAATATACAGTGTGTGTCAAACATGCAAAGTAAGCTCAGGTTGCAGTAGTGAATTCTTCTTCGCATCACGTTTGTGCCACTGTGCAAATGTGTTTGTTATGTGGGCAACGGCTTGACTGATTGGCTTAACCCGACCCGTCGGCTTCAATGAATGGCTGGGCTTTGGTTGTGTCACATTTAGACCACTTCACCAATATAAGTGACGGCGAGTGAGAAAATGTTTTATGTCCTCTCCCAATGGAGAGCGATAATTGTAAATCTAACACCTGAAATTCAAACCAGAATCTCCATGTGGAAGGCAAAACATCTCCCCCTCATCCAAGAAGGAATCGCTGCTTGGCCAGGGGGGATATTGGGCTTCTACGGAGACCACCTCCACTGCAGTTCAGTCAGGAACCCTTGTGTCATAAGTATATTTAACCATTTATTGCAACATATGTAATACAGTTAAACTTGGCGTTTAAAGATGTCCCCTAAATTTTGCCAAGCAGCATGCTAAGCAAAATCAGGGAACGCTATGCAACCCCCCCCCCCCCCAGGTATCCAAGAGCGGGCCCATAGCAAGACATTTAATCAGAATAACTTGAGTCATGCAAACTTGAATGCAGTTTAATATTAAAGCCATAGAACATTGAATTCAGTTTACTTTAGAGCCATGCACACATGCATTTCAGTTTAACGTTCAGTTTAAACATTTGTATAACGCAAGACTCTGAACTATAAGGTGGAGGCTGGGGTGATGGAGGCAAGCTTTGCCAGCAGCAGCAGCAGCAGCATGTGGCAGCAATTGAAAAGCAGAGATCCAGTGTAGGAGGGAGCCGTATTTAAACCGACCGCCTTGTTGAGGGAATGAGGTGTGATTGATGTGTAGAAAAGCGTGGCTGATTGAGAGCAATCAGCAGACTGACAGCCGATTACAGTTGAGGGCCCATATTTTCAGCCCAAGATCCTATAGCCACTATTCAGGGATTTTCCATTGCGCAAGGGGGCGTTCCTGTGCAAAAGTTGCAATAATAAAACCAATCACCGTGCCAGATGCCATTGACTTTAAGAGAAGACTGCGCAAGCCATTATCCCCAGTGCAATCTTACGCCCTCTCCCTTTCTGCCCAATGTGTCATGGC
Organism: Gymnoscopelus microlampas; assembly: GCF_963454915.1. NCBI lineage: Eukaryota > Metazoa > Chordata > Actinopteri > Myctophiformes > Myctophidae > Gymnoscopelus > Gymnoscopelus microlampas. The sequence goes on from NC_139953.1 coordinate 27,662,144, forward strand.
CATGGAAGAGCGACGTTACCTTGGCATAAAATTATGTTTGATACACAGAATTATCACTCACACATTGCAGGTTATAGATAACTTTAAATTACAGCAATCTGCTTGTGTTCTGGATTAATCAAACAAACTCTGCAGCAGCACTACCCTGTAGCCTTTGATTGCCTTTGAATAAAACCAAATTTGATCGACATAATTATCACCCACATGTTGCTGATTATAGAGAATTTTATATTATTGTAATCACATGTTGCTGATTATAGAGAATTTTATATTATTGTAATCCGATTAATGAAACTGAACAGAATGAATGGCGACGTGCGGCACAAATCATTGTCTGCTTTGAACAGACTATCATCTTATATAAAAACAATTGTCACAAGGAACTGACACTCTCACTTCTGCTAAGATACATGGAGAATTAGGAGAGAAGGATACCTCTCAATGTTGTGCTGTTGTGCGCCTAGCTCGACTCCCGACATGTTCATTGCAGGCGCACGCTCTCCCAAATGAATTTGGCATAGCGGGTGGTTTTAGAATCCACTATGCTCTTTCTCAAACGTGTGTGGGCAAGATAGCAATTTTAGGGAAAGCGCAACAACACGCCCACGGGCACATCTCCAGGTGCAAATAACGGAGTCGGCATAAGATACCGTTTAGGGACAGAGACAGCTCCCTTGTGCGTAATTCACCGGCAGCGGGTAATGCCAGCGGGTAAGGCACTGGCAAGAATAGGGCCCGAGGTGTATATGACTCCCGTGCCCAGCATGAACTAACGTGATTGCTTCATTTATATTGTATTAACATAATATACTGTACAGATTGTTTGACATGTTTTATTAATTAACATACGTTCCGGATTTTCTAAAAAACCTTTGACTCAGAAAAGGAAAGAACAGAACAGAACAGAAAAGAAAAGAAAAGAAAAGAAAAGAAAAGAGAAAACTACAATAGGCTGGCAAGTTATGGCGTTTGCAATTTCCTTAACACCGTCTGGCGTGACCTTGAGTCTGCTCCAAGCTGCAGGACGTGATCCCTGAAGCCAACGTGTTCCTCATCGCTTCACCTGCTAATTAACAGGGATGCATGAGACAGTTTCCATTTGGCCGATGAGGTCATAACCCCGCAGCCTACCCTGAGGGGGGTTAGAAGACGACGAAGATGAGGAGGAGGAGAATGCAGAAGAAGGAAGAGCGGGATGAGGAAGATGGATGAGCTGTCAAGGCTGAGGATGTGATTAGTGCGAGCGCACAACCCAGAAGGGAGGAACGGGCACGGCCGACCTTCAACCCCTACCCCAAGCCCAGATGTCCATCAAACCTTCCAAAACCATAGCAACACTTCAGTGGAGGCCACCGATTAGCTCCATGTCCATGTCTACTTGTACAGTACAATTGTTGCATTATTAACCATACAGTGAACGCAATGTAAATTACATTTGGTGAGCTGAGCTTCAATTTAACTTTACACAAACACCACAATGGTTGTACTTTTTTTTTTGCTGCGACAAACACCAAGTGAGACGACATAATATGAGCTGCTCAAGTCTGACGAATTAATATTTTTTCTGACCTGTCAATGTTATTTCTCTCTGCCCTGCACTGTGTGGCATGGATTACGAAATTAAACCACATAAACCCTAGCATCCTTATTCAAACATTAGGTGAAAATAGCTCATCTACAAGCTCACAACACGTTGCGTGACGTTGTGAGTTGGTAGATATGCAATTTTCAGCAAAGAGACAGTAGCCTACATCCATACGTGGATGTACTCAAGAATGACACAGGAGCACAAAGTACCAACGAACTGGCCAGATGTATGAAGAACCGGGATGACTGGAAACGACGATGGAGCGCTCGTCTGAGGACGACCTAGAGAGAGATTAGGTGTAGTCAGAGGGGAAAAAAGAAGGGGGTCAAGTAGTAGACCCCTGGGGAACCCCGGTCAACAAAGTAGGGTTAAGTGGTTAAATTGATAGTTTGACCTTGTATCACCTTTGAAGTATGGATCCAGAGCCCTTCCTAATTGTCTTGGTGACACAATGTATATTACTATTCAGAGTGATATTTTATACTCTAATGCAGTGGTTCTCAACCTTTTGTGGATCAGGGCCCACTTGAAAAGCCCACTTGAAATATGTGCGGCCCACCCATCTGACCACTTAACACTTGTGAAGTGGTCAGATGGGTGAGACCGAGACGCACGCATTTTCAGAGCATGTTTATTTTAACACATTACCTGCCAAAAACGGACATGTCCGTCTTTTCAAAATAAAAGTAAAAGTAAAAGTTTTTTATCCACACAGAACCAGATATATCGCTATCCAAAGATGTACTGCTCCATTCACTCCCTGGTTAACTTATTACTTAAAAATCCTGTATCTCGGCTCCTGTGTACTTTTTCTTTTTTACCATGTATTTTTTGGTGAAACATGTTTTTTTCAACCTGCTGCAATTATGGAACGGATTACCGCGATCAGATTTTTTTTTCCCCACGATTCTACGAGACTCCTGTGTGTGTAATGAGGGGATCACTGTGAGGATGGTGATCACAGAAAATATTTTGTGACTACTTAAAAAATGGTTAAAAAAGGTTAAAAAATCTTTCAAAAATGCTGGCACTGGGTGGGAATTAAAAAGAAAACCTCTGGCAGGGAATGTGTTCAATCAGTCGATTGTGTTCCGGCTTTAATCAATGGAACTAACGTAGTATACTTTAAGTTCCTATTTATCACAATATCATTTCATTTTTCAAGGTTTTAAGGAAAGAATTGCATGACATTTGTATTACATAAATGATTTAATATGAATGTGATATCATTATAAAATCTTAGCGTTTTGCCAATTATTTGGGGGCCCACTTGCAATATCCTCATGGACCACCAGTGGGCCCTGGCCTACAGGTTAGGAATTGCAGCTCTAATGAGCACACAGCCCAGGCTGGTGAAGTCTGCTCTCAGGGACAGCATGGCATTCTGCTCAGTTCTGGTATTTGGAGTATTGGCTACACACAGGGTTTAATATATTTTGAAAAACGCTTATCTTATTAAAGCTTATCTACTGTACAAGCTCAAAACAGGTTGCATTGCTATGCGTTGTTAAATTAGGATATCAGCAAACATAAATATCAAACAGACAGTCTACATTTCCCAAAAGGAAATGCATTTATTGGATTCAGGGATAAAACATATCCCCATGCACTGGCCATGAAAATGAATGACTAGACGGGGGATTTCAAAAGCAGACGGATGGATTTCCCCTCCTATTCCCCCCAGCTAATCAAACCTTGTCACGTTATACAGAATAAATTACCTCCCCACAGTGTGGGGCTGCTGGGGCAAACACCTGATTGCAGACATGTAATTGCCCAGTGTGTGTGGCCTACATGCTGGGCAAATACATGTATACAATCAACACACACAATGAATAAGTTTGTCAATGACTACATACACAAAGTGCACTGGAAAGTATGTCAGGGGGAACAAACTAACAATCCTTGTACTATTCCACCCTGACCTTGAAATTGGCACATTACAATACTCTAAGTAGAAAAATTGAGTCTGCACATTGGATCATGCTCTTGTGGATATTTATTTGATTATCATCACCAAAAGTGGCGCCTAGCTCTTCCTCAGTTTGACGCATCAAAAGTCACCTTTATAGGTAATAATCAAATAAATATCCATGGGAGCATGACCCAATGTGCAGACAAAATGTTTCTGTTTCCACCTGTTCTGTCCAGCACCTGGGATTTTATCGTTTGGATGTGCGTGCCTTTGTAAACCTTTTGCACATTATAATAGCCCTCATAAAATTCAGGATAAAAGAGGGATTTCTGCTAACAGACCAGCCCATCTACCGAAAACCTGTTATGAAATATCACACATCTTGGACAGTATTTTTCCACACCACTTGATGGCAACAGTATCTCACCATGGTAGGGGATAACCACTCAAACACTAATTGGACAAAATGAAACATACTGTAGCCTGTTTGTGACTTAACCACTGACCCTATATTCTTCATTGACCGGAGTGCCCCAGGGGTCCATACTAGGCCCCTCCTTTTTACCCCTCTACCCTAATCTCTTCACTGAAAATAGTGAAGCTATTTTCACTGAATGTTTGTCCCAGAATAGGGATGCTAGGGTTCAAGTGGTTAAAAGATCACTGTTGGCATAATTCCATCAAGAATATCATTGTCACTGTGAAAATACGGTGAAGACAACATGCAAAAGTACTAAAAGTACTACAGACTTTTAAGTCTGTAACATGAAGTCCGTTACAGGATCATATCCCCTCCTCAATACACTTGAAAATGAACAATGTATTAAACTGAATAAAAGAGTTACCTTTCATTTTGACTAAAGAAGATAACCTTTTGCCAACATAGCATGGCATTGCGGCTTGTATTCTAAGTAAACTTGTGATAGCCTAACAGCTTTCTCCCAACTTTCCTCTCTCAACCCTACTCATCTCACTAATGGATCACAGATGGCTCAGGGTTCATGCACCAGCTCATGTGAGGTTGACAAGTCTGGAAAACAAGAGTCTGATTACAAGACTTCACACTGTTTGTAGAACAGGTCCTGGAAATGAGAATTTTTCAAAAACAGGGCGCTGAAAGGTGGACCTTTTTCATTGTGTGACCTTTGTGCATTCAACTTTATTTCTCTCTGCTCTGACAGTATGTGTCAGGAGATTAAACTGATAGTGTGACCTTGTATCGCCTTTGAAGTCTGGATCCAGAGTTGGACTTCAAATCACTATCACAATTATTTTCAATCTTTTGTCCCGATTACGATGAACAACTTTTAAAATCTAAAAAAGTGCTTACAAAGCATCGAAATGTGATTCATTGTGAGCTTGTAGATATGTAAGAGTAAGGCTACACATGGAGTAACATGTCACATTATACAGAATACATTACACCCACACACATTGGGCAAACATGTATACAGTCAGCACACAATGAATAAGTTAGACCACTTTGTCAAGATACACAAAGTGCGGTGGAACGCAGCACATAAAAAAAGAAAAATCCATGTGCTATTCCTGCCTGACCTTGAAATTGCCACATTACAATACTCTCTCATAAAATACAGGATTCAGGCTACAGACCAGTCCATCTCCTGAACCATCACACATTTTGACACAACATTTTTCCACACCACTTGATGGCAACAGTATTCACCCTGTCAAGGGACAAGCCAAGTAAAGGTTACAGGAACGTCATACCCCATTCACTCACAAAAATACAATTTGCCAGACACATCCTTTCAAAAAAAAAATAGAGGGTGGTAAAAAGGTGACCACTTAAGCCCTATTTAAATAACTAGAGGTTCAGGCTTAGACGTGGACCTCACACCTACGTCGCACCGGCGATCCAACCAATACAGTATGTCTGAGTCATAGTGTCGAGGGCTTTGTCAGAGTATCCGTTGTACCCGTCTGGCTGTGTCTCTTTTGTGCCCATATATGGAGATCTCTGAATCTGTCTGTCTACCTGTGTCCCTTTTATGCCCATATATGGAGATCCCTGATGTCATTAGTATATGCCCATACCCTGTATATTGGCATGCACCAGATATGGGCATATTGATCGGATCGGCGGTTCTGGACCAACCGCATAACCAAACGACTCGGCGGTGGGCACTGCACTCCCTTGAGTTCTTGTCGATGCGCTCGCCGAGTTTGAAGTCGGTTGGTCTGCACAACCGGATCGTGTCCGGAGGACGTGTCTACAACCTGTGTCACGTGTCACCAGATGGTCGGGCCTGGATTGGGATGCACTCAAAATATGCATAAAAGGCGCTCGGGTGGCGCAGTGGCAAAGTGCCTACCCACCACCGTGGAGGCTGGGGGTTCGAATCCACCGAGGTGCATCCGGCTTTGTCGAGTGTCTATCTATACGAACACAATTGTGTTCGGGGGAGGTAAGCCGGGCGGGGAGGCACCACCTGTCAGCAGGGAGTGTTGGACGGGAGGAGTAGGGCGGAGGTTGTACGTCCTACCGGTGGGGGCTCCTCACCGGCAGGCGAGTCAGTAGGACACAACAGCAGTGACAACATACAAATGTGTGTGGGGACGAATCAATTGGCATGATGACTAAATTGGGGAGAAAAAAGGGGTACAAAGAATCATATATAAAATGATGATATGAAATATGCATACAATAACTGAATTTTAGGTTAATGTGAATGCTACTGTATAGGGGCCCGGGACCCCAAATGATGCCCCTGCATTTGGCAAGATAACAGGGGATAACTTGTATTCTAAGCAAACTTGTGCCTAACAGCTCTATCTTCACTTTCCTCTCCAAACCCTACTCATCTCACTAATGGATCACAGATGGCTCAGTGTTCATGCACCAGCTCATGTGGACATGTGAGGTGGACAAGCCTGGAAAACAAGCAATCTGATACCAGAGATCACACTCTTTGTTGAATGATCCCACACGTCTACCCGGAAATTAGAACTTTTCAAAAACGCTGGGTGGAATAACCTTTTTCCATTTCCTCTGCTACTGGACATTCCCCCACATAATGTACGTATATACTCAGACAGGTAAGAGTTCAGACAGAAGTTTGCATTGGGTTTATTTGTCTTTGAAAAACTATTTTCCAGCCCACAGTTTTCTTTATGACACCCCAAGCACAACATTGAGTTTGAAATAATTGCATTAGAAGTAGGTTTTAAGCATTGAATGCATTTCTTCTTCTTTTTTTTTTTACAAATGTATTTGAGTTATTTGTTCACCCTCTGCCTCATTTGACTTGAGATAGTGAAGGGCAAACACTGTATGGTATTTGGCCAAGTATGACGTAGAGTTAATTAAGAAATCCAAAACAGGGCAAGATAATGTCTTTGCTAAATGGGAGAATTTAAAGCTTTGGCACATTGTGGGAGAAATGTTAATGCATGCTCAAATCTGTAAGAGTTCCAGCTCCAGTTTCCTTTCAAAGATAGACAGATATTGTGAGAGTTCCTTGATGTTCTTTGTGTGAATGTGATATAGATATAATGCACCATAACTAAACATACTCCAACTATTGAAACTGTTCACTTTGTATTTTTCCACAGTTATTAAGTTCAATTTCAGGACATTTTTGTCATTAATGGGAGACTTGCTTATCAAGTGGCCTTTAACACTAATTAATGAAATAATAAGTGGCAGATTGAGCAGCAATGAAGCCTAGCAGAAGTAAAATAAATAATCATCATCATCATAATAACCATAATGATATGGGAAAGTAATATAAAATCTAACCTAACTACACATACAATCGATACAAAATTGGGCCGGTATGATTGACCAGATTGACAACTGTATAACCTATGGTAGATTGTCAACAGTTCCATTTAGTCAAGCTCTAGTTGTGTTGCACATACAGTAGGAGCAATAGCAGAAATGACACAAAAACTTGCGACGTCTTGCTTGTAGACCTGCTATTTTCGGCGAATGAAACGATTGTACAACAAAATTAAGCATATTAATTATGCATAGCCGATTAAGAATGATGTAGTTGTTAAATCATAATGGTATCCTTCACCTCTGTGTGAGACACTTAACAGCCTTTCTGCCCTTTCTTCTTCAGAACACTAGCGATGTCTGAAAAACTTACACAACAGATTAATTCAGAAAGACATAATTATGACACATTAAAAGGGCTTTAATTACTGTCTCGGCAGTCTAAAAGATAAGGTTGAATTGAAACATAAAATGTACTGAATTAATTGGATCCCACTCTGCCGTGTTTTATTTTGCCCTGACATGGTTCAAACCACCAGTGGACTGCTCCCCTATCTGAATGTATTATCCTTCAATAATAACGACAAAAATAAGTTAGTCACACAGGGAGATGTGAGGCTCAGCATAACTTACATATTTCTTACTCCAAATGACCGTTCATATTGTTTAAAGTAAGGCCATGAAGTAGGTCTGGGTGTCAACGGATGGAGGGCAGGGTACAGATCATATCTGTCGGGCAGAATCTTTGTGTGTTTTTAAACAAATGCCCCATTTATCATTTTTTGTCATGACAGTGCTTTGCAAAAATAGCTGCAATATCTACAAGCTCACAATGCATCACATTATGGCGCATTGTGAGCTTGTAGATAGTATTTTTTCCACAATATTTGAATTATTTTTGAAATAATGGAAATCATTTTGAAAAGTTTATTTCTGCGGACTACTAGATCTCTCCCAACTTGCTACAAAAATCGGTCATGGCTCTGGCTAGGCAACCATCTACATTTTCCACCTTCACATGTGTCTCCACTTCTAATAATCACAAAATGTTCTCCATACACTCACAAACACAGTCACCCCGGGGCAAATCCGGCGGTATTCACTTGGTATTCCTAAACGTAACCTCAGTAAATTATGCCTAATCTAACCTTATTCCTAAACGTAATCTAAGTAAAATGGTGCCAAAACGTAACCTTATTCCTAAAACAAATACAAGAATAGAAGAACAGCTGGTCCGCGGAAAAAAATGGGGGCGAGCATGTTTTGGAGCGAGTATTCTGGTTACCAACACAAGCCGTCAGCCTGGCCAGTAACCGGTCAGGTGGGCACCAAAACCATCTGGGCATTATGGACTAGTGGGCACTTAGGGGTGGAGACATCTGGGCACTAGGGACATATAGGACCTGGAGAGGTGGGCACTTGGAAAACTAAAACCATCTGGGTACTAGGGACATGTGGGTAGGGTACCTGGACAACTGGGCACTAGGGACATGTGGGCACTAGGGACATGTGGGCACCTGGCCGGCTGATCTTTTCACTCTGAGCTGCATAAGTAACCGGAACAGTGGGGCCCTGACGACACTGACCACTAGTGATGAGCGGGTCGACCCGTAACCCGTGGGACCCGCGGGTCAACCCGCGGCGCGGGAGGGTCGAGTTAGGATTTCAGAGGCAATTATGCGGGCTGCGGTTGAGCGGGTCAGCCGCTCTCACACGCAAAAAAAAATAAAAATCACATGCTCTTGTTTTGTCTTTATTCCTAATAAGAATAAGAATAATAACAATAAAACAGTTTGAATACACTTGGGGTGTATACTTGAAGATTATTTTCCTTCATGAATTTACCGTTTTTTTTGGGGCGGTGTAGCCGCCCCCTATAAGTGAGTTTTGGACACCGACCAAAAAAATTGTGTACCCCCTAACCCTTCCATTGTTAATGCAAATCGATACTTTTTTCATATCAGCCTATCACATTACAGCTAGTGTCATCACCACTAACTGTAATGTGATTGGCTGACTTTGCAAATTCAGGACTGTGATTGGCTAGCGAAACACATGACACATGTGCAGCCCTATGAATAGCAGTATGGACTTTAAAAAAAGGCATTTATCCTTTTTTAAAGTGAGTCATGTTGTGATGACCACACACCGCCCACTTCACACTGGGTGTGATTTTTTTTTTACCGCGGGTCGCGGGGCGGGTTGAGCCATAGATTTATATATGGGTTCGCGGGGCGGGTTGAGGCAGGTTGGGTTCCGTGGCGGGTTGAGGCGGGGCGGGTCATGAAAACCACCACTGACCACCATTTATTTTAGATGCATTTCTTTTTGCTTTTACATTTCATTTCATATGTATTTCCTTTACAAATGAGTAGCTAAATACATATAATACTCCCTCCCCCTTAATCACAGTACATTTAAGGCCCAATATTTCCACACATCTTCTTATATTAAAATTGCCTTAAGGGAGGATGGGCAGGCGGACGAACCACATCGTCAAGCTCATGTCACCATGATCAGCCATTAAAAAAAAATAAAAAAAAAGGCTGATCATGGCATCAGGCCCTAACAAATCAGTCAGCATATATGGCCATAAACGGGACAATGACTGACAGATACAGAGATCTGTGAGGGTCGCAAAGTGGCCCAATCTCTAGATGTGAGGGCTGTGAACCTCTAGTTTATAGAATTGGAGAAGAAATGTATCACGACTATTGGCTGCCGGGTGTCACTTTAAACCATTTTTTAAATAAAAAATGTTGTTGTACATTATACGTGTTTGAAGTGGACAGATGACTTTACATAATATTATACTCAACATCCATCATTCATTTGTCTTGTCAGAAACTTTATAGACTTTGTGGCTTCTAAAATGCAACTAAAAACTCCTCAAAGATGACATCTTTGTCTACGTTATCGATCATTTTGACATTAAATGTCTTCGCAGTTGTGTCACGTATTGGTGTGGGACAAAACAAAATGTGCCCAAATAGTTAAACTCTTCATCATTTTTATTTCCCCACTAAATCATTATACGGGAGCAGAAGTTAATCATAATACAAATATGATTGCTGCAAACACTTCCTCCTGCAAATGACATAAGCTTTTGCAGTGATAGAATATCCACACTTGACTATTAAATGGTGTGCATTTATACAGCACCTCTCCAAATGCTGTATGCGTTACCCATTCATACACACAAGACACCAACCTTCTTGTTGAGAGCAGTTAGGGGTTACATGTCTTACTCAAGGTAACCCTGACATGATGCTTGAACCAGAAATCAGAAATCATTAGATTCCTTATTTCTTTTGGGCATTTCTCATACAGCTATCACCAGTATCCTACTATAATTCTAGTAACCTCTGTCCGTTTGTAGTGGTGAGTGAGTAGGTGAGTAGGTGAAGCTACCCGGTTCTCCTCAGTGGCTGGACCAATTGCTCTGATTTTGCACACAACCATTGACCATTACCATCTGAACTTAACTGTGAAGCCCGTTTTTCAATTTCATCAAATCTCAGCTTCTTATTAGCGCTTTTGTGTCAAAGAATGTCGCCATGGTTACGGGGCTGCCCAGCTATGGGATGAACTTCCTCCCGGGTTGCCAGATCATGTGCGCATATCCCCCCACGGATGCGTCGACCGGGTATGGTCTAGTATCACATAATTAATATAACTACTGCCATTAGGGTTATGGTTAATGCTTACTGAAGTACTGCCTTAAAATTGAAATCCTCTACCTACAAAGCAAAAAAAAAAGTTGTGTAGTCAGCTATTGCAAATGTAGGAAGCCAACCTCAGACGTAGCTCTACGTGTCAATCAGAATCAGAATCAGACTCAACTTTATTGTCACATCACAAGTTTACAGAGGTCAAGAAGTGGGTGAAATTTGTTTTCATAGTTCCCATCGTATTTTTATTTCCATAGAAGAAAGAAAGGTAAGAAGAAGATGGGGGGGGGGGGGGGGGGGGGCAAGGGGGAAAGGAGATCAAACAAGAAAAAAATAAAAACAAAATTATCTACATATTTACTCATGGTACCTGAGATAAGACAAAAAGATGTGTGAGCATAGCAGAAGATGTATACTGTGCATGATATGGACGTTAGTTAAGGTGCTAGAAAAAAAACACACAAAAAGACAAGTCAGTGCATTCAGCAAGGCTATGCCTTGTTCAACCCTAACGCTGAACAAGGCTATGGCTTGTGAAAGGCTATGAGCCGGGTGAAAACTGTTCAAGAACCTGGTAGTGCTGCTCTTGATACTACGGTAGGCCCCCTTGCCCGGCCGCAGTCATTGTAGGGGTTTAAACAGTTTGTGACTTGGGTGATGCCTGTCCTTGAAGATGTGCTGGACTTTGACTACACACTGCTTTTGTACAGTTCCTGGAGCGCGGGGAGCTCACCTCTCATTATGCTGCGCTCTGCCGATCGCACTACTCGCTGTAGGCTGATCGTTTCTCCCAGTTCCCATACCGGCCGTAACACAGCCTGATAGAAAGCCTTCAACTGAGCTGTTGTAGTACAGCCTGAGGATGCAGTGTCCTACTCCGAACTTCTTTATGCGGCAAAGCCAGTACGGTCACTGCTGAGCCTTTTTCCTCACGTGTGTGGTGTGTGTCTCCCATTTTAGCTCCTCCTTGATGTGTACTCCGAGGAACTTGAACTCACTGACCCTTTCCACTACAGCGCCATCGATGAGGATGGGCTCATAATCTCTCCGCGGCCTCCTGAAGTCCACGATCAGCTCCTTGGTCTTGTCAACGTTAAGGGCGAGGTTGCTCTCCCGGCACCAAAGTGCCAGTGAGTTGATCTCATCTCTATAGTCAGACTCGTCATTGTTGACGATTCGGCCTATCACTGTCGTGTCGTCCGCGTACTTGATGATGGTGTTGGAGTCATGTGTGGCAGTGCAGTCATACGTGCACAAGGAGTAGAGGAGAGGGCTCAACACGCAGATGTTCGTCTATTTTCACCTATATGACATGCTAGGGTTCACGTGGTTAACATCTGGGGGGTGAAAACAGATGTGAAAACATCTGCCTCTATACATAATACAGTAGTAAGAGTCAGATAATAAGGATCAGTGTTACAGGATTGTAAGACTATATGCACAGCCTTATAATATCCTTTCATACACACCAGACAGCAGACACCACTGCTTTTTGTATGGAAACCATTCTTACATGCTCTCCTCCATCCCCACAGCTCTCTCTAGTTTTAAGCCTCCATAAGTTCACCTCTGTTGCTCCCCTCCAGCACTCTGCCCCCAGTGGCTCCATAGCAGCTTGCAGCATCTCATAACCCTGGGGCTGCTACAGGGTTCTGAGACCAAACATTAATGTTGCAGTATAAGCAACTACACAAAAGGTTATAAAAACAACAACAAATTAAATCAACAGAAAAAAACAATTTATAATAGAAGAGGTGTCATATGCAAATAAACCATATTCACTTAACATAAAGGTGTGTTTTCAGAAGAGATTTGAAGGAGAGCACTGATTTTGCTGGTCTCAGATCCTCAGGGAGGGCGTTCCAAAGCCTATAGGTGCCCGGGCCACAAAAGCCAGATCACCCTGTGATCAAACCCATGACCTTGTGGTCTACCGACTGAGCTACTCGGACATAAAATACACATTATTGTAATCCAGTCTAATCTGGTGTTTTCCAGTGTGGATTACACCAGAATAAATACATATATTAATGTATTATTAATTTGTTTGTTTTTTTGTCTTTCTACTGTATTTATATTAAAACATAAATAGCAGGTCTACAATCTCAAGGTACTGTAGGTGTGTCTTGAGATTTGGGCTTGTGCATTGGTGTGCCTTGGGCACAAAGTTTGACCTACAAGACACTCCTTCCACTACAATGGTTACCACAATCCCTGGCAGGGAAGAAAGAGCCACACATTGGGTTTTGTCTCTTCAAACCGTTATGAAAGCGCTTGAGTGTGCATAAATCATCTCAACCTGTTTGGCTGGTGGCTCGGCGCGATGACGAAGCCAAGGGTGGCCGTTCTCAGTAATGAACAAAGGTGCAGCCAAGTCAATCTCCTTTCTTGCTGCGCCAAGATGTGTTTGCACCTCTGTTGCTATTCTAATGGCAGTGCTTCAATTAACTGCAGTCATTTCGAACAATTAACCCTAATAATAGCTCTTACAAAATGCTTGACTTTGCTGAATCTGTCAGCAAATGAATACATCTGTGGGCATGTCCACAAAATAATATAGTAATTGTGGCATATTATATTGCCTCGGGCCGTGCACAGATTGTTTGAAGGGCAATTGCTCTAATGTTCTAAAAATAAGCCCCCCTATTGAATTTTGACTTTGTTTGTGCATGTGGCATCCTATATTAAAATTGGCTAATGGGACTGACTCAGACATAACGATATATATATGTCAATTGTCTCAATTTTAAACAAACAACGGATAATTTCAGGCAAAGAATGCTTGAACAACGTTCACAATTGTTGTGTATTTCTCTCTGTTCAACAAAGTTCTTTTTGAAACTGTGGGCGAATGTAATGAATGCAAATGACTGAATCAGTGAGGGCTTAAGGATTGAGCATCTCTTCATTCCATAACAATCTAACAATTACTGGGCTCTATAAAAAGAATAGGCTCATCTACCAATGACATGAATGCTCTTATGTAGGTGCCATGTGTGGTGTAAAATACGATCCACTTACAAGGATCTGAAAATAACTTTGAGCTATTTGTTGATGTGGGTCAATTAACCTACGTGAGGTGGAGAATGGGGCGGGAGGGTAGTGGAAAGGGTACAGAGAGACTGAGCTCAATTAACCATGACTCTGTGTAGGAGAAAGGTAATTGCCTGTGGTGTTCCACATCGTATAATCGATCACCTCAACTGTGCACATTTATGTTCTACTGGAATGTTTGTTATTGAGCAGTAACAGTTGGCTGCTAGTTCAAAGGCCTTTTTGGACATTGCAACAAAGTTTCTATGGAATTAATCAAAAGTTTTGATCTCAGTATGCTTTGACCCGAAGACTATAAAAATAAGGGAGAAGGTAAATAGCTCTCTGTAATATGGCTTCATTTTCTTCAGAATAGACAAGCTTGACCATACACAATATAAGCCTCTAAGCCCACACAAACAAGAATGTTTTGTGAATTTAATATTTTGCTATACTGTATGTTCTGCCAGGCTGAACGTCTATTTCTTGCACTCACAGCTTGTAAGGCCATTCAAAGAGAGGTATTTTACCATCAAAAAGCAAAAACAAAAGTATATAATTATAATCAAGGAATTTGTGAGGAATAGTTTGCTTACAAAGGTCCAATCACCTCTCCATGAAAATGTTAGCCTGGCTCCAGACCATAGACCCTGCCTACTCCACTTGTGGTGGTGGACTGCTTCTGTTTGATAATCAGGCTATAGTAGTTGAAACATGAAGAGAAAATTACATGGTTTTACTGAATTTTCAATTACAGGTTGTAGCATGATGAAACAAATAAAAACATATCCAGTTTGGACAGGCGTACCAACAAACACATTTAGCCGTGTGAGGGAAGCCGGGCGATCTGTGTCACTGGACGAGCGACTGCTCGTCCAGAGCTCCCACTCGGTTGATCATGGCACTTGTTCAGTGGGGTAGGGACTAGGAAGATTTGCATGTGTGTACCTCTGAATGCATTATGTCCTTCCGGTGAAAGTCCTGTGTCCAGTGAAAAGAAAAAAGAAAAATCATAACCTCCAGCATCTTGGCCAGCGTCTAGAGAAAGAGGTAGAGAGAGCCAGTTGGACGCCAGCGAGCAGACACTTGCCGCCAGGTGACAGTACCGGTGATGGCTTCTCTTACTGGCCAGAAGGTACCAGTGCAGCCCAGAAGATCTGGCAAGAGCTGACACTCAGCAATGACTCCACAATGGGAATCACACTGTGGACCTTCAAGTTATACTGCTGCCGCCGTCCAAGCCTCGCCACCGTGGTCCCACCTGCAGTGTGCCACCTAGGGGATTTGCCCAGAGAGATCTACTGCATCCAGGCTGAAATAGCGGCTCAACTCAACGACTGGTCTGACAATGAAACAGCTGCCCACCTTACATTGGCATTGACGAGCCTCAGACCAGAAGAGCAGATGAGCTATACCATTCTTATGGGTGCACTGTCTGGATCAGTGATTTGGCCGTTTTGCCTTCAAGCATGATGCCATAGAACAACTTTCCACCAGACAGAAAGGAGAAAAGGAGTGTGTGCAAGCCTATGCCTCTGAACTGCACAGACTAATCTAACACAGCTATTCAGCCATCCTGCGTCATATTCAGGAGCAGTGGGAGCAACAAACCTTCGTTCAAGGACTCCTTCCCGATCATCTTTGAGAGCATATTCACGTGTCCCGCCCACAGAAATTCCATGATGCCTTAAAATAAACATGTAGAGCACATTGGTACGGCTGCCTCGAAAGCAACAACGTAATAACAGACACAACATCAGAGTTAAAGTGCATTAAAGAAAAAAGGTTTATCAACTAAACTAAATGGAAAAAAACATACCAAACTACTAATGAAACAGAGTACCAGGGTGGCTGCTACAGAGTGAGCGAGGGAACTGAAGCATACATCCAATTTAAATAGGCCCAGCCCTCAGACCAACAGAGGTGTCCTACATTCAGTGCATCAGTCTGGAGCTAGACCTGAAACAGAAAGAAAGCACCAAAATAAAACAAAACAAAAACAACACTCCAACCATAAATATGGCATATGACACCCTATTCACTAGCTACACGAGAATCAGTCTCTCTCCCACTGAACACCGTCAACCTGTCTTCACTGAGCATAGGGTTTCTATAACATGGCCAGGCTTTTTACAATATGAGCAACTTCTCTGTTCTCTCAACACAATAATGAAGCTAGACATTTTAGGGACAGAACTAGTATGATCTTGAAGAGCAAGTAAAATGGGGGGAAACAAAAAGTTTTGGTCTCAATGTGAGGTTTGTCCCTGAACAACTTTATGAGTCAGCACATATTCGTCTGCACGCACAGAAGCGCCTTCTACATTTGTTATCCTCTGTTCACTCACATAGATGGAAACAACCTCTGGCACACCGTTTTTAAGCTCCTCTAACATAATCAACTGTTGCAACGGCTACAGTCTCAACTTTCTGAGAAGTACCTCATCTGAATATCATTTCCTTCTCTCTGGCAAATAAAGACTGCTTTTCTACCATCTGATATGTTTGGAATCGCTGCATAAGCTTCTGGCACCAATTTATAAAGTGTGCAAGATGGCTGCTTTAACAGTATCAGTGCTTTGGGCAAGGGTTTGTGAGTAATATGCCTCCTGAGCTGAGCTTTACCACTAAGACCGCACTGCAACAATAATGTTCAGTATTCCACTGGCCTTTTCAGAATGTTAGCTACATGTTAAAAGTTTGCTAATTACTTTTCAACATCCTCCTTATTGAATGAGAGAGGACAGCAGCCGCACACTCAAAATGTATGCCTGAAGAAGGTCTAACGGCCAAAAGGTCACAATAAATTCGTATATATACTTGCGCAGAGTGTGCAGCATGTTGTTTTCTCTAATTGTCTCCGCCTGGCTGAAGGCATGGCCAAGACTATGTTTTGCACCCTGTCTGTCCGTCCGTCCGTCTGTCCCTGTGTCCGTCTGTGAACAGCTAATCTCGGGCACAGTTGGCCCGATCGCAGCGAAACTGTTTTCATATTCCATCCTGATTGACTAAGATTGGCTTCCAAAGTTTGCAAGAGTGCTCCGTTTTGAACAAAATGCCGCAAATCATGAACACAGCATGCATTTGCCGCGAAACTTTGCATGCACATTGCCACTAGGCCAAGGAAGAAATGCCACCCTACATTTTAAAATCGGCCTTATGGTGGCACTATAACAGGCCGATTTGACCTATAACTGGACCAATCGGTGTGACACTCCCTAGAGGCCAAGCAAAAACCTCTGCCCTGCATTTTTCACATCTGCCTTCTATAGCGCCACCAGGAGGATGATTTTTGCAAAACACATTTCTTTATATTACTCCCACAGATTTTGTCCAAACATCACGCAAATCGATACACATTATCTCTATAGTCATGTGATCAACACAAATCTGTCAGATTTTTCATATTCCATCCTGATTGCCGAATTTCTAACATTGCTGGCCCACAATAACCTACCTGACCTGGTGGAGACCTGTGCTCCGATGTGAACTTTTTCTAGTTCACTTTAATTTTATTCAGCTCCAGCACCTCACTTGCATTTTAGTCAATGGATGAGCTGTGGTTTATTTCAACATTCCTATTGAAAGGGGAAACCAAATTATGACTTTTACTTTCCGAAATACTAGTAACACAAGTCTATAACAAAGCTTTACCAGAGTGTTGATCAGATAGTGACAAGTACATTTTAAGGAATCTGAGAGCATAAGTAATTTACTAAATTGCCAACCAATGTATTTAACTCACTACTCTTGAACGTGCTCAGTTCCTACAGTATCTACCTGAAGCACTTGACCTTGCGCAGCCAGACGATCAGAGATGTACGTGTGGTACATATAAATACAATGCATGAGCTAAAACTGTGTGGAAACTATTCTCAAATGTAAAAGATTACAGCATCGCAGAACCAATGGAAAGACTTTAGGCCAATCCTTCATATAACAGGAGTGAAAGCAGTTGGAGCCCATACATTACATTTTGATTTCCCCAGACGCATCAATAGGCAGAGATCTCTGATTGTCTAGCTACGCAGGACAACTTTTTACCCTACCTGCCTGTAATCTAAATTAGTCTATGAACAGTATATACAGTAGACCTATATACCGTGTGTACACACACACACACACACACACACACACACACACACACACACACACACACACACACACACACACACACACACACACACACACACACACACACACACACACACACACACCCCTTTGTGATTAAAACGTTATTTTAACAATTTTTCACATACAGGCCCGAGAGTATGGTAGTCGAGTATGTTAATACAACATAACTAACACAACTACAGGAGGAGGTTGGAGGTGGTTTCCTTACTCTTATTGAAATGTTTTAACCCTGTATTCAAGTAGAAACACTACTGGTTGACAAAAGGTATATTGCCTGACGCTCAGAACACAATAACTCCCCTGACCAAGCGGGCATTCAGTCTTAGCTCAGCAGTAGAAACTTCAGCATTTGCGCAGGAGACATTTCAACGGGTAGGACATGAATATTGCAGATTGTAACTACAGTTTTGAAAGTTAACATCCAGAAGAACACTTGAAGGGCACTATAGGAGAACCTGTCTAGAATTTGAGGATACAGTTGGTGCAGTGGTGAGGTCAGCTTAAGCGTGGCCTCTGCAAAGGCAGCTGGCAGGTTCAAGTCCCATGCTATCCAAGTGTTCTGGATCACAAACCCAGAGGATGGGGTCAGGGAGAGGCTGTATCTCTCTTTGTGCCGGGGGCACGGGTGTGTGTTTTTGATCTCTCCTGGGAGAAGTTTCTCACCAAAGAAATGGACCAGACCATGTACTGTCCCCCTAGTGTCCCCCAGGGACACTAGATGTAGAACCTCCAAGCCCTCACCCTGGGCAAGACCTGGGATGTTGGTTGTCTAGGAAGTTGACAACCGGAAATGGTTGAATTTGGCGGAAGTACCACCCAAGGATATGACGTTGATGCTTTACAAATCTGTTAACATTCTCCGTGAATGAAACGAGTGTTGTGATTGGTCAAAAAATATCGTTTCCTAGGGAAACACAAATCATGTCCACTCAGGACTTCCTAGACACTCGCTGCTTTAGGTCGTGACCAGGCTCTTCTCTTCGCAGATGAGTGAGGCTGGGACCGAGGTTACCAAGCCCTGGGAAGCGAAAGGGGCGTCCATCTTGCAACTTCCGGGACTTAGTACTGGGGTTAGGAGTGTTACTTGGAGGGACATATCTGCGTTCTATTTTTCTGTTATTGGGTTATTTGCCATGGGGAATATGTCGGAGGGGATTTATATGTTGTTTGTGATTGCTTTGTGAAATAATCATTCATTATGTGTATTCATTTGGGTGAAAAAACACGAGTGAAAGGCGTGATTGCAGGGAGCATGCACCCCCTTCCTCTCTGTGTTCAAGAGTTGAGCTGGTTTGGTGTTTGTGTGCGTGACCGCCAGGTTAAAAAGAGCATTCTTATCAAGAAAAGTTGCTGGCCAGCTTTCATTGCTTCAAGCATACTGTCGTTACGGTATGCTTTTCCTCAAAAGGTCACAGCATAGATTTAGAGCAAGATATTCTTCTTAGGAGGAGAGACTACAAAATGTCTCAGACTACAAAGTACAGAAGTTCAAAGTTTACCAGAAACGTCCTATAAACTGAGGCAGCTAAGATATACATGTACTTTCACTCAATGATTCTCTCCCACATCACATATATATTGTCTGCTGTAAGTAGGTCTACACCCTACAACCTTAAAACCACTGTAATCTTTATACAAACAAGCACTTAATAGAAGACAAGAAGTCATTCAGTTTTCATTGCCATATTCTAAAGACGTATAATCTGCTTAGCTGGGAAAACCTCATCAAATACAAAAATGTCTGTCTAGTTTATAAGATTACTAGAGTTTCGGGGGGCTACGCCCCCCTCAACCCCAGCCGCGCACGGGGCCCAGCGTGGCCGTGTGTATATTGGGGGACCCAAATCGCCGGAGTGAAACTGTGGAAAAGTTTTTTTGAAAAAGGAAAAAATTTGAAGAAATAATATTTGTTATGTTTCAGGGGGTCCACAGGGGGTCCGCGGACCCCCTGATGGTCCACTGACCCCCTGTGGAGTGTTGGGACGCGCGGGGACACCCCTGGAACATTGCGGACCATTTCGGTGTTTTTTTTTTTTTCATGAAGGTGGTTGCTTGTTTCTGGCGCAGGCTGTGCAAACCTGGCAACCCAGCGCATGCTGCCGCACGTTTAAGTGGCGTAGCGTCATGAGGGTCAGTGGGGCCGTGGCTTCGGTCAGTGAAGACCCTGTAGTGCGGATGATATGTGGCATAGAGGGGCAGATTGTAAATCCACAGAGGAAACATCCGTGGGCTACCATTGGTTCAGCGATGTGTGCGGTCGCCCTGCGGCCCCTCCTCCTCCACCAATGTGCAGTATTGAGAGCCCTGACATCACAACAATTGGAGCGATGGGCACTGCACTGTGGTTGGTTAGGGTACACCTAGGGCCCAGGTAGAACCCAGTTAAAGCCTGCATGGGCAAACCCAGTTAGGACCCGCCTTGGTCCCACATAAACATGGCTAGTTGGGGCCCACCTAAGGGCCAGGTAGAAGCTACTTATAGCCTGCATGGGCATCGCAGTTGGGACTGAAGTGGATGGCGCTGACATTGCTGACATGGGGTCCATATGGTTTAGCCCACCTTGAAACCATATGGGAAGTACGCTGGCATGCTGGCTGTAATGCAAACGCTGCATCATACCTGCAGTGTGTAGTTTGATGTTGTGTGTGTAGCAGAGATACCTGCAGTGTGTAGATCAATGTCCATAGGAAAGTCAATGCCCAGCAGTGTTTTTTTTCCCCAGCAGAGTTTCTAGTGTCTCTGTGTCTCTGTGGAAGAGGTTGCACATGAACTCTGCAGCCGCACTGAGGCGCTCCAACACAAACACTCTGACATGAAGCTGCTTCACACAACAAACATCAGCACCACGCTGCTGTTTGTCCAAAAGACACAATATCTCCTCTCCCACCGACGTCATGTGTTCATTTATCGACAGCCGTACAGACTCCTTTTGACACATTTTACGTCGTTTATCCAGCTCTCACTGACTCTCCACATCGGGCTGTTATTTTGCTGCGATCAAGTCAACGATGTGAGAGATTAGCTATCACAGACGGACGGACAGGGGGTGAAACATAGTCTTGCGCCATGCCTTTCGGCCTGGCGGAGACAATAAAAAACCGAAAGTAAAGGAAATGGCCATTTCTGCAACAGAAGTAGTCAATAAACTATGCTATGAAAACATGGGCCACATTGGCAAAGAATGTAACAAAGAGGCAATCATGTAGAAAATAGCCGATCTCCAAGCTTACAAAGCCTCTCAACGTGAGGCGTTTCGAGCTTGTAGATCGGCTATTTTCACAATATTTACTTGTGGAACGGAGTCAAACAGAATGGGGGGGTCCCAGATCAAGTACGTGTATTTGGGGGGGGGGGGGGGGGGGGGGGGCGGCGTGAAATGGTTGATAAACACTGCTCTAATCGGAGCGAAATTATCTGAAATTACTACATGACCATAATGCAGCCTAACATGTGTTGCACGGGGCGGTCCTGCCATGACGTTAGTTACTGTAGTTGCTGTGGAGCTACATAGTTCTCCAGAAGACACACACAAACATACACCATCTACAATGGACGAACTGAGCAGCAATATAGACATTCACCACACGAACGTGCATTGTTGACAAAGTGATTGCACAGCCGCTGCAGGCATGACAACCAGGTTAGCGTTAGCGACATGGCAGCTATCACAGCGCCCTGTCCGTCGTGCTGCAACTGCCTGTGATGGCTACAGCAGTAACAGCAAGCTGTCTGCGATGCCATTGTCTGGAGACTGCTCTTAGCGTGACAGGACCAATGAGAGTGAGCGCTGTAGTTGTTGCTAAGATACGGTGGCGTCTCTGCCCCATAGCTTGTAGATCTCTCACACATGATTGGCCAAGGCTGCGTTGCCAGGTCTGACTTTGTGTGTAAGCAATGGTCGGCTTATTTTTGCGCGGCTTTGGGCTCGTTTGCATTGTGCGCACGGCAGCGCTTGTTTAGCGTACGTCAGCGCGACGTGGCAACGGACGTGGCAACGTGAAAGGTGATTGGCTGGTGAAAAGAAACACCCGACGTTACACCAGAAATGGTGCCTGGAGAAAATGGTGACCAAAAAAAAAGTTTGGAAAAAAAGGAAAAAAACCCCGCAGCGGCTGGCTGCTGTTGTGGTGATGAGGTCGTGCGCACGGTAAACGGTACGAAGCTGCCTCCCCTTCCGTTTTGTCCGACATTTGGTGAGTAGAATTAATTATGTTGCGCGGTGGAAACGGTGTAGTGAGCAGTGAGATGTCCCCTACGCGAGGCGTAAATTCAGCGCGGCGGGCGTGGCGAGTCAGTAGGCGACATGTGGTCTGGCGGTGCGTTGTTTATTCGATAACAGAGCTGTGGGGTGTCACCACCGAGGGTGCGGAAGTTGCTCGCCATTTATATAGTTAGATGCATGGTTTAGCTCACCCTCCTGTGTCAGGTTTCATCAACTTCAAATCGGTGCAGCTACTGTAGATGCACAATTTTGGCCTGTGGTTAGTGCTAGAAGGTTACATTGTGGGGTCCCTCAAATGCTTAGGGCTCATCCACCACACTCAACAAATGTGCTCAGCAGTTTTCATGCCAATATGGCCATTCAATATGGAAATATATACTTTTGGTCATGGTGTCACTAGAACCGCTACGGTTCATCCTCTGTGCAGCATGAAGTAGCGAAGCAAATTCCATGGCATTCCATTCCGTGTTTACCTAGCAAGCATTACTTTTATGATTGGTATTACTGTAACTTACAGTCGCAGGCTACATGAAGGTTTTTATGGAAGATAAAAACAAACTTCTATTATTATTAAACACTATTATTGAGTTACTCCGTAGCTGCATCTCCAACAGACCTCCAACAGAATTTTAAAGGCATGAATGTTTTCATAGTATTCCTTAATACATTTGTTGTAGTACTTGCATGTTAAAATTAACATTAAGCACCTCATCAAGGCCCAGTCAGAGTGGGAGTTGGCGAGATGTGCGTAGTGGGTGGGTAATTTGCCCTTTATTGTTTTCTTAAACACTTAAACCCTGGGACCCTCACGATTCTATACTAGATCTTCTAGTCTAGTATTTCCCTCTATGCCAAATCTCTTTGCCAAAAATAGCAGATCTACAAGCATTGTGAGCTTGTAGATTTGCTATTTTAGCTGATTGTTCGCCCCAGAATAGGGATGCCAGGGTTCATTTGGTATACACACAACAAGCCGCTGTATGTATAGTGGTGGGGAGCGTTAGCGGCAAGAGATCAGCCTGAGAGCGACCAAAAATCATCCCACGTTCCTGATTGGCCACCAGTTTGGCACCTTCCTGCTCCTCAGTCTATCTTACATCCCCTAAACTGGCAGAAGCGTAAACTCCAAATGTTGTAGCAAAATGTAGCTGAATGTTTTAACATTTCAACTGTCTAATCTGTCAGTTATAGTTATCCAATTCCCTTGGCATGTGACAGGTAAGATTAGAGAAAATACAGGTACGCGTGACCCAACGACACCTCTCCCCAGCTTCATGAAGGACGCTTGTGAAGAGCCGCAGGTGCTCCAAATCTGACAGCGCCGCGTGACTATAAATGTCACCTGGAGCAAAAAAACTGTAACAGGCACATCCAGATCTTAGCAGTCGATAGAGGGATGAGACATGACTTGTAGCGGGAAACCATGCATCACTCTGAGTTACCCCAACACTCCCACCCCCACCCCCTCTAGCTGACACATTTCTGATGCCATACTTCTTCCATCTCAGTTTGATAGATTGAGGGTAGCTGCCATTGTAGTAATCATTGAAGGGAATTAATCTAGTTATCGTTTGTTAAGCAGTGTCCGCTTGGGGCAGGGGAGTGAGAGCCAGAGGAACATATGAAAACTGCACTATTAAAAAGCATGTAAAAGAGGAAACTTGTCTTGTACATTATCTCAATTCTAAAAGTAATGAAACAGAAAATAAGGTTTGCATTAATACTTCCTTTAGAAATAGAAATAAAAAAGTTCTGGATAGAGGGAGTCTTTTGTTAAGAAGAAACTAGCATTTCTTCTTAACCTTTGTCGAAGATTATAGGATATCTTCCTTAACAGCATATGGAACATTACACTTTGCCAGGACTCTACCATCTGTTTTTGTCATCCGTTATGAAGTTTGCAATGTCAGTTGAATATTTAACATGTGTGTGAACCACAGAGTAATGTCATAATGATACTTTAATACTGCGTTAATTGTACATAAAGTGGTGAATTATAAAACCACAGATATTAAAGTTCATCATGTCTAGATGTGGTAGTGACATAATTGAGCCTCCTGGGTCAGTTTGGTGGTTTCACGTAATGCCTAACAATAGGCTCTGTCCATAACTATTGTCCCAGGTTTGAAGGTGGCATACCTGTTTTCCTGTTCCGGTGCAGTGTCCCATAGCTTTGTGTGATTGGCTCGGCAGCAGATTTGAAAAGGAAACGGATGACACCTTTATGTGTGTTTCCTGTTGAAATCTGCTGCCGAGCAAATCAAATTAACAATAGGAAATTTTACCAGAACAGGAAATGGGCATGCCACCTTCTGGAAACACGGGACTACAGTTATGCACAGAGCCTGTAGTAGTCTCCATAGCTCTATCCGGTTGGCGTTACATTAAAAAGTAGACTGGAAGGTGCATTCATTGACAAAAAAGGTGACGCAAACTGCTATGAAACCATCTAAACTCAAGTCCATCTTTTCTTTAGTATCTTGCTAACATGTATGTTATTGTATGTATACTGTAAAGCCGGCTTAAGCTATGGACAGTACTGTATATCTGGCATGTTTTACTATTGAAAGCCACAAGGCATTATCGTCTATATGTAAAAGTATTTTACATTGCTGTGTTTATAAGATATAGTTTCTATGATACAGTGACTGGAAAAATAAATGACAATCATGCAATTTTTATAACATACAATCTACAAATCAATAACCATTGTTTTTGATTTGTTATGTGCCTTGTGGTTATAGTTTTCATAATTCAAACAAAGTAAACACTATTTCCATGAGTCCAAATAGTAAGCAATTAGATTAATAATGCAAAGCCTTCATATCAAAACATAATTAAAAAAATAATTAACCACTGAATTATTTAACATGGCCCCCAAAACATAGGTTTAGTAGCTCAGACCGGGATGGATTTCATAAGTTCTCCCACACTGATGCTTTGTCTTTATTTATTTATGTATTTATTCACACAATAAAAACAGTACAAAGGTAACATTATTAAAACAACGCAGAAATAAAAGCAGGTTAGAAAGGAAACCCATATAGGGCTTATACAAGGTTCTCACCGATAAAGAAAAACATCACATGGATGCAACTGGGACGTATCATCAGTGTTGTAGCATGGGGCCTTGTGTGCAGTTGAATGTGTGGGTGCGTGTGTCTGTGTTGAGTGTGCGTGTGTGTGCATGTGTCTGCACATGTATGTCTGAGTGTGTGTGTATGCAGAAGTAAGGCTACATTATATGGTAGAAGCAAGTGGAGAGACTTGATTCATCAGGCTGGCCCTCAGTCTATGTTTAAAGTTACTGAGTGAAGATGAGTTGCCAATATGTAAGTATTCCAGACTGATTAATCTGATGCAATAGATGATGCAATAGATGCAATATATGATGCAATGCACTGAATATATAAGTTAGCAAGCACCAACATATGACCTACAGTAAGTCCTGCAATAGACATACAGTACCACTACAGTAGCACCAGTAGTACGACCCAGCCTATAGGGGAAACCATGGCATAACATCAGTAAGTGGGACTCCCCTCTTCCCAGCTCCCAAGATCCACCAGCAACAACGAATGTGTAAACGTTTTAACCATTAAACCATACTTGTTAACTGAGGTCCCCCAAGTGTCTATACTTGGCCCCTCCTTTTCCCCCTCAAATCTCTTGGCCAATCTATAGCTCAAGATGAGCTGCATCATGTGCTGTGAGCTTGTAGATTTGCTAATTTTGCCAAATGTTCACGTATTTTGCAGAATGTTCGCCTTCTATGACATGCCCATAGGGACACATGTGGCTAAAGGTTTCATTAAAATCCTGTATCTTCAGGGTGGGCTAACAGTGAAAACAATAAACAAAAGGAAACTAAACATTAACAATCTAAACCTTACTAATTAAATCAGAGGAAACCAAAAAAACAAATCACTAACCTAACAAACATCCAATCAAAATGCAGGATAAAACACGGTCAACAAGGATACCCACGCCTACCAGGTTGTTAAAATCAATGAACACATCTATCAAACATTGAGTGACATGATGGCTGGCAGTCTGGCTGGGAGCAGAGGGAGGATAGACCTTTTAAACTCCCCGCTAGAAGGCTCGAAACAATCAGCTCTCTGGAACAATGTGCAAAATCAATCACTCATTCAATCAGCCACGCAACCCACACAGACACCAACAAAAATATACATCCACTAATCCAGTGGTTCTCAAACTTTTTCATGTCAAGGACCCCCAAAATGATATGTATTTGGCTGCGGACACCCATCTAAAAATATTTTGTTCCAGGGACCCCCAGAAGCAAAGATTATAGTTACAAATGTTCGCTTTAAAAATATATGTATTCAAAGATTTGCACAAATTTTCAAGATTTTTCTAAAATAGCAGATCTACAAGCTCATAGCGCGGCACCGAGTGCCACGCTATGAGCTTGTATATCTGCTATTTTTGAATAGCCAAAGTATAGAAGGTCATTATTATTCTGATGCTATATTTACACATTTTGCTGGGTACCCCCTGGAACCCCCTCAAGTACCCCTGGGGGTCCCCGGACCCCACTTTGAGAACCAAGGCACTAATCCACAGAGAAGATTAAAATACATACAAGCATAAAATGAACACCACAACCTCAGGGTAGTAGAGTGTAGCAGGCCTGCATCTAAAGCTAAATACGGCATTTTTATGTAGACAAACACTAAATTAATATTTGCTTTGAATAAAAAGCATTACAAACGAGTTTTTAATTAGTCATTATTTGACTAATTTGCCACATAAATAATGAAAACACAAGGGTTTCCCCAACACAGTAGGGAAGAAAGCATATCTTTCTCGTTTAAAAGCACATTTAAAGGCACATCAAAAGTAACACTGAATGACTTGATACAGTGTTCTAGGCATTTTAGACTTAGGTTTATCTGTTTTGACAATTTCTTTCTGCTTCAATCATTCATTTCACATTTAATCAGGCCAGGTAGTCCAACTCCCAGAGTTCCCCAGGCAAGCCTTAACATCTGATCATTGGACTTACACAACTGAAATCTGTAGATGGGTATATTGATTATACAGGCAAAACAATAAAGGCTGTTATATTTTTAAATGATTCTGACTGCTCTTCCGTGTGAAATGACCATTGCATAATCCTGGTTTTTGATGGTAAAAATTTCACTTTGAATCATGACAGCAAATTTCTCAGAGGAGGCCTGTGGACAGTTCAGAAACCCGCCTACCAGTGACATCATCGATGGGGAATCCAAGCTAATAGAAACTGCAGGCTTTCTATTCCTGGAAAGTTAGCATGCTATAATGGAAGCCATTGTTTTCACGTTAATAAATAATTAAATAAAAAATTGAAATATTTAGTAGCAGTAAAAGAAAACCTGCCTAACAATGATGTCAATCACTGGTAGGCGGGTTTCGGAGCTGTCCGAAGCCCTCCTCTGAGACACAGACCGAGTAGACAAAAATGGAACCATATTATCATCAGCATTAGTGAGGACCAATTATATGAAGATAGGTTGAAAATGGGTTAAGTCGTCCTTTAAGCACTTTCGACCTGATGTACCTATTTAGGGCATGTTATTATGGAAAATACTGAACATAGCAGATGCTATTTTTGCCATTTGTCGTACGCTGAAGTGGCCTACAGTGGGAATATCCACTTAATCCTGATATAATTCACTGAAGGGTTCAGGCCTCCACCTTTTGTCTCTTTACGGCAAATATATTTGCCGAAGATTGTCGATCTACAAGCTCACAATGTGTCGTGTTGCGATGTGTTCTGAGCTTGTACAGTAAATCAGCTATTTACCCAGAATATTTGCCACAGAATAGGGATGCTAGGGCTCATGACATGTGTTTAACCACATGAACCCTAGCACCCCTATTCTGGGCAAACATTCAGCAAAAATAGGTGAACATTCGGTGAAAATCTACAAGGTTGTAAATCGGCTATTTTCGTTGAAGAGATTTGGTGTAGAGGGAAAAAGTAGGGGACCAAGTACAGACTGGTGGGGGACCATGGTAAACAAAGTACATAGGGTTTCTATTTGGTTAAATAATCCAATAAACATCCTGCTTATACAGTACTTCAATTTCACATATGTACTGACAAACATAATTTTGTAATTACTATATTAATATATTTTCCAATTGGGAATCTAATGAACTGCCTTTCACGCATGTCTCCTACTGTAGACTAGTTTTATACTGTACCATTATATTTTAGTCCAGTCCCAAGATATTCAATGTCATATTGATTAGTTGAAGATCCTACTATCTGCACCCACGAACACAACATCAAGGGCACCCAGTATGTTATTGCAACTTTATCACACCATAATCCCCACTGTGGAGAAGGGAACTCCATTCAAAGCTGCTGCCCATTTTACTGCTTGACAACAAAGCTTTAACTCTCTGAAACAGTCCTGCTTTATTTCAGAGTGAAAGAATGGCATCATATTCCCCTCATCTTCCCAGTGGGGACATCCCCCAAAGCTGCTTTGAAATGCCATTGATCCAAACAGCCTCTCTGCTAAACATGCGAGGGCTTATTTTCTGGCTTGATCTATCTGTCGCTCACAGAGGGTCTCTATGAGGGATTTTGTGCATAGTTTGAGTTGACTGACCACAGGGTGTTATTGTACAGATAGCCCAACCCAGAATTAGAGCCATGAGAATGCAAACTTCTGCACAATCTTGGTTTTATTAACAAAAAAAACGAAATGGAAATGTTTTGAAATTACTGTACAATGTTTCTTCTTTGCCTTAGTTTTCAAAATGTGTCAATATATCGTCACTGTTGGACAGAAACCTTGTATGTCGAAAACCGTTATTATTATAGTACAGTACAAAATAGGCACTATGGTCCCTATGTCATCATCATTATAGCCTTTTTGGTGCAGTATACTACAGTCACTGGCCCTCATTTATCAACGGAGCTTAAAAAACGTCTAACATTTTACCATATATTCGGCCGTACACCAACGTCGAAGTCACATTTATCAAAGGATCCTACATGCCAATCCTAGCGTACATCAGGTCGGAGCTTTGATAAATCTCACGTCTGAAAACGAGTGTCATTTAAATAACACGCCCTTAAATATTCACAAAACGCCCCGACTTCACAACATGAAGAACCAGAATACGACCCAAAAAAAGCATGAAAAGCCAATAAGAAAGAGTTTCCCCCGCTCGCCTCTCTCTCTCTCTCTCTCTCTCACAGCTACTGTAAGTTTGTAGACCTCACTGTCCATGAAAAGATGGTCGGGACTCCCGAAAATTCTCTCGCAGAAGCGCTCGTATATTTTGAAAATAGCAGATCTACAAGCTCACAGCGCGTCGCGATGGGACCTGTTGTGAGCTTGTAGATCTGCTATTTTCAAATAGCCAATGCAGCCAGATCTGCAAGCTTAACCGATGACTGTTAAAGCAGTTTGTTTAAATTACTTTATAAAATGTTATATTTTCACAGCGATTATTTATTAGTGTAGATATACATTTAGGAGTGGATTATGTGTCCAGATGCCTGTCAGACAGTCAGACAATGCTGCTCCGCAGGTCTAGAATGGAATAAACGGGCGCAGCCAAAGTCAACAACTGGTCTCGACCAGACGTGAGATCTCAGCGTATGGTAGGATGAATCCAACGTCAGGATATATTGATAAATGCCGAAAGTTGCGGTGATCTCGGCGTACGCCCATTATTACGCCCCCAGGAGTTTTTGACTAGGGTACATTTTACCCACTGAGTTTCATAGGACCATAAACCAGGAAATATGCTATAGCCTACTCCATAAAACCGTAAACATATGGATCCCATCTCAGTAGATCTCAATCAATTTTCCCACATGTTTCCATTTTCAAAACCAGTTCCTTGGAAAACTGACATGAACAGTATCTTCTCTTGTTTGTGGTTAACTAACATCCAACAGCATAGGCCAATTGGTCACAGGGCAAATTAACCACTTAATCCTACTGTATATACTTTGACCCCCCGAGAGGTCTATACTACCAGAATATTGACACTGCATGGAGTTCATGTGGTTATTTGTTTGAATGAACAGAACTTAAAATAGACTAAATAAAGGTTTATACAAATCAAGATAGTTCATTTGAGAATAACAGTTGACATCAGGGCAGATATCTGCCTCAGACATATTAATAATCAATATTCATAATAATCAGCAAAAAGAAAATATTTTGTGTCCATTTAGGGAACCGGGTCAAGGTGGGTTTTGACTAGGTATACTTCACTTCGTTTTGTGAAAAAAACTTACAGAAGAATAAATCTTCTTTACCTCAAAGGCCAAAATGGAACTGAAAGTTCCAGGCAATTTTTATTTACAGTAATACTTGATGTAATCCATAAGCCTCTGCTTTCAACTTCCCCTGCATCTCTCAAATATGGCTGCACCTGGAGAAAGACCTAAATGTTATTCGCACATGGGTAATTACACCAGATGGGTTTTAGCAACCTGGCCATTAGTCACTACCAACTAGTACAGACCATAAACGGAGGATAAATTTAAGGTGCATGTGCATCCCCCCACATTTTGAAGCTTTTATATATTTTATACTGTACACCAGTTCATGAGCCACCTGAGGATAAAATGCTGCTTTAATCACTACAGCAAAGTAGTGACAAAATTATGTTCTGCCAGCTTTTTTCTATTGCCAAGAATGGAGGGCTATGGGTAGCCTGGGATAACCCTGCATGGGTCTATAGAGCATGCCTCTTGGTGCAGTGTTTCCCAAACCTTTTCAGCTCAAGACCTAAAACTGAAATTTGGTGACTTCCCAAACTGACATATATACTTTATGAATTAACCACACAAGCCCTATTTCAAAAATAGCGTGCAGTTCAGCTATGACAAA
The DNA here is from genome assembly GCF_963454915.1 of Gymnoscopelus microlampas. Lineage (NCBI taxonomy): Eukaryota > Metazoa > Chordata > Actinopteri > Myctophiformes > Myctophidae > Gymnoscopelus > Gymnoscopelus microlampas. Next base: position 27,693,329 of record NC_139953.1, read on the forward strand.
TCAGAAAAATGTCTGTCTGTCTGTCTGTCTGTCTGTCTGTCTGTAAAGATTTTATGACTCATAAAAACGTGTGTGAGACGCAAACTGGGTCGTGAGTCGTGACCCTGTATTTGGGAAACACTGCTCTGACACTATCAGAAAAAAGGATCGACATCCCTTCATCCAAAACAAAGTTTAAACCTTTTGTTTGATCAAGAGAGGGGCACACAATGAATATATATACTGTAACTTCTGGAAAGTTTATGCCTTCGATTTGACTTCACTTAGTACAGTATAACAGATTTGGATTAACTTTTTCAATGCCATTTCTTCTGCTTGTACTGTATGAACAAAACTAATTTACGCCATCACCATTCAGTATTATTTCAAAAGACAACAGAGTCACACCAACTGAAAAGGTTTATAAGGTAGGCTGTAGCATGCCAAAAAAAAGGAAGAAAAAACAATACACTCTGCTTCACTCTCACACATGTTGCACATATTCACATCTGGGAGCTACCCAGTACAAACACAATTTTATACACGTTGTCCACTGAGCAGCTCCACTGGAACAGGTTCAGTGCCTTGCTCAAGGGCAAGGCATTAGGGCCCTATATTCTGGGCCGAAGTTGCTAAAGCCACTAATATAGGATATAGGACTAGGCAAGGGGCGTTCCCCCGCAAAAGTTGCTATTCTGGGACACCAGCCTTACCCGCAAAACACATGCACTACCTGTTAGATTATGCATAGGTGTGGTTTGGGCATTACAATGATAAAACCAATCAGCCTGCCAGATGCCATTACCTTTAAGAGAAGACTGCGCTAGCTATCCCCAATCCAATCTTATGCTCTCCTTTATCCCTGTATGCAGTGTTGCCTGGTCAGATTATTACAAGCCACATTGGGCTTGTTTTTCTGAAGTTGCTTGTAAATAATGGTAGAACGGTTGTGAGCTTGTAGATCGGCTATTTTCAAATAGCCAACATATATAAATATGCACATTGTTTAATGGCCGACATATATAGGTTTGAAATGCTCAGTATAGTTGCTTCTTCTGGGCTTGTTTTCATAGACCTGGTTGCTTATTTCTCCCGCAAATTCTGGCAACACAGCTCCTGTGTGCAGCAGCACACTGTGAGGATTTTACATGGAAACAGTCACCCGACTTTGGGTTTCTAAGCTCTGGCCTTTGATTGCCTTTCAATAAAACCAAATTTGATAGACATACGTATCACCTACATGTTACTGATTAGAGAGAATTTTATATTTTTGTAATCAGTTCATCATTTCCTGCGTAATGTTGAATTTGGAGAGCATTGCAGTCAGCGCGAAGCACACATTTTCTTCTTTGAATAGACTATCATCTTATATAAACACAATTGAAACAAGGAATTGATACCGTCCATTCTGCTGATTATAGGAAGATTAGAATCACAGAGATTTGTTGACAATAATAGCCTAGTAGAGAGAGGTGCTGCGCTGTGCATCCTGGCCGTCTCCAGGAATTAATTGCAGCCTGTGCGCTCTTGCGGGTGGTTTTAGAGTCCGCTGTGCGCTTTCCCAAAGGTGTGTGGGCAGAATAGCAATTTTGGGGATATACAGTAGCAACAACACGCCCACGACCACACCTCGCAAATAACGGAGTCAGCATAATGCAGAGCGGGTACAGCAAGTGCAGGATAGCGTTTAGGGACAGAGCCAGCTCCCTTATCCGTATTTAACGGGCAATGGGTAGAAAATCACAGGTAATGGTTAATGGCTTTAGATTGGCCCAGAATAGAGCGGTAGGTGTTGAGTGAGGGATTCCCATACCCCACACAGATTTTCCCTGCCGATCCAGGAGATTTAACCTTTCACAAGTTCGCTCCTCTAGCCTTTACGCCACTGCAGGCCCCAAACATACACACTGATGATGCAATATGTGATGATGTATTTATTTATTTATTTTCTCTTGAGAAAGGGAGAGCCACAGTGCCACTGGGACGATCAAAGTTAAAGCCTCTCACACACCAATTAGTGTGTCCAGTGCAAACACTGCGCAATATCAAAGGCAAGGCTGCATTACTGGACAGCCACTAGGCAAGTACAGTAGGTAGCTGGACCTCATTATTAGTGTGGGCACATTCACAAATGGAGCACACAATGATCCATAATTAACCTTCTGGGGCGACAATTCAGAAAAGGAGGGTACCAAGTACAGACCGTTGGGGAACCCTGGTCAGCGGGTTTAAGTGGTTAATACTACCATCACAAGGATGGTACTGTGCCCTGAAGAGTTAATAGTGAAATGTCATATTGTATTATTATTATTATTATTATTTCAATGAGTATGAGGCATTTATATATATTTATATATTTCCAGAAACGCAGACGCTGCCATGACTGGAATGAAAGTCACAGAAGAAAGGACAACCTTGGCTGCAGCAATCACAATACCTGTCCCATCTAATCCATGTGCACATTATGATGGATGAAAGCAAATTCTGTAAAAAGTCAGTGAGGACATGTGCGCCCATGACGCAAGTCCCGGTACACAATGGCCAATGCAAACAATGATACAGACTAAAATGGATTACTGACTGTGATGTGCCCTAGTTTTACACAAATAATTACTGGTATGCGAGTGAGGGGGGAACAAACTAATGGTGTGACATTCAGTTTGACCACTGCCACAGTGTTGTTTGAACCAGGCCTGCATCTGAGCAATGTCACACATATACACTGTGGATGCTCTGTCACGCTCAGTTGTTTTTTATTAAAACTGTTGGCTTGGAGTTGGCACTGCCGAGCAATTCTGTCTTTGCACAGAGTCTCCTTCATGTGGCACTTTACTATCTCTACTAAACAGAGGTTTTCAACAAACGTGACCCATTATAAGGACAGACACAGTCCAGTTTGGGTTGAAATGTTAACCCATTAATACCGGCCCGGGAAAGCATCATTTTAGATTTTATGCAGTACGTTGGGTATTCAAAAATAGCAGATATACGAGCTCACAGCGTGTCACTTCGTGCCGTGCTGCGAGCTTCTACAACTGCTATGTTTGACAATTTTTGAAAAATCTTGAAGGTTTGAGAACTACTGATTTTGAAGGCATTTGTAGAATGGCTCAATAGCAAGTGTAAAACACTGCTAATCAAATTCAGCCCTTCAGGTAGGTCGTCTAAGGCCAGCTTTGATAATGATCATGGTACTATACTGTATGTTGCAATGGTAAAAACCACATGGCTCCCTTTTACAAATGAATACACAGCTATGGTCCTCAACAGATGGTAATTACCACTTTAGCTGCTGCTCTCTGATGCAAAAGTCAATGGTGCTTGTTAAATGAACATCTGGCTCCGTCATTAAGTTGTATCCACAAGTGACAGAGTTCTAAAGTATGTATGCTTGCTCACTGAAGTCATGTTCGTTTATGATGAATGACTCTATAGGTCAAAGACAAGACATCTTCAACCAACACAATTGATCACAGCAAAACCAGCCCACATGCTGTAATAACTCACCTATTATAGAATAGAATACTTTATTGGCCATTTTAAAATCACAACAGTGTCACCATTCAAAAATGCCAAGCTCGATTCCATTGGGGTCCATTCGTGATACATAAAACAACACGCTGTACAAACAACCATAAAACTAAGAAATGGAATCCTTATACATGCAGCTTGGAACAATATACTGTAAAGAGGTACAATAAGAGTACTGTTATATCCAAAACAGAAGTCGGCTATCCAGGATAAGAATTTAACTATGACCAGTTAATGTTAAGATGAAGCCATGACTTAAGATACTTTTAAAACTTTGCTAGGGAATGTAGAGAAGATTTGATGAACTTCATGAACTTCATTAAGTATAACTCCTTCGTTATTTGTAGAGAGAGAGAGAGAGAGGGAGAGAGAGAGAGGGGGGGGGGCAGAGATGGAATAGGTTTTGAATCTGTTATGGTTGCAGCTGTGTTAGCATAGGTGTGGGATACTGCCAAGGCTGTGACAGGACACTTCTCTGAAGATATCAACTGGCATTTAACACACCAGCCAGCCACACATTCTGTAACACACAGTGACAGCCCCCTGCCATGGGACAGGCAATCATTCTGTCACAGGCAATGGAGATGATCGGTAAGGAGTGAACCATTCCAAGTAGCACAGACAGTAGATAATTGACTATGAGATCCCTGCGGATCCTAGCCCTTCACTCAAGCTCCATTTTGTGAGAGTTTGGCTATCAATTCAACGTAACTGATCATGCAAGGAACTTAATTAACTTCAAGGGGAAACACCTTTTATCCACCTCATGTCGCACAAATCCAGAGAGAAAAAAATCTGTCACCTCAAACTAACTTCAATGTACTAATGATACCTGTACAAGAATAATTAACAATAACAATGTACGATAATACCATGTGTTGCATTTTTACGGTGTTAGACTCTACAGTCGTTGAAGTAGCGACATTTGATATTTAGTCTGTAACTCTGAATAGTTTTTTTTAATAATAGGGAATTAGAGTGCAACCCCACAATCTACTGGAGTGTTAATCTCATCTATTTCTCAACACAACCAATCTTAGAGATCGATTTTTTAACAGAACACTTGAATTACTGGACATACACGTACACTACATGGATGTAAGAACCAGTTTCATTTTTGCATTCAGGACAAATAGTCTTGAATTATTGGACCTTCTCCAAACGCTGTACTGTAAACCGGAAGGTTTCGGGTTTGATCCCCCAGACTGGCCAATATAAATTTTGCCTGATGAAGACCTAAGGGTCGAAACGTTGCATTATAAAAAGAGTTTCTTGGAGCTTTAAACAGTGTGCGGACCTCCTCCTTCTTTCTCATGGAAAATCTGGGTGGAGAAGTGAATGCACTCCCTCAACACCCCATCTTGTGCCTTTGGTGCCCGTAGCAAATCATTGAACCCCCATCTGCTCCAGTGGAGCTACTGAATGGCCGACAGTATGAAAGGAGTGTTTGCACTGGGCAGCTCCCAGGTGTCAATGTGTATAACTGTGTGAGTGTGAAGCGGAGTGTTTCTGAAAGAGAACACTCATGCTCAGTGAACCTTCCCTGGTTAAATAAAAGGTAAAAAAGAAAAAGGAATGAGAGTGAAATCTATCCGGAACGGATCCTTTTGGCACACTCTGATAACCGTGGACAACGGCTGGTGAAGCTTTGCAGACTGCAGTGACTTGCTTAATTTAATTTAATTTCATCTTCTCCTCAATCTGCTTCTAATAAAACGGTGGTAGGAATAATCATAAATTAACTTATTTTCTATCAAATACACAGTATACATAAAAAAAAAGATCAAATACTTACCATTTGACCTCTGAGTCATTTGTTAAGTTTAATCATGCATATTCTGCACTCATCATAGTGCTGTAACCTTTTGTTGTAAATAATAAATGTTATAACCCTGGGGAGATGCAATGACACGTCTCATATATAACATGATTACTTTGTGTCCTTGGAGGTAATAGCTCTGTGTTGCATTCAATACTCCAGTCAGGTAAATAACAGCAGAATGAAGAGGTATTTTAACTATTACAACATTATCAGTATGAGAGAATGTCCTCCAGGGGGACACACACCGTGCTGTTTTGCTTACAGGACAGAGCCGCCCTGTTCTTCCTCTCCCGCTGCTTGAGCACAAACTTTTTAATCTAATAACAGCTTCTTCAAAGTACACACTGAGAGAATATAAACACAGAGGTGATGCACAGAATTTGAACAGTATTATCGAGTATGTTTAATTCATTCAGTCCATGCCCATAATATTTAATTTATGTCATTTTGTTCTCGGAGCACTTATATTTTAAAAAACTCGGTGCACTCTTTACATAATTAGGTTTGGGTGCACACAGGTAGAAGGTAGAGAGAGGCCTTAGTCAACCAAGATTTGTCAAGGCAATTTGAGTTTTAATGGAATAAGGTCTGCCTTTTAAGCAGCCATGGGCACAGACACGATTTTCTTTTCAAAGTGATAATGTATGATGGTTGTACATTTACAGTAGTTTTCATTGTTGAATTTTTTTTTCAACAATGACTTCTTATTTGTTTTTATCATTGATAAAACATTAATGCAACTTTGCATTGAAAGGCCACTATACCTTACCAGCATGCCTACAGACTCTTAAAAACGGGCCTCTTAACCACTTGAAAGTTTAAACCCTCTAGTCTTAAGGCCTTTGCAGACAGGGTGTGATTTTTCGCACGTAAAAAACGGACAATATGATTTTTTTAAAGAACACATGGTTCTCTATGACCTCATGCACACCGGCTCCGAATTTGCCGTGCGGCAAGTGGCTGCGACGGTGTTTTGTTTTTTTTCAATCGAACCCAGTTCGATTTGTGCGTCTTTTCGCATGCGGTTAGAACTGCTGGTTAAAAACTTGTAGATCAGAATTTTTGGGGAAATGTTCCCTCCAGAATAGGCATGCTAGGGTTCAAGTGCAAGCAGGGTCTAACAATGAACCACACAATAATGTACATACATGCTAAAAAGCATGTCCTACCAGTATGTATTTTAATTGTATACAACAGTACATCACCCTGAAACATCTGCTCCAATAATCCCCCAAAGGCAAGAAATGTTTTTATTCAATCAGCGTATTTTATGAGTACTGCATATGTGCTTTCTCATTATGTATAGTTCAGTAGCTTTTGCTTTTGCTGTGCAATAGAATTTTAATTAAGCAACAATTTAAGAAAAAGTCCTCTTGGTAGCAATTCAGGTAATTGAATTTGAATGTTGTTATTACCTAATTCAAGGCAGGCTTCATATCACTTAATGTGTTTGGGAAATCTGCCTGAACAGTCAATCAGCTCTGAATGAGCTGAGGCCTAAAATAACTAGCAGCCGATTAACTTTAATTGATCTGTTGAGATCAGGAACATTTTTTTTTCATCCATCAAAAACTTTTCAATAAATAGACCTTCATTGATCTTGTGTAAAAGCTTAATATTACATATCCCCAGGGTTTGGCTCAGCCAGGCCATATGCTCCTTGTGAGTGTGAGGACTCCACCTCAAATCAAAAATGATACATTTCCACTGGTGATGATTTGCAGTAGAGTCATTACTGGCTGACATTTCACACTTATGCCCCATGTATAACTTGGTTTTGTGCCATCGTACTCCACAAATAGCCAATCTACAAGCTCACAACCTGGTGCATTAAGATGCGTTGTGAGCTTGTAGATCTGCCTATTTTCGGTGACGCACGCACGCACGCACGCACACACACACACACACACACACACACACACACACACACACACACACACACACACACACACACACACACACACACACACACACACACACACACACACACACACACACACACACACACACACACACACACACACACACACACACACACACACACACACACAATTACAACTCTCAGCTGTCACTACATTAAATACATATTGTCCTTACCAAATGTCCTCACAATGATATGCATACAATCAATGTTCCATTTTTAAGAAAGGAATTGGTGGACAAATGAAGTGACAGTAGATCTGTTAAGTTACTGACTGGTTCATTTGGTGGAATGTCATTATTGACCTTCAACACTCACATACAGTTCTGTATAGCCTTACAACATTCATCTAAATAGCACAGAAAGATCAATAGATAGATTACCTTCAGAAACACTAACCCTAACTAAGTGACACATCCGAAGACCGGGGCTATTTTTATTGGTTTGTTACAGAGGACAAACAGGGCACTTGCAAAGATTTTAACCACTTGGACCCTATCATCCCTCTTCTGGGGGTGTACACTTGGCAAAAATAAGAGGGGGAAAAAGAGCAGACCAAGTACAGGTCAACTAAGTATAAATATAGAGGGTTTGAATGGTTACACTATACAGTATATTCACATCTTCTGTACACCACATATGTATAGCTATATAGATATTTGCAGTATGTACATATACTGTATGTGAATGTGTATATGTACATGTATCTTTATCCAGTACATACAGTATACAGTACTATATTTTTTCGACCTGTCCGTCACTTATAGTTGTCATTGTCCTCCTGCTGCGTATTGTGGCTTCAACCCTTGCCTTTTATCATTCATTGGTGTAATGCATGCTTTCTTTTCATTTGTACAGCACTTTGGTCAACAACAGTTCTTTTGAAATGTGCTCTATAAATAAAGTTTGATTTGAAATACATGAATCTATTCACTCCCACTGTACTACCACGTGCATACATTAACTATTCACATCTACACTATCTAATCACATCATCACCGCAGTTGAGATAAAAGACAATTGGGGAGGCCACTCTGGTTTATCTCCCATTGCTTTGGCCAGATCTTCCACTTGTAGATATGTAAATGGCAAAAATATACAGTATACAAGGAAAAAAGGCTGCTCCTGGATTCTCGGTTGGTTAAGTCACAATTTCCAAGCATCGAAGCAGAAGAGGAGCAAGTAGAAAAACAAGCTGGTTCTAGCTGTCACCCAATAAGAAACAACAGTGCCTGTCTCCGGTCTGCTGGTGCCCTATTCATTCTGAGAAGGCCTGTCAAATTCAACTAGGTACCATCCTTACTGTCACCTGGGAAATGTTTGTTTATTTTCATTTCCTGGAGTCTGCTGTAACATGAAGATGGCTGCTTCAAATTGATTCACCCAATCAAATGAGTTGGGATTGGAAACGGAAGTGCAACTATTTCAGGTATCAAGCTATCAAGCTAGAGTATGTTTTGCTGACATATGATGAAATTCTGTCTAGTGGGAAACTTACTTTATGAAGAATTATATCATTTTATGCAGGTTTTGACTGTATTTTACATGATAAAACTCAAACTTATACTGAAAAGATTGTTTTGCTACAGTTTGAACATATGTTACACAAGAATGACAACAGACTGATCATGACTCCACTCGCTTGAAAAGTGGCATTTTTTTTTCTTTTTCTGACCATAATGTGTGTACGATCACAGCCTGGTCAAAATGGGGTCAAGTGACTTAATATATTGGCACTGTCGGGCAGAAACCTTACCTTGTATCTCTCTATATATAATCTTTTTATGTTTTTTCATAAATGTATTCTATTGGTCATCCTTTAACCACTCAAGCCATATTTTATACTTATTACTTACACATACAGTATACATACCTAAGACAGTGTTGCACAAAAATAGCAGATCTACAAGATCACAATGCATCAAAATGCGAAGCTATTTTAAAGAACTGAGTCTGTTGGTTTTATAAATGTTTGACTAATGAAAAGTATAAACAAGAGCTAGCTGAAAAGTAACAGTTTTGGACATAGGCTACAAGGTTGTCCACCCGACAGCAACAATATTTCATTTGAGCATTTAGGCACCCATGCTATCAAATCAAGTGAGACAGCAGTTCATTCACAGGAATGAAAAGTCATTATGAAATGCAAAATGTATATTTGTAGACCTTAACTGCAATAATTCTTAATGTGGCATATGTTTAATGTTCAGTAATTCAATAATAATCCAAACAGTTTTCCAAAACATAACTCATATCTCCATTTGAGAAATAAATAAGACTTTTGATCAGATACTGCATACTTACCGGTAACTAAAAATGCCTTCCAACTACAATCTATGCTAAGTAAGACTGATAATTAAAAACAGATACCCTGTGAGGTCCGTGTACGTTGCATCATACCTTTGAATTGAAAGTCAAAATTGGTCCGTTACTGCCTTTTTTCATTTTCTACTGCAAACCCAAATTGAATCCGGTTAAGGGTGCTTTCCTTTTTTTATTGAAACAAAGAAATAAATGACTTTAAATTCAACGGTAAGATGCAACTGCCAGAGCGTACACGGACCCTGTAAGCACTCAAGAGTGATTTCTGTGACATCTAAAAACTCTTTCATGACCAGGATCGCATTGGCATTAACCTTCAGTATGGATGTTGTAGATGTTGGCACTGAGCTGCTGTCAGCTAAGTTCTTACACAATACAGATTGCTCATAGGCGGCGGGTAATGAAGGCTAGGGTAGGCTAAGCCTTCCCAAATGTTATGCTGGGAAATTCTGGGAATTGTGCAAATTATATATAATATATGTGTGCAGCATTATTTAGTTAATTTTTTGATAATTAATCAGTCAAATCAGGCGAAAATAAGAATTAAATAACATAACCCTAACCCCGAAATAAAGTAACCACAAACCGAAAAGAAACTAACAAAATCCGCCCAAAAAACGACATTATTTCCGGCGCCCGCGCACGGCCCACCCCCCCCCAGCCTCAAGCCAGATCTCCTAGCCTTCCCAATTGTCAGGCTCACCCGCCACCTATGAGATTGCTGTTTCTTCTCGCTTAACCCATCAGTATTCATCACCTTGCATTGTTTATATTCATTCATATGTCAGTCAAGAGTTTCAACGTCATTATAGGAGATTTAGTTTTTAAGATGTACAAAAATGTTTAAAAATTTCAAACATTTTCAAAACTAGTAAAAATTGCTGTAGATCGGCTATTTTCACTATTCCTCGTATGACAACGTATATAGGGATAACGTATCCGGTATATGGACCTTGCTACTTACAATATTGGTGATGGTACGAAAGGCTATGTCTAAACTCCTTTTTATATGCAAATTATTAACACAACTTATTCATAAATAACTGTAATGTTAAGTAATTGTATCGTTATAATTACATTTCTATACAAAAAACAACCGAGACCGTTTAGTAGCACTAGTGGCACTAGTGACAGCTTCATGTTGATAACCCTGTATAGAACATTTATGGCACAGAGGTTACGACAGAATCACAAACCCCTTCTGGCCTTCTGTCAAATCCTGACAATGCTTTCTTGATAGTCTCACAGTGCCTCTCACCCCGTCAAGGAGAGGGACACACTATTGGGGTTGGTGAATGTGCAGTTCTACTTCTGACCTAATATTTGCTGACATTTTTATGGTATACTCTGGCCTAGCTGGGTGCCACAGCAGTGGAGTTTACTTTTAGTAATGCAAAGTCAGCTTAACACGAGTGCGAGAGAGTTTAGACCACTTTGTACCTTTTATGACAAAGGCGCAATGTTCTGGAAAACTCTGCTTCTTTTAAAGTAAGTACGTATATTTACTCAAGTACTGTACTTAAGTGACATGAGTATTTCCATTTTTCGATACTTTATACTTCTACTCTCCACTACATCTCAGAGGCAAATATTGTACTTTTATACCACTACTGTCACGGTGTGCACAGGCAGAACACAGGTAGGACCCAAACGCAGGACACAACAAGGTGATAACGGGAAATCAGGTCTTTACTGTAATTAAACAGGGTACAGTAGAACAGAACAAACTCCTCAAACATAGAGGGAAGCAAAGGTGAGGACACGGTACAGGTACACAACGTAAACAGGGAAAATGTCCGAACAAAGGGCACCGGCTGGAAGGGCTTAATAAAGTACATGAAAGTCATTAGCCACAAGGGCCGCCAGCCGGGCGTGCCGCGGGCATCAAAGGCTCAGGCAGGGAACAGTTAGTGAAGAGAGGGGGGGGGGGGGGGGGTGGTGGGGCCGAAGGAGCGGCAACGCCCGAACTGTGACAACTACACTTATTTGACAGCTTTAGTTACAAGTTACTTTGCCAATTTAGATTATTATTACAAAACATACATTAAGTGCTATTTAATATTATCTATTTGAAAATAGCCAATCAGCATTTTTTTCAGAAATGTGAGTTCTTCTACTTTGGTATTGTACGTATATTTTCATGCCAATACTTTTGTACTTTTACTTAAGAAAAATGTCAATAGCCTACAAGCCTTTTACTTGTAACAGAGTATATACTGTATATGTACCGGTATATATTTTATTTTGTGGTATTGCTTTTACTTAGTAAATAGTACTTCTTCCACCACTCATTACCATAATCTCAACCCAGGTCATTTGTCAACTGGGGGAGGTGAAGATGAGGGAATCCACACGTTGGTGATTCATCAGCACCATCCATCTCTAGAGAGTTTAGACCACTTTGGACCTTTTATAATAAAGGGTCTATGTTCTGGAAAACTCTGCTTCTTTTCAATTTAAAACGTTGACTGATTCCCTAAGGCAACTCTAAAGGCTTTTATACGCCTTTCCCCCATTTGACACCTAACTGCGTTTTTATATACTAAGAATTGGAAGGGGGGGGCACCACAGTGGCTCAGAGTGCATAGTGCATACCATTAAGGCACAGTTCATGCACAGCCGGTCCGGGGACCCCCAGAGGTACTTGAGGGGGTTCCAGGGGATCCCCAGCTCAATTAGTTATAGCATTAAAATCAGTTTAACCAGTTTAACCCTTTATACATCAGCTATTTGAAAATACACTATCTACATGCTCACAACGCGTCGTGATGGAATGCGTTGTGAGCTTGTAGATCAGCTATTTTCAAAACATCTTGAAAAACTTTGAATATTTGGACACAATTATTGTATGGGTGTCACTGGCACCCATACATATATGGGGTCTTAATACATATCAATTTGGGGCTCCTTGACATGAAAAAGTTTGAGAACAACTGCAGTGTAGACTTCTCTCAATGCGTCACATCTGCGACACATTGTGATCTTGGCCATTTTCGCCGCGCATCACCATCGTACAACAACTTATAAATACCAGGGCTTAGAACGGTTTCGTCTCATTGCGATTCTTTGGTGTGAACTAGGCCTAATAGACTTGAGGAAAGATTGCCATGTCAAAATGCCTCAGCTCCTAAGTACTTAGGGGATTTGGGGAAAGCAGGTGGATGGGATGTGGCTGCTTGTGTCTCATTATTGGGAGTGGCAGTGTGTCCAAGTATTTAGGGGAAGGGACAAATGATAAATCAATAGCTGCAATCACTGATGAGGCTTAACAAAGGCCTTTCATTTTTATTCAGGTGAAGTCAAAGACACTAAGAGAGTCCATTGATCACACTCTGTAATCAGTGATTGGAAATGACAAATTAGAACCTGTCACTGCTCAATTTCACGCCATAACACATGGATCAAGATATTTCCGTTTTGACAAATGATCTCATCACATTACAGTCTAGCAAGTGCCTTCATATTACTGTACAATACACGGCATATATACACTTGGGGCATTCCATAATTCCATGCACTTCAACATTTTTAATGTGTTTTATGCTTCTGCTTTTCTTATTTGCTTTATTGTTAAAATATTTGTAACTGTAATTGTATTCTTGCTCTGTAAAGCACTTTGAGCTGCATGTCATGTCATGAAAGGTGCTATATAAATAAAGTTTATTATTATTAGTCCTGTATGTTCACTGAAGTAGAGAGGTATATTATTTTTGGAAAACAGATCTCTAACAAGAGCAAGCAGCAACATTTCAAAATCAGCCTTCCAATACATATATTTTGAAGAGCAGTGACTATCTTGTTTTAAATAATAGTAGTAGAGGAGGAAAGCTGCTTCTGGCTTGAACAATTCCTACACAGTGGAATTACAGCAGCAACGTGTAAATTGAACCCAAAGTCAGAAATAAGTGTGGAGAAGCAGCATTCCGTTTTTATGCACCACATATCTGGAACAAACTCCCAGAAAACTGCAGGTCTCCTATGACTAGTTCTTTTAAATCAAAGCTGAAGACTTTTTTGTTTGCTGGTGCCTTTTACTGAGTTTTTATTTTTTTTATTTCATTTCAACGTTGAATTGGATTAGAATTGTTTTCTAAAATAGCGAAGGTAGCCAATCTACTAGCTCATAACACGTTACATTGCAACACATTGTGAGAGTGTAGATTGGCTATTTTCACTATTTGTCATATGTCTTAGTATATATTGGGCTTAAGTTGTTGTTACAAATCGAGCCCTTCAGGTATGCTTAGAATTGTCCTGGCCAAAAGCAAGCCAATAAGCAGCTTACAAACATTGCAGCTCACATGTTCTTTCCGTGGACTATCCTGTGTAATATACAGGTGATGAATTGGGAGACGAGTGTAACACTGGCAGGTGATGACTGGCTGTTGTCAAGGTTACAAACTCATTCATCTTCCCCTGAGACGGGTCACATGGCCTGTGATCCCCGCTGCCACCATCTTCCCTTTTGAGAGTCTCCTCATTACATAAAAGCTTTCGCGCACGCGCACACGCACACACACGCACACACTCACCAGTGGTGGAAAGTAAGTATATTTACTCAAGTACTGTACTTAAGTGACATGATTGAGTATTTCCATTTTTTCAATTCCATTTTTCGACTTTACTTCTACTCTCCACTACATCTCAGAGGCAAATATTGTACTTTTACACCACAAGTTACTTTGTCAATTTGGCTTATTATTACAAAACATACATTAAGTGCAATGTTATAGTTTGAAAATAGCCAATCAGCCATTGTGTGTGTGTGTGTGTGTGTGTGTGTGTGTGTGTGTGTGTGTGTGTGTGTGTGTGTGTGTGTGTGTGTGTGTGTGTGTGTGTGTGTGTATATATATATATATATATATATATATAAAGAATCTGAGTACTTCTTCCACCACTCATCACCATCACCATAATCTCAACCCAGGTCATTTGTCAACTGGAGGAGGTGAAGATGAGGGAATCCACACGTTGGTGATTCATCAGCACGTGGAGCTCCCTGTCACCATCCATCTCAAGGCTTGAGGCTGTGAAGTGGCTGATGCTGCTATAGTAACACATACCACGGCAGGTTTAAACCGCTCATTTTCGGCATCTTTTAAGCCATTCAATCCGGGAACACTGTTATGTTATTATCTGTTATTTTAGATTTCTTTGGCTATTAAAAAATTGCAGATCTACAAGCTCATAGCGTGGCACTATGAGCTTGTAGATCTGCTATTTTTGAAAAATCGGGAAAATGTGTGCAAATCTTTCAAAATATATTTTTTAAAGCAAACATTTGTAAAATATTTTGTTCCAAGGACCCCCCCCCCCCCCCCCCCAGAAGCAAAGATTTGAGATACAAATGTTCGTTTAAAAAATATATATTCAAAGATTTGCACACATTTTCACAATTTTTCAAAAATAGCAGATCTACAAGCTCCTAGCGCGGCACTTGGTGCCTCGCTGTGAGCTTTTATATCTGCTATTTTTAAAAAGTCAAAGAAATCTAAAATGACAGAGATGCGTTCCCGGATTGAATGGGTTAAAGGCTGACTTCAGGCAAATAACTTCTCAAAATCTCTTCTCAAATCTCTTGTAATGGAAACTATTCATATCGCAGTCAGGGTGAAGTGTTGACAATTCCTGGGGGCCGGACAGCCTCCTGAGCCCCAATCTCAGACAGTTCTTATAGTCCACTCTAACAGAAACGCTAGTCTAAATGGTCTTATAAGGATATGCGCTAAATATAAGGGCAACATACAAATAGTTACAGAAGTACAGATTATAATTATGCTGACACAGAGAGTAGAGTAGAAGTCACAGTCTGAGGGGGAAGTTGGCTGTTGGATTTGACAGCTGCAGTCGAGTTAAGGTGACTCTCCAACAGACTACTTCAGACTACAACAGACTGGCAGTCTGTTGGCAAAAGTTTGGCTTTTAGTTCAGCACAAACTGTCGGCCGATGCGTATATTTTTGTACACATGCGTTAGAGCTGTCAGAGCTGGTCTGCAAGATCCTGCCAGTGTTGCCAGGTCTGTGACTTCACAGGAAAACAAGCCCATAGTTGCGGGTTGCTTTTGTTTGGACTTGTTTCTAAAGTGTAGTTGCTTATTTGGGCTTGCTTTCAAGATTCTTTTTGAAAATAGCTGAAGTAATAGGGCTCAAGTGGTGAAACTGGTCGCTTCTTTTGGGCTTGTATTCATTAATCTCTCAAGAACAGATTCAGAGCTGCGCTTGAATCTGTCGGTAGCAGCGTTGAGAACCTATGCACAGTAGCTACAAGTGGGCGGGCCTTCAGATCAGGAAGCAGGCCGCGCTTTACCCAATCAAATGTAGTGGGCGGGATTTACTTCTGTGCTCTCGCTTCCCACTGAAAACAAACCGAAACTCATTTAACAATAGCGTCCTCGAAGCCGACAAAACCACGGAAAGTTAGTAACAATTTAACTTGCTCTTTCATCAAAGAAACAAGTGGGCTTATAACCAAAACGATCCATGTTCTTTGGGAGAAAAGGTGTTAGTGTTCCGTGGAGAAATATTGCTAGTGCGAATGAAAACATAGGCGTACCACCGGAAGTGGAGGGCTGAGGGCAGACCAAAACCCCGGTTTCCAGTGAGCATGGGTCCTCCGCACAGCTCCGCCCAGAGTCGAATGCAAACGTGAAAAACAGCAGAGGGCGCTGTTTTTCCTTTTTATTTGATGATGGGTTCCCAGATTGTGTTTTCATAGACCTGGTCACTTGTTTCACTCACAGAATCTGGAAACACTGGAGCCAGCTCGGACTGCAGCGCGGACCAAACCTTTACCCTCCCCCCTCTTCACTACCCCGCGGCTATCGACGGCTCTACCGGTCGGGACACGTCCGAACCTGCTCGGTCGTTCATTGACGGTAATCTAGAAGTCCCGATGACACGGCTCTATCTACAACAGGTTGTCGGCAGGAGACGCTTTCCAACGCCTTCTGCGGCTGATTCGGGCCAATATCGGTGCGGTGGAGAGCTGCCTTTAGAATTAGTTACATTGGTGGGAAAAGTGGCTGGGAATGAGATTGAATGGAAGGCCACAAGTACACAATATACATTTGACAATCTATACATTCAGCCTGACTGACTATCCACACTGTTATTTGCAAGTGATCAAATCGGAATTTCTGTCCTATTCAGACACGTCGACCGATCTGCATTGGTTGCTGTGATAATGACATACTGTAGGCGTGATTAATGCTTATAATGCATACATTGTCGTACAGCGGTGTCGCGCCACTTCCATTATGTTTTATTTTTTTTGCTGTTCAGTCTCAATCAAATTCCAATCTGGATAGGCCAAAAATGAGATTTGGGCTGCCAGTCTGAACATAATCGTTACCCTAATTCTTGTGGCAAATCTATGTTATTCTTTGATATGCAGTCTCAGTGGTCGTGTCATTTTGTGGTACTAAAAACTCAACTCAATAGACATTAGGATAGTGAAGCACTGCGGTGATAATGATTCCAGACACACAAATCCTTGACGTGTGGGTTTGAACAAAATGCAATGGCAATTTGCTTCTAAATTATGGCCCTTGGTAGAAGAGTTATAACTGTTAGTGGAGGGCCAGGCACAGGGACCTCAAGGCTAAAGCATAACCTTGGGTTAAATGGCACTCTTATGTGTCTGTCACCCTAAACATTATTTATGTGATAGGTTGTTTGTGGATGGGTTCTGATGTGCCTCAAGACAGGTCATGACACCTATTTCTCTAGAATGCCCTGAGCTGTTTCTGTCATATATTTAGCTGGGAGACATCTTCGGATGCCAACCTTATTTCTCGTCTAGATAGTGTCTTACTGACATGTGGTTTACTGAGGTTGTATTTAAGCTTGAGTGCTGTGTACCTGTGCTTATAATGTTAAAAAGAAAAAGAAAAAGAAATAATGGAAAAGATGGGAAAGATGTCAAATTTTCACAAATAAAATAAATACAGAAAACAAAATGTTGTAATGCCTTAAAGTGTTTGCCAGTAAATAGGTTTGTTTGTTGTTCTTTTCTCATACTGTTCATGCTTAGAATAAAAACTCTCCTGTTTGCCGTGATTGCTGTTGCCGTGATTTCCGCTGATAGATCTGAGGGCACCTCATCCTGTCCAAGTTAATAATATATTTCTTTCTCTCCCTTTGGCAAGGTTACTGCAGGCCCAGTGTCAGTGTATTAAATTACATACAGTATGGTGTGAGACTCTTGAAAATGCAGCTGGGAATATGGATGGCCTCTCTTAACTGTATGACATTTTGCCTGTGATTAATGCTGCTATACCCATCGCTAGATATTGGGGATATTGGACCGGACACTGGCCTGTTGTTAACTGAATGACAGATTGGTAGATAGGCTGTGCTGTCCTCTATCTTATACTTATAGAGCTTTCTTCTCCCAGACTTATTCAAAACTTATAACATAGCCAATCTATAGAAGCTGTGGGCTTGTAGATTTGCTTTTATATATTTTTTTAATCAAAATAAAGACTTTTGAAAATATGCGGTTCATTTAACTCTGCGAGGGGAAAAGTGGACCCAATCAAATCCGTACAGGTGCTAATCAATTATAAACACCATCTATTGCGTTTATACATGATAGAAACACCTCTCCCCGCTTTACAACATTTTGTTCACTACACAAATAACAAATATTCTTCAGGGACTAGGTACTGTATGATAAAATAAAAGCCTCAAGTAGAGAACTCTATTGTCACATCATCTCAACTGAAAAAAAGTAAACATGTGTGTTAACACATAATGCCACTATTATTATGCCTGTCATCAAATAAGTTTAATCGTTCAAGCATGTTAAGGCACAAAACTTGCAGCAGGGACAAGTGATGGGTCGTATTATGGTATGTCCTTTGCCTGTCTGTCACTCTACCACTGAATTGAATGAAACCTCCAGTCTGATGAGCCAGGACCCCAGATTTGGGGTACCATCTGGGGGAAATAATTCTCATAGTGATTTGTGGCAAGGTAATAGGTATACACTCCTATAGTGCTAGATAATACAGTATGTGATCGCATTGCAGCAGTGGTAGCTTTCTGTGTGTCATCACTCTATATAACCCCATGCCAAAACACACTTTTCAAAACTATAGAACAGAATAAAGTTCAAACTGATGGTTATCGCTTATCATAGACCCTGTCTATTTGAGAATGAGGAATATAGCTCAGACTACATGTTTTTTTGTTGTTGTTAAAATTAACTTCTCTAAAATGTGATCTACGTTATTACTGTCAGTGACCACACAGTGACTATACATTACATATTGGTACTTCTGTTTTCACGAAAGATGTAACAAAAACATTTCTGCTGTAGCCTACATAACATAACATTTTTATGTTTACATAGATTCGAAGGCAAGTAGGAAACCTATAATGCAATTCAATAAACTATCAAATTAGAGTAAGTATGGGGTTGGGATAACTTTTATAACCACCATTTATATATAAACCTTGCAGCAGGTGCTTTTTTCACCAGCAATGTTTTGCACTTTTGTCAGGCACAAAGTCACAGGACAGAGACAGATACGCACTGCTGCCCAGCTCGGTTAACAGACTACTGGAGAGAGATGCGCATCTGCGTAACGTTACTGTTTATTTACTGACAGGAGTAAATAAACTCTCTCTCTCTCTCTCTTGGGGTCCATAAGGATATTTACACATGTCCTCTCATCAAGTTGTAAACATTGACAACTACTTTGACATGAGGGGGAGGCAGGGCCTTTGTGCTATATGCAGAGTTCTCTATAACGTAGTAAGCGTAGGAGTCAGATAACCCAGCTCAAGGGCGCAAACATTTTTCTATTAACAGCAAATAATAAAGTGTTTAAGTTGTGGCGATTTACATACGTAACTCGGTTTCATTTCATCCACAGACCTTTTCCAATGCAGGAAGGGACATTGAGGGGAACATTTGAAATTTAAATGACACTGGCATGAATTAAGCCCTGGCTGTAATTATTAGGCTGTGGCTCCTGATGGAGAATTGCACACTATCTTTAGTTTTTTCTCATGTGCTTTTTAACCACTTGAACCCCGGCATCCATTTTCTGAGGGGAACATTAGTAAAAAAAATAGGCGATCTACAAGCTCACAACGCATTGCAACGCTTTGTGCTTATAGATCGCGTTTTTTTGGCAAAACCTTTTGCTGTAGATGGAAAGTACAGTAGTAACTCAAGTCCGCTTTACTAAGAATATAGGGTTTAAGTGGTTAACCAATGTAAGGTAAAACAAATACTAATACAATTTTAATGACCTTTCAGCAATCTACCAATCGATTTCATTTAAGAAAAATCTAATCATGTAGCTCTCAGGATGGGGAACAGGTTGGAAAACTCCATGTCGTTCCAGAGAAAAAAAAGTGTCACACAAATAAATACATAAAGAAAGAAATATGTACAGTAGCCTACATACATATATACGGTGCATGTGTGTCTTTTTAAAAACTAATCATGTTTGTAAATCAAGGGTTAAAGGAGTTTTGATTTATCACATTCCCCTTTTTGATTTCTGGTCAACGCTTGATTTGTTTGTAATATATTGTAATATATTTAATGTACATTAAATTCACATTTCATTAGGAATATTGTACTTTTTACAGATCCTTTTTGCTTTCCACAGATTGTCTTAGATTTATTTGATTTAAAATGAACCATTTGTCAATGTTAACTGCTGGCCCTCCTGACAGCCATAGGCTATGACTTCATACAATACAGGAGCTCTGTACAAAGCCTGCAGCCATGGAGACACTAGTGACCACATACTTTCAGCTGAGGGACATAAATCAGAACAGATGGTTCATTGTTTAATCATCACCACATTTAGCAATTTGTCCTATCCTCTGAACAAGTCCCAGTTGAGAGGCCAGACTCACAACAGCAAAAATAGCCTACTGACATTAAAAATATGTTTATGTCAATTTAGGGCAATTGTGCTAAGTTCTTACTTCCTCTCATGAAGGACTTGCAAAGCGAATGTGGGAAACGAAAACCCAACACTTACAAACACGGGCATGTACTGGCCTTTTTTTTAAAGGGGGGGGGGGGGTGAATGGTTCATGGGCCGGCCCTGTCTCGTTTGTTTGTTTGCTTACATTAAATAGACCTATATACAGGCTTATCTCTTTCACACACAGACGTGACATGCCCCTCCTACATAATCAATTTAATAGCTTTGTTAAACAGTATACTATCGATCACAAAAAGTTCTCAGTATAAAGAAATCAAGGTTTAATTTGTCCAGTATCGTGCTGGTTGCTAGTTATGGAAAGTATGTGCCCTCCAAAACCTGTGACTCCACTGGTTGCTGCTTTGTCAATCCATCAGGAGCAGAGCTGTATCACCCGAGATACTGGATCAGATAAGTCTTGAACCGTAGTAGCAGCCACTGGGATCAAATATTTCAATAGGTCACCAATTTTGGTGTAACACTGGCACTAGCTGTCAAGCAGATATTGTTGACATTAAGTGATTAATGTGGCTCATTATATCAAACAAAAACGTATTTCTAAAATACTTACAGGAATAAAATAAGAGATAAAAGATGTAAACATACTTTACTTTTTGGACAGATACAGTATGGGGCAACAGTCATTTAAATTTCCAGGCCGATTTTTGTGCCCAGTCTGCCCCTGTACAAAGATAATTGTAGCCTTCTTAAATCCCTTCCCCCATTGCCCCATGCTGTTTCAGACTCACATGCCCCAGACAGAGAGAAAGCTGCAAAGCGGTAGGCTGTGTATAAGAGAGAGAGAGAAAAAAAGGGCTCCTCGGAGCACAGGTCTCCGCCAGGTCAGGTAGGTTATTGTGGCCTCCTGGTGGCGCTATAATAGGCTCATGTGAAAAGGGTGCCATTTCTTCTTAGGCCTGGCACGGCAATTGGACACTGCATTCAGGATTTGAGGCATTCTGTTCAAAAAAAATGTTTTGCTTAACCTGCTGGTGGCGCCAATGTAACAGGCCAATGTTAAAAGGATGGCATTTGTTCCTCAACATAATGTGAATGTGCGTGCAAAGTTTGACCACAATCGGACGCAATGTTCATGATTTGCGGCATTTTGTTCAAAACAAGCCACTACTGAAAACTTTAGATGTCAATCTTAGCCAATCAGGATGGAATATGTACAATCAAATACATCCGTCTTGATCACATGATTATAGAGATCATGTGTACCGATTTGCGTGAAATTTGAATACAATCGGAAGGAGTAATCTAAAAAAGTGTGTTTTACATAAGTCGGCCTCCTGGTGGCGCTATAAAAGGCAGATGTGAAAAATGCAGGGCAAATGTTTTTCCTTGACCTCTAGGGAGTGTGCATACAAAGTTTTACACAGATCAGTGCAGTTATAAGTAAAAACACGAATCGGCCTGTTATAGCGCCACCATGAGGCTGATTTGAAAATATTCAAGTGGCATTTCTTTCTCGGCATAGTGGAAATATGCGTGCAAGATTGCATGGAGATTGCATGCTGTGATCATGATTTGAGGCATTTTGTTCAAAACGGAGCACTCCTGCAAACTTTGGAAGCCATTTTTAGCCAATCAGGATGGAATATGAAAAATCTGAAAGACCCGTTTCGTTTAATGAGAGACACTATGTACCGATGTGTGAGATTTTGGGACTAAATCTGTAGGAGTACTGTCCAAAAATATGTTTTGCACAAATCAGCCTCCTGGTGGCGCTATAAAAGGCCCATGTGAAAGATTTGGGGCAGAGGTTCTGCAGTAGCATCCAGGGAGTGTGTGTGTGCCCAGTTTCGCTGTGATCAAGCCAACGGTGCCGGATATTAGCTGTACACAGACAGAATGACGGACGGACGGACGGACGGACGGACGGACGGACGGACGCACAGGGGGCAAAACATACTCTCTCGCCATGCCTTTCGGCCTGGCGGAGACAATGAGCGAGAGAGAATGAGAGAGAGCGAGAATGAGACAGAGAGAGAGAGACCGAGAGAGGCAGAGAGGAAGGAGGAAGACAGTAGGGACAACAACTGGTAATCACATGCCGCACTACTCTTTCATGGCTGTATGTAGAAATGTGACTTCATATACTGTACGTGTACAGTACATTGTCTTTATAATGGGCACATGCCTCCTGGTAGAAATTCACGCTCTACTGAGAGCACTTTTCCAGTCGAATTAAGAAATTGGGCTTTAAGCACAAATGGGAGTATGGGGCTGAAAACAACAGACAAGTGACTGTAATTTTTGACTCCTCTGGTTTATGTCATTGATTACTGTCTCAGCGGATATGAGAATCCAGGGATAAAATATGAGATCACCACCATATTAATTATACTTCATCCCAAGAGGTCGACTTCTGCTCAAACAGTAAGTCATCCCAGCCACAAGATGCTGCACAACTCCTCGCTGGTGATCAGTAATAGCAAACACATCATTTACAGGTGATTAAAATGGACACAAAAGAGTGTGTTGTGTGTTGACGTGTCCACACCAGCCTCCAATGTTAAATTAATATGCTCCACTATTATTACCACGCAGCTAAGCCACTCTGTTGGTAGGTCTGGATCTTTTAATTAGTACGTATTTTGGATATTTCTGTTTGAAAAAAACATTACAGGAACTCGCACATACTGTAAAGCATCACCAAAAATAAACAGATCTACAGTACAAGCTCAAAATGTGCTGCACTGCAACCAATTATAAATCAAAGCATACGCCTCTAAAGAAGAGAAAAAGATCTGCCTTGTTGGACCTGTCCATCTTATAGTACAACTCAGCTCAAATGCTTTGACAGCCCTGCTGAAATTTATACTAGAATTCCATCACTTCTCAAAAGTATGAGTTTAGTTTGGCAAGGTTGAGGATGTGAAGGATTAAGTCACTAAATCTTCCCTTGGTGAACTTCATCCCCCTTGTCAGCAGTACAAACAAAGCGACAGACAGCATTTCACCTACCGATCAGAAACTGCAAACAGCAGCAATTTCTTTAATAACCTTTATACTAGTGCCGTTCTTTATGTGGTGCGTTGCCATGACATCAGCCGTCTCATCGACTATTGTGATGTCCTCTTGATGAAATACATGCTTGTCAATATTGCCTGCCACCCACAACCATTTAAATATATATGTAATTACCGTTATTTTTAATCATCTGTAATAAGCTGTGTGTGTGTGTGTGTGTGTGTGTGTGTGTGTGTGTGTGTGTGTGTGTGTGTGTGTGTGTGTGTGTGTGTGTGTGTGTGTGTGTGTGTGTGTGTGTGTGTGTGTGTGTGTGTGTTTGTGTGTGTGTGTGTGTGTGTGTGTGTGTGTGTGTGTGTGTGTGTGAGAGGTTGGAAGTGACATGTTAGCAGTGACTCAAGGTTTTTCACTTTAAATCAGTCGCTTAACGTTAAATTGATCAAGATTACAAACAGGTAGGATGAATTATGCAGGTCAGGAGTAATCCTAGCCCCAGGCAACGAGGGAGGTGAACTGTTCATCAATCATTGTGTCTGCCTGAGAAATGTGTTTAGGCCTGGATTCAAAATGTGGTTGAGGTGATGCCTGCTGGTCAGCAATGTTTATGACAAGTGTCCACATGTAAAATGAGGGGGCATAATTGACGTGTCACTCATGAGATAGCACCTCATCCGCCTTTTCTCCTATGAAGTTGACAGATTTATGATGCAGTGATTCACAGAGATTTACAAGTCTGACATAGAGGATCTTATTCCCTTTGCAGACGATGGCTTCTCTCAGAGCTTAAAGGCATTGTAGGGAACATTAAGCCTAAATTTAAAAAATATGCATATATATTTTTTTTGCATTTTCTCCCCTCTATCAGCCACTATATAATGATGCTGGGGTGTTTTCCTTCATTGAAACACAGTCCTCTGTCTGAAATCCGTATTTTCCCTTCTGTTTATGTTCATGTTGTTTATGTCCGGGTCGTAAATTAACGCACGCATGTGCGTGTCCGTGCGCGTCCGTGCCCGTATCAACTTTTTACTTTCGGTTTTAAAACGCTCTCAAACTTCTTTTTTGAGGCACATAATTTACTTTTAAAAAATCGTTTGGATAGAATTTAGTTGTTTAGCTTCATATATGTGGTCAATTTATCATGAAAGAGCCTATTTAAAAATATAAATTCAGAGAACCGTAGGGTCGGGCATTTCCGCGAATTGTATCCGCATAAGGCAACCTATCTTGGGCATGACTCATTTAAAAAGTCCGCCCTGCGTCACCCCCTGGTGGTCGGGGAAAAGAACTGCTGGAGGGGCGGTGTTTGACAACAGTTTTTTTCTTTGATTATGTCTGAACTCCCTACAATGCCTTTAACAGTCCAGAAATGTTTAACTGACATTGTCTGGCAAATCCAGTCTTTGTCCTTCTGAAACATGGCAAGTCTATGTGCAAAATCCTAGTTAGAAAGTTCAGCTTCACAAGTTTATATAAAAAAGCGTTATATTATAACGCTTTTTTCTTTGCGAAGTATGTGGGGTGGAAAATTGGGAGATCTATATTCAGAATCTATTTTTAATTACATAATTGCATTTTCACACCGACAAAGCTTACTTATTTATGTATTCATTGCACATGTAAAAGTTGATATGAGTAGATAAGAGATGCAAATCAGAATACTCTGCATTACTCTCTGTCACACACACACACACACACACACACACACACACACACACACACACACACACACACACACACACACACACACACACACACACACACACACACACACACACACACACACACACACACACACACACACACACACACACACACACACACACACACACACACACACACACACACAGCCTTGAGGTAAAGAAGGTCAGTGCTTTCATGTTTATTAGTTCCACCAGGCCAAAGGCAGGGCCGGATATTATATTTTTGCACATTATTTCCACCCTGATGTTTGTTCCCAGTCTAGCCCTGTACAAACGTAATTAACACGTACCATAACTTGCTTAGAACTAACCTGACCTGGCTTGGGACAAACTTGAGAAGATTTACGCAATACACAAATGCTTTGTTTTCTAACCAAACAATAATTGATCCATCAGCAAGCTTTTGATGTATTACATGCCCTGGCCCTGTAATAATTACTATTTCATACTGTAAAACGTCCCCATAATATTCGCCCGTACATTTATGCTTGTTAGCGACTATTCCTCTCTATAATGCTTTCCTCTGATCAAGTCTAAAGTCTTTGTGTCATAAAGGGCACATTACCCCACAGTTAAGCTCCCCCAGAATTCAAAGGAAACTGCAAACACACTGTAGATCTGCTAATTTCCCAGGAAGATCATCCAGAATAGGGACACTAGGATTTATGTGTTTTAGATTGAGAGTGAAATATTGTGCGAGAATTCTGCAATAACATTTGCAATTTGTACCAAAGTCCTTCCGTAAACTAAACTTTGGACTTGACTAAAGTATTAAATTAAGGTGACTTGAAATAAATGAAAGAAATTGTCCTGGGATGAACTGCCATTTTTTATTTAGTAGCTTTCCATACGCATACATTTTAAAACATAATCAAGTGCCAGGATTGCGACCATTGGCCCATTTCCAAAACATTTAACTCCTGGTCCTACAATATTAAACGAGGCAAGTACTGGCACATCGAGATATGATAAGAATACTGAGAACAGTGACTTTAATTTCCCATGCTACTGATTATCTATTTATTTATATATTTCCCCAAATGTGATTATTTACATATCCACTGACCGTGGCCTAGACTGGTAGCTAATGAGAATTCATTCTCCATCTCCTCAGCTTGGGGCCAGGCTTAGGTTGGCACTCTATTTCAAGAAGCGTACATTTTGTGTGTTTAATTTCTTTCCCATTTTGTTTTCCCCCCACTGCATCATTACTTCCATATCGCCAATCTGTGAATCACATCATTTCCTGGGAATTTTAATTCACCATTCAATGGTAAAAAATTGCATTACAATAAATTTAAGGTAGTGCACCAGGCGGGTATCTTTTTCCCCAAGACATTAGCATCTCAGGATGTGCTGCCACATGTACTGTATGTGCAGCCATGCGGTATACATGCTGCAGCAGGTGGGTCAGTTTGTTCAAAGCAATTTTTCACTTCACATTATCCATATTTTGCCTCTAAAGATTTCCACAAGGTACATCAGCAGCAAACAATTGAAAAAGCAGTCAGAATAACGTCTACATATATCACACCATTAGCAGTAACCCTGGCTTAAAAAGTATCTGCTGTGCAGTGTGAGACAATGACTTTGTATTGATGTTTGTGTAAAAGAAACAATATAAATGATGTATTTCATATGAAATGAAATTCGATTCCCATCTATTGTAAGGAATGCCTTTGTGAGCTGGGGCATATTGTACTCTAATCCCTCTGTTGACTCCTCAGTAGCTGAGACGGTTGATGTTGATTGTATACAACGGCTGATTAATACAACCGTTCAACCACTTCAATAAAAACTATACGAAACAAAAGTGTGTAGGACAGCAAAGATGGTTTAATGGAGAAAACCTGCAGGAGAGAGGGTATAGTCCAGCATACAGTGTGTATATATGTGACTGTGCCTGTGACTGAGCAAGAAAGACAAAGGGAAATACCTACCTTCATCATAGGCTCATAGCCGAAACGTGTAAGCGTTCGTTTATTAGTGTGTGCTAATAAAAAAAGTGGAAATGTGAGTACTTTGTCCTCCATTGATTTAAACTTTTGGATGTGCTACTGTACCTTTTGGGGATTTTTGAAATTCCTACTTTTGATGTGTATACTGGATTTTGGGTCTAGCACTCCATTGAGAAAATCCATTGTTGATGCACAACCTCTTTTTCTTATTTTGAAATACCTACTGTCTCCCTGTGATGTGCTGTGTACAGTATGCACAGATTATTCCTAAAATACTATTCAATATATTGAATAATGTTGTTAAGTATAGCTGCCAAGCACGTCTCAAATTAAATTATTATTACATTTTTTCTTAGGAACAATTTGGAAAAATTTCCACCCTGACCTGATTTCATACATGGCATAATTGATATAAAGAATTGGTAACCATGAAAAATATTCATATTCATAATTGGGAAGAGGCTGTTAATGGCAGCAACCTGTGAAGCTGCAACTGGGATAGTTAATTCATCTTATGGTGCGTGTGTCCAGCCTAAACCTTCATTAATTTGAAATACATCTTTCTCACAGCAGCCATATTGACGCTAAGTAATAGGGTAATGTTACGTCCTTCACAGGTATTACCAATGATACCAATTATACAGTATACGCGTTTTTAGTGTAACTTGGAAACAAGCCATAGCGCTTTCTTGGGTTTAAAATCCTCTTAACAGACCTTGTATTGAACTGTACTTCCCTGTGCTTGTCTTTGCAAACTGTTAATAATGTATTCAATCAATCAGCATGCACAATAGCAGCACCCTGACTCTGTTTGACATGAATGGAACACCTTAATTAGTATGTCAGCAATACAATGTCAGCATTGTAATTGATAAAATCTCTAAGGATCATAACGACTACAGTATGTCACTATTTATTCACAGCTTCCGTCACATATCGTAGCATAAACATAGGTCATTTTTCCATTAACGGCTTTCTTTTTGAGATTTTGTATGTTTACAGTTTTCCATAGTCATTAAAAAATGACCAAACATACTTGAATAACTGTCAACATTGACTACAACTTATTGTGCCATTGAGAACCCTCTTCAAGAAAGAAATACAGCATTGCAGCAATACTTTTTCGCGAGGTGTATTCAAATCCTACTCAAGATTGTTCGGCTTGTACAAATGTACAGTAACTCAAATGGGCGGCAGTGGCTCAGGAGGTAGAGCGGCTGTCTTGGAATCCGAAGATTCCAAGTGTCGAAGTGTCCTTGAGCAAGACACTGAACCCCCCTAACTGCTCCCGATGAGCAGGTTGGTGCCTTGCATGATTTCCTCCGACATCGGTGTGTGAATGGGTGAATGTGAAATACAAGGAAGAAAAGTGGTTTCGAGAAAAGTGCTATATAAATGCAGTCCATACTGTATATATGAATGAAAACAAACGTTACAAGGTTACATTTTCTATGTCTCACAAGTTTAAAATGTCCACAGTCTCCACACCTTTTCAAGTGGAAAGTGGACTAAATAAGAAAGCCTTTTATGGAACAAAATGGTCTAATAATATGTGAGCAAAGTTGTGGATAGACAACGGCATGGTCCTTCAAGATCCAGCCCACCACCACTTGTCATCATGTCAAATGTGAGCATTTAGTGTCAGAAAGTGATGGGATAATACTTTCACTTCAGACACTCAACAAGCTACACTTGACTGCAACCTTTCCACTCGAAAGCCAGCATTAGCAAATTTGAGCTATAATAGGAATAGGCTCAGGAATGTTTCAACTGCTACTGTCTGTCAAGCAAGTGGTAAAAAAAATTGGTGGCTGTCAAGCAGCCACCAATACTCTAACCAGCAGCCTCAGGGACAGCTTTTTACAACATGCAACCAGGCTCATAAACAATGGACACTAACAGCCTGCTGCCTGGACCCCCCCCCCCACACACACGCACACACACACACACACACACACACACACACACACACACACACACACACACACACACACACACACACACACACACAATATCACACAAACAATGCTGAACACATATGCTGTTTATTAAGGCAGGACCTGCACACAGCACCTTGCCCACATTATTTATTTTTTATGTAAACAACCCACACAGGCAACAGACACTGTATATATTTATAATTAATAATTGCGACTACAGCACCAAGGACAGCGCCTCAGCCTAGGACGTGTCATCGAGGGGAGGTACTTTCCCTGTTACCTCCTCAATCAGCCTGATCTGAGAGCACCTGTGCTGATCAGCTAGGTGAGGCCACTCTACAAAAAAACACTCACTCTGCTTCAGTCTTCACTGGCTCTCCTCCTTGAACGGATGGGTACTGAGGCGGTAAGCGAGAACTTATTCTTATTCTTCCCTGTTGTTATTATAATGGTGAAATGCGTTACTGATACTTTGCCTCTCCTTTTGTTGTAGGCAATATAGGACTAGAACATACTGAAAAGTGCATGGACTAATACCCCGGGTCGGGAGGAATTTGTTTGATTCAATGATGGGGACTCAGAACCTATAATTGTACTCTCTTTATGCGTCAAGAATCTTCAATCTTTAGAATATTAGAAATATTACTTTTTGGGAGAAAAAATCTGAAAGGCTGAAAGACAATAAAAAAAACTCAAACTGCTACTAGTCCATACCCGCATTTCCACCCACCGTCCAAATGGGCTATGGGACCTAGACCGCAACAACAGATCCTGTACAACCATGACATTGCCGTCCATCCAGTCCATGAGACATCCAGTCCATGAGACTGGATGGACTGAGGCAATGATGCTTATAAACAGTGAAAACTTGGGAAAAGTTAAAAATCTTCCTCCTCACTTTAACCCACTGAGGAAAATAATGGAGGACCGATGGATGGACTGACAAGAGTTTTGTTCATTTTATAGTAGGATAATTACATGCCCAAAATAGAGATGCCAGGTTGAATGTGGCAAGGAGGCCACAGGAGAGATGTGAAATGGCCCATACCACCTGCCCATGGTCTTTGGCCGTAATCAATTCCTGCAGGCAGGCTCGTGTGCTAGGGGCTACCACTTCACCACACTTCATAGATGCAAAATCTTCTGAAAAATCAGAAATATTTCTGAGTAGCCCTGTTTGCCGCAGATAACAGACACTCACAACAGTACATCCCCCTGGCCCCTGCAGTGCCACTGGCTAGTTCGTTGTTAGGCGAATGGTGTAACTTCATCACTCACAGCTTGTTTTTTATCTCCACCAGGCCAGAAGGCCAGGAGGTGGAGATTATCCTTTTGCCGGCGTGCGTGCATGCGTGCGCTAATGAGACTCATGGTGGTGTCATACCAGCGTTACATTTTCAATGTAAATCTGTATTCCTTGGATCATGAAACATAATAGGCCACGCTTATTTCCTCACCAACTAGATTTTCTGCCATTATTTTTTTTCAAAACAAAATTTTTCATACTACTACTACATAATGTGTCTTCATTCATTCACACTAATCGCTACACTGTCTCTGGAGCTATGTGATAAATTTACATGATTGGCCATATGGCTTCCAAAGTTTGCGGGAGGGGCGTATTTTACAAAACAATGCCAAAAATCATGAACAGAACATCCAATCAACCCGTGACCCGTGACCAACACGGACCGTGTTGAACTGAACAATGTTCAGTTCAACACGGGCCGCTAGGCCTATGTCTATTGAGAAATGGCTATTGCACCGTAATACAAGAAAAATAAACTTTAATAAAATAGACTACAATACCTGTATGCAACTATAATCAATGTATGGTTTTCATTACAAAGATGATCACAACAGGTAGGCCTGGCTTTTGCAGATACAAATGATTAATCATCAAATAAGCACAGTACAGTAGGTTAGACAGCATTACGGGCAGATAGATGCCAGATGTCGTCCTGCACAAATTATTGAGTCATTTCAAAATTGCGATTACAACAGCAAACAAAGTTAACTCAAATAATGTTCAAACAAGTGCAACCACACGGGTTGACATTGGGTTATTATTATAATTTTCCGGTCAATCTTTCAGCAGCGGGGCAAGGGCTCAACTGGGTGGGCAGCTGCAGAGTATGCTCTGGAAACCATGGAAGACGGTGAGCGCCCCGTTGATTCCAATCAATGTAATTTCATTACTACCTTAACAACCCCACTGCAGAATATAAAAGATTGATGTTCAAGGTGCCTTTTTCTTTAACTAGCCCTACTTTGAAACAGAAAAACAAAAAGAAAATCCACAAAGCATTCCAACAGCGTTTGGAACCACTTTCTATTATTACTTGGTACCCCTTGCGAGTCATTACTACTCTCTTGATGAGGGAGCGTTTGAGCTTTTCAAAGTGTCTGCCGTCAAGCCAGAACTAGGGGCTGAAAAACATTATTTGTCATGCTCTTCTGTGTCCTCTTACCCAGGAATGGCATCCTTCTGTCTGCCACTACTTTCCATCACCAATTAGTACCTCATTAGTGCGTGATAGGTCCATTTGTCACACTGCAGAGGCATGAAGACCTCTGATAGATTGTGATTAGTCTGGAAATGGTACTTTGTGGTCTATATTTATTCTGAGGTTCTTAATACCACAAATAATTAGCTAGTGTCTCTGATGTTTTCATTTTAATATGGAGTATAGTGGAATGTCTAAAAGGTAACATATTTTCATTACCAATTATACGGTTGCTAAAAAAAAATATTACATAATTCATACAAAAATAATTGTATTAGAAGGTAGCACCTAGTCGTGTCACTGAGCCACAATTAAAAGTGGTGAGCATTCAATCTATGCTTTATTTGGAAAGGTAAATTTGAACAACTAGAGTCAAATTCATAATTTGATTTATTTTCAATTTTCTTTTAAAGATTC
This sequence comes from Gymnoscopelus microlampas, assembly GCF_963454915.1. Lineage (NCBI taxonomy): Eukaryota > Metazoa > Chordata > Actinopteri > Myctophiformes > Myctophidae > Gymnoscopelus > Gymnoscopelus microlampas. The sequence continues at coordinate 27,725,361 of NC_139953.1, forward strand.
ATTAATCAAGCCTTAAGCCAAAATGTTCAAAATAGTTTCAATCTATCTACAAGCTCACAATGTGTCATGCGACATAGCTTGTAGATCTGCTATTTTCGAAAGATGTCCCAATTTGTTTGGCCTATAATGACATTCCCAAAAGAGGGACGCCAGGGTTAAAGTGCTTAAGTTACATGAAGCATGTAGCTATGCATGTCCTTCTAATACTTAAAAGGTGCATGTATTAAATGCTTCAAGTATCATAAATCCGTATTTTATAGTATCATAAGCTTTTTTCCCCTAGTTAGAACAGTGTGAGTGACAATGGCCAAGCACTCAGGACATTTTGTTGGAGAACCCACAGACTTAATTAAACTACGGTGGTAAAACAGGTGTCAAATGGAAGCAGGGTATTTGCACCAGGCCTATAAATCATTGTGGTTTTCTCATTGACTGCCTCTACTAAACGACTCAAATATCAGCTCTTTCACTTACCATGATGAGAATGAATTAGACAGCATATAGCGTCATGCACAGCCCTCCTAACAAAGCGCTCCACAAACTTGAGATGTGAGAAAATGGACACTCTCTGTGGCTGTTTATATACTCAATGTTCGATTTGTACAAAAAAAGAAAAACAAAATGGGGGTGGGGGGGGGTCATCCTATTGTATGATGACAAATAGCAAAAACACGTTGCATCGTGACGCTCTGTGAACTTGTAGAGCTGCTATTTTTGCTAAATAAAAATAAATAGATATTTTAAATTATAAATAGATATTTTAAATTATGCCCAAAATAGGGACACCATGTTAATGTGGTTACCATAATATTTTTTTCATTAAGTTTATCTATTGTGATATTATCAAACATAAATATATCAATATCAGACAGTCTACATTTCTCAAAAGGAAATGCAGGTATTTAATTTAGTCTGACCAAAAGCAGGGATGAAACAATACCCACACCGGTGATAAAAAATGAATGTCCAGACGGGGTGATACTGATCAAAAGTAAAGGTATGATTTTCCCCATCCCCGCAGCAAATTGAACCCTGTATACAATGTTATACTGTATACTTGGTTAATGATATAATGATAACTAGATGAGAACATTCAAGGAATTATTGTCAGGTACAAATCTCAGCAAAATCATTACAGTAGGTAGGTAGACTTATATATGTCACTGACAGAAGAGCATCACTTATTAATTTGCAGAAGTGCCTTTCAAGCTATTAAGTGGACATGCCTCAGCAAATGTGCACTCTGTCACTTTCAAAATGCAAATTCTTGTAATGCAAGCCGCAAGCGCAATTTAGTGTGCAACACATTGTCCATTACAAGAGACCTTTCTCAAACCATTAGTATGTCATGCACACAGTAAACTCCAGACCTACATTTTCAGATTCAGATTCACTTCGACACTTACAGTAGATGCACTTGGGTACATACTACATACATACATGACAAATGTAAGCTCGGAAGCTCCACTACAACACTGTAGCTGATCTGAACAAGATCACAACGTGACAAAGATCGTCTATTTTCCCAGAGTATTCGCTTATTTTCACAGAATGTTCACCAGTTTTCGCATGCACAGAATAGGAACCCTGGCGTTCCCATTTTGTGCATGTCATAATAGGTGAACATTCTGCAAAACCTGGTCAACATTTTACGAAAACAGGTGCTAACATTCTACGAAAATAGCAGATCTATTTTCACTATTTGATGTACAATGAAGTATAGGCTTTTAAGTGGTTAAATGGGGTAAATATATATAATAACTATCTAACCTGCTCTCAACAACTTTGACGGTCAGACACATAGCAGACTCATTGTAGATTTTAAGATAAGATACAAAGTGGCAGATATTTTAATATATGACAATTAAACTGTTCCATGCAATGTAATGCCAGTGCCATCTAGTCACAGTCAGTGATACTCTCTAAGCAGGACTAAACATGGTCCTAATCATATTTCACCCACAAAGTTGTGCAGGTGAAAACAATCTCTTCATTACTGAGGCACTAAACGACAGTTTCCTATTCAGCAGGCTTATTTGACCACAGGGTGCAATCAGTGCCTCAAAACAAATAATTAGAGGGTTTCCTATTTGCATAATTGGCCCAACCAAAGAGACGCAACATTAGGGCTCTGAACAAAAAGGGAAACCTTGGTAGTTAACATCAGTCAGTTTCTGTTGAAAGTCACACCTCGTCACATCATAACGTGGCCATCTATCACTTTTAACAACAATCAATAAATGGCCACCACCGAATAATAAAAAACCTGTTTGTTATTCATTGCCCATTGCAGTCCTCATTTAATGCTATATTTCTATCTTTTTATTGCTGGATGCAGTCTCTGAAAACATCTTAATTGATGTTTTACTTCTGGTGTGTGTGAAGTTATTTTGAGTTACGTTGATGCTTGCTAACTTATGCACAAGTAAAGTACAAATTTATTAAATCTGCAATCCAAAACTTGTATTTTTATGAATAAAATAATATTTGGACCAATCTGTATGGTAGAATATGTTAACACAATATATACCGTAAACACAACTGTGGTGGTTGTAACTGGTCTACCTGCTCTTCTCTATTGGCCTGTGGTCGGGTAGGACCACTACTGGTTGGCAGAGGTATTGCACAAAGCTCAAAGCATAATGTATCCTCTGCTCAAACAAGCATTCAGTGTTATACTGTAGCTCTTTCTAAATGTCACCACTCGTGCAGGGGACCAGGGTTCACTTTTCAGTTTTTGCTCGAAATAACTTCCCTGAACATAGCCAAGTTTGTAGATCTGCTATTTTCTAATGTTTTCCCCAGAATATAGATGCTGGGGTTAAAGATAACACTTTTATACCAGCATCATTCTTTCACAAGATGATATTCTTATCCATTTGTAACTCTGTGTACAAATAAAGGGTGTATTTGGTTACATTTGTACACTCTCAATGAAGACTGAGGATTTACTGTGTGTACTGGACTCAAAATACCTTTTTGTTGTTGAGTGTGACCAAATGAGAATACATTATGATATATAGGGTGCGTTCGGAAATGCGCACCGGGAGCGCACTCACGTATTAGTTTGTATTGGCCAGTGCACTCAGTGCTATATATCCGAACGCACCAATAATTGAATAAACATTGTACGTACCTTGTTTGATGCAACATTATAACGAACTTGAGGTCGCATGAGTTGGTTAACCACTTAACACCTAAACATTCTAAATTCTAATGGAACTAGCTTATATACTACAAGCTCACAAAGCATTGCAGTGCAACAGGGTGTGAGCTTGTAGATTGGCTACATCTATTTTTAATTTCGCCTATGACATGAATGAAAATTGGGATGGCACGGTTAAAGTGGTTGAGTTAACTGCATGGTTATATGCGTTTCTAATTCTGTTTGTGGATATCTCTCCGTTGGTGTGTGATGGGTTGCAGCAGGTGTGCTTATCCGGCTCTGTGCGTAATTCTAGTCTCAGTTTCCATAAGGTGGCACAGCCACAGACCTTGTTTTTCTTTTGTGTTTTGAGTAGGTATTCGGTTAGTAATTTCTCTTTTGGTTTCTTATGATTTGATTAGATACGTTTAAGTTATTTATGTTTAGTTTCTGTTTGTTTCGTTTTTTTGACTGTTAGCCCACAAAGAAGATACAGGATTTTAATAAAACCCTAATTCGTTGGTGCTGCTGATTCTTGGGTGGTGGGAAGAGGGGAGTCCAACTTAATCATGATGTGCCATGGTTTTCCCTAGGCCGAGTCGTAACTAATGTCTTTAATATTCTGATATTGGTTTAATATGACCTCAAATTGAATAACCGAACGTCCTTCTTCTTTCCAAGCGATGCCAGGTAGAAGCAGGAAAAAGGTTCTGTATAGCACAAATTCTAAGCTATCAAATGATAGCCAATGCACTTTCGAACCAAGTGCCGTGTGGACACCCCCAGTGTCCACTAGGAATGAGCCATCATGATGGCTAAATAACAGTTCTGTGCAGTAAACCTGGAATTTGATATATGGAGATGGATGAGAGCGTTTGACCCTTGCTAAATTCATGACATCAGCGTGTTTTCTAACTAGACACAGTAATCGGAGAAGAACAAGACAGCACTGTCCTCAGCTGAGCCCTTGACCCAGAACAGCATATACAGACAAACAGTACTGCGTATGCAAAACATTGCATAACTGATCTGACTGGACAAGGATACAAGGGGGAACCCTTCTGCACCGAAAATAGCAGATCTAGAAGCTTACAACGATTAATTTCTGCGAAGAGTTGTGAGTAGGTAGATAGGCTGTTTTTAGCTTGTAACACCATTGTAAGACAAAGTAGAAGTCAGGCTTAACACAGCGGAGGGCAGATGATCATTGAACCTAAATTGAACAAAGAAATGGCAAGAAACTTCTTTTAGAGCTCATTTCTTTGTGCAGGACTACAATGTGTTTCGCAAAGAAAGCGTCGATGTACATGCACTGCCAGGCTGCTCTTACTGTACCCCTCAAGGTAAGAACGTTCAGCCATTGAACCAAAGCCCTTTTGTCCATTGCACTTTAAATCCTCAAGCCGATGTTAAGAGACCATAAAAAGAAAAAAGGTAAGACTATGGCAAGGCAGATCTGTGACATTAATGTGGCTTTGTGTTTGAAAAAGAACACAAGACCCTGCTCTGAGCTGTACAGTGACACAGTATATCATGCGTTCAATTAAGCATATGGCTTCAGTGGTTCAACTTAGTGATCAAATGTACCATTAAATGTGTCCAATCGTTGGAGATGGCTTTACAGCAGGCTGAACGGAAGCTGTTAACCTTGGGTGGGAGATTGACAGTGACTTAACAAGACACACAGCAAAGGCCATCTCTCCATGAAGTCTAGCCATATTGAGATATGTCTCAACTGTGACATCGAAGATATAAAGACATAATGAAAACCAATTTAAAGAAATCTTTACTCTGACTAAACTGACAGTGATATATGTTTACTAGGACTATGTCCAAATATGGACATGCATGAGTGTGTCTGGACAAATATGCCCATACAGCATATGGACAAGACATGCAACATGCCCATATATGGAAACAGCCGACATCAGTGCAAATACATGCAAATCCGCGTTGTTAGGCAACAGTTGGCGTCAGCACAAACGTAGGCAACAGTTTATGTTGTGTGTGACGTCAGACCAGAGCTCAATCAGCGAGAAAATGGAGAGAGGGGGAGAGAGAGAGAGAGAGAGGATGGATGGAGGGAGGGAAGTGAGGGACAGACAGGATGTCAGACCAGAGCTCAATCAGCGAGTGAGTAAGAAAGAGAGAGAGAACCTATTTCACCCACAATAACCCGGCCAATGCTGGATAGTCCAGAAACCTGAACACGCTGATCAGCCTGTTGTATAGCAACACAGTGTCAGCGCAATAACCCCGGCAAGCTGATAATGCGGGGGCTTCACCTCAATTTCCACTTTGTTTGTTAACAATTACTGGAATTAGTAACTCATTTGTCTCCGTTTAGTAGCAAACACAGTGACTGAGATAAATTTCCCTAATGATAGATATTTGCTATAATATTACGGTGGGACTCTGCTGATGACACCCTTGATGACCAGTGGTCATGAAGTGACTCAAGTACTCAACCCTAGTACTTGAATCAAAGTACTGTATGTAGTATTTACTCAACTAATGTACAAGTTCAAGTTGCTCAGTCAAATATGTACAGGTAATTGACATAAAAGTACTGGAGTACTTGGTTATTCAACTTAAGTATTCAAAAGTATTTGCTTTTAAAATTGCTTAAGTATTCAAAAGTACAAATTACAAAGTATATTTTCATTTTTAATATCAATGCATTGCTGTATTGACATTCAGAAATTCAAATATTTTCCAGAAATATTCAAAAATATCGATAATACTGAAAATATTCACTATTTTCACTATATTTGGTAGGGATCAGTGGTTAATTCATAATCTACCTTTGCCCTTTCTAGAAATGTATAGTGGAGTCAAAAGTTCAATATTTGCCGTTGAAATGTAGTGGAGTGAAAGTATCCAAAAAATACAAATACTCAGTACAGAAATATACAACATTTCTAACAGTAAATACAGTACTCAAGTAAATGTAGTTTGCTACTGTCCACCACTGTTGATAACACAGTGAGAGGCAGGGACATCAGGAAGAAAGTCAAAAAGGCAAGGCGAGAGACAAGAATGTGGGGCATAAGGTAGTGAAGAGCAGCCAAACGGCCTATTCAATCTTGGGCAGTTTATGATCCATTGCAGGAGGTGTCAGTGTCAGGTGTAATGAAGTGGGATGTTATAAGCCTCACTGCTTATTAACTCTCCAGCCTTACTAGGAAATGAGGGCGCCTAACAGGAGACAGAAATCTTTCCGTGCCTGGTCAGACTGTCCCACTTCAGTATGGTGGCCACCAGACAGAAGTACATAGTAAAATCCTCAGTGTTCATTTAAATCTGAGTGTGCGCGGCTGTAACCAAATGGACCTGTTACACACTCTGATTTACAAATGAATACATTCTGAGGCTTTTACTGCACAATTTCAACCTTTCTATGCATTTATTCTATGCAGATTCTGCCCCTACAGTTTATTTGTTTGAGACAGCTTGACTGAAAATAAATCTGGTCAAAGTAGGCTATTGTGACCAAGTATAATAGACACTTGGCTCGAGTGTGAACATAATAGTTATATAACACTGTTTCACGGTACATTCCAAACATTACAGTAGTGATTTCTTCCAAATAAAATTCTATACAAACTGGGTTTCAGTGTCTTGCTAACTTCACTGTTAATTCACTCACAATGATAATATAAAAAGCATCGACGCTGTAAAAGTGCGTACATTGGCCTTTACATTTAGCAGAGTCAAAAGTATTACCGGCTGTGTATCCCAGCGGTATTCTCATCAGCCACTAATACACTGCAGCATGACCACTCAGCAATTTAGGACGGATACACAGCGCGCACACACACACACACACACAAACAATTGTACCCACATCATCAATATCTCCACAGACTTTGTCCCCTAGTTTTGTCTTGCTGGTATATTGACCAGTCAGAAGTCAGAACGAGGTTCTCTGAGTTGACAGACTGGATGTCTGTCTGTCTCCTGTTTCCTGTAGCCTTGGTTAAGTGCAAGGTGAAATGATGCTGATCTCTTTCGCCCTTTGACTTTGACGTTGAACGCGCTGAGAGCGTCTATGGCACAGGTTGTCAAAGTGGGGGGCTGTGGCCACCTTCAAGGTTGTGCCAGGGGGGGGCAATTGGAAAGTAGAGGATCATGAAAATAATTACATTTTTTTAATTTCAATTCAAATTCAACTCATAACATTACTGTAAAGAAAGTGGTGGAGATGTTGGAGATGTTTGAGGCACTGTGCCATAAGCCCATCTGCTCATGTATATGTGAGTAAACGCCTGGGAGTCTAACAGGGGGGTTCCACAAGAATGCATAACTAGGACATAAATGTTGCATGAGTGCCACTGTCCATACTCCATAATGATAAAAAATAAAATAAAGTTCTGGAATGAATGCATTAATTGTTTTCTTTTTTCTCGAAGTGATAGGATCCCTTGATGGCAATTTGCAGCAAGCAATATCTATGCTGATTTACTTCACATTCAAAAATGTCGGAACCTAGCCAGATGTTCGATTCATGTGAAGAGACTTCCTATCATAGGAAGAGACTTATTTTATGCAAACAATCACGTGATGCTACTGCATATGGAGGCCTTTTGTTTGACAGTCTATGCAGGAATGCAATCACTGGACAAGTTCAGCCACCCTCATCAAATTTCATGAAATATCACAGCAGGTAGTAACTGTGTTTGTGTGTACATGTACAGTATGCGCGCGCGTGCGTGTGCGCGTGTGTGTGTGTGTGTCTCTAGTAGAGAGTGAGAGAATAATCATGAAAAAAGAAAAGACTGCAGGCTAACAAGAGTAAATTCACACACATCTGCTAAAATACAGGATTGGCACTTGAACTGCATTAACCCATTAAGACCCGAGGCCGATTCTACAAATGCCTTCTAAATCAGTAGTTCTCAAACTTTTTCGTAATTCAACATTTCTCACTTTCAAGATTTTTCAAAAATGTTCAAAAATAGCAGATGTACTTGTAAGCTTGCAGTGCCGCACTAAGTGACGTGCTGTGAGCTTGTATATGTGCTATTTTTTAATAGCCAACGCTAAAATCTAAAATGACAGAGATACTTTCCCGGTTTTAATGGGTTAAGACCATCATAGTCCATATTAACACCATCATAGTGTGAGGCAGATACATAATAGACCTTCATTTTAATCCTCTGCCTGGTAGCCGGATGCTCAGCAGAGCAAAACTATTATTTCCTGGACACTACACGTGCCAGAGCCCCTATTTAAAATCAATGTAACGTTCCAAATTCAATTTGGGACTTGAGTGCCCCTCTTGTGGAAATATTATTCTCCTATATACGCCTCCTGTGAGTTTGAACATAATGTGTGGAAATCCTGTTATTAAGACTGCTGTGTGCCTCAAGGACAGCGCTGATTCCCTCAGAGCCATCTTTGAGTGCATTTGGAAGTGGTGTGATCCGAATGGCAATGGCGGTTCAAGCAGCATGCCTGCCAGAAAACCAAAATTACAACAGCTGAAATAGAGTTGGCTTGAGTATTGTTTGGCTACTATTTGGCTTACGTAGGCTCTTTTCATTGAAATATCATAAATGCACCTCATAAACTAGAAATACCGCATCGCGGTTGTATGCCTCCGCCAGCCAGTTGCAGTTTACATATCTATGTCTGTCCCGACTCATATTATAATATGCAGTGAAGACTTTGAAGGAATTCCAATTTAATAAAAGGTATGAAGTGTATTTTTCTGATAAAATGTAAGTTATCAATCCATTGTATTGACATGTAGGATCCCAGTGAATAGTTTCCAGTGAGAAACATGTTTCACTTAGAGACATGTTTTACTGTAGACAGGACTGATAGAGAGCTTTGTCACACAGTCAAAAATCACCTGACGTTCAATATCATCATAACCAACTAGAAAGTACTGTTCCTGAAGAAACAGTGTGGGATCGCTAAGAATGTTGCAGGTATTGAGTATTGATAGTGTTAGTAGTGTTATAGGTTTGAAAGGTTCTAAAGGTTTGAAAGGTTTGAAAGGTTTGAAAGGTTTGAAAGGTTTGAAAGGTTTGAAAGGTTCTAAAGGTTTGAAAGGTTTGAAAGGTTCTAAAGGTTCTAAAGGTTTGAAAGGTTTGAAAGGTTTGAAAGGTTCTAAAAGTTCTAAAGGTTTGAAAGGTTTGAAAGGTTCTAAAGGTTTGAAAAGTTCTAAAGGTTCTAAAGGTTTGAAAGGTTTGAAAGGTTTGAAAGGTTCTAAAGGTTCTAAAGGTTCTAAAAGTTCTAAAGGTTTGAATTTGGAAAGAAAAAAAAAATCTGAAAAAAAAAAGTTAGGAAAAAAAAAAGAAAAAAAAAATTGGAAAAAAAAAATTTGGAAAAAAAAAAAATTTGGAAAAAAAAAAAAAATTGAAAAAAAAAAAATTTGGAAAAAAAAAATTCTGAAAAAAAAAAAATTTGAAAAAAAAAAAAAATTTGAAAAAAAAAAATTTGAAAAAAAAAATCTGAAAAAAAAAAAATTGAAAAAAAAAAAATTCTGAAAAAAAAAAATTCTGAAAAAATAAAAGTTTTGGAAAAAACTTTTTTCCCATTTGAATTATTTCAAAAATTCAAATGGTAGCCAATATGTCCTAAGTAGGCTGAACGTTATAGAGTTGGAACGGAGTTTCTAGCTAAAAGTATGAATTTCCCCATTGAAATGAATGGGCTTTTTTTAGAAGTAAAAAGTGCAATATCTCTAAAAGTACAAATTATTTCAAAAATTTGAATAATAGCCGACATGTCCTGAGTAGGCCGAACGTTGAAGAGTTGGAACGGAGTTTGTAGCTAAAAGTATGAAGGACTAGTTAGGTGCCAAAAAACGGGCGGAATAAATATATAATAATAATAAATATGCACAATAACATTAGTGTGATCGCTTTAGCGATCCCACAATGAGCTTGTGGTGGACCAGAGGAACAAGAGACAGCCTGTACTTGTCATCCAGGGAGAGGAAGTTTATTCATCAGTGGGCAATGGACAATGTCACGAAGCAAACAAGCCAATGAGCTAACCTGAATTGGCCTTAAAGCTGCACTATAGTATGTAACTTTCCTCTTCTACCATGGATTTGAACCCGGTTTTCCGACCCAAGTGCTGACATTTTTACCATCGAGCTAATAGAGTGCGCCTGCTTGCTCAGGGGATAAATTCAATCTTGACCATCAGGTCAAATTCGTGTCAGATCCTGTGTCTAGGTGAGACATGACCTTTGACACGGTGTACAGTAAATGTCTCAATAGAAGAGATGGGAGACAAAATACAATCACCTCAATTGTATTTATATTGTATCAACATATTCTACCATACAGATTGGACAACATTATTCATAAAAGTTACATGGTGCCACTTTAACACATATACTGCCAATCCCGAGATATCTCGGGACATTAAATCCACCCGTTACCTGCGTATCCCGAGATATCTCGGGATCGTCTTTTTATGTGGTTTGATAACGAAAAAAAAATGTTTTGGTACCATCCTTGATTTTTTTTTTCCCCATGACGCTTCCGACCCATCCTATGAGAAAATTTCCGACAACCGTTTCCGGTTCGTTTTTTAACTTGAAAAAACAGTTTTTCCCTGGTTTTGGCTAAAGATCATGGTTTTCACACGGTTTAAAAAACGAATGGTAAGCTCCGGTTGTATTTTCTTTTCTTTGATCGACGAACGGTTATCCTCTTTGTGTTTAAAAACGATCTGATAGCCGATCGGAGGCTAAGCTAATCTAAGATGGCCGGTGGGGAAACGTCACAGCCACGTCACAGCCAAACGGATATGACGTTTGCAGCCTCTTTTAGCCGCTGATACCACAGAAGAAGAAAAAGAAAAAAAAGTAACCATTATGAGGGCTCGTACGTCCATCATTGCTGTTTATAAACACCATCCGATCGCGGATTTTAATGGATATAATTTTTTTGGGAACGGTTCAAAAGGCTATAAAACTCAAAAACGCTGGCAGTGGGTGAGTACCTTATGAATAAACTCTGGCAGGGAATGTGTTAAGGTACTGTAGACTGACCTTAATGTGGACCAGCAATGCTCATTTAGTGACATTCTCAGCTGCTCCTCCAAAATAATGAACATTACCTTAGCGGCTGAGACGGTCCTGAGTTCAGTATAGGCCAAAGTACAAAAAAAAAAATAATAATAATTTGGAATTTTAAATGTAATGCCATGAAATATTGCATACTGCATTACTTTGTTAGATAACGTACTGTGCAATTTCATACCGTTTACAACCCTAGTGTAAAATTTGACAAAATACTAGGTCAGGACCTAAAAGCCTCCAAGGACATTCTCCACCTCTGGATTACCCTGTAAGGAAGTACATTTACTCAAGTACTGCACTTAAGTAAAATGTTGAGGTACTTTTACTTAACTGGAGTATTTCCAATACTTTTACCTCTACTCCACTACAATACATCTCAGAGGCAAATATTGTACATTTTACTCCACTACAATTATTTGATAACTTAATGTTACTTTGTAGATTTGAATTATTATTACAAAACATACATTTACCACTTCAGCCCTATTGAAACTTTGAAAATAGCCGATCTACAAGCTCACAACGCGTCGACGCGACGCGTTGTGAGCTTGTAGATCTGCTATTTTCAAAATATTTGTATACATTTTATACATATCATACCTTGTGAAATGGGACATTCTGCAAAACTCATTATGCAGAATGTACATATTGATTACCGGACTTGTACATGTTAGAGTGTGTTTCTACATTGCATTGATACTTTTACTTATAAGTAAAGAAATGTAGTACTTTTTACACCACTGGGATTGCCATTGTTCAATTCGTCACACAGAACCTGGCCCTGACCTCTGCTGTTCGCAACAGCAGTAATCAACAGTTTGTCACTGTTGATTATTGATTATTGATTACGAGGGTCCTGTTTGTATGAGGGCACACAGGGCATGATCCTCTTGTTTTTCTTCCTCTGACCTCCCCCTCAACTACCCGAGAGAGCGAGTGAGAGAGCGAGAGCGAGAGAGCCAAGTCAGGGTGGGCAACTGCACAGGCATGAGATCAGATCTACTTAGCTGTTTTCCAAGGCTGGTGAGATCCACCATCGCCATCTTATGTAATATACATCATTTTCTATTCTTTTATTTATTGGAGAAGTTGGTAGTTTATAATAGTAATCTATATATTTTTCTAACAAAAAATTGCAGCACAATCCCCAGCACAAAAGGTTATTTCCAACACATTTTATTTTATGCTTTTTTCCCCTTAGGTCTGTATACACACAGTGTTTATTTTGTGCTTAATTCACATGAATTTAAGCAGCCGTTTGTGTTATGAGTACATGCACACTGAGCGTGATTATAACGAGGCGATGAAGCAACGTAACAATTTTCCAAAACAATCGATTTTTCAGCCGAATAAAATCAACCTGTATGAATGAGGCATCACCAAAATAAAAGTGTGATGTGAAATAATCGCAAATAATCATTTTACTAGACTTTTCCACTTTCCCATGCATATGTATGCACTGTATCAAGTGTTGTCATCAGTATTTCAAAAGTCCCATAAAATATCTTTGTGTGCATAGCCCTTTTTTCATCCATCCATTATTCATATGAACCTATTGCATTATTCTGTTACTTGTTTTTAATTAAATAATACTTATTCTATGTTTGCATTATTCTAAATAGCAGTGTAATAAGATCACTGCCTGGCAATGGTGGATCTCAGCAGCCTTGGAAAACAACCACTGTAAGTAGATCTCGTGCCTGAAAAGGTTGCCCACCCTGACCTACACAGCAGGGGGTCTCTCTGTCTCTCTCAAGGTAGTGAGGGAGGTCAGAGGAGCAGGAGGATCATGCCCTGTGTGGCCTCATACAAACGGGACCCCCGTAATCAATACCAGGCAGTCAACAATGACAACAGCAGAGGTCAGGGATTTGTGTGACAATTTGAACAATGGAGATCCAGAGGTGGAGAATGTCCTTGGAGGCTTTTTGGTCCTGACCTATTGACACAATTGAATGTAAGACTAGGAATGTAACGGTTTGAAATTTCACAGTACGATATCTCACAAAATAACCCGGTTTAAGTAATTAGTGTCAATGTTTAAAAAATGAATTCTTCATAAAGATTGTAAGCTGTTTCCACCACATGAACCCTAGCGTCCCTATTCTAGTTGTATCATAACAGCAAAAATAGGCAAACATTCAGCTCAAACAGCAGATCTACAAGCTCACATGCGTTTTGAGTTTGTAGATCAGCTATTTTGACGAAGAGATTTGGTGTAGTACTCAATAACTCAATAATTCAATAACTCTACTAGAAAAGTGCACTCCTAAGAGGGCCCATCTCTGCCAGGCCTGGTTGCCTACCCAGGGCTTTGTCAGTCATGCAGTGTAGCCATCAGGACATGTGGAAGCTACAGGGGGAAATACATTTTGTACAATAGATTGTCCTTACTCTGTGCATCTATTGTGTCTACTCTCTATATATTCTTTCTTTTTTTTTGCAATAATCTTACTACTATATAATTGACAAAAGCTCCGAAAGTTCGTCCGGGATTCGCAAGCACAGGATCACTCCACATACCTCCAAGACCCACCACAGACTGTTGATCAGAGCTATGGCTATGTTTTAGGCATCTTACCCCACCTCGATCAGTGATCAGACTCTCGGCTTGATTGATTCTCTGATTTGGAGAGGAGCGGAGCCGAGAGGAGAGGAGAGGCCAGAGGGGCCGGACTTCGCATGACGTGTGTGCAGAGTGACTAGGCCAGTGCTGTCTGGACCAACCTCGGATCGGGCGTAGATGTGAGGGCCACGAAGCGGCCCTGACATCTAGTAATAATAATGCAAAAACAGAAATATTTGTTTGCATTTCCTCCCCCCCCCCATATATTTTCATAAGCTTTTTCATAAGCTACTTCAAAGATAATATCACACACACACACACACACACACACACACACACACACACACACACACACACACACACACACACACACACACACACACACACACACACACACACACACACACACACACACACACGATGGGGAACAATTATTTTAGCGCTGTATAATGTATTGTCTGTTCTGCATGTCCCACCAACATGTTGCTGTACCTGTATGAGTGAGTGACAAATAAACCTCTTCATTCTTGATTCTTGAGCTTTCAACACCATGGATGGTGGTTAGATAATAATGAGTGGAATAATTCAGGACTTCTCAAATATTGAACTTGCTGCTTTGAAGAGCAATATGGGTCCAAATGATATTTGCCAAGTAGATAGAGAAGATCAAACGTGTTTCACAATCCTGAAAAAACATTGTTATCCATACTTGACCAAACAGCCTTAGCAAGTGAATATCCAACTATGATACATGGCAGAAAAGAGTTAGTACTATGTTAATACATTGCTGCCTAAAGGCACCTTATCACTTTTTAAAAAGTATTTCCCAAACTTCATGGCTATTTATGAGGGAAGGGGAAGACAGGGAGAATAAAAGAGAAGATAAGAAACTATATGACAAAAATAGGGATTAGCACACATTTTTATACTGCATGAGATTAAAAAGCAGGGAATTAAAAGTGGAAGATAAAGGAATTCAAGCGGCGTTGTGATAACTTTTCAGGCTTTGGTGTTTTACTTTTCTATTTGAGCTCCATTAGGCTTGACCATGATGCACACCAGCACTTCCTGAATGTTGTTTCCTTTATATACATTTCCTCTCTCCCGCTTTGATTTCTCCCACAATATTTACTTGGGAGGATTACAGCAAACTACGGGGCCAGAGGCCTGTATTTCCAAAACAATCACATCAAACGAATGAATGACCTCATCGAGAGGTCAGTCGAGAGGAGTGTGTGCTAACCCAGTGGGTGGAAGGACGGCTGCAGCTGCACTTAAAGGTAGGAGGCAGGAGAGAAAAGAGTGAAAGAGCGCGTCTATAACTGTTAGGCTGCTGGGAGAGACCTACAAAGCACCCAGGCAAACGTTTGCAATAGTGGCAAAACAACTCGTTTCCCAACAACATTTCACGGAGAAAATACACAGAAGACATACTGTACATTTCTCTGACCTTTGACCTTTCACCAAACAAATTCCTCAATGGGTCAGTTCACTTTTTCTATTCAAACCATGTGAGACAGTCATATTCTATCGCTAGTAAACAAAAACATTTTACCGTGCCAAATTGGAGAAATCTCACTTCACAATCACGTATGTAACTCATCACATATACATTTCTCTGACCTTTGACCTCACAACATACAGTAGATTGGTGTAGATCAGTATTTTCAATGTAGTTATTTCCGGATGAGATCTAGCGTAGAGGGAAAAAAGGAGAGTCTAATTATAGAGCACCGGGCAGGGATTCCGTTAGCCGGTATTTACCGGCCATTGACCGGTGAAATGTTTAATTGGCCGTTAATTATAAACACCACCGGCCACCGTGGCCGTTGGGAAAATGCTGTTATTAGGCTATTTTATAGCCTAATAACATTATTTAATATTATTTGGATAAAGTAGTTGGCTACAACCATTAAAATCATAATCATTTAAAGTTTTTATCATGATCTGACTGTGTGGTTTAATTCCGACAGCCTGCTGCTGCTGCTGTGCGCTGCAGTTATAGATTAGCCTATTCGTTGTACGATGGTGTTGCACGTTGAAAATATCAGAGTTACAAGCTCACAGCATGTCACAACCATAGACTGTATAAAAAGAGGTCACAACGCACCGCGTTGTGAGCTTGTCTGCTATGTGTGCTATTTTTGATACGCCACAACACAGCTGAGAGACACAGCTGTGTCTCTTCCTAATCAGCGCTGCGTAGGCCTACAGGTGGTTTGCTCGAGTTGATTAACAGAACCGGGATTTTCCGAGGTGATAGAATCTGAACCAAGCCAGACCCAATTGTCAATAAAGGGACCCGAACACGTGTGGGTCGTGGATATTATGCAAGCACAGTGACGGTCTGTCTGCAATGGATGAAATGGTGAAAGTTGGTGAAAGCTGGTGACACTGATTGCAGCAGGCAACTAGAGGCAAGAAATCAACCTCGCGCAACGCCACATATATCATGACATACATAATTAACATTAACAAAACAAAACCTACTTTTGCATATCAAGGTTGAATGAGAATTGATGTAAAGCCCAAAATATATATTCATTTGTTTATACTGTGCGACGGTGTCGAGCAGGGAAAGGCTCTAGCGCAGGGCATTTTTCAGGCGGACCAGCGGTTCTTGTATTCTTGTATTTGTTTTACTGAGGATAAGGGTAGAAATAGGTTCAGGATTAGGCATAGTTTTACTGAGGTTTAAGATTAGGAATAAGGTTAGGTTTAGGCATAGTTTACCGATATGTTTAGGAATACCAGGCGAATACCACCGGATTTTCCCCGGGGCGACTGTGTTTTGGGGCGAGCGCCGAGCGGGCGTTTTGGTATTCGTCACGCAGCAGTTCACTCATGCCCACTTTATTCATTTCATTTTTGGCAAGCGACATCTCTGCATCATATAGTAGACCATATCATTTAGTTATCTATAAAAACAGGAACAGATTGCATCTGTGATAAAGAGGAAAGAACTAAAGAAGCGCAGCTCTAACGTAACAAGGTGTAATGATCAGTTGGGTGCATGTACAGTATGCAGTGCAAACACACATGTGACGTTAATTATAATATATGGCCGATAAATGTATTCTTTGGCCAGTAAAATATAATCCTGTCGGCCAAAAAAATGCTATAGCATCAACACTGGCACCGGGGGACCCTGGTCAACAAACTACTACAGTATATACAGTAGGGTTCATTGGTTAAGATCATTAGTGAGGCCTGGGTTATTGGAACTCTGGGCCTTAAGGCCTTTATCACATTACTGCAAACTGAATCACATCAATGCTGAGACCTAGAAATGTAAAGACTTTCAGTACCAACTTTCTCAATTTGAATTCTCAGAGAAAAACATAGAGTATATTATTGGAAAAGACGATTGTTTATCCTCACAGCCACTTGCTAATAGCCAAAACACAATAAATTATTGATATGTCCTTGCATTTGTAAGAGGCTCTCAACAACAGCCGACTGCTAAATGCCTGAATTGATTCTGTGCATATACAGATCTATTCATTGACGATAGATGGATGTTCTTATTACTGGGGATAGATTGTACATTATATGTTCCAGTAAAACACGCTTCAGACAATTTTCTAGGTGCGCAATCAATTTGAAAAACTTTGATTACAATTTATATTTGAGAATATTTTACTTACTGTATACGGACCAATATATAAATAAAGAAAAATATATTTTTCATAAGAAATAAATACAAACTGAACAATTTATTTAACCACAATAAAAAAGAAAAGTAAATAGCCAGTCTATCTATACAGGCTCACAACAGGTCATAGTGTGACGGAAATGTTCAGATTTCTATATATATATTTTTTTTTTCATACTGTATGTAAGGACACAATGATATTTCTACTGAAAACAGGGAGATACAGGGAGAGTATAGTTCTGTTGACAGACTTCGGCATCAATCAGACATTAGCTCACCATGCCAAAGACCTCAACTGCACTCTAATCTCTCCTCCTGACTGAGGGGTGACCCCATCAAACCAAACCGTGTCACTCATACTGGCAGAATCCAAGCTACTACAAGAGCAACATGCCTATTGCCTAGTGATCACTAGACATCACAAGGCAGACAGCCAAGGCAGAAGAACATAGTTGGCTAAAAAGCTACTTGGGAAATCGACAGCAATGTCTGCAAATCAATGACAGTCAGGATTTAGGAAAGTCATGAATGGAGTATGTGGTGGTGTTTTTGAGCCAAAATGATTGGGGGTTGTGAGCGATCATGAATTAACATGGAAAAAAACATATTGAGTACTGTATATCAAGGATAAGATTCCAAAGTCAATACTGTATAAATCTAGGGATATTAACTAATAAGGCCTTGTATATAATTTGCTGTTCACTTATACTGCAGTTCCTTATCATTGGTTCTCAAAGTGTTGTCCGGGGACCCCCAGGGGTCATTGGGGACATACCAGGGGGTCCCCAGCAAAATTTGTTAATAAAGCATCACAATCATTTTAACCCCTTTATCCATATTATATACTTTGGCTATTCAAAAATAGCAGATATACAAGCTCATAGCACAGCGAGCTTGTAGATCTGCTATTTTTGAAAAAACTCGAAAATGTGCGCAAATCTTTAAATCTTTTCTTTTAAAAGGCGAACATTTTTAACACAAATCTTTGCTTCTGGGGGTCTCTGGCACAAAATATTTTCAGGTGGCGGTCCGTCGCCATATACATATCAATTTGGGGGTCCTTGGCACGAAAAAGTTGAGAACCACTGCCTTACATATCTTTCTAGTTTCTGTAATACTTTTCTTTTACCGGGAGCGGGTTATCAGCCCACAGCCCAAACCCCCAACCTGGAGGGCCAGTGGGATCACTCTTTGTCTGGTCTCTACCCTTCGACCTGTTCAGCACGGGTGACCCTGCCAGGAGTACAATACTCCTGCCGACATAGCTCTATGGGTCATGGATCACGTCAGTACTGAAGACCTGCTAGAAAGAGCTGAGATGAAGCCGCTGAGTGAGGAAGTGAAGCTAAGAAGATGGAAGATGAATGGACACATACTACGGCAGGACCACAACAACGACTGCAACATAGCAATGACCTGGGCACCAGAAGGGAAAAGAAGAAAAGGAAGACCAAAGACCACCTGGAGGCATACCGTTGAGAAGGAAAGAAAAGAAGCAGGATGGAAATCATGGTCTGAAGTGAGGACTGCAGCAGCTGACCGTGAGAAGTGGAAGTGCTCTGTGAAGGCCTTATGTGCCACAAGGCACGAAGTGGATAGGTAACAGCCTTACATATCTTAAACTGTGTGGAACGGTGGGGGTCTGAAGCCAAGCTTTATGTTTTGGCTGTGTGTCATGCACCCACTTAGGATCAGTTGAAATGAAATGCATGATCTTCTGACCATTTGAAATTAGTATTCTGTCAGTGGTGTAAAGTGTGTCACTCCACTCACTTTACACTTCTGAATCTTGGAGACGAGATCGAAGCGTCTTGTTGGTTGCTCTCCAGCAGTGTCGTTTCCCCCTGCCGGGACAACACATCCCTTTGATTACATAAATCAATAGAAGAGCCACAGGAAATTGTAAGCGATGAGTCAACGGTGAATCGTCCCGGCTGATTTTAAACATCACTGAGCAACGTCATCAAAGTCCTCCAAGTTTTTAAATATATTGCAATTGGGTGGTCAAAGGCATTTAAAAAAAACAATCTTGCATCTATTTACCACTATTTCATTTTTTTTTTCAAAACAGTCGATTTGCAACAGGCTATTTTCGTTATTTTCGATTTTGTTTTTAATGATGTTTACCTACAATGACATAGGGATGCCAGGGATAATGTGGTTATGAGCACAGCTTTATTTGTTGTCGTTTTGTCTTTCAGAATCAGAATCAAATAAATATTTGATTTATTGTCACATCACACGATTACAGGTGCAAAATGGGGTGAAATGTGTGGATGAAATTTGTTTTTTTCATATAAAAATAACCACAGGTATATTAAACCAGTTTCATGTGCATGGTTGGTTTCTTTGCATCCAAGTCTATAGAGTACAGATCTCATTCCAATGTCCAGCCAGCCAGCCAGCCACAAAAAGTCAGATTTTCCCAAATCCTGAATGTTATCCTACATTACAAGCACTGTACAGTATCTCTCGTGCCATTATTAAGCTTAAAATCAAGAAATGTTTATTCATTGCTATGTGTAGTGAATACTAACATACATACATTTTTTAAATAGTATACAGTATGTAAAGCAGTATGAAAAATGTTATACTGTAGGTCTACACTGACTAAGAGCTTTTGAGGGCTCAATGTGACTCGAGTTATGACCACTTAAGTTACTTTATAGTACCAATTTCTATCATTTAATTTAAGGCTTATATGTGTTTGATCCAGCTATGGGAGGTGCTGACAAAGTTGACCGAGGATGGAGTTAAGAAGCCACTTCCATTATGTACTGTATTCATCTAGCTTGTTGTCTTCATAGAGACTCCAGGAAGCATACCAAGTGGCTAATTATGTTTGCTTGATTTAATTTTGGCTTGTGTTATAACCATCCATCTCATATTTGTCTGAGGACACTTAATTACATTAACCATAAGCTAAGAGGAACTGGGATGTTAAATGATATTGCTTTTGATAGGTATGGACACGTTGCACTTCCACTGGTCCAAATCAGTGTCACTGTGATTGATTGGTGTTGTGAATATCCTCGGGCTGTCTCATTTCCTGCTGCTTGACTTATAAATTATGGGGTCTGGACAGGGGTCTGGTTTTTCTCTGCTCTAGGGTGGTGTCTGTTGTGAAAACACACGACATGGCCCAGACATCAAGTGCAGAGACAATTGAGCTGTCATAGCACTGAGAAAGCAGCCAGCATCCTTTAATTTCACATTACAAGGCCAAACAGGTCTTGCAGGGCCAGGACCAAGTGAATTCACTAAGATGCTGCATTGGCTGACAAGGCATTTCTACACCAATATAAAATGCATTTATATAAAATCACCTAAACATGATTTGGCTTAGGTTAGTAATAGTAGTTGTAGTAGTGTATTCAGTTTAAAACAAGACAAGTCTAAAAGCCCCACTAGAAGTCCCTAGAGGTTGTGCATAAAAGGTTACAGGGAGAGCTAACAACTGGGCCTCAAATTGTGTTTGACTGCTATAAAAGATGTAAGAAGCTTGTGCAGTAATAATATTCAGCTTGAAGAATTACGCTGGAGTGACAACATAATTGATTCGACCTACTTTTGCACACTGGCTGTAATTCATTATTGGCAGCACCTGCGATTCCAATAATATATGCATTTTAAAAAGATTTGATATACTCTTAATATACTTTTCCAATGGGATTTGGCCTTAGATCAAAATGCAAACAGCTTCATGGCTATTTTCCGAGATTGATTCATTTTAATGTATTCATTTTCAACTATTCGAAATAACATTTTCAAAAATGTTGGTCAAACGTCAGTGAAATTAATCGCTGGGAACACTAGTGAAAACCATCATACAGAGTGCACATACTGTAGGGGCCAATGATGTTGTGAAACAAGTACAGAAACAAGACTTTATTGATCTGTTGAACACTAGTCAGCTTTTTGAATGCTGAGGTGTTTGTCACTGGCCCTCTATTGGCCAGTCAGACGAGCTGAGAGATTAAGCAGATTACTGGAACAACTTTTTATGGGACAGCAGACATCTTTTTAAAGACAAATGGATTTCATCATAACAAGTCAGGAGTGAAAATATAAATAATCTCTAACCAGTTTCACTTGAATCAAAACAAGAGAAAGACCAAAAACCTTGAAAGAGATCCACCACAGCCTCCACATGAAGAGAGCTTTACAAAATGAGACTTAGCAGAGCCAAGAGGAAGAGGAGTCTCAACCCCACTGCCCACTCACCAACGACCACTTGTGAGGATTCACCTTCTTCACCCCCACAAATCCCATCCTGGTCACCTCCTCTCCAGTCACTCTTCCCCCCTCTTGAAGTTCATGGATGAAAGAGCTGGAGACTGCTGAGTCCAAACATACCCCCCACGCCTTCCCCTGCCCTACTCCCATGTTCTCTCCCCTAAACCCCCCTCGGCATCCATCTCAACCACTGGCTTTAAGTGGTCAGCCAGTTTTGACACAATGGTCACAGTTACTCCCCCCCACACCCCCGCCTGCACGACGGCATCAGAATTGTCCTCTGTCTCCCCAGCCTGATTAAAGCACAGCATGTCCAGTTTTTGTGTACAAAATACCGCAAGCTCTCTCTCTGATATCTGCTCAATGCAGCTGCACTCAAGGTTCCTTTATGGTCTGGAAAAGAAAAGGACTACAAAAAAACAGCCAACAATGAATTATAATTGTGATTTTTCTCTGCAACTTTTCTAATACTTCATTTATGCTCAGTCCGTCATACAAAAGTGTTATAATAAGGTCCTGACTCCTGACATTGAAAGCATCAGACGCTCACATCAAACGCATCCATTGTTACAATGGCTGGAGCCAGACTGGAGGCACAACTCGGTTCTACTTTGGAGCGTCAATGTGCAGCACAGACTATCCAAGATTAGTTGGAGCTACACAGAAAGGTAATCTCTTTTTATTTCAAACTTTTATTGCAGTGTATGTGTGTTTGTTTTCACCTGTTTGACCGTTCTAGAAACACATTTTTTAAATTAAATACACGATGTGAACACTAAGAATTGCCTCATGTAAATGGCAATTTCAGTGTGTCAAGGCCTTTGGCTTGTTGAACAAAACATGTTAAAATCAAAGTCATTGTTTGCAACAGAGCTTATATATATTTTGTTTTATCCAAAAACCAATGCAAAAAACCCATTGAACTCTGCGGTAGGAACCCATGGCATGAGTAACTTCACAGTCCTCTTTTTGTGCAAGGAGGATGTCAGGCAATTTGTCAGGTTGACGAAACAGATACTTGTGCTGCATGCTGACAAGAGGGCAACTCCATGACAAATACTGGAGCATCTTTTTATTCAATTGAGTGCTATCCAAGTACAGAAGTGGCTCAGGAGGTACAGCAGTCATCTGGGAACTGGAAGGTACCAGGTTCGATCCCAAGTTGCTGTCAAAGTGTCCTTTAAAAAAACTTTTTTCTAGAGTAGACAATTATTTTCACCCCCTTTTTGTACAAAGTCGTTATGCCAATGAATTGTCACTGTTGTATCCTACTGACTCACCTGCCAGTGAGGAGCATTAGGTCATCTCACTAAAACGTTTAATAGTTCAAAACGTATAACACATAAGTGACATTTCTTTCTCATGCCTAAACACAGACATGGTCCAATAACAGATCTCTGACATAATATTCAAGATGATGTCACTCTTGCTCGTATGGACAGATGGCGGGACGGTGGATGTGAGATTATGAATTCATTGCACTCGTATGATTCAATTTAGGCATTATGTTCTAGGCAAAACTATCTCTTACAGAGCCACCCTGTAATCCTTCTATAAATGCATGAAATCTCTGCGCGTGAGTGTATCTGTCCTTCACGCATCTCAAGAACGGCCCGACTGATTGACTTTAAACTCAGCATGAGTGTTGCCGAGGGAGTGCGGTGCCCGGCGTGAAGTCAGTCGGATTGGCAGTTCTCCAAAAATGTTGATTGATATGAGTTTGTAAGTGTGGGAATGTATGACTTCTGTGCATACTGTGGGTTAGGATAGAAAACAAATATAGGTGATTGATTCACTGACTATTATATTTCTTCTGTGGGTTTGAGTGTTCGCTTCCATATTTAGGAAAGCAGGACTCCACAGGATGTGAAGTGGCTTTTCCTCACAACTGCAACAACTAGTGAGGAGTTGTCCTTGACAGGATACTGAGACCACAAACAGCAACACCAACAGCACCCGCAATGTGTTAAGACTCCAGTTTACCTGCTGCCATTATCAGTATGGAAACCTGTGCTTTTGGTGGAGACATTTCATCAATCTCTTGCTCATTATCTAATGAATGTTACTTAACCACTGGAACGCTAGCATCCCTAGTCCGGGCATGTCATAATAGGCACTGATTGGGTGAAAATAGGTTAACAATCGGTGAGAACAGCAGATATACAAGCCCCCAATGGGGCACGTTGCAATGCGTTGTGAGGTTAAACCGGCTATCTACTGTACAGTACTTCTTTCTTGCTCTGTAATCTGTATCTTAACCGCTGTGCCGTCTTTGGTGATTTAATTTCCCTCGCAGGATCAATACAAGTGTAATCTTATCTATATTCGGGGAATAGATTGGTGTTAAGGGATAAAAGGAGGGGACCAAGTATAGACCCCTGGGGGACCCCGGTCAACTTAGTATATAGGGTTAGTTTAGTTTAGTTTATTAGCACATTGTTATAACAAATATAAACGATACATATTGAATGACAAGTTTCTGTGAAAGGAAAGGAAGAAGCCGGATGGCTTATTTGGAATCCTTTCCTTCATGGGAGAAGTCATAAAACAACAGGATTTCCAAGGTTTATCAACGGGAGCAGTGGTGCAAATAAAGAAATAACACAAAAACTGCTCAAAAGAAGAAAAAGACAAAAGAAAAACAATTTTGTAAAGATTACTAAATCAATAGACTACAGTAAGGAAGAAATTAGATATTGTTTTAAATGTTTCTTAAACTCATTGACTGCCATTTACGTATTTTGACGCATGTCAATCCAAACGCACATACCGCCATTGACGTATTTTGACGTATGCTTGAAGGCGCTCTTCGCTCTTTCTAAAGGATTAAAAAAAAAATCTGCTTTCTTGTTTTTTTCTGCGTTTTTGGCGAGAACAAGCTATATTCAACAGCCAATAACTAAAGAACGGAGGGTCGCAGTGACGCGCTTTTTCCCCCTGATGGAAGCAGACACAACACTGGTGTGTCGATCGTCCTGGAGAGAAATATTCTATGGCTCTTGAAAGGTTAGTAAAAACGCTGAAAAACGCTGGCAAGGGTTGATTTATTTATTTATTTACTCCGGCAGTCAATGAGTTGAGTGGTTAATTGTGTACTCATGTATTTAAACTGCACTGTAATATTACCATTCTTCAAGCAAATAAATAAATATCTAATTTTAACTATTATTTGCTTTCCACAAATGCTTTACTTTGACAATGTGGTGAATGAGGAAACTGACTGCGTTATGTGCGTAAAATGTTCAACACCAGCAG
Organism: Gymnoscopelus microlampas; assembly: GCF_963454915.1. Lineage (NCBI taxonomy): Eukaryota > Metazoa > Chordata > Actinopteri > Myctophiformes > Myctophidae > Gymnoscopelus > Gymnoscopelus microlampas. The sequence continues at coordinate 27,750,265 of NC_139953.1, forward strand.
CAGCAGCATGATCCTGCAAAGTGACTCTGAAGGACTAAGATGAGAGGAGGAATATAATGAACAGTAGAGTATGGAAGGATGAGGGGACGGTAGAAGAGGAAGAGTCACTGCCACCCCCATTTCCCCGGTGCATTGAGTGCTGTTTCGCCTGTGAAGCTCACCTGTAGCCTATCTGATCTCCCTCATTACCCCCCAAGTCTATATTTACCCCACACTGTCCTTCTGTGCTCGTTTGTCAGTTCTCCTGAAAAGTGATATTTCCTGAGAACATTTTACATTAAAGTTGTTTTCTGCAAGTAAAGTTTAATTAAGTCCGAACCTCTAGTTTCCTGAATTCATGATCTCAGATCCACCAAACCACGATACATATTTGGACATTAAAATCAGGTCATCAACATGATGTCAGAAATCCATCAAGAAAGAGAACGTGTCATCACACCATGTTGTTGTAATAGCGGCGGCCTCACAAGATGTACCTGTCCATTAAACTCAATGGACGCCATCTTTTGAGGTTGTTTCCCTCTCTATAGGGAAGCCACACTGTACTTTGCACACCAAACAGCTCATTAAATACACTGGTTTTGATTTTGTCATTTGTAAACACCCATCTTCTCCTGCACCCCTCCCTGGATTACCTATCTCAAGCAAGTTTCAAGGTGAAAGTAGATTTTCATACGGTAGCCTACTGAAATATGTAAAATATTAGCTTCCTAGAAGGCCAAACAAATCCCTTGGAAAATGGTTATATCAAGTATACAGTAAATAGAAAAGGAGACAAATTGAACTGAACTCTCAACCCATTCTTTAAAAATAGACAGAACCAATAGCACCTTTTTTTTTTAACAGACAGCAATCAAAAATCTGCTCATGGTAGAAGACAGAGTGCAGCATCTTTCAATATAGTACCGAAGTCTTAAGTCTTTACGAATCCTACCTTGGTCACGATTTTGTTTCCCCATTCTGAATTCCCATAGACGTGTTTAATATCGCGGCAAATAAGATCTGTTTTCCAAAAATAAACAAATGAGCCCGGCGGTTTGACTCATATGGATATGAAGCATCAACTGACGGCGAGAAAACGCCAACGTTACTGCCGCTGAATTAATTGAATTTTCGCCAGAAACACACAGTATCAAATATGAGTGACTGACTATTGTAATGTAAACGATAAGGGCCACATCCCTGACAATATCGCCGGGACAGTTTGTTTATTTTTGGACCACAATTCTTGGAAATTCAGAATGGGGAAACAAAACTGACCCAGGGGATGAGCGAGTCATTAGGCGCTTCACTTCTCTCTGTTTTCTGGGGGCTTGGGTTGTTGAAAGAACCAGGAAGGTGGCAACTTCCTGCTCCCAACTACAGAAATACATCATGCCAGGAAGGAGCAATGGCTTTTCAGGTATGTGGTAGGTATAAATAACAAATAAAAATGCCTTAGGCAAGTTTATTTGTATAGCACATGTCAACAGGCAATTCAAATGTGCTTTACATAAAACCTCAAACAAAGGAAAAACATTATAAAAGGACATTTGAATTCAGTAAAAAGGGGGGGGGGGGAGTTAAACATCTATCTCCTTAATAGGCAATACAAATAAAAGTAAAAATAAAAACAAAAAAAGTAAGAGAGTAAAATACAGAATAATAATAATAATAAAAAATCTCAATAAAAGGCAGCAGCAAACAGAAATGTTTTTAACTGTGATTTAAAAAAAACAGAGTTGCAGCAGACCTGCAGTTTTCGGGGAGTTTATTTTATTTATTTATCTATCAGGGACAGTGCACATTAACCAACATGTCAGTTTTTCACATCCACGTAAATGAGCCAGAGTTAGCCAGAGTTGGCTAATTTTCATCTGTAGTCCCTGAGCTGAAAATTAGTTTGTCCCAGATATGTGGTACAGTACATAAAAACTGAACGCTGCTTCTCTATGTTTAGTTCTGATTCTAAGGACATAAAGCAAAGCATGAAATGTATTTTGGCCTTAAACCATACAATGCTTTATAACAGTAGTAGTATTTTGAAATCAGTTATTTTAACAAAAAGGGCGCCACTGTAACGATCCAAGAACTGGAGTGATATGTGCTCCACTTTCTTGGCATTAGTAAGGACGAGCAGCAGCATTCTGAATCTACTGTAAAGACATCCTTACAGTAGTCAAGTCTACTAAAGATGAACGCACCGACACTTTTTCTAAATCCTGCTGAGACATCAGTCTTGTAATCTGTGATATATTCTTAAGGCGATACTATATGCCGTGATTACATGCACTGATACACACAGTGATATTGTCAATTTACAAGGCATAAATCCACAGCAAGTTTCTCACAAAACGCCTTCTGGGTGGAAAAAATACAAGGTGAGCAAAGTGTTGAAATGTATTACACAGCAAAATCCTGACTGTTGACTTAACTCTTTCGTCCGTTTTTACACTTCAAGTGTGTAGAGGTGAGCAATGAGAAAGTTGTTGTTGGGCATCTCTTTACATTTTTTTCATAAATCAATGCCCTATTTTATACTTTGTTGTATGACAGTGTCACGCAAAAGTATCGAAAACATAAAATGTTTAAACCTTCTGAAGAATGTCACCTATAACTAGAAAAAGTGCTCCTCGGAGCACAGGTCTCCACCAGTTTTGCATTTTGTTCAAAACGGACCAATCCTGCAAACTTTGGAAGCCAATGTTAGCCAATTAGTATGGAATATGAAATATCAGACAGATCCGTCTTGATCACATGACTATAGAGATACTGTGTACCAATTTGCGTGATGTTTGGACAAAATCTGAATATCAAACAATGTGTTTTTTAAAAGTCGGTCTCCTGGTGGCGCTCTAAAAAGCAGGTTTTAAAAATGCAGTGCAGGGGTTTTTCCTTGGCCTCTAGGGAGTGTGCGTGCAAAGTCTCACGCAGATCGGTGCAGTTATAGCTAAACACGCGAATTGTTATAGCGCCACCATGAGGCTGATTTGAAAAATGTCAAGTGGCATTTTTTCCTCGGCCTATGGGAATAGGCAAGATTTCACGGAAATCGCAAGCTGCATTCATGATTTGAGGCATTTTGTTCAAAACGGACCAATCCTGCAAACTTTGGAAGCCAATCTTAGCCAATCAGGATGGAATATGGAAAATCGGTATCCGTAATGATCACATGACTATGGAGATACTGTGTACTAATTTGCGTGATGTTTGGACAACATCTGTAGGAGTAATATGCAAATTGTTTTTTTTTAGAAAATCGGCCTCATGGGTCGAGCTGAAAATTTCGGGGCAGAAGTTCTGCTCTGGCATTCAGGGAGTGTGTGTGCGCAGTTTCGCAGTGACCGGGCCAACAGTGTCTGAGATTAGCTGCTCACAGACAGACAGACACACAGACGAACACCCAGACAGACGGACGGACGGACAGGGTGCAAAACATAGTCTCGGCCATGCCTTCGGCCTGGCGAAGACTATGACATACCAAGATTGGGATGCCAGGTTGAAAATGTGGGTTTTAAGCAATGGAAAGAATTAATAAGAGCTTGTGACTAAATACTGTAAGAACTACATTGGATCCATTGGAACACATTACACATGTTCTTTTGTCGATTTCCTGAAAAGTAATGGTTTTGGACATACAAGGTTTCCGCCCGACTAGCGTGGAAATACAACTTGCTGGGTTAGCAAGTGTTGCTCAGGGGCGGATAAACAGAGTTTATCAGCACCAGTACACCCTGACACTCATTACTTGTGTGCTACTGTGGATAAGAGGCTACAGAGAAGATTGTGACCTTGTCATTGGCCAATAACAGCCCTGAGGGTACACAAGCCTCGGGTCAATAAAAAAAAAAGCTGGACTCTTTTCCAGTAAACAATATTTATTTAATATATTATATTCAGTCTAATCGGCTATGCAGTTTGTAAATATGCCATAGGTTTGCTGTATGAATTGATGTTTCCTTTTTTATTGAAAATGAGATTCAACTTTGAATTTACATTCAATTCATAATTGATGTACAGCAATTAAATTAAAAATGCCAAATAACTGATCCTGCGCAGTAACTCTCATCATTCCTACAGCTATTTCCAAACCCCTCTGCTGTAGAAGAGCCATCGTATTTCGTTGGCCACATCATAACATTCATTTAAGATGTCGTAGCCTACATACTGTACAACACTGTTTACATTGAGAAAGTTAAAAAAACAGTGTCCATATGCTCTCCTCCTGTCATTTGGTGCTTGACGGACATGCCTGCACACCAAACATGGCTGAGAGCTCTCGCCACTGTCATGTTTGACACAGACCATCTGGCCCCTACTGTGTACAATAAAGACAGTGTGTTTAGACCAAGAGAAGGCATTTCCTTTCAAGATTTCTTCTGTAATGTAACTGCATTCGAGCAAGATGGTTGCTTTGTACCAAATGTAGCTTCAGATGGATCTGCTATAGCCTACTTCTGCTGTGTTTTACGTGTTATGAATTTAGAATTAAAGCTACTGTACTCTTCATAACTTTTTTTCTCCACTTGCCAAGATAAAAGCTTTTGTCACCCCTCCCCCATCAGCTAACCTATTAGCCACTGGCACTGTTATACAGCCATTCTCAATGTGCAGATTGGTTCAGAAGATTAAAATATAGGTTCAAAGCAAAAAACGATTGCAGTGATTCTTTGGGTGTTATTCAACACTGATGTTCCATTTTTGGAAGTACAAAACTAAATGTTGAACTTGCAGTTTCTAAATCAGAGTAACAAGTCAGGCCTCTCACTCAAAATTATAAATTGTAAAACACTATATCTATAGAGTACACATGGCATGTTTTCCACAGGGCCCATAACAGCTCAAACAGAGTAGAGTATCTAGTTAGCTTAACTTCAACTCAACTTCAACGTTATTGTCACTCACATCACAGTGGGTGAAATGATTTTCCGTACAGGCTCTTATCATTGGTAGTCAGGAAAGGGAAGAAGAATAAAGATAGAAAGAAAGAACAAGGAAAACAGGTCCGATATTACTGATATATTAGGTATCATACATTAGCTGGCTGTTTGGCTTTTCTCTCCAACAAGTGCATATGCCCCAGAAAGTGTACATTTATACCTCAAGGCTGAAGATATTTGTAGTAGTGTCTGATATTGAAAGCACTTGACTCCTTCAACAATGGACAAGTCAAACACACCGCTAACTTCAAGATCACACATACACGCACACGCAAATACTCTCTCTCTCTCTCTCTCTCTCAGCATTATGATAATAGCACATTTTCCAAAATGGCTACAAATCAAACCACTTTATGTATTTTGGATAAAATAAAGTCATTTTAGTAGATTCCTCCATGATTCTATGTTTATATTGGAAAATGAGCACAAAAGTAGGTCAAAGGCATGCCTAAGCAGCAGAAATACTGTGGATTGGTAACAAAGCTTTCTGTATGAAATGTATCTGTAATAAGCAGCCTTCCTTTTTTACTTCTGCTAAGCAAACTTCAACGTTTAATGCTACCGTTAATGAGTTGAAGCAGAGGCCAATGTCACTTGTCACAAGCTACACGGTAAAATGCTCCATGTTAAAGGTGCAGTAAGTGATATTATTTTACAAGTGTTAAATAGATCTATATTCTGGTAGTAATAATTGCTATAGAGGTTGTTCAGTGACAGGGGTCTCCCTGTTTCTCCAGCTCTTCAGTAAACAGAAAATACTGTACGTTTTCAGGTTGGGATACCATATAATACCAAATGTATCCAATCAGGAGAGAGAACCCATGCAGAATACAGGATAAACAAGTACACAAAGAAGTGAGCAGACAAAATTGGAACGGGTACACTATAAAATTTAACCTGATAAATGAGCACTCTCTCCTTATTGGCTGAAATTGGCAACCCACCTGAAACTGTATTTTCTGTTTATTAAAGAAGCAGTCCGGGTGATGCAGCCTGACAGCACGTTGCGGGTTTGACGAACTTTGCTGCGTGTCACTGTCCATCTCTCTTTCTCCCCATTTCCTGTCAGACTACTGTATACCATCTAAAAAAGCCCCATAAATATCTTTAAAAAAAAGAAAAAACATACTATAGCAATGATTACTAAAGTTTTGTATATTTATATTTTAACAATACACTTAAAAAATATCACTTACATTACCTTTAATTTATCTATTCATAACTCTGAGAATTAAGCACTTGAACCCAAGCATCCCTATTCTGGGTAGAATGTTCGCCAAGAATAACATCTACGGGCTCAATCCACGATTTGCGTGGCAAGAAATTTGGTATAGCAAAAGATCAAAAAAGAAGTACAATGTAACTCAGATCTGATTTACTAAGTATAGAGGGTTTAAGTGGTTAAATTAACAGGATTTTACAGTGTAAAATGTGAGGCTCAAAAACAAGTTTCACCTCTCCACGTCTAAGAAAATAGGAAGTGGATATCCGGCAGTCATAAAAGGGTTTCCCCGGGCCTCACTAGGAACCCTCATACCTCATCTGTCCCCTGTCTGAGTGCACAGATGTGAACTAGATTACGCCCCTCTTGTTACCCCTCCTTATTCTACCCCTCTTTTCACCGCAAAGAAAGAAATCATTGAGTTTCAGCCCTTTCTCCCAACCTCCCCTCCTTTCCTCTTCCCTCCCCTACAGACTGCTGAAGGGGCACACAGGCGATCCTGCTCTCCAGCCAACCCCTGATTCCCCTGCTCATGTGTATGAGTCTGTATTTTTTATTAATTTTTCCCCTCGTTTCTCAGAAATGAAAACAGAGCAAGTATTTTTCTCAGCGAGACTGAATTGTGGCCCTCAACCTTTTTATTAATATATTATAGTATAGTATTATTTTTACTTGGTGAGAAAAAAAACGCGGAAAGTGGCTGAGGATTTTATTGTGAAAGCTTACTGGAGTTTAGGTAAGTGTGTACATTCTGTCTTGGCCTTAAGAGTGACTGGAGGCTGGTGCTCACTCATCATGCCATGGATTGTATTTGTAAAAGCAGAAATGTGTTTATTATGGTTTATAAGATCTGGTTACATAATTCTAATGGGATCTACAATGCCATACAGTATTTTAACTGTAGTGGCAAGGTATTAAACATTTCCTAAGATTTTGCAGATGTTATATCTTGCCGTATATCTTGTTTCATCAAGTTCATTATCCACTTAAGTCAACAATGACATTGACCATAGGCATACCTGGAAAAGTTAAATGCTTTACTAGCTTGTTGCCATAGTTATCGAAATGGTTGAGTGACATGTGCCTATGCCTGTGGACACACACTTGTTGAGCCTTTGAAAAGAGTGACAGGACCCACATCTGCTCTGACTGAATGCCTCAACATAAATCAATGTAGATCAATGTCACTTTTAACTGAGGGGCCGCAGACAGCAGTGTTGCAATCAGTGGGCCCTCCATGATTCACAGTGGAGAGCAAAGCAGGGTCTACAACTCAAACCGCGTCAGTGCAAAAGAACAATGATAAGCATGGTATGCAAGTCAGTTGACCATTTTCACAGCAAACATTTTGTCAACATGTCATAGCTGGTAAACACAGTTGAATGTAATAACATTAATTCAGGGAGTGTTTAATTTAGACGTTTGTGTGCCAGAAGGAAGTTAAGTGTCAAAATGTCCACTGTGAAAAGGGTCCATAACATGCACATCTGGTCAGGCTGGTGGATATTCTCCTCCTTGCTTAGTGCACCATGTCTGCAGACATGTTTTCGTTAGAGTGACATAATGGTCATCCAATTTTTTAAAGTTGAAGTAATTCCCCAAGATATTAGGTCACTCTGCAATGTCACCTACACAATGTGAAAACTATTAATTCTTATTATAACGGTCCAGAAATCCAATCCCCAAATTCATCACAACAATGCAAGTCTGCAAATCACTTTATTATGCATCTTTGGCTATCTCGGCAGCATGAGCCATTAATTGCAACAATATAACCAATGGCAAAGCAATAACAACTTCTCTAGACACTTGTTGATTATAAAAAATAAAATATGGATACAAGTTCAAATCCTTCTGAAATAACAACATTATCGCTCTTATTTAGATGGATTTAATAGATTGCATAGCAATGAATAAATCTACTGTTTTTATGAAAATTAAGTTGCATATTATTATTGGTACAGGACCGGTGTTCCTACAGTACATGGACATGTCCTTCATATGGCAGTTTAATTATTAGATTTTGTGGTATTATTTATATAAAATTATTGAGGTTATATTACTCAGATATTGTATAATGCCATGAACAGTAGCTTTAGTGCTCAGATATGCTCAGCCATCACTCCCTAAAGTCAAATAAATCAATCATTCATGATTTTCTCATTAAATACATTTTGGCTGCACACACATTTAAAGGACCCCAGTGAGCACAAACACGCGCGCACGCACAAAGTCACGCACGGACACATGCACAGTGCACACACACACACACAAAGTAACAGAAACAAAGTCACTCCCAAGTTTTCCACATCAGCTGTCCTGGAACCCAGTAGAGCTGTATACATGCAGTAATGCATCTTAAGTATGAAAGCTACACATTTTTAAAGAAAAGGCTTTATGTCCTGAACTCATCTCAGGATAATACTGTAATACTTCCAAGACGAACAAAGAGGAGTGAAGGACTCTTCACTCGTCATATACAGTAGTTCAGGGTCATCGAGTGCCCTTGTCATACAGTATAGCAAAGCATCCTTCTCACAATTTTTGCCCATAAATCTCCTAGTCTTTACTTACATTATTGTTCATATGCATTTGTTTCTGGATCACGTATATGGCTGAATACTAGTGGAATTTTTAATCAGTCAATATATGATAATGAACAAAAGTGCATGGTCTGCAAAACCTTTTCAATTCAGTTCAAAGGAGCTTTATTGGCATGAGAAAACATAAGTTTACATTGCCAAAGCAAGTGTCAAAGTGACAAAACAACACATAAACCCTATCATTCCAGTTCTGGGGCAAACAGTTGGCGAAAAGAGTAGGTCTACAAGCTCACAACGCATCGCAACTCGTTGTGAACTTGTAGATCGGCTATTTTTGGTGAAAAGATTTGGTGTACAGGGGGAAAAGGAGTGGACCAAGTATAGAGCCCTGGAGGACCACAGTCAACTATGGATATACTGTAGGCCAGGGTATAAGTGGTAACACCACAGTATACAGAGATGTGAGTAAGCTCTATATTCTACCGACAACAAGACTTTGCTGTCAGTAGAGCCAACAACAAGGAGTAATTTATGGGTTGTGTTGTCCAACCTTAGCCAAGAACTGGAACCTTCCCCTAATGATGTTCAATAGACAGCCTCCCTCCCTCAGACAAGCTACAGCTATTTTAAGCCAAGAGAAGTTTCAGCCTATAAAAGCAGCTACACAAAGACAGAACCTTTACAACAAAGCCATACAAGGTCAACACAGGCCAGAGACTGAAACACATCGACCATTTCAAATAAACCACACAAAGCACTAAGCAGCATGGAAAATATGAAGACATTTTCCAAAGACAAAGGCTATAGCTCCTGCCAATCTGTGACAGAGAGGGCCATGCTCTGCTAGTTAGTGTGCCGCTTATAGACTAGAGTAATGTCACTAAACTGTCCTTTGACTTGTGCCTTTTAAGAGTGCAAGAAATTGCAGTAAAACGTCATAAGCCCATAAGTCATAAGTTGTCTGTTTTGTTCTTCAGTCAGCACAGATCTACAGTACAGTACTCCAAGAAAGTAACTTAAATCATACTGTAGTTTTGAAACATTTCAGACACTAAATGCACTTTTTATGTTCATTGAAGGGGACTTTCAATTTAATTAAGATTCTTACGTAACCTTATCTCTAGAGAGACTTTTGCAGATGTGTTTACACATTGGAAACTGTCAACTCGAAACTCATCAAAACCCAGGTCAGCAGTTAAGAGATTCACGGTTTTATTCCTAGACATTCGTATTGCATACTGGTACCGTTTCTGAATACATTGGAGCAAACAAGCACGAACAAGTAAATAGAAGTAAGTATAAGATTATGTAAAACAAATTGCTTTTACCAAGACAAAGCTATTACATTTTTTTCTGAGATATAGGCGCATGAAGTCTTGCATCATGGCTTGCCTCACCACAGTTAGGAATCATTAAGTCCGGGCGACCCAGCCAAGTGGTTAGGAGGCATATGGGCTAGGTTCGACTCCCAGGTTCGAGTCCCAGGTTCGACTCCCGCAAGGAAGGATCATTTGCCGCAGGTGACTGTCACTCCCCTACTCTCTCTGCATGTTTCCTGTCTCTCTCCATTCTACCTGTCAAATAAAGGCTCAGAAAGTCAACCCAAAATAATTATAATAAATAGAATCATCAAGTCTGTATCAGTCTAATCAATGCCAAATTGATGTACTCCATCGTACAATGGTGCCCGAAAATAGCCAATCTACAAGCTCACAATGACCAAGTATAAATCAGGCTTAATGGGTGACAGACAGCATCAGCTCATCTTCTGCAAGACACATGTTAATATATGGAGTGAGCAAAATTAGACCCGGACACTATGCAGACTGTTGGCATAATGTGGTTGCAATCTGGTCTGGTTTACAGGTCTTCGTTTACTACCGTTCCCCCAGCCTCCATAATGTTTGTGAGGTCACCGTTTAAAATAATCCAAAACAGGGAGAGGGAGAGTGCAGCCAACAGTTGTGGTTGTTTTATGTTTTATGACTTAAGTTCAGGCTGCACTGCAGCTCATCTTTGAAAATAGTCAGTTTTACAGTGACAGCCGCAGCAGGCCTACCTACTGTACAGCAAGGTGTTCACTGTCAATTAAAACACATATTATTCTACGTTTCTTAAAGATACAAAGAGTTTGGTCGATATGTAGCCTTTCAAAATTTCATTTCAGCCACAAAAATGTGAAGTCCACCACAAAAACAAACTGTACTGAGGTACAGCAGAAACCAAATGTGCATGGACAGCAGAAAAAACCTCTGCATGTCTTCTAGCCCGCACATTCCTGGGTCGTGTTTCAAAAAGGATTCCAGATGCAGAGGAGTGTTGATGAGGATGCGCAGTTGGATGACAACGTGTGAAGTGATAAAGTGAAGCTTTGTGATGTGTTTTTGTTTGACTGCTCACTGTTACACAGGCAGAAGAGACGGACTGAGAAAACAAAACCTGATAAAAATCCTTTTATGTTGAGCAAACAGAAATTCAACAATAGCAGCTCCTTCCCTGTACCCTCATATGTTGACTAGAGATATGAGGTAAATAGGTGTTATAAAAGATCTTTGAAAAAGCCTCTAATCTTTAAAAAATAAACAAGAAATGACAGTCATATTAAACCAGCTTGCTGCAAGCTTTTTTTTGCCCAGATCGAATCTTTTTTTTGTATCTGCAGCACAAAATATAGTGTAAACAAATGATTAAATTCAAATGTGCGGCCACGTACGTGGACCGTGTGTGTGTGTGTGTGTGTGTGTGTGTGTGTGTGTGTGTGTGTGTGTGTTGGTGTTTGCTGGGGCTCCACGGCCGTAAAAATGATGATGATGATGATGATGATGATGATGATGATGAAGGTGTGTGTGTGTGTGTGGTTGAGAAACAACACAACCAGCTGCTTATCTCTGTGACCATGTGTGTGTGTTTGTTTGCTGGGGCTCCACGGCCGTGTATGAGCGGCCATGCACGTGCGCATGCACGTTGGGGAGGCACGTGTCAGAAAGTACATTATTTCAAGTATTTTCATGTTGCGAGACGACACGAGCCGCCCGGGACAAAATTATGATGAAGGTATGTGTGTGTGTGTGTGTGTGGTTGAGAACAACGCAAGCAAAAACAATGATTATGATGAAGGGGTGTGTGTGTGTGTGTGTGTGTGTGTGTGTGTGTGTGTGTGTGTGTGTGTGTGTGTGTGTGTGTGTGTGTGTGTGTGTTGAAAAGTGATGTCCTGGAACAAAAACACTCCACATATAGTACTGCATAATTCCAAACTCAAATTAATTATGTTGCGACAACTTGCGAGCAGTCATCAGGGCAGGCAGGTGTGTCTAGTAGGGTTATGATGCCATAGCATGGGAGGACGACCGCCGTTCAGAATATGGGAAATCTCCCCATTGGCTTAAAGGACAGCCAATGATGAAAAAGTCTTAAAGGTCTCGCATAGGTGTTGACTAGTTGCTCTGTCTGTTCGTAGACCAGCCGCTCTTCAAGCTAGCTGGTAAAAATAGATTAAAAAGCTAGATTAGGGCACGGTGGCGCAGTCGGTAGCGCTGTCACCTCACAGCTAGAAGGTCCTGGGTTCGATTCCCGCCGGGGACGCTGTGGGCGCTGGCAGCGTGTCTTCTCCTCCGTGTCATCAGTGCCCATACCCTAGGTGGGGTTGTCGAAAGGGCCTACTCTGTGTGTAGTTTGCATGTTCTCCCCGTGTCTCCCAGGGTAGTTAATACCCTCACAAAAACATGTTGTAATCCTGGACGCTATACCTCCCCCATGACAGTCGGGGCGCCTGATGGAGGGGAAGGGAACTGGTTGGAATAACGTGTTCCTTCCACGTGCTACGTCCTACCGGGGAAGCGCCCAGGATCACTTAGATAATTGGCACCGGGTGAAAAAGGGTTACAAAATCGCGGGATTCAAAATATATATACGTTTAAAAAAAAAGCTAGATTAGATCCACTCTTACCGCCCTTGTGTGCTGCACCACACACCACTATTGATCCTAGACTCTACACAGTCTATCTTAGAAATATCTGGCCTTCATTCATTTATAACAAGTAGTATACACTGAATGCTGTGGATAACAGTTTCGTACAATAGTTTAGACTTTAGACTTTTTGAATCTTTGAATAGGCTTTACACAATTGCACCACATCAAATTGAAATTTCACTCTAACAGAAAGATACAGTCACTCTGAAAGAATACAACATTGATTTTTTGTTATCTTATAAGACTTAACAAACTTTGCCATTACAACTCCACAAGTCTGATGACTTATTGAACCATAATGAAAGCAGGAACTCTCCACTCTGTCAGTAATCGCTTCAGAAAACGGTTTTCTTTTTTTACTCTTCAAATAAGCCCCATTCACTGCTCTTATATAGAGTTTCTGTCAGTTTCACTTTACTTCTTTCAAATCTAGACATCATTTCCTGTTGCTTTTTAGAAAAGGTCAGGGTTGTGCTTAGCTCAAGATGGATTGGTAGATGTTGAGGCTCAGAGCCAGAAGAACCTTAACTACTGCCTTCAAGACTCAAGGATTCGTAGCAGAATGAGAGGGTCCTTGAACAATTAGAGGCTTGTTAGTGTGTCATTGATTACTAGAGAGTCAGAGTAGTAATTGTCCTGTAGTCAGTAGACCACCACAAACTAAAAAAGGAGCATGATTGGCATGGTCATCCTGAGGGAATTAGAGGTGGACTTGTGTTCATTCACCATGTGCGCCCGTAAATATATCTTCAACCTGTGTATTACTTCTAAAGTAATTTGTGAACCAGTGTCAAACTCACACCAAAGGAAGATGTAGAGGGTAAAAAAGCTATAAAATAATAAAATAAATAAATAAAATAAAATAAAATGACAATATGTGGTGCATGTGACACAGTGTTCTATTTTGGATAGACTATTGAAAGACCATTTTAAAAGGTATCTCTCTACATTATTACAGCACAGTCACACAACTGACCTTAAACATAACTTTAAAGTGTTCCTCCCTGATAAATCAGAGAGGTTCAGATTATAACTACCGGTACTTCAACCCCTAGCGTCCCTATTCTGGGCACGTTATAATAGGCGTTTTGACATTCAGTCAAAATAGACAAATATTTGGCGACTAAAGCATATCTATAAACTCACAGCTCATCGCATTGCGATGCGCTGTGAGCTTATAGATTGCCTATTTTCGGCGAAGGGATTTGGTGCAGACTCTGGAAATAAGGAAGGGGCCAAGTATAGACCCCTGGGGGACCCCGATCAACAAAGTATATAGGGTTTTTAAATGGTTGAAGCAATATTATTGGCTTCATGTTTCATGTACAGTATGTATTCTGCTATGCTCATGCACCTTTATGTATTAGATATACTGTATATATATATATATATATATATCCTGTACTATGTGTAAATATGTAGATAATTTGTTTGTTTTTATTGATCCCTCCCCCCCCCCCTCTTCTTTTTCCCTTTCTCTTATGGAAATAACAGAACCAATGGAGATTGCACAAAAAATAATTTCACCCACAGTTTTACACCTGTAAACCTGTGATGTGACAATAAAGTTGATTCTGTTCTCTCTTTACTGACTTCTGTTGTATAGTGATATATAGTGATATATATAGTGATAATATATAGTGATATATTTACCCTTAGAAGCACCAACTACCACTTTTGACTGGGATATCCGTGTTGCCAATCTGCCCTGACATGTATATCGAGACATTTCTGTACATATGTTCTTGCATTGTTGCAAATTACTGTCCTACTCTAACTAAAGACCTTAAAGCCTGCATCCACATGAACCTCTATTCACCTCATCATCTGTCAGTTCGCTGAAGTCATTCAAGGTCACTCACCTCTTACGCCTCTCTCCAGGTTACCATGTGGCGCTACTGGACTTTGTCCATCTTCCTCTGGGGATCAATGGCAGCCCTGACGCTCTGCCAAAGCGGGGATGATGACTGGGGTTCAGGCTTCCACATTTCCATAGCAACTTCAGCTGCCAACATGTCCCAGGCTGTCGGTGACGAACCTGTAAGATTGACAGAAAAACAAAAGCGGATGACACCTGCGTCGACCTCATCCCCAATCACACCAATGCTACTCTATGAGCCCCAACCAGACAAGTGCTCGGTCCACTTCAACACCAATTCTGCTTCAGCTCGAAGGCTTAAGGCCCAGAAAGAGGAGCTGGCGTACCTGAAAGCAATCCAGCACGGAAACCAAGCAGTGATGGAGAACTTGGTCCAGTACGTTGGGGCGGAGCTGGGGGATCAGAGCTATGCAGATGTGATCCAGGAGAACATTGTTGGTATCAAGGAGGAGCACGTCAGCTGCCATGGGGTGGTAGAGAAGGTTATAGAGGATTTAGAAAAACAGCTGGGAGGAGACCTCTCAGAGGCCCTTGGTTCACTGCACAAGTAGGTTGAATTAAAGTGAAATTATGTTTTTCACACTTTTAGAGCATATCCGTGGTCATCATATGGGCATACCTAACAATAGATGCCAAAATATATATATTTTTAATTGTGTATTTTTTATATCAAAAGTCCCTAAAAAGCCAATCTTAATTACTTCCTGTAACCGAAAAGTGCTGCGTGATGACATAACGCAGCTTTCATGAATATAAATGAATCTTGATTACATGCACCTGTTTGATTCCAATAGCTGCACGTTCTTCAAACACAGCTGATTTTAATTACAGAGTTATTCCGTTTTGAATCTCATTCCAGATGACTTCCAGACGGTGTATTAGGCTACTAATTTTAAACTTAATCTGCACACTAAAATATGTATCTGAAAACATTATAGGTTAGAAATAAGCCACGTAGTAGCAAACATGTTTAACTGGTCGTCTATCTCTCACTTGTAAACAAACACTATCCCTGTTGCGCATGGCTGAAGTCATAGAGGTAGGCTGAAGTGATTGAGATGACAAGTCCCATAGTCCGAAGGGATGGGACCTTCTGATTGGTTGAGACGCGTTTCAGACTGAATCTTCAAAATACAATGACCGAAAATGTCACTGGCACTGCACTGCTTAAAGTAATTTAAAGCTAAAATGCACCAACAGGTCTTGGGTGGTACGAGTGGCTTTTAACTGTTGCTAGCTGGTTTAGTGTCGTGCTTCCAAATTAATGGCTGTAAGATTTGGGGATGGCTGAGGGCCTAAGCCATCCCGCAAATCTTACTGACAGATTGCCTAAGCCTTAGGAAATACAAGGCAGCCTACGCACATTCAAAAACAAAAAATCATACTAAGCTTTCAGTCATAGACCTTCTTTAGGCATGAAGCAATCAGTGAATGTGACTAGGTTCAGCTGTCATCACTTGATTGATCAATGCATCACACCTGTGCCAAACAAGTCAGTGACAAACCCAAGGGACTGGGAGTTGTAGTTCTACAATTAAGTGTACAAAAACAAATCCATTGAGACAGTAAACGCCCAAAACGTTATTTACGATATTATCTACAAACAGAAAAACAAATAACTTTAGATGAAATGCAACACAACGCAGACATCAGGCAGTAGCCATCATAAAGCAAAGAGCAAATATTGTGATTTTTTTTATACACTCATGTGAAAATCCTCATTTAAACCTAGAGGTTGTAGACTTTCTAGGGTATGGATCCAGTGTAGGGATGGCGTAGGAAAATAATAATTGTTCAAATTACGATATTACAAACAGGAAATCTGTTCCCTTCCATTAGACAATTGGCAATCACTTACTTCTGGGTTTTCCAGTTTAAAAAGACCAGAGCTTACACAGTACAAATGGCTTGACTCTAAGAGAGTTTTGTTTATTATCTTTACAAGCTCCAAGATCAGGTAGAATCGTAGATCATTTGCAGATAATTTGTTATTGCACTTTCAGTTGATTTGAAAGACTGCCAGTAACACTGCAAAATGTTTATTTATTTATCCATTTATATATTTATTTATCAAATGTGCTGACATTTTTAAACATGATCTTTCACTCGTGCGTCAGAATCTAATCATTACCTATTTTATTCCCTCAAAGTCATATATAATTTAACGTATTCCTTCCCTTCCTTGACTTTTGATTATTCTTGACTGTGAATGACCATGTTTGTCTCCTACATATGCTTATCACTTATTATTATTATTATTATTACAGACCCTCACAGTTTCCTGCTGACTCTTACCATGTTCACTCTTTACTTCATTCCTATTCCTAACACTGTTGACACCTAACTAATAGACAGTACGCCATGTCCATGGTGCCTAAACGGTAACCGGAACGTTTAAGAATACCTGGTGGTGAGCGTGTTTTGGGGCGAGCTTGTTCTTGTATTCGTCTAAACCCCCGCTCAGTGGTGTAAAGTAACTAAGTATATTTACTCACGTATTGTACTTGAGTAAACTTTTATGGTACTTTTACTTTACTTGAGTATCTCCATTTTCTTGATCATTTCTACTTCTCCACTATATTAGGCAAATAATGTACTTTTTACTCCCCTACAATTATTTGAAAGCTTAAAAGTTACTTTTCAGATTTTGACTACTACTTCAAAGGCTATTCAAAATTTACAAGCTTACAATGTGGTTGTGAGCTTGCAGATCTGCGATTTTCAAAAGACTTTGAAAATCATGAGTACTTCTACTTTGGAACTTTAAGTATATTTTGATGTCAATACTTTTGTACTTGTCTTTTACTCAAGTAAAATGTTGAATATAGGACTTTTACTTGTAACAGAGTTGTATTTCCTACATTGTGGTTTAACAATTACTTCTTTCACCACTGCCCTCTGCTCTCTTCTACCTCTCGCCTGTTTCTTGATCGCTCACACGTGCTGACTCCTACTGTTTGTCTTCTTGATCAGAATCAGAGAAGAGTCCCTGGCCTTTGAAGGCATGCTACGTACAGCTGCTGACATCGCTGGCAGGCTGGAGAGCTCATCGGGCTCCCTGCATGCTGCATTCACCAAGAAACTGAAGAACACTCTCACCGTCCACCGCTAAAGCAGCAGGAGGTGTTGTTGAGCACATGTTGCACAATGCTCGGGATATACATGCCATCGAACACGTTACTTTGGTACCTTTGGAATCTTTTAGTAAGCCCCGTATCATAAATCATGATGAAAAATACGACCTCCTGCATTGAATTGGAAGCCTGCTACCGTGTTTCCAACCGAGCAATTACAAATTCCAGTGTCTCTTGTTACAGTGCTTATTTTATGGAAACAAACTCAGTTCATGAAAAAAGACATTTCAGAAGAAAGAGGAAATCTATGCATTACTGTGAGCCGTTTTGCAAAACACCTGAGAGGTAACAAAGCGAAGGGTATATCATCTCCCAAATCACCAATGCAGTGGGGAAGAGAAACCTGGAGGTCATGGGGATGTCATAATGCTTCTTCTTCTGTATAATAATGACCATAATTATGCACCTTGGGAGTCGTGAACACCCGGGATTCTCACTGCCTGGTTTCCTGACTCTCTTCACTATCCTATCTAAATAAAGCATACAAAATAGAAAAGAGAAGAGGAAAAAAAGTATATTCCGACTCTGCATGCTATAACATTTGACTGCATTAAAGGGTTAGTTCAGATTTTTTGAGTATTTTCTGTAGGAAATACTTACCATTAATGTAGTGGTTGCAAAGGTATTAATTGATTGCCTGAGTCCCGTGGTCAGAGTTATGGTCCGTTTCTGATAAATATGAAGTAGTTCCGGTAGATTAGTAGATTTGGTGGGGGCCGCTCATTAAAAATAAATACATTTAAAAAACTAACGTCATTTGTATTGTTGACCTCAGGGACGTGCTGGCCACTGGGAAATTCGGGAAAATTCCAGAACGGCCGCGCCATTTACGGGCCGCCAGACGGCCGGTGGGCCACCCAAGACAACTGCAGCATGTTTTTTTTTTTTAAATCGAAAAATTTCGGAAAATCCCAGAGCTGAATTTTGGTCCCAGCACGCCCCTGGTTGACCTATTTCTACCATACAGAGCAGGTTTCGTTCAATTTCGACCCCTCTGTCACATGGTACTAATGTTTGTGTCCAGAATCACTGCGCCGCGGCAGCCTACTCACTCACAAAATATATGACACAAAAAATAGTACCATGTGACAGAGGGGTCTAAATTGAACGAAACCTGCTCTATATGGTAGAAATAGGTCAACAATACAAATGACGTTAGTTTTTTTAATTTATTTATTTTTAATGAGCGGCCCCCACCAAATCTACTAATCTACCGGAACTACATTCATATTTATCAGAAACGGACCATAACTCTGACCACGGGACTCGGGCAATCAATTAATACCTTTGCAACCACTACATTAATGGTAAGTATTTCCTACAGAAAATACTCAAAAAATCTGAACTATCCCTTTAAGTGCTTAAAATAATATTTTCCTTCCAGACATTGTTTCCTGGAATGTGGAGAAGTCAATGATGGCAACAGTATGTGGAGCAAGAGGAAGTCAAGCTGTATATATTTATGCATTTTGTTCTACTGGTCATTAGGGAGCAAATACAGAATGTCTCTGGTAGCTTACTCTATAGGCAGCTGCCCTTTGTCCATCTGGACTTCAGGGTAAGGATGGAGGCTGAGATATAGGCTTTGGGTCTTCTGTGTGTTTTTCTACAAAGCAAAATCCTGAGTGTTAACTAAACACAGAGTAGAGTACAAAATTACGGGTCCATGTGGTTCTATTTGTACACTCTCTCAGAGTTACAAATGGATAAATTAAGCCTGAGGATTTGACTTTTTGAGATTTCCTTTTCTGCTGTGAAAAGAAATCAAGCAAGAACGCCTTCCATATAAATAAAGCTTGAGGAACTAATGGGACTTTGTGAGAGGGGTTATAGGGGTTACAGGAAGGATATTGTTGCTGTCGGGCAGAAACCATAATAAATCAGTGCTATTGAACACCCTTTACGTCTGTGTGAGGGTTTTACAAATATTGAACCAATGAAAAGTATTAAAAAGCGCTTCTGACTAGTGACTAATCCTCCTAACTCCATTGGACCCTCAAACTGTCGGTCAAACCACCTAACTCCAACTTTGGAGATAGTTGTTTTTCCATCATTGATTAGAATGACAAAGTCAAACCTCCACATTAATGGTCAAAAACCTCCTAACTCAACTTGAGCTGGATTTGGGTAAAGTGATGATAATATAAGGACACATTCAAGTATCTGACAATGTATGAAGTCACAATACCAACTTTGAGGAGGCAGTATTGTGTTAATATTTTGGACGTAGCTGGTTTCTGCCCAACAGCAGAGATATGCTTGTTAATGCTATTGTCCTGCAATATGTATAGTATGGACATTGTATAAACCATAGAAATAAATGGATGTTTCCACTTTCCATCAATCACAATGCTGTTTCCATGTCAACACACTTAAAAAGAACTCATCAACCCCTGGGGGACACTGTGACACTTAGTTTTTTTCTCCATGAAGATGTGGACGGTTATGGTATCCATAGCAATAAGTGTCATCGGGTCCACCCGGCAAAGTGCATCTCTGTTAACATGGAAGCTTATGTATGTTAATATTTACACTATATCTATGGCATAAACTATATTGACACTGTTCTTCTGTCTTCAGAACAGTGTCAATGGGAGAAAAGCTAATGTGAGATAGTTAGTGCATATCAGGAGCTCTCTCTCTCTCTCTCTCTCTCTCACACACACACGCACGCACGCACGCACACAAACACACATAGACAGACAGGCAGACAGACAGACAGACAGACAGACAGACAGACGCAGAGGGAAAACTTAATACTAAGTTTACAGGAGAACTAATGCATATAGACTTTGCACAAATTGTGTGTACACACACACACACACACACACACACACACACACACACACACACACACACACACACACACACACACACACACACACACACATATATATATATATATAATATATATATATATATATATATATATAATCCATATAATGGAACACATGGTGATGATTGATGAACGTGTTAAATGTACTTGCAGCCACATTTCCGACCAGATCTGATATGGTAGGAAGGAAACATGTTTGGGCCTACATGTTGGATTTATCACATTATCTGTATCTGAGCAAAGGGAGCTTCATTGATCGTCCCAATGCATTACTCTGTCTTGTTCTCCCAGTCAGGAGAAATATGGATTTAGTGTTTGCAGTCATAAAATGTATTTATTTATGGTCCTGCTGTCCTATATGTATGATGTAAGTTAGGCCTTATTCAGTAAAGGATATATCAGCACAAAAAAAGTCAGCCTTATGTTTTTCTTTCAAAGCACGTTTTCAATATAATTTGCAGGTCACTCCATATCACAACAGAAAATGCTATTTTAAGACCATTTTGTCATGACTGATTAGAAGCCAGCAGCGTCCAGCCAACAGCGTCCATTCACCTACGCTGCCCTCTAGCGGTATAAACAAAAACACATAAACCTCTCTTCAACCGTGAGAATTATGCTACTTGTTGGTCATTATTTGACACATTATCAGCGGAATTGAATATATCAGTGAAACTACATTTTTCCCCTTAGATGATTGATTAATTGATTATTTTATTTTCGTGTCCTGCACACAAAGTGCCCAACGCTCATTCATGGGTTTATAAAACAAGACACCATATTATTTTATTTATTGATATATTCTCCATGACCTGAATGTGTGTGTGTGTGTGTGTGTGTGTGTGTGTGTGTGTGTGTGTGTGTGTGTGTGCGTGCGTGTGTGTGTGTGTGTGTGTGTGTGTGTGTGTGCGTGCGTGCGTGCGTGCGTGCGTGCGTGCGCGCGCGTGCGTGTGCGTGTGTGTGTGTGACGTGAGTGTGTGTGACGTGAGTGTGAGAGGGGGGCAGGGTATAGGGTGGGGCGTCGGGGGGTGCACTGTGTGGGGGGGGGGGGTATTAGACTGTGGGTTGGGGTGGTGGTACTGTGTGGGGGGGGGATGTGTGTGTGTGTGTGTGTGTGTGTGTGTGTGTGTGTGTGTGTGTGTGTGTGTGTGTGTGTGTGTGTGTGTGTGTGTGTGTGTGTGTGTGTGTGTGTGTGTGTGTGGGAGGGTGGACTGGGATGGAGCCGAGGTTGGTGACAGTGTTGATAAAGGTGCAAACGTGGCGTGTACTCAAAGGAGCAGGTGGAGTTTAACGGCACTTCAGGAGCACGGAGCAGACTGACTGACTGGCTCAAGAACGATTAGCAATTATAGATCAGACATATTTACTGCAAGGACACTATGAAATTAACCCTTATCCTTATGTTGCCAAAAATGCGTAAACTTTCGTGCGCAAGAAGGAGCGATTTGGAGATTTGGAGCGCATGGTGAGCAGCGAGGAGCACGGCTTTTAAATTCGGCAGAACTATTTAAGAGTAACTAGTAGGCTAATCATCAGCCAAACGATTTTTTCCCCTTTCTTTTTTTTACTAACATACAACAGTGTTAAGTGTGGAGAGGTTTTTAAACCTGTCACTAATGCTGAGGAACAGAAAGGGCACTGGACTGGTACTCACGTTTCCTCACTGTAATCGGAAGACTCGCCCCAAAACACGCTCGCCCCCATTTCTTTCGCGGACCGCGCGCCCCCATAGGTTCTTGTATTTGTTTTACTGAGGATAAGGTCAGAAAATAAGTTTAGTTTCTGGAACCGTTTTGCTGAGGTTACGTTTGGGAATAAGGTTAGGTTATGACTGCAAACACGTTAGGTTTAGCCGTTTAGGCATAGTTTACTGAGGTTACGTTTTAGGAAAACCAGGTGGCGATCTTTCCGAGGTCGCCGGATTTGCCTCGGGGCGACTGTATTTTGGGGCGAGCGTTTGTTTTTTGTACTCACCGGTCTTCGTCCGCAGAGCTCAGATCTCCACTTCAGTCCTGTTAACAGCGTCATCCACTCTCCGCCCACAGTATAACAGGCGATCATCACAATAAACAGATGCTACTTTTCAAGTTGTCCTGAAATGCCGACTAGCTGTGAAGATGACACATTTTCCTCACGCTTCATCATGGATTCAACATAATAACGTTTTGATTAAAGTGGGCATCATAACGACCTCCAGTGAAGCTGACGCTCCTCGATCTCTGGGTCAAATATGGGATACGAATCCAACCACCTGTTCTCTCTGAGGACCACCAATGCATGGCTGCTCTTCCTGTGCAGCTCAAGTAAGTTCTGATTCTATTTTCATTCATTAAAATTCGTTTGGCATGTTTAGTCTACTTTTCTGGCTAAAGTTTGAACAAAAGATAAAATATATATATATTTCTTTTTTTTTTCTTTTCTTTTTTTAAATGTGGCTCCAAATCTATAATCTGGGCAACGCTTGTTCAATTCACTTTATCTCTAAGACTACTTTTTTTTCCTGCATACTCACACTAAACAGCAATTTTAACAACACTTCTACCTCTGCTGCTGCATCAACTGAAGTCCATGCATGTCAATCACAGTCTGATGTCATCATGATTGACATTTCCCCATTTTCCTCTTCACTCAAGATTTCTTAAATTGCAGTCTGACAGCCAGCTGTAGCCTAGATGGTAGATACATATACCATATATACAGAATACCAATACCGGCGTCACCATGGGCTATTACACTCAAGTATTTATGGAACTGACATGGCACTATTGAAATCGATTTATAGTAAACTGTTAGATGTTGTGGTCTGTGAAGTTTTAAATACTGGACTGTCCAATTTTAACAAGAGCAGCTCTGGCCTGGGAAGTTGCTGACTCTCATCCCAACTGGCCAGTGGTCCATATATACCTCGCCAAGCCGTTTGGCCGGTGTCCAAGAACCAAGCAAGCCCCAGTCAGTCCGGGATGTATAGGAGGTGTCATCTCATTGCAAATTTGCAGGAGGCTTTGATCCATTCCGCAGAGAGCTTTTTGTCACGCCCCACATCTGTTCCATCCCAGAAGGAAGAGAGCAGAGATGAACAGTCCTGAGTCTGACTGGAAAGAGCGTGCGTAATTGAAGTCCCTGGAGCGCGTTTCTTTGCCAGAACGCAACGTGTGCACTGTGCATGACGTCAGAGGAAGATATGTCATTGTGTATTTAGGCAAATGGGCTGCGACCCCACATCATGTTCATAGGAAACAGTTTAACTTACACTCTACAGGTTATCATAGAACCATTCCCTCTGGCCTGTTAGGCGACCTCATATGTGTGTGTGTGTGTGTGTGTGTGTGTGTGTGTGTGTGTGTGTGTGTGTGTGTGTGTGTGTGTGTGTGTGTGTGTGTGTGTGTGTGTGTGTGTGTGTGTGTGTGTGTGTGGGGGGGGGGGGGGGGGCATTGATTTTGAATAATCAAGCCACACTGGGACAAGTTCCTCAGCCAGTGAATTATCATCATGGACAAATAAATCACTTCATAGACTTTCAGGGTTGTCTTTAAACGGTACAACAATCCCATCTTAAGCTCTCACCTTGACTCTCCTCCACATCTATGAGTGACTTATCAGTGGCATCCTCAGAACTTGGACTCACCTATCATGGATAGACAACAGTATTGAAGCAAACATGTCTTCTGCCAGGTGCAGGTCATGCATTTCAAGGTCTCTATCATGACCCTTAATGATGGAACAGCCCATTGGGCAGCACAATATAAAAAAGAGCTCTAAAGGGCAGTGAATGTGTTAATGGTGTGAATCCCATAATTCATTGGAATGGAATTACAGTATTGATTTTGGGATTTGACTTAGGTGCAAGACATAGCCTAAGCTTATTATGTTTGCATTTATCTCAGTGAATGCCAAATACAGTATAGAGGCAGACTGGAGATGTTACTGTTTCGGTGAAATTCAACTTTGTTGTTCTCATTACCAGGCATCCAGCATCACCTTTAATATTATAGCAATTAGCTTATAGAATACAGAAAAATCCCCATACACAAGTACAGTATGATACTGTACTTGCATGGATGGCTACCTGACATGATAAGAGGGTAAAAGACACATTTTATCACACCCCAATATATTGTTGCTGTCAGGTGGAAACCTCATACAGTATGTCCTAAAAACTGTTACTATTCAGGATTCAAATTTGATGCAACGCAGTTTGAGGTTGTAGATCTGCTATTTTTGCTACTTTTATGTGACACTGTAGCATGACAGGGCATTAATTTACGGAAAAACATGAAAAGTTAAAATATGGAGATATGCGTTTTTTGCCCGACAGCAACAATATCAATGTAAACTTGCTTCAGGTGAAAGATTATGTTAATTGTTTATGCTGTCAGTGTCTCTCACAGAGTGACAGACAGTTGTGGCAGCTCAACAATAAACTGTTTGCTTTTGAAGGGATTAGCCCACCTCTCCTTAGCAGCAGCAAGTAACGATGTGTGTAATTGAATCTGATTACATTGATGAGGAGTTGAACGTTAATCCCAGAGGGGAGGGATTCCTGTCTATTTTGGTTCTGTTCGTTTAATAGAAACAGCCAGCAGCACACTTGTCCCCAAATTTTGCCTAGACTGCACAGTGCACAATCAGTCAGTTAGATGAAGCAAGCTCTCTCTCCCTGTGAAGTGGGTGACACCGTATACATTCCAGCATATAAGATAACATAACATAAGATAAAATAACAAAAGATAAGTAATATTTGATCATCGTTGGGATATTCAGGTGTCATAGCAATAACAGCAGTGTGAAAAACTAAATAGGTACAGTTAAATAGTAGAGAGATACAAAATAGAGTCTGACACTAGACATCTGCACTTGGTCTGACTGAGTTAACATAGGCTATGTTCTATCAATAGATATAAGTATAAACTATACATGTACAGTGTATCACCAGTAAATACATGGACGAATATACAGGCTACATCTATCGCCAATGAATATACAGTACTGTATGAATGGTTATATGTACAGACTACAGACTATATATGAAATGTTTTTGAGAATTACAGAAAAGTGTGGAGAGGCCACAAAAAGCTGTAAACTACTACTTACATGCCTGTTCACCTTGCACGATTTTAGTACTCATGCGGGGAGCTAAGATCAAAGGATTTGCTGAACATGTTGAAAACGTAAATGAAGAAAGCATTTAAGACATGCAGTATAGTATATGCTCTGGTACCTATATGCAGTGCTCACATCACATCCATGCCCTTCAACCCTGTTATCCCTCTCTATCATGTTAGCCTGGCTTGCCATAGTGGATTAGTAACTATAAGGGTAATGGGTAGGCAGAGTGGAGAGATAAGACTTTCAAGTTCCAAATGTCTATCCTTGTCCTTCCACATGACTCAATTTCCATTCTATTCAATATCATTCTAACATATCCCTGTTAACCACCCTATTGCATACTCTCTTTTCATGCTGCATCATCCAATTTCCTTCAACTAATTGCCAATGGGCTCCTAAAGAAAGGCACGTTGGCTAAAACACAGCCCACATGACCTCAATGTCAAAATACCAGAGGACATTTGTTGAAACATTAATTACTTTTTTTTTTCATAACCATGTCATATTAACTGGGTGCGGTTTTGAGAAAATGGATTCCTTATTCCGTTTAGTTCCAGGAATAGATGTGAATATGTTAAATTATGTTTTAAACCAAAATGCAAATGATTTCACAGCAGAACAGAAACTCATATGGAATGTGGAAAATCGGTGGAATTTTCACACGCTGTGCGTGTGTGTGAGTGTGTGTGTGTGTGTGAGCGGAGACAAATAATAATACAATTATAAAATACTGACACATCTATGATCTTGGTCCCATACAGTTTTTTGTCATGAAAAGACCCACTCGCATGCTGAGGATGATCTGTTTAAGAAGTTGTTTGTGGGGTACAACAAGTGGTCAAGACCTGTGTCGAACATCTCGGATGTGGTCATTGTCAAGTTTGGACTGTCCATAGCACAGCTCATTGATGTGGTGAGTATCCATATATCCATGACAGAAATGCTCTAGGCTAAAGCGGTCTGATGTGTAGATCTCTCTCTCTCTCTCTCTCTCTCTCTCTCTCTCTCTCTCTCTCTCTCTCTATCTCTCTCTCTCTCTCTCTCTCTCTAATATAGGGATAATTCATATTTACATTTGGGTTTAAATCTACAATACTGAGGAAATATCCTCTGGTATATTAGATACATAGCATTTTGTTGCAATGAAAATAATGGTGTCCGCTAGCCAGTGGAATGTAGAATCCTGAACCATCCATATGTTTCAGTGGAGAAATAGATATTTCCTACTATGAATTAACTATTAATTACTTTTATTTAAATGAGTTACTTTGATTCAACTGTTCAAGTTTAAACTCTTTCCACATGTACATCCTACATTTACTGAAAAGGTAAAAAGCTGGAGAACACGGATCCTCCTAAAACGTTATATAGTAGGTGTAAAAAAGAATTACTGAAGTTTCATCTTCTTCAGAGGCTCTGAAGAAGACGGGCACCGGCTCTTATCCTTAAAGTGGGGGTTTAGCGTGTGAACTTTCTCAAATCCTACATTTACTGTGAAGGTAATCAGTATAGCCGAGTAGAATTCCTTTATGGTCCGACTGGTAAGAGTACGTGACTGCAGAGCTTCTCCATTGTAGAATAATTTAGTAGGGGATTCATTTTAATACCGCGGCTTGCTATACTTTTCAGAACTGAACTATACTTTTTGTTTTAGCCACTGCTGCTCAAAACATCTTTACCTTCCCCAGTGCCAGCACTATATCCATAATGGCATCTTTACATACAGCAGCAAAAAGAACTTGTGAAAACTAGATTATAGGCTTTCAGCTCCCTCAAAGGAGCAACTATGGCAGACGGCCTCATATCCATCAAGATATTAAAGTGATGTTGCTGCTGACTATGTTTGGAGATGCCTTGAACGGGCTCCAAAACTCCAATATTCTCCTGGACTACACCCAGAGTTCACACCGTCTATATCACCCCTCTCTCTTTCTCTGTCTGTCTCTCTCTCCCTCTCCCCGTCTCTCTCTCTTTCAGGATGAAAAGAACCAAATGATGACAACTAATGTGTGGCTTAAACAGGTGGGCAGCAGAAATAGCAAAAATGTCATCCAGTGTTGCGTTGGAAAGCAGTGGTGCAGTGAGTGGCAAAGACAGAGTGGCTGGTTTCGATTCAGTATGTTTTCATGTCAGATTAGGCATGAAGGGTATGAGCTCAGACAGGTTCATACTCTAGGCTATGGACTGCTATACAACAGGCATCTGTATGATTGAATGTGGTATGAATTGATAAAGACAAAGGTAAATGTTTCTGTGAGAGTAGTTGGCAAAATATTACATTATGATGCCACTTTTATATTAACACATGAATTAGACAAATGTTCAATTTCAGTGTCTATTCTTACGAGATTAATGCCATTACCAACAAGTAGGATAAAAAGGCAGTTGTATTGTTTGAATCTCCTCAGGAATGGAATGATTACAAACTTCGCTGGAGACCGTCTGACTATGATAACGTTACATCCATAAGAGTGCCATCGGAGCTCATTTGGGTACCAGATATCGTCCTCTACAACAAGTAAGCGGGCTTAAATCAAAATAATTTACATAAGCATAAACAGAGAAAAATATTTTTTCTGGCATGTTTGTTTCAAAGGATTTGACAACCAAGCCCACAGTATTTGCCCTGTGCACAAAATGTAATAAAATTTGCATGTACAGAACAACATTCACAGCAAGGTCTACAGTGAAGCCTCTGAAACTGTTCAGAGCATTGTCTTCATACAATGGTAAACTGTGGTTGACGTTTGTCTTGACTTAACAGATTCTGATATGACAATACCACCATCTAGTGGACTCAATAAATCCATCTGCTGCTCTGCATTGCCTAGATGACTCATTGACATGTTGTTGCAAAGAAAAAGAAAAAAACATGCTATTATCACTATTCGTACTTTCAGAAGTGAAAGCTGCTGTTTAATAGCATTTTCCTCCTGTGTACCGAAATTAACTTTTTGTAATAAACTTATCCCGTCCTCTGGGTTGATTTCAGAAGAGATTAGTGATTCTGAGAAGTGAGAGGTGTGCTGATGTAGTTCCACTTCAGCAAGCCTGTGTAATCACAATCTGTAAGTGAAATTAAAAAGGTGTGTGACAGATGTAATGATAAGGACTCATCATTATGTCTTCAGCAGCTGCTATTACCACAGTTTAAGGGATGAATCACTCCGCTTCATGTGGAGAGAGAAAAAAAAATGAAATTATGCTGTAGAGCTGATTGATTGATTAGTGGAGCAGTTTATTCCTGTGAAACTCTTCTCCCCCGCAGGATTCTTCCCACTATGTTTTCACACGGTACACAATGTGAAAACATCCAATGATGACTGAATGAAATCAATATGTGAATGATGATTTGTGTGACAACATAATATTACTATTGATTATATCATTCATTGCTTATCTACAGTAAAGTTCAATGTTCCATTGTAATTTTCTTCCCTTTTCTCCCTCCCCCAGTGCTGATGGCGAATTTGCTGTCACTCACATGACAAAAGCGCACCTTTTCCACACGGGTAAAATACGATGGGTGCCTCCTGCCATCTACAAGAGCTCATGCAGCATCGATGTCACCTTCTTCCCTTTCGACCAGCAGAACTGTAAGATGAAATTTGGCTCCTGGACATACGACAAGGCCAAGATTGACCTTGAGCCGGTTGAAAACACAGTGGACCTCAATAATTACTGGGAGAGCGGCGAATGGGCCATCATCAATGCCATGGGCACGTACAACACGAAGAAATATGACTGCTGCCATGAAATCTACCCGGACATCACCTACTTCTTCATCATAAGAAGGCTGCCCTTGTTTTACACCATAAACCTCATTATTCCATGCCTCCTCATCTCCTGCCTGACCGTCCTTGTTTTCTATCTACCCTCGGACTGTGGCGAAAAGATCACTCTCTGCATCTCCGTGCTGCTCTCTCTCACGGTCTTCCTCCTGCTCATCACCGAGATCATCCCCTCCACGTCACTCGTCATCCCACTCATTGGCGAGTACCTCCTGTTCACCATGATTTTTGTCACGCTCTCTATAGTCATTACTGTCTTTGTGCTCAATGTGCACCACCGGTCGCCTGGAACACACCAGATGCCCCGTTGGGTTCACTCCATATTCCTGGACCTCATCCCGCGCTGGCTATTCATGCAGCGGCCTGCACCCGATGGACGCCGCCGCAGGCTGCTGCTTCTCCAGCAGGAGGCAGCAGTGGTGCGACGGCAGGACCGAGCAGTGATGTATCACGGCGGGAACTGCCTCAGCACCTCGGCCAACTGGCTACGGGACGATAGCAAGGCGGACGACCCGCAGGGCCGCTGCTACGAGGACTTGGAGCTGGGAACGCTGACGTCTTATTTCTCCTTCCGTCCTCCGTCTCCCAGGCCCCCTGGTTCCACTCCCCCGCCACCACAGAAGAACGTGCAAACCTCCCAGAATCGCCTAGAGGTGGCCGGAGGGCCCAACAGACAGCTGACGGGAAGCAGGATGAACAACAGTCCACGGGCAGCGAAAGTTGACAGCATGGTGTCGGAGTCGTCGTTACTTCTTTCACCAAGTGTTATACGCGCTCTAGAGGGGGTACAATACATTGCAGACCACCTGAGGGCAGAGGATGCTGATTTTAGTGTAAGTATTAATGATACATTTTAAACCACTTCTCCTAATGGCAGAGTTGCACTTTTAATACAAATGTGCCACTGCACCAGGGCATGACACTTTTTATCCTCAAAACGTTACTATAGTCACCATATAGGCTTTCCTTAACAGTAACAATGACATTGTATGTTGTTCTGCGTATATGTAGTCTACTGTGGATCTGTCCTGGTCTGTTTACATTGTATGTGAGTTCTGGTTGTCTCACACTGCTTATGTCAAGGCGAGGTGAATGTAATGAGGAAAGTAAGACACAAATGCTAATAATAAACTCATAAAACATATAATAAAGTAAGGCAACTTTCCAGCCCTTCAGGCCATGTCTTCACAAAAACCTGGATGTTGTCCATAATTTCTTTTCATTTATCCCTCTCTCTCAAAAGGTAAAAGAAGATTGGAAGTATGTTGCCATGGTGATTGACCGCATTTTCCTGTGGATGTTCATCATTGTTTGTGGACTTGGTACTATTGGTCTCTTTCTACCCCCATGGCTCGCTGGCATGATCTAAAGCTAGATCATAAGAAAAACGTTCTCACAAACAAAAAAGCAACACTTGAAATGTGGTTAATCTACAATTTGACCACAAACTATTTCAGGTTGCACTTGAACTCTACTCAAGACTGAGAGTCTTCTGGATGATGGATAAAGCTCACAACACGTCACAGTGTGACGCATTCTAAGCTTGTAGATTGCCAATTTTCAGTATGTGACACCACATGCAACGAAGTACATCAAGCTCTTAAGACTGCCAGACACCAGAACGACGAGAGGTGGTGGAAACAGAGGAACAATGAAAAGATGTTCTGCTTCAGAGCGAAAATATTTGACTTGTGAAAATACTGTTTCTTGTTTTTTGTGAAGTGACTTGTCGCACAACACTTTGTCACTGGAGCGTAAATCAGGCTTGTTACCAACCCTGACATGCATTACTGGGAACCTGCAAAACACTGAAAAACACACAGCTGGGCCAGAACTGCAGTATATATAGCATTTGCCATTTTGGTAAGACTTTATATTAAGGTCGGGTCTATAATGCATTACAACCACAT
This sequence comes from Gymnoscopelus microlampas, assembly GCF_963454915.1. Classification (NCBI taxonomy): domain Eukaryota; kingdom Metazoa; phylum Chordata; class Actinopteri; order Myctophiformes; family Myctophidae; genus Gymnoscopelus; species Gymnoscopelus microlampas. Next base: position 27,781,575 of record NC_139953.1, read on the forward strand.
TTATAATGCACGTATAAGGCATTATAACACTTGTTCTAAATGTTTATAATTATGCACAACAACTTATAACAAGGTTTATGAAGTATTATAATAATACTTATAAACTTATATATAATGTATAAGTGCTCGTCATAATGTATTATAAACTCAGTGGAACAGCACATCATAACTACCAGATAACACTTTACTTAAAGGTCGAGTCTATAATGCATTATAACATTTATAATGCATCATAATGCATTATAATGTACTTATAATGCTTCATAACACTTGTTATAAATGTTTATGTGTTATAAATATGTTATGCATAACAACTTATAACAAAGACACTTTATAACTAACTAAGTTAAGGTAGTTATAATGTGCTGTTCCACTGAGCTTATAATGCATCATGACCAGCACTTATAATACGTTATAAACATTGTTTTAAGTTGGCACACATGATTACAAACATTTATTATGTGTTATAATGCCTTATAAGCGCATTATAATGCATTATACATGTAATTATAATGCATTATAGACCCGACCTTTAAGTGTTACCGCAATGTTTTTAAATAACTGAAACATCTTTATCCCTGGCCATGTTGCCATAGTGAAGCATATTTTTGAATGACCGTGTACTATAATAAAGACCATAAACAACCTTTGGCAAGCCAGTCCATATGGCATTTGTTGAACATTGTGAATAGGCCGTTTGACTTCCCCAGGGCCTCAAGTTAAGTTGTTCCCGCAGCGCTCACCTTAAAAACCCTCCCTTAGTTTGAGTAATGTTTCAGAATTACATTATTCATGTTCACACATAGTACCTTTGCTTATGTGATGGAAGCAACACCTCACCTTGACAGCAGTGATTAATGTCATATATTGACTATGACAGCAAAAGGAGTGCTGAGGTCTTGGGAGGTTATCTGATCTTTGGACCATACCTGAATATGGGCATGAAATCAGTTTGTTTTTTATGTATTCATGTCATGCACAATTATAATACAGAATGGTGACATATTAAAGAACAAACCTGACTAAATGAGTGGAGAAACATGAATACAGCAATTACAAAGCAATTAACATCCTATCAGCCCAGCTGACCTCAATTTTCGACAAAGATGGTAAGAGATACATTCTAAGTAACTGGAAGAGGATTCATTATTGGGGCAAGTTTGGCAGGAGCTTCAGTCACGAAGACTGCTCAATTGGCTAGTGTTTCAATAGGAACAGTGATGTCTGCATTTCAATCTATGGCAAAGACATAAGTAAAAAGGGTCCGAAATTGTGGTTGAAAGCACACATGAGATGACTCATGATGATCCTCATGCATTAGTGTGATATATAAGATAAAATAGAAGTGGACTCTCTTTTCCCAGTGTTTCGGTAATCGGTAGTTTCTGTGACGTTAGGGTTAAGATTAGGGTTAGGCATAGTGTTTGTGAGGTTAGGGTTAGGGTTAAGATTGGGTTAGGCATAGTGTTTGTGAGGTTAGGGTTAAGATTAGGGTTAGGCAAAGTGTTTATGAGGTTTGGGTTAGGGCTAAGATTGGGCATAGTTTTTGTGAGGTTAAAGGTTAGGGTTTAGGCTTATAACCACGCACACCTGGGCGAAACACCAAAAAAAAAGTCCCAAAATAGAAGAGCAGCAACTTCCTCAGTTAACTGATCGACAACTAGAGTACATATTTAGACGAATGTTATAGTAGTGTTGCAAGGCATTTACCCCTCATTACAAAAACAAATTAACATTTGACAGTTCAGTCAGTGGTGCAAAATCTATGGGCACTGGACCACATAGTTATCGAAGAAAGGGTGGTGGCTCCGTTATGCTGTTGGGGACACTTTCCTGTCATGGTTTGGGTCCACCTGTCCCCTTAGACTAGAGGGAATGGTCACTGCAAATCAATACAACGTTTTTCTGAGTGATCACTTTTCCCTATCCTGATTGGAGTGGTCTATTCCATGATCTCAGTGCCCCCATCCACAGGGAATAATGGGTCACTGAATTGTTTGAGGAGTAGTATTGTTTGGATGACGTGTTAAGACAGCGCTCTGAAGGAATATTTTTTGTTAGAATGGTGTTCCTTAAGAGTTCCAGAGACTAGTACAATCTATGCTATTAAAGCAGTTCTGGTGGCTCGTGGTGGCAAAACACCTTTCTAAGATAATTTGTTGTTTTTTCCTTCAAATTGTTACCCGTCTGTATATTCTTCTAAGGATCATGGCTATGTTGGTTGGTCCATCTGTCAGTGCAGTACTGGCTGGATTGCCATGAAATTGGCAGTGCATCTTCATGCTCCCCAGAGGATGGCCTCTACTGATTTTGGTGACCCATGTCGTCCTGTCCTGTAGCACCACCATTAGGCAACAAATTCTACTTACAGTACACACAAGATATCTCAATCCTTTAAGGGCAGATTGCCATGAAACTTGCATTTGTGCTCCCTGGAGGATAAACACTACTCATTTTGTTCACCCCATGGCCTTTCCTGGCCCCACACTTAAGCCAACAGGCTTTTTAACTACAGTATAGGAAATACAGCATTTACTTTCAACTTTCAAAAGCTTTAGCTGTTCTTCGTTTTAGTGAATACTTTGGCAGGAGCTCACATTAAAAACATCATTAATTTCAACTCTTACTGGAGGAACTGGCCTGAACTATGCCTAATAAGCTATTCATTATAAAGTACAAATTAGTGCGTGTTTAAGGCGCAGTAGCCCCAAAAGGATCTTTTACTAATGATGTTAGATGAATAATGACGGTGATGACAGCCTACAATATGAAATGCCTCGAGTAGTAAGCAATCTTCAATTATCCACTAGAGATGGCAAGTATGGACATTTAATTAACATACTCCATGGTATTATTTATTTGTCATTTTAGTGTTTTTGCCATATTTTACTAATGAGGGTACAGGCCTAAAATACCAAAAAATATTTAAAAAAAGGAACTGTCTTGCCATGTTTTCCATTTGAAACAGATTATCTAGACATACTTTCCACGGCTGAAATGTAATAAGGCTCATGAAAACTTACATGGCTGGTGAAATAGGCCATTGTAAATATTATTGAGTCAACCTCTGCTCAGCATCAAATGTATTTACATTTCCATGAGCTACTGACATGTCTGAGAGATAAAAGCCTAATGTATGCTCCATCGCACGTCAGTGTTGCGCGGCAAAAATAGCAGACCTACAAGCTCACAACGCGCTGCATCCACGACGTGTTGTGAGCTTGTAGGTCAGCTATTTTCGACGTGCGACACTGTCGTGCAATGAAGTATGACTCATCTGCTGTTTTTTGCTGTCTTTTCCAATAGTACAAGCCACTGTGCTTTGCATAAGCCAAAACATATTTTACATAAGGAAAAACTGCATTTACTGAAAAAGACACCTAGAATAACAAACATGAGCCTTTTACTTGACTGTCTCTAAATATCCATTTTGTGTATACATGGTGCTTTGGTGAGCCCATGTATCCACTTATTTCCAAGTTGTTCAGGTCCCTTCAGTGGTATTACTCAATTTTTACACCAAGTCTTTGATTTCCACATTTCTATGTCCTTGTGGAGCTGGCTGTGTGAATTGACCTCAAAGGGAATACAGTCCCTCAGGATTCCAATAGTTTTGGCTGCGCCAAGTTGGCTCTGACCCTGGCCTGGTCCACGGCATCCAACATGTTCTTGCCGTCTATGGCCAGGGTGTGTGCTGCAGTTAACATCTGTCTCTTACACTCCTCCTTCAGAGATGTAATGGCGTTCTGCTGGGCCAGACGCATCTTACTGATTAGCTCTGCCATGTCATTGTTCAGCAGCTTCTGAGTGCCCTCGATCTGACAGGAAGGAATGTCAATAACGTTATTTGAAACGGATGGCACGCCAGAGTGGACACTCGATGAGACGCCAGCTTTATGGTAGTTTACCTCTCTCCACCAGGAAAGGGAGACCATTCTTTTTAACAGTACACAGATAAGCAATTTTGATTTAGAAATAGATAAATCAGAGCACTCAGAGCACTCTAATATGCAAATGATAGTTTTCATTTCATAAGCTGGCTCTGGATCGCTATTTTTGTTGCACCTTGATAAACGGCTTAGTGACTTTATCGAAACAGGCATCTGACATAATAAAAGGTATGGCTTTTATGGCCATGAGGAGGAACCATGAGAAAGGTTTAGCATCTCTTTATCCCACATGGTTTTCTATGACAGGACATCCGTCTCGTTTCCATCTGTGACAAATATATAAAAGCATTAACCACTAACCCTCTTTTATCATTTCTAAAATAATATATAATAATACTATTAATTTTAATAAAGAAGGAAAAAAAGAAATTTGTTCAAGTTTTTCGAAAATGTTCGACTGTAATGTGGTTAAGGATGAAGATTCAACAGATAAAGGAGGGAGATAAAAATCACAGAGGGCCTGTAATGTACCTCTGTCTTCTTGGTGGAATCATGTAAGGTAGGTAGAATCTCATCCACACTCTGGATCAGATCTCGCAAGGACAGTCCAACAGACTGTAGTGCAGTCAAACACAAACAAGACATTATCAGATCACACTGAATTATGGACAACAAAACACCAGTTTGTCATGAGACTAAATTCAGGAATTGGGTTTTAAAACGCAGCTCAACTCTCACCCCCCAGAATTACAATTTCAAAGATATAATTACAAATCACACAATATCCCTGCTTGCCACTTCCAACATTCTTTGTCACATTTGACTGTATTGCCAGATGTGTATGCCCAAGGAAAAACAGTCACTTATGAATACTTAGTTAATACAGTGTCTGGCACCAAAAATAGCCGATACGACACGTTGTGAGCTTGTAGATCAGCTATTTCCAGTGCAAGTAAGTATAAATCAGGCTATTGGCCCTCAGTTAACAAGATTTGTCTTGCAGTACCTTAACAAGGGTGAAGTACTGTTCAGGCGGCAGTGTGTTGAGGTCATTTTTTAGTTGGACGACCACCTTGACCAGGTTCATGACTGATTGGTACACCTTGTCTTCAGAACGGTCTAGTTCAGCTGTAGGGGTAGACTAAGAAAAAGAAGGAATTCATTACTCTGACTGACCCCGATATAAGAAATACTTCACACAGATATTGGTTAATAAGAGAGATGTGACGATCAACTGAATGGTCTCCCTGGGACGTTGTTACTTCAAAGGGATATTTCATTTCACTTTCACAACATTTGGGGTCATTTTATCGTCTACTCAGGCTTTTGTGAGCCCCCCGGACAGTTTTTTAGTTGCTTGATTCAGTATTTAGATATTTTATATTCATTTTATCAGACACGCCCCCTTCCTAAACAAACCCATTATAACTTCAAACTCAATTTTTAACATGTTAGATTCATCAAAAACAAACGTCCTTAGTTCTGGTGACTCACCCTGCCCTGCAAATACATGAGGGGGCCGTGTTTTTTCGATACCTTTTTAATTTCTTTTATTAATTCTTTTAATTGTATTATTATTATTTATTTATTTTAAAGTGAAATATCCCTTTAAGTGTAAACCTACTTGTAGCATTAGTGAGGTATACAGTAGTACACAGGTCTAATCAGTATTGAAAGTGGATCCAGAGCTGTTGTTTCTGAGATTTACTGTACTAATGAGCCTGCTACAGTTATATTTGGGTAAAGAAAGAAAAAGAAAGAATATATATACTGCATTACTGCAAAATATGAATCATTCATGGTTACCTGAGCAGTGAGGCGAGGGGGCTTATCTGGTGCTGCTGTAATAACAAAGGGTGAATAATACAGAGGTAGTGATGAGATGGAGGTTTACACACTATGAGTATTCACATTCAGCTGGAATAATTCTTTAGTCACGTGATAATATTTCTTAAAGAGCACTCACCATGTTCTGTCTCCGTTTCAGGGGACTAAAAACAAATGAGATAACAATAATTACACACAGAATAGACAATAACAGAAGGTCCTCTCTTGTAGTTGACAAAAAAAAGTTTAGTGTCAAAATAGCTCACCATATATTCATGAATCAACAGTCTGACCTAACTAAAAGATTTTCTAAACTAAAAGAGTATTTCCTTGATAAAGAAGACCTCTGTAAGAAATACCAAGACAAACACCAAGTTTAATTCTTTGAAGACCCGTAATGCACAGGTACACACGTACCGATGGGTTGGCAGGGTCCTCTGGTCCCATGGGGTCCTGCAAAAGAACAGGCAGATTCATTTCATAGAACAGGTATAAGCTACCTCGCTTAGGAATTGTTGCTAAGGACAGATTCAATTCGAGACTGGTGGTGCGTCGAGAATGAACGAATGGCTTGACAAGGTTTAAGGCTCCTCTGTTCCATGTAGCCGTCACAGGCACATTCATTTCAAGAGTACGGGGACACAGAGACACAGAGAGTGGCTTGACAAAGGTTAATGATGTCCTGTTTCCCACCAGCTGTCTCTCTTCCTTCTCCAGCCACTTCTCATCTTCGGCCATCTCCTGTTTCTGTTTGCGGAGCGTGTCCTGCATCCGATTTCGCTCCATCTGCCACAGACGCTGGGCATCCTCTTTGCTGTTTGCCTCCACCCGGGGAAACTCTCCTTCCTGGTAGAGTAGCAGGGGAATGAAAAGACTGGGTTGGCAAAATATATGCATAGATTATCACATATCCAGCCTTTATTTGCCCTCGGGAGGGGGTAAAAGTACACAGAGATCAAAAAGCTTGCCAGAGATAAGCTTGCTGTATCAGCCCTAGGGGCTGATACGGCGGCTGACCAATCATTTCAAGCTACAGTGCCGAAACACGCCAAACACGAACGGTTCGGTTGATGTGATAGTATTCATGGCTGAGGAGACGATGGAGTTCTGGGCACAAAGGAGCCAAAAGTAGAAAACAGTGAAATTTGATAGTTCACAGAATGGCTGCATAATGGCAGGCAGCCTGCAGTCTTTTCAGTTAACTTCCTCTGCACACTGTTGGGAAATCCCAACAGGGCAGTTCCTCACTGACTAATATAATCTATTAAATTAACCACATGAACCCTTGCGTCACTATTCTGGGGGCAAACATTTGGCAAAAATAGCAGATCTACATGCTCACAAAAAAAGGCCTGGACGAAATATAGACCCCCTGAGGGACTCTAGTCAATTAAGTTTTTAGGTTTAAGTGGTTAAAATGTAATGTGGTTAAAAGTGCCATTTTCATGAATCATGAATAAATAAGGTTATGGGTGTAATGAACAAATTATCGCCTGGCACTCTGCATTGCCCTTGTTATCCAACCTCAGCCATGTTTGCATTAGGCTGATATGCCTGCCCTCAGTTGGATAACTTTGTGGAACCACAAATGCCTGAGTGATGACCTGTACTACTGTATGTACATGGTGCATCCAGAGAGGAGGAACGACAACACAAGATGGGAAACAACAAAATTGTTGCAGCTAAAGTTAAGGTGGGAAAAGGAGCATGGCACGCATGAGCATGAAAGGTGACAGACTTAAGCAACCATACGCATGCACGCGCGCACACACAGAGATATAGAGACCCTCATAGACAACAAAGCCCTGTTTTTCTTACCCCCATGCTGCGAGGTCGAGGAGACATCCTTGGCAGTGCAAGTGTGTGCATTGAGTCAACAGGGGACTGATATTCACATGGGCTGGCCAGGTCAGGTGAGCTGGCGCACAGAGCCTCATTCAGCTGCACAGAGGGATACACACATACAAACAAACACACACAATGCTCATAATGCTTTCTGAAGGAAAACGTGCTACCTTGTATATGTAAAAGTGGCCTGAGATAAATACAAAGTGATGATCACACTACAGTACCTGAATGTGCAGGCCAATGCTGAGCGTGTTCCCAAACCGCCCAGGTTTCTTTCTTGAAGGCTAGTGAAAAGTCAGCATGAGAACATGTTTATACAGTATACACGTTGCACGTAATGTACATATTGTTGTACAATATTTTGTAATGTGTTACTATGTAAGTAAATGCAGCATCGTGTTCATGCAGGATATGGGTGGTAATTAGCTGTCAGTCTGCTCGTTGAATAATTGTGTGTAGTCACACATGCTGCTGCTGGGAAAGCTTTGCCTCCACACCAGCCTCAACCTTTCTAGTTCAGTCTTGCAGGGCTCAAAAGTTAAACTGAAAAAGTTAAAATGAAAGGTTTTGCATGGCTCTCAAGTTAAACTGAAATTCAATGATTTGCATGGCTCTGAAGTTACACTGAAATTCAAGAGGGTTTCTACATTGTATTTCCTGATTTAGCTTTGCGTGCTGCTTTTCAGGGAACATGTTAAGAGCAGAGACATCAACACCAAGTGTAATTGTATTCCATTTGTTGCAATACGTTGTTACATTTCTGTTTTGTTTTTGGATGTTCTCGCACTGCACCTTAGGAGGAGGTTCGTTGAAGTTAAACTTTGTGTCAAAGTATTTAGTGGAGCGCGCTCTGTCCCTCAGTCTCTCCACATCTTGTTCCTTCTCCATCTTGTGAACATCACTGGGGCAATTCAGAAAATAGTCCATAATATGTTATTACAGTATCATCATCATGTTTGCTATGAGAAAAAATAAACATCTAGCCATTAGGTACATTAAAGCCCCCCAAGGCAATTTTACTTCCTGTTTTTATCACAAAGCTGTGAACTGTTGTGGTTTTAAACTGCAATGTACAGTACGTCACACTGTTATGGCAAATATACTTTTCACGAAGGTGGTGTAAAGTGAACATGAAAGCAAATGTGAGCACAGTGAAGTGCTAGAGCATAGTTTGGAGGTGGAAGATTATTCTCCTCCAACTTTACCTATAAAATCAAATGAAATCCAAATCCGCAGAGCAAAGATTTCTCACAGTGGTTTCTCACTGTCCCTCCGGACGATGGGATCAGGATGTTCATACATCACTTTTAGCCAAACTCCATTTCAAGAAGAGTTTAAAATATTTAACTTTGAAATATTTAACACTCGCAGCATCCATTGGCCAAAAATAGCAGATCTATAAGCTCACAACGCGGTGAGTTTGTAGATTGGCTATTTTTGGCAACGACATTTGGTGTAGACAGAAAAAAGCTGTCCAGGTACAGAGACAACTCAGGTCCAGTTTACCTGCCTAGTGAAATTGTGAAGTACCTGATCTTGATCACCAGTTCAGTGAAGGTGGGTCTCTCTCTAGGGTCGTAGGACCAGCAGCGGGTCATGAGAGAGTAGATGGTCCCGGGACAGTCCTCTGGCTTGGGCAGCCTGATGCCTTGCTCCAGCTGGTTGATTACATCTCTGTTCTCAAGCCAGAAGAATGGCTGCTGCCCCCGGCTCATTATCTCCCACACACACACGGCTGAAGAGAAGAACACATAGAGAATAAGCATGGCCAAAAATGCACAAATGTGTTTTCATACATTATGAAAGGCAGTAAAGAGGCTAACATTAAAAGATAACAGGACAACAATGCATTGTTCCCCAGGAGCACAGAGACAAATGCCTTTGGCCTGGAGCTCTGTTTGAGAACTTTCATAGTAGCACATATGTGCTATTATTAAAGCACATTATTATGTAGCACATTATAGCCAATATTATGTAGCACATTTTATATGTGCTAAATAAGAAAAGAAAAAAAAGGAAAGAAAAAAAGCAAGAAGTCCCTTTTATGTACACAGCCCGTTCAAGGCACCATCATTCTGCCTGTCTTATGTACAGAGGTACCATCATTGCCATGCCGTCATTGAGCCAGCAGGCTCAGGTAGGTAGCCACAGATCCAAATCCAAGTCTGTGTAAAAGGGACAGCCAGCGGGGTGGGACAGTAGTGTGACATTAACGTGTGCCTTTTATTGCTCCGTATTGTTCTTGTTAAGCCCTTTTATGCTTACTGTATACAGGTAGGTATTTATAAAGAACTATTTCCATTTGGCCGACGTACACGTAGACCGTCACCAGTCACCACACTCGGACACGTGCACATTGCACAAGCAGCTCAAGTCGGTATAGTGCGGCTTTGACCCTGAATACCACATTGTTTGTGATTTTTTCACAATCTGCACAGATAGTGACTTACCCACTTAAACCCTCTATACTTTGTTGACAGGGGTTACCCAGGGCTCCATATTTGGTTCCCCTGTATACCAAATATCGTTAGCAAAAACTGCCAATCTACAAGCTCACAATGCATTGCAACACAACAGATTGTGATCTTGTAGATCTGCTATTTTTGCTGAGGGTTTGTCTATTATGGCATGCCCAGATTGGATGGGATGCTAAGGTTGATGTGGTTAATCACAGACTCCTCCTTGTAATTTGTTGATCCTGACCCAAGTGTGTAGTAGTTAAGTAACTCTGTCAGACTGTTGTGTTATGCCTGAAGAAGATCATCTGTGACCGAAACGTTGCTGCTTTGCTTCTCGTAATAAAATTGAGCTCCTGCACCGTGCATGTTGGGCAGTGTGCAGGTTTATATTTTTATTCTAAGTGTTCATGTGGATAAAATTGATAGCTAAAGATTGGACAGGGATACCTTGCCGTTATTAGACTCTTGTTTTCAGTTGTCTTGATATGTTGTACAACATTGGAGGTGTCTTTCTCTTAGGGCAATCATGTAGGGCCAAAACAGAGGGTAGAATCCATTTCTTTGCTAGTTATCCCAAATAGTTTTAAATAAACTACTTAAAAACCCTCACTAACTCATGGCTTTTTGTATAACAATCTCACGTTGTCATGGCTGGGATTCAAAAGGAACCCACTATCTTTTCATGCTTAACCCATTTAGACCTGAGACCGATTCTAAAAACCCCTTCTAAATCCTAACCTAAGTTTTCTGAAAAACTTCAAATATTTATTCAAAAATTACAACAAATGTATGTTGCTACTGTATATAGGTACTGTACATATCAACAAGAACCCCAAAAGGGGTTCCCATCCTGAAAGGTATAGTTACAAATAGGGGTTCCTGCCCAAAATGTGTTTTTTTGTCTTGAGAAAAAGAACAAGGAACTTACCAAACATCCAGACATCACTAGCTGATGTGAAACGTCTGAAGTTTATGGATTCAGGGGCCATCCATTTGATTGGCAATCGAGTAACTGATGCTGAAATAGAGAGATACTGTTATATTTTACTGGCTACTTGATCAATATTCTTCACCTTCCTTATGTTAATATAAACTGGTTAAAACATATTCAAATGTTAAAATAATTCTTTAAATTTGATGCACAAAACAATAATTGAGTATGATGCATTTTCTACATCAATATTAAATACTGAAATAACCATATATCCATAGAATGATTAATATACAAGAAAAGACCAGATGTAACACTGTGTCTGAGAGGAATCATCGTCATTACCTTTATAATATTCTTCTTCCTCAATGTATCTAGAAAGACCAAAGTCTCCCAGCTTCACACAGTCAGGACTGGCAACCAACACGTTCCGCACAGCAATGTCCCTGTCACAAGACAATGGTAGAGTAAATGTCTCTGTCACAGTTCAACAAGACAATGGTCAAAGTCTCGGCCACAGTAATGTAGTTTGTTTTGGAAGGAGATCTTGTTTCTTGTGAGTTGTGAGTACTTTAAGGTTTGCTTTTTCAGTTAACTAAGGCCTATTCCTTAAGCTTGAAAGTTAGCAGATTGCAGATAATTAGAATAATTTAAACTGCAGCCTACAGTTAGATTCCATGGTGATTCATTGTTGTCCTTCAAATACTTCCAAGCACTGAAAGCTCTGAACTGGATGTCTGCATTAAATCAGGTTTTTGCCACATTGATGCAGGACAATTGCAGCTAAGGTTTTGAGAGATTTATAAATCTACGGTCAGAGAAAGGTAGAATGAATTATTCATCTGACAATATAATCTAACTACACAATCAAAAAGGGGTCAGTAATGGACAAATGGCAACATCTAAATCATCAGGTGGATTGGCTTTGGTCCCTGTGTGTGAGTGTGAGATAAACAATTGGATTGGCAAGAAAAGCTCTAGCAGGGCCACTTCTGAGAACACACACACATCCTGGACTTTTGCTGTCCTCTCCACCCTAGATAGGTAGACCTTTATTGATCCCGTGGGGGAAATTCAGTCGCAAGAGGCAGCGCAGCAGTTAAGGTGCAGATACAGAGTAAGAGAAGTACTGTAGGATATACAGCAAGGTAAGACATATTGCAAGAAAACACCATCAATAATGAACCATAGTATCCTGTACAACAGTATACACCTTATGCAGGGGGAAAAAAAGCATAATTATGTGTTGTTACTGGATCCTACCCTATACTTACGCACAAACATAAGCACCCTATAAAATAGCCTGCACTATGCGAAACAAAAAAACACACAATAAAAGTGCTAATACACTGTACTGAGATGTACCCCCAGCAACCCTATGGAGCAACCCCAAGGGATCTTGTTTTGCTCCTTGATATATCCCTGCTCTCTGTGGGATATATCAAGGAGCTCGGACACTCTATGACACTTTGCTATGAAACTAGACATGAAGAAAGAGCAGGTGTCTTCACTGGCTCAAGAAAATGTAACAAATGACGGGCCCAACCTTCCCTTTAGTGAAGAGGCTGACAAATGTCTTTAGAAGGAAAGGTGAATGTTGAATTTGCTATGTAACCAAAGCCCATTTTATTCTAAATAACAATTGTCTATAATTGGTGTAATGTTAAACATTAAATCCATTATTTGCATTGGGACGTGGAAATAGTGTCTCTATCAAACTTCTAGAACTGATTCAGATAACCAGTGAATCCGCTAGTCAAGATTTAAATGAACATTAAAGTAAGGGACATTTTAGTTATATTAGGAAATAATATCGATAATATATATTTTGATTTGTGTACAAAGTCATTGATGACATCTAAATCATTTATGGGAAAACTCAAGTCCCACCCTTTTGATTAGGTTTTACATATAACTTTTAGTACTATTCTAGATATCATTATTATTTTCAATATTATCCTGGGTCAATAATTCACACAGGTTGTGTTATTAACAATATGTGATAGGAACCGCAAACTATTAGAGGTATTGTAATGATACTGTAGTACACAGAACGCTTACACAAACATGGCCAGCAGGTGGCGCAAGAAGGTGACAAATGTATTTGGAACCCCAGAATCCCAGGCACTGTTCTCTTGTCTCTCTTGTTTTCTCGTCTCTATAACACTTCTCTCCTATTTTTCTTTATTGGTTTCAATGTCTGCCTTTACCTAGTGACCTGGTGATATAATAAATACAAAATTGGGTCCCTCACCTGTGCACCATGTTGACCCCCTCCAGGTAGACAAGGGCTTTGCAGATCTGCATGCTGAATAGGACTAGGGTAGTATTGGTCAGCTTTTGTTGATTATTTGTTAAGTAGTTGCCAAGCTGCAAACAGGAAAAGGCAGGATATACAAAATTAAGTTTAAAATCATAGGAAGCTCAACAGGGCTTTTATTTCAAAAAAAAGAAAAGCCCTGTATGTAAGTCACAGTTACACTCGTCATTTGGATTTAGAATTGTGTTGTTGTTCGCTAAAATTAAACATAGTGTTTATTTTCTGTTAATATAATGCAGCGTGACATCTCAAAGGTATAACCAGCTTAGGATTTGTCGGTTGCATTTTGGAAACAACAGTTGGCCCAGGCTCAACGAGACCAATAAGTAAGTAAATAAGTAGCCTTGGGAACCAATGGTTTCCGAGTTATTGGCCCAACGAGACCAATAGCACACACATGACGTCCAGAAACAAAACAAAAAAAAAGTGATGATTGAGAGGAATTATTTGTGTATGAGTTCACACATTGATTCTAGGAAAATCCTACTCGGTATACAAGCTGAAAATATGTAGATTTTCACCAACCTCCCCATGCTCGTAGAGCTCCATAACGATCCACACAGGATCCTCCTCTATGATTCCAATCAGTTTGACAATGTGTGGATGGTCCAGGTTCTTCATAATAACTAGCAAATACATCAGCAAAGATTATCATCATCATCATTATTATTATTATTATTATTATTATTATTATTATTATTAGTAGTAGTAGTAGTAGTAGTAGTAGTAGTAGTAGTAGTAGTAGTAATAGTAGTATTATACTGCAAAATACTGAACATTAATTTAACTCTAAGTTTGTAAAAATTGAAGAGTCCATATTAACATTCAGGATTTTGCAGTGCAACAGTAACAGTGGAGGCATTTGATCACCTGCTTCACTCATGAACTTCTCCATAACATCAGGTGAACAGTCTTTGCAGGTCTTGACTGCCACACAGGTTCTGTCTCCATTCTATTGAACAAATTAAAAAATATCAGCCAAGATCATACAGAAACATAAATACATGGACAATGCCGTAGCGATGTGATAACATGCTCACTGGATTCCTGTAAACTCCATCGTAGACCTCCCCGAAAAATCCTGAACCGAGTATTCGCCCGAGAACGATGTCATTGCGGTCAATCCCATACTTGACTAGAAAAGAAAGTATAAAACATTGTCTCGGGCAAAAGTGAATTCCCAAAGGTACTTTTGTTCAAGAGTAGACAGGCCTACTACCTACCTGATTTTGGCCTTTCATCCATGATCTCACAATAGATATCTGACCCTGGAAATAGAATCCAAAATGTATGATTTATGGGACACATAATTTGGCGAGACATTTCTTAAAGAAAAACAGTTGAAATATTTTTTTTACTCACCCATACTGTATCTGAAAGAGCCAGTAGTGTCCCTTTTGTTGCTGAGAGGAGAGAGAATATGAGAGAGAGACTGGGACATAAATCTTGCTTGGCGTTATAGCTCCTTAGAGCACTGACAGTCGGATATACTGGTGATTCTCAAAGTGGCGTCCGGGGACTCCAAGGGTCCGAGGGGGGTGCCAAGCAAAATGTGGAATAGTTTAAACACTTAAGCCCTATTACATTTTTTTGGCTATTTAAAAATATCCAATTTACAAGTTCAACAATTGCGGAAACATTTTTGAATAATTGTGATTTTTTTTCGCTAGCACAAAACATTTTCATATAGGGGTTTATGGACAAAAACATGTATTTGGAGGTGGTTGACATGAAAAGGTTTGAGAACCATTGGGATATACACTACTCTCTGAATATATCTTCTCTTCAGTCTTAACTTTTCTATTATTACAATCAATGAAACTGAGTACACTATAAAGAATACATCTCATGGATGCACCTGGGACGTATCATCAGTGTTGTAGCCTGGGGTCATCGGGTGTTTCGGGTCTCGCAACATACACCCTCGCCCAGGTGACCCAGCCGGGGTTGATCAAGCCCCAACTTACGTCCCAGGTAGCTACCCACGGTCAGTTCTATAGGGAAAGACAGGGCTAATCAGTCCGCTTCTCCAGAACTACTCTGCCGGAACTCGGGGGAGACTCTGGCACGTGGAGGGACTAGGCTCTGTGGGTGGCCTCCTGGCCGGGCTCCTCCTTCGTCTCACCAGGTCCAGGACCTGAGCGCTGTACCAAATCCTCTGCACCATCCCGATCCAAACATTTCCTTCTGGCGTGATGGTTCCTTGGGCCGATACCACTAGATTGGGCCGTCTAATGGTATTAGCTCCACTTGCGGTTTGCTTGAATGGCCCTCCTAAAGGCCTCACCGTAGGTTTGTTGGGCTTCTTCCTCACGGAAGACACAGGCTGGGGCGCCAACCCATACTGCTCCCGGTATACCGTCTACATTCCGGCTGTCACCCGTCTCTCCGGTGGTCACCAAACTATTCCTGGTTGTCACATAGTCTAATTCCTATGAGCCACTATAAATACAGACTAGAATGTGCAGCATTTACTGCAACGGACACAAAGGACATTAAGATAGTGGTCCCCAAACACTGTCATGTCAAGGACCCCCAAATTGACCCCCACAAAAAATAGCACATCTACAAGATCACAAAGCATCAAGCAAGGAAAAGCAAGTACAGTACATTTCAAACAGAGAAATTCAATGTGCTTTACATAAAATATTAAGCAAAATAAACACGTTTTTACTGGACATTTGAATTCAGTGTGACGTGTTGGGAGCGTGTACTGTAGATCTGCTATTTTCTAAAGCATAAAATAGGATTAGTGTGGTTAAACTGTTCCTCATTTTGCTGGGGACCCCCTGGAACCCCATGACCCCACTTTTGAGAACCACTGTATTATAAACTCCTCACAAAAAGTTTGGAAACTTAACTTCGGTCAATTATTTCTCCCCTTCAATAATACAATTTATCATTGATTAGTCACCTTTACAACAAGTTATAACTTGTATGGGTTGTGCAATCGTGGAATGAGCAACACAGCTAAACGTGTGGGTAATGCCCCCAAAAAATGTGCCAGTCACAGGTGTGTGACTGGCACCTGAGCATGGGTCCTACAACTTTGTTGAGTTTGTGTATGCTCCAAGCAGCAACACTGCACCCATGGAAAGATGCCACGTTTGTGCAATAGGGACAATGGAAGCTGATGTTCCGTTACGCAGAGTGGCAGCATCAGTTGGTGTCAGCCCTGGTACTATAACCCATTTTCCAAACTTAGGACCAAGTTCTGTGAGACTGGTGAAGTCACAGACAGACCACGAAGTGGCCAACACCCCAAGAAGACTAGTTCATCACCCTTGCTTCACTAAGGAACAATAGGCTCTCTTCCAGAGATTTACAGGCAAGATATGGTACCACAGACAGATGTCAAAGTTGCAGGACCCATGTTCAGTTGCCAGTCACACACCTGTGACTCTGGCAGGTCGCAACAAAAGCATATAGGGGGATTTTGGCCAATTTTTGGGGGGCGCTTCCCACACATTTAGCCCACAACATTTAGTTGTAAAGGTGACTAATCAACAACACAAATTATATAAAATACAATACCAATTGATATTATTGAAGGGGAGAAATAATCGACAAGTTAAGTTTCAGAACTTTTTGTGAGGAGTTTAGTCAAATTAATTAAAATACACTCACCCTGTAGGGATATCAGGCAGAGCTGTTTGTAGATTTCCGTCTATTAAGTCAAGAAAAGTAGAGAAAATAAGAACATTTTAATATTGCGTTAAATAACTTAGACAGCCCTTTTAAATACTTTAAAGGCAACTTCTCTGAAGATGAGCCTCTTTATCACAAGGTATTTCAATAGTAATGCTGCATCAAACAAATCCCTCAGAGCTGCTACCCATAATTATACTTTGTTATGATGAGCTGAGATTAGGCCCAGAAAACACATACATTCATCCTTAATCTCCTGAGAACACACCTTTGTTTGGTCGGGAAATAAAAGATTCCTCTGTGCCATGCTCCATGCGGCAGTAGCCATCCATAAGATCCACCATGTTCTCTGCCATGGCAAATGTGGCCACATTGATGGAAAGAGGCTGTCACAAAAGAGACAATCCATTTACAAGACACATGACATGCACCAGGTTACATTCTTGACGTATCATACTGTACTGTATATCGTTGCTGTTGGTCAGAAAAGGTGTAGGTCCATGTTTCATCTTTTTATGTTTTTTTCATAAATGAAAGCTCTATTTTATACTTAGTCGTATGACAATGTCACACAAAAGTCTACAAGTTCACAACACGTCAATCGGTTATTGTCGCTATTTCTGAAACGTTTGGGATTTTTTTAACAGGGTTTAGACATACAAGGTTTCCGCACAACAGTGGCGATATGGTACATAAATGTACATTTTTAATTGTGGATTCTGAACCATGTACAAACAGTGTAAAGGTGCATAGTTTCATTCAGATGCTTACTTGTCTGGCTTTCTCTATTTCCACGTGTATGAGAGCCTTGCCATCACTCTGAGATAAGCATTTTATACTCTTGATCTGTTTGAAGTCAGCTAGAAACACAGGCTGGGAGGGGTAAAGTCATTAAAGTCAGACTGAGACATGTAATAACTGTAACATTATTATGGTACTTACAAAGGTTACCGCATTGTGTTATGTTAATGGATAACATACTGCAGCGTTCTCAAACTTTTTTTTAAGGACCATAACTGAGAGTGTTCAAATGGACCTGTAAGGATTCATTTGGTTCCATGGAACCACTGACATACTGTAGTATCACTTGACAGAGATATGAGCCAGTCTTCTCAAAATATATATTCGTGCTATATTCATTCATGCACAGTATTTTACTTTTTTTCATGATTTTGTGTCATTTTTATACATGGTCATATTGCTGTGGTTGTTTTATGTCTGTAAAAAATCCTTTCAACACAGCACACTTGGTTGTAGTGACTCGCCACAGAATGAATGTGGGACACCAGACATTTGGAATAAAAATATATCATTACCACAAATGATAGGATTTTTTTGTTAGGTCAGTTTAGACTACAACATATAGTCAAAGGAAAATAAAGTAATGTGTTCTGCAACAAGAACATGCTTATCATTCTGTCATATACACAGTAACAGGCAATATTCCACTAAGCTCACCGCTGCATCCTTCTGTGTGCGTTGGCGAATGCCTCTGGCACCAACGACCAGTTCCACTGCCAAACTCCAGCCTTGCTGTTGACAAATAACAATGGTGTAATATTAAAATAAATATTAACCTGAGTAAATATTTGTATATATCCTTATCCTTATTATATATTTTTTTCCTTATTATATCACTGGAATCATATAAGCTAGACAAGTAACAATATTCTCTTGGTGACTTTCTTTTTACCCTGACGCATGCATGAGCGGCAGCGTATTGAAATTAGTCCTGTCTGTGTGTCTGAGTATCCTTCCATGAACAAAATGACTACAATAAAGAACAGATGGGTGGATTTTCATGAAACTTGGTGGGGTTGATCAATTATCTGCCCCAAACAGATAATGGTTGGGTCAAAAAGGTCAAAGGATAAGATCACTATCATGGTCAACATTAAAATCACATAATCCATTATATATTTCAGGAGCGGAGTGCCCTAGAACAAGAGATATTATATTTATGGTGCAGACAGGGTTTGCACCCCAGGTGTGTTTTTAATGAAACCTCTATGGGGACCTACCACGGGTCACAGACAAAGTCAGAGAGAGAGAAGGATGAGGCTGGCAGGGCACTGCGTCAGGCACCCAGAACTAGGGGCAAGCAAACTGACACTACTACAGTACGTAGATGCACTGCGGTGCGACAGCTTAGCTAACAACACTGTAGAGCTCAAGACCCTGATATTAGAAAGGAGAGTGTGGAGGGCAGCGATCCAGGAGTCCAGAGTTGGTGTTGGCTAGACCACACTCTTACATTGCATCGCATCGATTAAGACTGTGTGTGGGTTTTATAAATATTGAACCAATGAACATTTTTAATACAAGCTTGTGACTAAATAATAACTACACGTTTTTTTGCCCAGGAAAGTAACAGTTGTTGACATACAAGGTTTCCACCCGACAGCAACGATGTGCTTTACATTGTACTGAATGTCATCTTGTCACTCACCACCAGCTCACAGGGGTACGCCTCCTCATCATAGCTGACGAACTCTCTGAGGGTCTCAAAGAACTTGAGCATGCACTCCTCGTCCTTCAGTGTGGCGTACTGTTGGAACGTTTGCTGTATCAGCTTCCGGAGCTGTCTGGACTGAAACACATGGTAATATGCTATTTTAGGCAGGTTTTCAGTTTTTATTTAACCCATTCAATCCGGGAACGCATCTACAAATGTCTTCTAAATCCAAGAGTTTTCTGAAAAACGTATGTTGCTATATCAGTGGTGCTCAAACTTTTTCATGTCAAGGACCCCCAAAGTTATATATTTGGCCGCCGAGCCCCATCTCAATAATACCCCCAGAAGCAAAGATTTGAGTTACAAATGTTCGCTTTAAAAATATATATTCAAAGCTTTGCAAAAATGTTCAGGATTTTTTTATTTAGTGCAGATCTACAAGCTCATATGAGATATATGAGCTTGTATATCTGCCATTTTTGAATAGCCAAAGTATGAAATAATGGTTATAGCTAAAATCTAAAATGACACAGATGCGTTCCCAGATTGAATGAGTTAACAACTTGCTGAAAAGAAAAAAAAACGATATAATAAAATAAAGAGAATCATATGAAGGTCTACTTGATTTACAGCTCTGCAGTAAATTATGAATTATGCAGGGCTGCCTTCTCTCTAACTGTGGGCAGATACAATATTGATAAAACCCTGTTGGCATCAACAAGGACAAAAACATACCTTCATGCTGTCAATCAGCTCCTGGGGAAAGAACAGATTGAGGCCCACTTCCTTCCTTTAGTTGTCAACAACATTCAGGAAAAAAAAGACAACTCAAAGTCATGATCAGATAAACAGTATGTACATAAGCCAAAGTGGTGATATTTTGTGAAGAAACAAAGTCAGTAAAAAACAACAACTTACTCTAGCAGCTCAAAGTTAGACTTCTTCTCTAGACCTTTAGCGTTCATGTCTTTATAGAACCTCCTGTAAGGTGCACATGCAAGATACAGATATTAGCAACGGATAAATCATACAAAAGCATAGTCTGGCCTTCACAAATAAATCTGACACCAATGATAATATTCCCACCCAGAGTCAAATCCTAAGTGTTCATTTATCCATTTGAGTGTACATATGTAACCGAATGGACCCGTAACACTGAGGATTACTTCTTTGTTGCACAATTTTACTGCTTACAAATTGGAATTGTGCAGCAAGAATATGCTTTATAATCATGAACTGATGAATAATAGTCACTATTTAGGTCTTTTCATTTTTATTCAGTGGCAGAAATGGGCTTCCACCGTTTATCGAGGGAGGGGACATTTTCGTAAAGACAACATTTTATTTTTAAAAAATGTAATTAATAAGAAATTGGACAATTCTTTTAAATGTGCACCGAATAGGGACGACAGGGTTAATTTGATTAACATACAACTTAAATTAACATCCTAAATTTACATTTTATCAAACATATCAGACAGTTTACATTTCCCAAAAGGAAATACATGTATTTAATTACATCTGACCAGAAGCAGCCGGTGATAAAAAAAAATGACCAGAGTGGGGGATATCAGAAGCAGGGGCATGGATCCCCCCCAGCAAATCAAACCCTGTCCACAGCTACAGTGAGGACTCACCTGATCTCCAAACAGCCAAGCTGCAGGGCCATCCCATCACTGACCTTATTAGCATGATACTGCATGTAATCACTTCGTACCTGAGAAATCACAGCTATACATTAGTTATATGCTTCACCATCTTGACAGTACTGAGCTTACACAGTAAAATCAATTTGGTGACATTTGTTATATTAAAGGTAGGGTAAGTGATTTACTTTGGTTAAAATAAGTGTTAAACAGCTCTATATTCTGATAGTACTCATTGCTATTAGAGTGTTTGTTCAGTAAAAGGAGTCTCCATGTCTCTCCAGCTCTTTAAACAGAAAATGCATTTTCAGTACTCTCTCCTGATTGGCTTAAATGTTGTCACCTACCTGAAAATGTACATATTCTGTTTACTAAAGAGCTGGAGAGACACCTGTGACCGAACAAACGCTCTGTAGCAATGATTACTATCAAAATATAGTACTTTAACCTTTTAACAAAAACAAAAACAAATAACCAAAAAATACCACTTGACTGTGTAGTAAAATATCATGACATTTACAACAAATACAATCTGGCGATATTGATCCAAAATAATAGTATGACGTTTTTTACCTGCTGGTATAAATATAATAATGTGGTTCTATCTTCTTTGAACTTTTCCAGGAAATTAACAGGAATGTATCTCACGCGTAGGTCATATCTGTAGTCAAGAGAAAAACAAATATGTATATATAAGTATTATGATTTAATAAAGAGAGGAAGGAAGCCAAAAAAGTCCGGCAAAGTCATGCAGTAATGCTGTTAGCGCAGACCCCTGAGAGCTGCCTCTGCCTGCCTTCATTTACTAATAAGAAGACAGGGAACCTAAATTATGTTTATTTAATCCACAACGCATTTTGTTATGTCAAAAATCTCACTCACAGCACCCTTCCAATGTGTGTAATGGCAGCATTTCCTTTATTTGTTTATTTATTAGACCTGTGTTAGAAAATGGAACATTACGTTCGTAAAGTAATTGTGTGTGTGTGCGTGTGTGTGTGCATGCATGCGTGCGTGCGTGCGTGAGTGCGTGCGTGCGTGCGTGCGTGCGTGCGTGAGAGAGAGAAACTTTAAGCAGATTGACAGTTACTGGTGACAGGTCCAGTTGTGTCACCGCACGTAATCAGAAACCATTGTCGCTTCACATTTAGTTGCAGAGGAGAGGCAGTCACAATCATTTATGTGAAAACATATTTCCTTTTTTTCCTCTCTCCATCGTTTGCATCTCTCAATGGGAGGGACTGAGTCACAACTTGTTAATTACTAATGAATCTAGAATTTCTCAATGAGGGTAGATGTGCTTCCAGCCTGTTTTCAGGTTTTCTTTTCTTTTTATGCTGGAAACCATGTTAAATGATGTATTGATCATGGCAAGTAGTTTGAGCAGAGTGACATTGAGGAAGAGTATAGTATTACAGTTGTCTAGTGCTATTGTATAACTAGCAATAGCGAATAATGTCATCTTTTACATTCAAATTTAAGTTCCTTCCCAAACTCTTCCTCTCTTTATTAGTAGCCACCTCATTGCCTCCTGAGAGCCCATTCTCCTCGCTGTATTATTTAGAAGAAATATCATGTAGACAATCACTCATACTGAAACATAATCACTGATATATACTGTACTTGTTTGCCCACAGTGTCACAGGAAATAGCAGCTCTACAAGCTACAAGCTGGCAGAATGGCTATTTTCGGTATGTGACACCGGTGCACAACAAAGTATAAATAACCCTTAGTTCAGTCTCAATAATCCATTGATTCACCTCCACTCAGCTTCCACATGCTGGCTCTCATAACGTTGTTCCACCTCTCCCACAGTTAGGTCTGGATGAAGCCAGTGAACCTCCTCTGACTTGAGGTGCTTCAGTAGGAGACCATAGCAACCGTTATGTTGGATGTTTGGCCCCAAGCGACCGCTGATCAGGATCGACTGGATGATGGCCTGAAGGACACAGATAGATCAAAAGACCTCATTAATGTTTTATAGTGAATGATTTTGTATTTATTTTTACCAAATATCACACTGTACCGATGTGGGGAAGATTTTCAAACATTTCAAAATCATTCCATTAAAAATAAATAAATAGCAGATCTACCAGCTCACAATATTGTCACGATGCAACACATTGTGAGCTCGTAGATCGGTTATTTTCACTATTTGCTTAATGTATTAAAGCTTAAAGTATATAGATAGGGCTTAAGTGGTTAAGGAGGCAAATAAAATGGTCTGTAACACTATAAGCATTCTAGTAAGAGTCCTATTTCTAATATTTCTAATATTGGTCAACATATGCAAATAACTGTATAATGTATATCTCACTCACCCTGATTTGCCAGGAGCTGTCACATTTGACCAACTTGAAGTTCTTGCTCAAATTGTTGTTGGTGCAGAAGCACACCTTGAGGATCTTGACAGGCCCGTTCTCCCCAATGAATGATGATTCTGGGCTGGGCTCGGGGTCTTCGGGCCCTGGACTGGTGGCCTTCCAGGCCAGGGTGTCACCAAACATCTCCTCATACATTCTCAAAGCAGGGCCAACACCATCACACCCACATCATCCTTTCAAAGACAAAAGAGAATTCTATTTAGAAACTGTGGGTCTACATTGTTATAAACCCCATCCGTTATTAATCAGTGAACCTGTTGTTCAATCTGGACAGGGATAAGATACAATAAAGAACACAGTGAAGAGAAATATTAAAAAAAAAACATGGATTGGAACAAGATAATAGTGGGTTGCAACTATGTAATTTCTCTGAGGCCAGTATGGCATGTTCACATTCACAATGAACACTCACGGCACATGGCATGCTTCTGTTTCTGGATAATGATTTGGTTTAAATGCACATCCAAACACATTTTCCCTTGCATGTTGAGCTGAATACACATACAATACACAAATAGTGGTACACTATGTTACTGTGTTGTTCTATGAGCTGATAATGTCAGAGTATCAAGGTCATATTATTGTACAGTATGTTTCACATTCAATGAGCCTGTGTAATGTGGCAATGACTCACATCATTCAGTTCTGACTGAGATTTGCTGATTACATTCCTTGCAACCTACTAATTCAAGTGAGGGCCTGTAATTCACAAGGCAAAAATGATGTTAATGTATCAACTTATATACTCTTGCATCTTCAGTAACACTGGAAAGACACTGAGATATCTTGAAAAATACTAGCTGAATTGCCATAGAATTTGCTGTGCACCTTCTTGCTCTGCAGAGGATGAACCCTACTGATTGTAGTCCCCATTACCTTTACTCTTGTGCCACCATTTGGCCACAATACATCACAAAATCGAATGAACAGATTGCCATGAAAAGTCGGATTAAGGACTGCAAAAATGAGAACAATGTTTTGAATTAAACACCCTAAACCAGCAGATCTGAAACAATACCACAACGTAGGACAGAGTGGAGAACAGCAATCTAGTGTTTTCACAGCTCTGGGCAGTTATGCAAGCACAGTGCATTTGTTCTGCACACAAGGCTCTGTGCTTTGAAGCAAAGTACGCAAACTGTAATCTAGGAAGGAGGCAGTGATTATGTTTGTTCTAGCCATCTTAAGACATTGACCACTCAGAGGAAATATGTTCCGGAGATATGGGATTTTGCAACAAATCGCCTGGCTTCAACAAACATTACTCATTGCACTGTCATCAGTCACAAATGATCACAAATAGCACACAGAAGAGCAACAGTTGCCTTAATAATGTTCACTCTCACCAAGTGCTTGGTGTCAAATTGTAAAGCTGTCTCAAATAATCGTACAAATACCCACACTTTATATTGAAAATCCCACTAACTTGATGTATCAAAGAACTTAACAAGAAAATGCATCCATCTATGCGCTAATAACTTGTCTATACCCGACTCCACATTCCTAGGATATTTAGACAGTTGATACTCAGTCAGATACTGTCAGTCTAGCAAAGAAGGCAGGTTGACCCTGCAAATATACAGCTACAAGGAACAGTAGACTTCTACTTCAGACTTTTACCCACCTTACTCACAGTACTGTCCATAAAAAATATATTTGACTGTCATAACATGTCTTCATAAATGAGTCCACATTCTGTTAGTCTGCTCCTCTGTTAAGATAGCTGAATTGTGTGTCTCTCTCACGGCTTTCACTGCTATTGCAGAGGGTACTGTTTTGTTAGCCTGAGGCCATGAATTCCTCAACTGGGCTGTGTGTGTGTGTGTGTGTGTGTGTGTGTGTGTGTGTGTGTGTGTGTGTGTGTGTGTGTGTGTGTGTGTGTGTGTGTGTGTGTGTGTGTGTGTGTGTGTGTGTGTGTGTGTGTGTGTGTGTGTGTGTGTGTGTGTGTGTGTATAGTACCTTTACTGAAAAGATAACCCCTTGAACCCCTTGAGTATCATCTCGTTTTCAAGGGGGTCCTTACCACAACAATGCAGAGAGTACAATAGACAGAACAATACAACAAATACATCCATGCATACATAAACAAGGACAACTTGACAAAAACAAAAACAAAAGCTCTCCTGAAACTGGCCGCTCCAGCTCCACCTGATCAGACTTCATGCATTAATCAAATGTACCCACGTAAAGCTAAATGAACAAAAACAAAAGCCAAAACAACAGACCGTTATGCACATGCGGTAACATGCATTAACATGCCCATACGAATACACAGAATACAGTGTGTGTGTGTGTGTGTGTGTGTGTGTGTGTGTGTGTGTGTGTGTGTGTGTGTGTGTGTGTGTGTGTGTGTGTGTGTGTGTGTGTGTGTGTGTGTGTGTGTGTGTTGAAAGACAGAGATGGAAGGGAGAGAGATGCATGTGTCTGGCAGCACCTTGCAACACCACCTAGGTGTGGGAGGCATGAGGTAGGGTAGGAGGGAGAGGGCATAATAATAAAGTCAAATGTATATGTGAAATCTGGACATATTATATATATAGTATATATATATATATATAATTTTTAATATATATGTATTTATGCATTTATATATAGATTGCGTAAGTCTACTGTATCATAAAGCAGTGAGTTCATTTTATCTTTATATAATTCATTGAATTGAGATGAACGGAATTTAATAGCACAAAATGGAACAGTATTTACAATGTCTGGCATCATGACACAGTAAACATTCAATGCACAACACTTGTATACAGTGGATAGTAGTGAGTTAACTGACAAAACAGTCTAGGCAAAGGCATCAAAAATAAAAAATAAATTAAAGAAATGATTCAGAATGAGGAATAACACCAACATATAAGTTCTTTTGATCACTGTTTTAAAATAAAATAACTGTGTTTACTGTGTGTTCTATACAAAAATAAATTGTGAAATACATCATTAACACAAACAATTTTGTCTGGGAGTAATTTGTGGCCATACAGTATTTCTATCTTTCTTTTCTTTGGAATGAGCAACATTTCTGTGACCTCAAGACTGGTTCAGATAACAAGTGTGTGAGACTTGATCTCTGTAGTTTTGACTTTGGCAGGCAAACACTAAAACCTAGAACAATTGGGCATAGATGGAGAGGGACTGGGTTTCACCTAAGGGAAAGCAAAAGCTTACTAGAAAAAATGTGAACACTTTCACAAGCTGTGTGTTGTTTTATTTGGAATGCCCTACACCGCTAGTCCATGGCTTACAAAGGTCTTATCAAACAGAGTTCTCAGAGAGAATTACACTACATCAACACAACTCAACTACTGTGTACTATAGCATTACATGCACAAGGCACGTATTTAGTTGGCAAATAATGTATTTTATCTGGCTGTTTTTAATGATGCTGTAGTCCTCCTTTGTAGTGAAATGAAAGCTACTGTGAACTTTCCAGGCACACTTTTGATGTTTCTCATGCCGGTACTTGAGTCGTTATGGTAACAACTGTCCTGTGGGAGATTTGATCATAATCACACGAGAACTACAGTAGGTGGTGTGAAGCAACACTTTCAACACAACAAGCCACAAGACCGGTCATGTGCAAGTATAGGACAATCATTTGGAATAGTGACTATACTCAATACCTTAATGGTTAGTGTGTGACATACAGCACAATTGGCACCTCAAATTACAGAATAAAAAGAAGGCCGATTTCGGGGAAATCGCAATAGCACGTAGAGCTAGCTATTATCCCATCTCCTCATTTTTGGTATCAGAGAGATAAGTGAATGACAACTGTGAAGTGTGAACAGTTTCTGGGTGACAGATAATGACAGATGAGAGGGGATTCCACTGCAGGTTCCCAACTACTGGAAAATAATTCAACAAGTTGAATCAGGAGTGTGATTGACAGAAAATGCTGCTATTTGGGTCCACAGAAGAAAATAAATCCATTTAAAGCACACAAATCAAAATGTATTACAGGATTATTTTTTGTTCAATTTGTATTAAAATTGTAATAAGCAGGGAACCAGCCCATAGCCATCAAACCTACTACTACCATGGTAATGTGTCATACAGTACATGTTGCAAGGTTACATTATCCATACAGTCAATGAAAAATACTTGTCTGGCAGTGTAGCACGCATCAATGGCTTGTTTTATAGCAATGTTGTGTCATGATGTGTTGTCATATTTGTTATATTACATCATCTTTCATTTATCTTCCGATTTGGGTAATGGTTAACACATTGGTATTGAGTTGACTTATAAACTGTAACTCACTGTAGCTGTTTAAACAGAGCTATTGTTACGCTATCTTGCTATCTACTATTAAAGGACGACTTCACCACTTTTCAACATATCTTCATATAATAGGTCCTCACTAATGCTCATGATAAAATGATACAATTCTTTCCTAATCAGTCTGTGTCTCAGAGGAGGGCTGTAGACAGTTCAGAAACCCGTCTACCAGTGACATCATCGATGGGGAATCCAAGCTAATAGAAACGGCAGGCTTTGTATTCCTGGAAAGTTGCAATGCAATAATAGATCCCATTGTTCTCGCCTTAATAAAAATCTGAATAAAAAAATTGTAATCTTTTTGGGAAAAAAAATCCTGCCTAACGATGATGTCACTGGTAGACGGGTTTCTGGACTGTCCACAGCCCTCCTATGAGACACAGACCAAGTAGGAAAAAAAAGTATCATTTTATCATGAGCATTAGTGAGGACCTATTATATGAAGATATGTTGAAAAGTGGTGAAGTCGTCCTTTAAGTAGTCTAATAGTTCTAATGTTATAGTTATTATCATTCTAAGAGCTGCATCTACAGACCTTGTTAAGGTAATTGCGTTGCTAGGGAACAGCTTATACTTATACTTGCTTGTCACTACTGACAGTGTTCACAAACACATTGCAACAGGAATTAAACTGTGACCCAAGAAGGCTATGTTTAGTGTGTAAAGGTCTATTGAAGTAGGCTATATGTGTGTGTGTGTGTGTGTGTGTGTGTGTGTGTGTGTGTGTGTACACTGTAAGGCCAACTGTATATGTGACATGACTGAACATGTCATGACATCCTGTTGTACCTGAATTAAAATCCACAATGAGCAACTATATGGCCTACGGTGTAGTCTGAAGAACTTTTATGATAATAAAAAAAACTCGTTAGTTAGTCTATAGTCTATAAGATAATAAAAAATATAGAGTTTTAGTAAAAAATAAAGAGTTTTAGATGTAATTCTAGAAAGCCTGTAAGATCTTCTTGAGGGAGGAGAAGCAGTGTTCTTGTTGCAACGTCATGTGTCCCCAGGCCTGTGGAATGTTGGCCAACTATTTCACCACCTGCACAGACTTGCTTTGATAAAGCAATGCATGCATCCGATCCGACAGTTATGGCAGTTAGGCTAAAATAATGGGCTATCTCTGTAGATTATGGTGTCATATTGATCTCATTGTTCTACAGATACAAATATTCAGACAGGCATAGTGGCCACATTTAAAATATGTTGCACAAAGCAACAGACAATACTTAAATTCTTCTATTTACAAGAAGCAAGAGGCGTTTTCTTTAAACGGCGTTGTGGATACACAACTCTGTGAGTTAATTAATAACTTTGAGCAGCGCAGACATCAATGTTGCGCCTATTACAGCTATAAATACCAGTGGTGTAAAGTAACTACGTACATTTACTCAAGTACTGTACTTTCTGGGTACAATTCTGAGTATTTTTACTTTACTAGAGTATTTCCAGTAGCCTACTAGCCTAACCTAGTTATTTTGTAGATTTTGATTATTACAAAACATACATTAACCACTTCAGCCCTATTTAATCTTTGCCTATTTGAAAATAGGCGATCTACAAGCTCACAATGCAACACTTGTGAGCTTGTAGATCTGCTATTTTCAAGACTTGTGGAATGAGACATTCTGCATAATGAGTAGGCCTACTTTTACTTTTGGTACTCTAAGTACATTTTGATGCCAGTACTTTAGTACTTTTACAAAAGTGTTTTTTTTTTTCTTTTTTCTTACTTTTACTTGTAACAGAGTATCTAGTATCTACATTGCAGTATTGATACTTTTACTTAAGTAACCAATGTGAGTACTTTTCCCACCATTGATACCTGCCACAGTTGCACTTTGAGCACTAGCCTAAGGTAGAATAACTGTGACATTCTCCAGGGGTTCGGCGCACCCTGCCTGTTTGTCTAAGTGAATATGCAGTGCAGGCATTTTAGACTCACCTATATGTAGATTTGTTCTCGTCCAAGAATCAGAGACGAACAGCTTGTACAAAATGTAATTCCTTGCGGGGTTGTAGCCTACTGTAGGCCTGACAGTTCAGTAAAGTCTCACAGTTGTCGACCAAAAGGTGCAGAGAAGTGTTTACAGAGCCACTCCCTCACCTCTGCAGTTCACCGTTCACTGCAAGGGGGACGCGCTTCCTTATTTGATAGAGTCTACCTATACCAAAGAACATTACAGTGATGGAAGAAGTTCTCACTTGTTTTACTTAAGTAAGAGTATCAATACTGCAATGTAGATGTACTCTGTTACAAGTAAAAGTCCTGCATTCAAAATGTACTCGAGTAAGAGTACAAAGTATTGGCATCAAAATATAATGAAAGTAGGCCACCAACAGTAAAAGTACTCACAGAATGTCCCGTTTCACAAGGTAGGCTATCATATGTATAAAATGTCTTAAAATCTTTTTGAAAGTTTAAATAGGGCTGAAGTGGTTAATGTATATGTTCTGTAAAAGTAACTAGTAAGTTTTCAAATAATTATAGTGGAGTAAACTATGAGAGTAGAAGTAAAAGTATTGAAAATTGGACATACTCAAGTAAAGTAAAAGCACCTCAAAATTGTACTTAAGTACAGTAGGCTATACTGAGTAAATGTAATTAGTTACTTACTTTCCACCACTGGTCTACCCTTCATAATAATTATAGGTGGAAAAGTGGAAGATTTGTATTGTTTGAAAACCACTATTGTCAACGTCGGATACAAACAGTTTAAGCCACACCTACTGGTCAATTAATTAACTGTCTGGTTATATGGGTGCGTCGAAAATTACGCACCGGAGCACACTCGCCTATTAGTTTGTATTGGCCAGTGCGCTCAGTGCTGTATTTTCGAACGCACCCGGTGTAGGCTATTTAAGAATAAATTAGTAAAGATAATGGTGTACGTTGAAATAAAATGTATTTGCTGTTGTACTGCGCTCGTTCAATTGCGAAAGGGTCGGATAAAACTATAGACTAGTTTATTCTGCTATCGTTTCCAGTGGATACATTAATAAAATAACAATATAGAATTGATGTAATAATGAAATTAAACAGCAGAGGGGGCCATACGCTTTGAAAAGCCTGAACTTGGATGTCAGGCCATCCCATTTACAGCACAACCTTTGTGGTTGTTATTGTTAGGCTATAATACATAGGTTAATAGTAGCTAAATCATTTTGCTATATATAAATCACTAAAACAAACAAACAATTGACCCTGCTTTGTTGATCACCACTAAATTCAACTCAGTCAGCTTTGAATTTCCTTCATCATCATCGTCATCATCGTCATCATCAGCATCATGGTCCTGCTAGCTAGAAAGTCTTGAATAGTTGTGTGTTGATGATGATGACAGCTGTGAGTTCAAGTCTGGGGCAGGGCCGGGCAAGACCAGGCCACACCCACCTGCCATCACACCGCAGTGTCAAGGACAAGAATCTGCAACAGGTGCCACTGGTACACTGTTTCAGATAGGGCACTCACAGTAGTAGTAGACAGTGGTGACAAAGTGTATACTCAAGTAAACACAAATTACGAATAAAATTTTCTTTTTTAATAGACATGCATTTAGAACATTATCTAATCAGAAATCAGAAATTTTCAAAAATGTTCAGAACTGGCGAAAATAGAAGATCAGCTATATTCACTATATAATAAGTCTATTTGAAATAGGGCTTAAGTGATTCATTAATAATGTATTTTTGGTGGGTCCCAAGAGTCCCTTCCTAGAAATGTAGTTAATATTTCTATTTAAAATGTATAGCGGAGTGAAACAAGTCATCAGCTTGGGGAAAAAAATACGAAATACTCTGCAAATGTACTTAAGTACAGTACTTAAGTAAATGTTCTTAATTATTGCCCACCACTGGTTTCAAATAGGGCACTCATAGTAGTGGAGGATATTTGGGTTAGGAAAAAATGATAATTTTAATCTTAAACTTAAGACAAATCTCAACTATTTCTCCCATTAACTAATGCATTTTTCATTAATTGATGCTACGTTTGTATCTATTGCTTTATTTAATACTGTTTATTTGTCAGATTTATTGTGTTTTATGTTCACAATTGTGTTTTAACACTTAACTGGAAACACACTATAGCTTAGTGGGTGGAGAGGCCATCTGGTAAGCAGAAGGTCACCGGTTTGCACCCTGCTCTATCTGTCGAAGTGCCATGATTATGATTATTACTATTCTTGTTGTTGTTGAAGTAGTCATTTTAAAGGAGTAGTTCACCCAGAAAAATACGTACAGTATTTTCATTGAATTACGCACCCCATGAAGCCTTGAATTCATGGATATTGTATTGTTTTTGTCACATTCCTGAGCCAATAATTTGATGACCGGGTCATCGGTCAATAGGAGACGCGTCTACGGGAGGACACTCTTTTGAGTCTCCACCGGTCATCAAATTATTGGCTTAGGAATGCGACAAAAAAAAAAAGGAGTAATTGATAGAAAGTAATATATTGTAATGGTAGTGGTAGTGCTTGGTCTTCATTGGAGTTAAA
The DNA here is from genome assembly GCF_963454915.1 of Gymnoscopelus microlampas. Classification (NCBI taxonomy): domain Eukaryota; kingdom Metazoa; phylum Chordata; class Actinopteri; order Myctophiformes; family Myctophidae; genus Gymnoscopelus; species Gymnoscopelus microlampas. Next base: position 27,813,767 of record NC_139953.1, read on the forward strand.
GTTAGTAGACCATGGGCCATCCTGCCTCTTGAATGATTCCTGCCATTCCTGTTCTCACTGTGCCCTTGTTGGAAAGTGAGGAGGATACCAGGAGTGGTGCCAATCTCTGGGAAATACAAGCTCAGGGCACAGATAGTTGGCCTTCTGGCATTCTCCTTTTGCATATCTGTTTCACTCCTCTCCAGGGACATTCACAAGCTGCCTGAGGTGTTGAGGGAAATGTACCATATACATTCTGACAGTGTAATGCCACATCAGGAGCTAATAATATTATGATTGACTGTGAGTGTGATCTGTAAAATGGTATGTCATTTCATCATCCCTGATTTACATGTGCTGATAGAATAAAAAACGCTCTTGCGTGTGCGTCCATGTGCGTGTGCATGTGTGTGTGTCTGTGTGCGTGTGTGTGCGTGTGTGTGCATGTGTGTGTGAGTGTGTGTGTGTGTGTGCGTGTGTGTGCGTGCGCACAGGTCTAACTATACTTCTGCACACTTTTGTTTGATTTGTCTGCAAGAACAGCTCTTTGTGTCAGGTGGGTCAGACCAATTCTGGAACTCTGACATTAGATGGATAATTTCTTCAATGAAATACAACATTTTTAACAGTGGTCCTCATTACCATTTTTGACACATTTTGACCCGGTGTTATTTTTAGTGCCTGATTTTGGGATGAAGTATGACTAAAGCTCTTCAGACGACTCCCACTCCCATTAAACCACCCCACCCAATAACCAATGCCTCCACCCTTAAGTTAAAGTCCCACTGAAAGCTCTGTGCAAATAGTTCACATGGAATGCTTTGATCTACACACCTTTAAGTATTTAAGTCTACACACCCCATCCTACCTCTTTGCCCCATCTTTACTCTTTAGTAATGTCTAAAATATTTATCTTTCCCTTGATGGTCATTAAGTCCACATTCTTTCACCAATGGCCTCTTCTTTTTCAGCCGGGGCACAGTCACTGTTGACCAATATGACATCACTTCCCTGCATAGTGGTTGGCTATATGTTTAGTCCATCTTTTTGTATTTGCTCACCTTTGACCCTTTATAATGGCCTCCTGGAAGACAAAGAGATAGGAGCCCGGGGCAATGGAGCAGAAACAGGATTTGTTTTATGTGGTCAGCATAGGGGGTAGGGCATGTGGGGAGCTGGTAGGTATGTGTGAATTGTGAGTAATCTGAATAAGCATGTACGTGCATACGTGCATGTGTGTGTGTGTGTGTGTGTGTGTGTGTGTGTGTGTGTGTGTGTGTGTGTGCGTGCATGGCTGCATGCGTGCGGGCATGTGTAGGTAGCAATCCTCTGGGGGGTCATTTCATCCCATCAACACACAGCAGGAGCTTGTGGTGTTCATCAGGGTGTGAATTGGGAAGGGCAGGGCAGAGAACGGATTAGAGACCTGGCATTCCACTGCCTAGAAAACAACCCAAAACAATGCATATTCAATTTTAAAACATATACATTTTACTTAACAAGAAAAATAAGGTCACAGTGGTTAAAGGTGGCCCATAATAAAACAACAGGAAGTTAGGTTAGACTAGTCAATAAATTCAAAAATTCTTCAATTAACTGAAAAATATAAAACCATAATTTGAATGGAATGAATTAAAAACAGGTAACAGTACTGGCCTTCATTTGAATCAAAAGTCTAAAAATAGAAACAGGTTACAAGTCTTCTATTAACCTTCAAGTCATGTTATGACTTTTTAGTTTTTTTTGGAAGTCTGTTTATTATTTTTTTATAACATTTTGATAGACATTGAACAAATAGACGTACACATAGTAACATAAATCAATTGCTAATTATTGTAAATGTGTACACCACACAAGAAACAATCCCATACCCCATCCTTACAATACATATTTACACAGACCATAAAACAAATTACACAAGAATACAAAAAGTTACATAAGAATAAATAAAAAAAAAAAACATACAAAGGCTGTTGTTGTTGTTGTTGCTTGTTTTAATTTTTAGGTTTTGGTGCATGAAAAAGTATGGCATCTCATATTAAACCCACAATAAACCAGAGGGTATTCATCACCTGGCCTAGAATTTCCAATGGAACCCTGTAATGTAAATATACGTTTTTCCAATTTTAGGTGTTGCATAACATCATTGATCAACATATTGAACGTGGGAGGAGGTTGGGCCTGTTTCCAGTTCAATAGAATTAGTCTATGTGCCAAGAGGGTCACACATCTCGCCATAGTGGAGTTACGTCCTCTAGACGTAGAGGACTGTTATCTCCCGGAACCCCCAACACTGCCATTACAGGCTTAGGTTCCACCTCATATCCTAGGATATCTGACAGAGCTTTAAATATAGAATTCCAAAAGTTAAACAAATTTGGACATAGCCAAAACATGTGCCCAAAGTGGCAGGGAAGGCCTTGCAACGTTCACACATGGGATCTATATTAGGATACATTTTGGAAAGCTTGACCTTTGAGTAACGTAGACGATGCAATACCGAAGAAAGAAAACAATGAAAACGTATTCATAATAATGGGGATACATTGAAAAATGAAATACAAATTGGGAAGGACATGCATTTTTACAGAATTAACTCTTTCCGCCAAGGTTTAATGGAGTTGGGACCACCGGTCAAAGTCCTTGATTTTGCGTTCAAGTCAAGTCATGTCTTTTGCGTGCTAATATTAAACTATGACCTCAACTTATCTTAAATGTCAAGTGGAAGCTATAACACTACTCCACTACAAAACTCGCTGTCACTCTCTGCTAGGAAAAACAAATACAAATATTCACTGGTGGTATAATATCTTTATTTATTTATAGCTGCATAAAGGTGACCTGGTAACAATACCGTCACTCAAACCTTTTTTTGCCTGTACAAACATTATCTCCTCAATATGTCCTCAATGAATAAGTGATTGCATTGTCAGGTTCTCCATCATTAACATGGTTGTGCATATTTCAGATATGACAAAGTGAAGCATAACATAGTTTTGCATGGAGATTAGATATTTACCAGTCGTACCCTTTGACACTGCGTAAATGAAATATTCACGGTATGTAACTCAGTGTTAATATTCCTGGATTGCTAGGACACAGACAAAGGGCAGTGATGGCATGGCCGGCATCATGGGTCGGCATGCTTGGATGGATTTTAGGGGCATCAGCTGCTGAGGGCATCAGCTGGTGTAAAAGAATGACAGAGGTCAATCCTGACAGCGTGATGGAGTTTACCCTAATGACTGCATGGGGAAAGTTATTAGGTGGGGTGTGCAAATATTCATCCCAAATGGGAGATGCGTTTTTGAACCATTGATATAGGGTACATTTTGTATCACAGAGGCTGAAATTTCACAACACTGATAGTACAACGTTATGACAATCAGTGACAATCCCTGACAATGAGATAACAGTATGATGATCATATGTCAAGTATGCTTGTTATTCAGTGCATGCTATACATTGCATACACTACTCTTTTGATTGGCTGTCATAGCCTCAGAAAGTATAAAATGTTTGTCAACCTGTCTATACCCCAGCTTGAGAAAGGTCCGAAGGGACCGAAACGTTGCTCTTTTAAATTAAACTCTGAACAAAGCAAGCAGCTGTGTGCGGGCCTTATCTTTTTATTAAGATTTTTTTAAGTATACTTTTTGTGACCAACGCACCAACTAGAGAGGAACCGGGTGTGCGGAAGCCTTCTCCTTAAAAATACATTGCATACACAAATACTTTTGCAAATGTAAAAAAGTATAAATAACTCCTATAACCACCTCACAAACTTGCAAGCATGTTTTAAAAGCCAACATCCAGAAGAACACATCAGTATAGGAGACAGCCTGTGATGTGTGTACAATGGTCTGTTTCTCTGTCTTCTAGTGTCTAAAGAACACTTCATAAGAAACCTGTTGAGTGATAATTATAGTCAGCTAGAACTGTAGTCCCTGTATAGCCGGCCTGCAGGTTCAAGTCCCACGCCTTGCCATGGTGTATATGTTTCTGTAGAGGTAAAATAAAGGGATTATGACAACAAAAGCCCCACCGAGCTGAAGTTTTCAGTGGAAGGGCCATGAAGAATTTTCTTGGCTCACAAGAACAGATAAAATTGGTGGGCAGCCTAAGTTTTAACAATAGTTGCTGTACAGTTCTAGCTGACCATACCATTGCACCACAATACCTTTGGACACTCCACAGCTTTCTCCTAGTGCTTATTAAGTGAGCGGCAGGTCCGATGCATCACAGCAGACAAAAGGAATGAACCAATGGAGCATCACGGACAATTAAATGCCTTTTATTTGGTGCTAGATAACAGTGACTATAGCGTTTCGATGCCAAGTGCACCTTCATCAGAGTCATGACTTTAGTCTTCGTTATAGTCTTTAAAACATTGTTTGGAGTTAAGAGAGGAACTTGGCCATCACAACATGCACTCCAGCTTATAACTGTGCAAGAACCTTTGCATTCATAGACCAAGATCCAGACCACTGTACCACAGTACCTTACATGACAGGTTTTTGTTTTGTCGTCGAGTTGGTTACACAGTTGGCAGTGATGGTGGAAAATATAAGGTCAGGTTAGAGTCAGCATTTTCTGACAATAAAAGCTCTATCTACAGCCTATTCGGATGACTGTGTTTAAATCATAATTCATTCAATTCATTCAATCATAATAATTTTTTCCTGGCATCTCAACTTTAGTATTTCCTGTGTAATTTACAGGTGCAAACATGGCTGAATGCACACATACAGTACTCCTGGAAGGTGTTGATGACGGTGATCAGATTGATTGTTGATGACGGTGATCAGATCTGCCATATCAACCCACTTTTAAAATAGAGAACCTATATTCCTGGGAAACCATCTTGGATATCATGGAGAAGATCTATGATAAATGGCAAGTTCCCCATAGAACTGGCAGAGGCTGAAGAATGGTGGAATGCCGGGCAGAGTGGGACTGTTCAAGAGGATGATGTGGTGTACTGCGGAAAAAGAAGTGGTTGAGAAGGTGTTCTCAGTGTTGGCAACTAATTACGAGCAGAAGTTGCTAGGGGCAGGTTGATTTGTTGCTATAAGTTGTTAAATTATGTTGTGAGTCGCGACATCATGGAGTGATGATGTAATTACATGATGTTGTAAAACTGCATCATTATATAGAATACATAATCATTATGTAGAATACATAATGATGTTACAAAAACTGACAGGCAATCTCTGATAAAAATATGACATGACCTGTGTTAGTTTAGATTTGTCTGTTTATTATCGCATATTTTTATTTGTAAAAGAAATATAAAACAATGATTTTATTAATCAGATGTTTATTCTAAGCCCTCACTACCGCCTGTAAGGGTCTATTTGGAACTCCTCCAAGGAACCCTGAGGGACCTCCCATTTGAAAACCATTATTTAAAAGATGCTCTCATACTTGGGATGCTGTGTGTTCCCTCATAGTTGCTGTAGGCATGGGTTGTTGTCGGACCTCTGCCGGTTTTGACATTGTGTTTGTGTTGGAGGAAAGAACAGCAAAGTGCTGGTGGCTGCAGTTAGAAGTCGACCCTGCACAGCTTGTTACAGACATGTCACAACGGCTGAAGGCAACCTGGTGATTTGGCCTTTTTACATTGTGTGCCATTGTGTGTGATGGCAGTGCCTTCAGTACTAAGTACTACCACCATGAAACCGTTTGATTCGGTCCACATGACCAGAGAGAGTGGAGGACAAGATCTATTCAGAACGACCTGCTTGGCCTTCGATATGGGGCCCTGAGTGGCAGGCCGAATATTTGTACAGTATGCACATACCGCTGTTTATGAGTTCGGAAAGGTCTTTTTTAATGTAAGATGTAGTGTTGACACTAGTTTATTTTCCATGTATTCCATGATTCTGTTTTCCAACATGTCAGACTTTCACTTGCATAGCCCCTCATGCATTTTTTATGAAAACTCTACACAGTGTCGCCCTGTAGACAGCGGCGGGGCTAGGCTATTTGTTATTCAGAACCAGTCTGACTCTGAAACCAGGAGACAATCACATGTTTATATTATGGCCCGGACCTGCCTAGAGGTCCAGGCACCTAGGCTCATAAGCAGCCTGACAGCGCACCGCAGTTTCGAGTCCGGTTCCCCAAGGTCTTTGCTGCATGTCTCTCCCCATCTCTCTCCTGTTTCCTGTCCATCTCTATATGAAACCTTGAATAAAGGCAGAAAGACCCTAAAATATATAATATATATATGTAGAATATATATAATTGTATAATTATATCAAAACTTCCTTCTGACCCTAATAGCCAGTTTAGGGCTGTAATACACGAGAAACTGAAAAGTTGGTTACTTGCAATTGGTGAACTGAGCAAAAAAAAAATCTTTCCTGTTATTCCTTGAAAGGGGGACATTCCAATGTGTGTTTCATTCTGGAAAAAAACATTTTAATATCACACAACACGCACACTCACACGCAACACGCAAAAAGAATCACGCATGCGCACACGACTCGAGGGAGCCAGGAGTACGCTTACAGAAGGGGGAGGGGCGAAACACAGGATGATGTCACCTCTGTAGCCACAGACCGCTAAGCCGAGGCTTGAGATAATGGTGACATTTCGGGGAGGGTGATGTCATTCTTCCACTGCTAGCTACCTCCCTCTCCTCTCCTCTCCTCTCCTCTCCTCTCATCTCCCCGTCCCTCCCTCCTTCCTAACACCTCCCTCCTCCTAATCATCGGTGCAGGTGGCTGACCAATCTCTTTGAATCCTAGCACAAGAGAATTGTCTTTTGAATAGGCAGAGAACATACAGGCAATGTGAGCCCCCAGACCACCCGCTGCTCTTCTGGAAGTGATGTGTGAGAGCTTTTAATGTGTGTAGGAGCCATATCCTCAAGTGTGTGTGTGTGTAGCTACAGTACACACTTGTATTTTCAGTACTATGGTGTGCCATGGCTTTGTTGTGTTTGTCCAGTTTTTTGCTTCGCTCTCACTGCATATTTGTCACTGTTTCTATGCATGTGTGTGTGTGTGTGTGTGTGTGTGTGTGTGTGTGTGTGTGTGTGTGTGTGTGTGTGTGTGTGTGTGCGTGCGTGCGTGTTGTGTGTTGTGTGTTGTGTGCATGTGTAGTAGATGGGAGTTCTGCCCACCCATCCTGGCAGCCCACTGAGACCAATCGCACAGCGAGCTGCAAGCCTGCGGGGCTTGTTGGCAATGAGACCCAAACTGAGCTGCAATTCACCCACAGGAACTGCTCATTTAACATTTCCCTGACTTCACAGAGCCCTCCACAAATCTTCATCTCAAAACATCTCTAAAATTGTTCTCATATCCAGTGTTTCAGGCTTTAGGTTTTGTTGTTTGTTTGATTGATTGATTGAATATTGTATTAGGCAAAAAAATGTAAACAATTACATTTATAATACTTTGTCTAAAAGGTCCGTCCAAAAAAGTCCTTGCGGTCTTGTTTCCATTGGGGTCCTTGGTATTCAATTCATAGACATATATAGTAGCAACCAAACAGTTCAAGTTGTTTGTTATTTATTTTATTCATTTTCTCCATCGAAAACCTTTAAGGCTGTGGTGGTACATCAACAATGTTGTTATTGTTATTGTTATTGTTGTGCTCCCTGACAATAAAACAACAGCAGCAGCAGCAGCTCCTCTCAGAAGTTGTGCCATGCATTTTTCACTTCATGGAGATTCATTTGAAGCTACCTTGACACTGGGCTGTTTGCCACAGATACTGATGCTACAAAAGCATTAGAGTTGTTGTATCTCTCTAGTAATACACACTGCTGGGCTTGAGGCTTCTCGCTGCCGATATTTTTATCCCTGAGAACTTGCCGCTGGTGTACTGCATGCACTTTCACTCTAGCTGAGCTCTGGTACGCAGTCTCTCTGCCCCTGTCGAGAGAACTCAAAGCAGCGTGTGTGAGCTGTAAACATGTTCCCACCCCCCTCCCACACGCACACGCACACACACACACACACACACACACACACACACACACACACACACACACACACACACACACACACACACACACACACACACACACACACACACACACACACACACACACACACACAAGCTGTATCTGGGCAAAAAGAGCTTTCTGAAACCAAACCGTAAGCATCTGTCTTATCATGTGAGTATATTTTACTGTAACACTTGTGAGTCACGGGACAGAGAGAGCTTCCCTTCACACCTTGAGGAAGTCTACCAGAAGCCACAACACATGTTACAATTTCAGAAAGAACAACTGCACCCACACGTGTGTGTTGAAATGTAAACACGAGCAGTGAGAGTACATTTGCAGCCACATATTGTGACAGGGCAACAAACAATGCACCACCTAAAATGTGTCATTGGCTGCATGTGGAAAACCTTTCATGTTTCCTTCACGTTTAGCTATTATTTACTGTCAAATAGAACAATGCAAGCCCTTGCAACAGAATTGGGTTTTAGTCAATGCGGTGATTAGCCACTATTAAAATTACACTGGCAAACTGTTAATAATAACAGTGCGAGACTGAGATACAAGATTGCAGGATCAGATTTGTAATGGTTACTTACACACAACAAAAGGTTTTTTAAAAGTGCCTTCAGTGGATTCATGTCATAAAACTGATTAGAGATTAGGGGAGTTGTCGAGGAGCTTAGGTTGGCTTGTTTAAATCAGGTTCAAAGAGGATAGGAAATCAAACTGAAACCTTTCTCTAACATCAGGCTCTGTTTTTACATTTTACTTCAGCACTTTGTAACTTTGTTTGGAAAGGTGCTTTACAAATAAAATTCATTATCACCTCTGCATTTTAGCATAGACTATTAGTCCGGGAGTCATGGGGCTTAACGTGGTTTTGTCGGTTAAAGTTTTTTTCTCAACTGATTCTTGCTGCTGGGGGTCCCCTCTTAAGGATTCAAGAGGGTGCCCGGTGAAATCCCTTGGGCATTTTTTTAAATTGATTTACTGTGCATAACATGTCATAAATCAACATTCTTAATGGATTTTGGTGCTTCGGGTGTGAAGGAGTTAATATCTATGAAATGTTCTAATGTGAAATCAAAAAACAAAAGCAAGAATCAGTTGAGAAAAAAACTTTAACCGACGAAACCACGTTCAGCCAAAAAATCCCCCTTTGACTCCCGGACTATATGCTAACATGCAGAAGACATAGAGCAGTGGTCCCCAAAATAATATTTGAACTGGGGACCACCCACCCTGAAAAGCACTTGGAATGTAGGAGTTGAGGCATTACATTTAGTTTGACTCGGTTCCACAGATAAATATTGTGAAATATTGTGAGCTTGTAGATTGTGAGCTTGTAGATCTGCCTATTTCAAAATCATGTGGGGGTCCCGACCCACAGGTTGAGAACCACTGCCATAGAGTCATCACACTGGCAGTGAAATTGATAACAGTACATCAGGATCTGAATAGAAGTATTATGTAGTGTTTTAATTCTAGAAGTCATGATGTTTGAATTAGGTAGCTCATAATATGTTTCATAGCAAAATTCTAAAAGTGAGAAGAAATGGTTTATCTGTGCTATGAAGCCATGAACATCAGCTATGATGCTATAATGTGTGACAACCTCCACCCATCCACCCATCCATCCATCTTATACCACTTGTCCGAAATTGGGTTGCGGAGGTAACAGCTCCAGCAGAAAATCCCTGACTTCATAATTAAACATTCTAGAACGAGAGCGAAGGTTTCTAGCGAAAAACACTCTATTCACCACAGAATGTGTAACAGTTAACCCCAGGGACCTTATTTCAACCCTGAAATACAAAGTTAAGTTGATGTACATCAATTCCAGTGTGACTGCCTCACTTGACATGTGGGGAAACTCTGCTGGTGGCTAACAGGAGATGTCATCAATTATTAAAACTCCTGAGTCCTTATGTGTTTTTGAGGTAGGGATGATAAATCATTTATGTTTTGGTGGCTTGAAGCACATATACTGTAGGCCCGAAATGCAAGGTTCACAGACCTTGTTTATAAGAGCAATTAATAGAATAATAAGAGAATTGGGGCATATTTGACAGGTGACGGGAAGCTGTGTTTAATTTTCCAAAACAACATGAGGCTGCATTGTACTGTACCTCCTATCTCTGTTTAGCAAAACACACACTCACTTTAATGACAGATGGCATTCTCAATCCAGAAGCATTCAACTGTGATATACTAGTAATAATCATGGAGGATGGATCCCTCGGGACCCTCTGCTGTCAGGGCTGATGGACTCATTAGATACGCATCAATGTCTGTGTAGGAGCGGGACTGTTCATATCAGCCCTTGGCTGTTTTTACACTGCTGCTTCAGGTTGGATTGGTAGGCGTATAGAGATACAAATCAAGACGTGGAGAGAAGGCTTCTGATAAGTGAATGTAACTAAAATGCCTCAAACATGGTACTGTAGTAGTACACAAATATGTGCCCTACAAAGCCAAAGTGCAGTCAAGTCATGACCTTTTTGGACACACAGACTTATTTGTGTATCCCAAAGGTCAAATCAGTCTTCGTGGTTTTGGGGGATAAATAATTACCTGAAGAACAGATATACAGTAGTGCAATATCACTTATATGCTGATATATCATTTGGTTGACCAATTGAAACACTTTCAAACCCATTTATCAGTTAATTATGTTTTTGTAGTTACTGCACTTTGGCTTTATAGTATATATATAGCAGAGTAGTGAAACGACATTCACTGACTAAAGTAAGAAAAGTTACAATGTTATCTTTGATATATTTGAGTATATCTCTCAGCTTTTTCTGTTATTCTCTGCTGTTGGTTGGTGTTCATACACTGCTAGATGTGGCCTTGAAGTAAACTGGGCTCATCAATGATCTCTTGAATCTTCTAAGTGTTAAGGAATGTATGAAATTAATTATCTTGTCTGATAGCAGTGGGGCTGTGACAGCTGGCTCAGCACTGGCGTAAGGAGCAGCTATTAGCCTTTAGGGGAAAGGCTTTAGTCTTCTTTCAGTACATGGAAAACGTGCAGTAAAAGCATAGTGCATAGACATCTTATTATGAGGTTGAGATCATCCTTAACCCAGTATTTAAACCGGGAACGCATCTGTGTAACCACTTAAATCATTATTTTACTTTGACTTTAAAAAAACAGCAGATATACAAGCTCATAGCGCGAGTGCAGCGCTATGAGCTTGTAGATCTGCTATTTTTGAACATTTTTGCAAATATTTGAATATATATATTTTTAAAGCAAACATTTTTAACTCAAATCTTCCAGGGGTCCCTGGAACAAAATATTTTTCGATGGGGGTCCGCGGCCCAAATACAAATAATTTTGGAGGTCCTTGACATGAAGGAGTATGAGAACCACTGATATAACAACATGGGTTTTTCAGAAAACTGGGATTTAGAAGACATTTGTAGAATCGGAACCTCAGGCCTTAATGGGTTAAAGGCCAATGCACTCAGTGACCCCACCCCCCCTGCTCGACAACACGCTACAGGAATGCACGCTGTTGGCGCTCATGCAGTATCTCTGGCTCATTGTTAGCCATCTGGACCGCGGCCTTTCCTTATGACTCCTCCGCCCCAGATACATGGCACATACACACAAGGGTGATGTTTATGAACTGCAGGTGGCTCCTGAGGGGTCAGGGGAGTCCCAGAGGGACACCGCAAAGGGGCTGTTCAGAGAATGACATCACTTAATCCTTATGTGTCAACGCCTCATTCAGCCAAAGGAACTATGTGGCTTTGTGCTGAAGTCAAGTGTGTGTGTGTGTGTGTGTGTGTGTGTGTGTGTGCGCACGTGCACACTCATCTTAAGTGCATGTGTCTATTTATGGGGGGGGTTATTCTGATGTCATTGTTTGTCTCAAAGTCCTATCCACCCACCTAAAAGAGGGGATGAACATTTTTGTAGTTATTTCTGTCCCACCCACTCCCATTTTTATCCACCTCTCCCTCAACTTTTCACTGAACAAACATCCACTTCCTTTGCCAATTCAGGGCTGGGGCTTCCAAAATATTGGTCTAGAAATGGTCAGTTTGATCACCTACAGCCAGGGCTTTTCAGGAAGAATGTTGGGTTGTGGATATTATGGCAGAGGTCCGTCAGATGGGGTTGCTCTCCACCTCTACCCACAGACCTAGGAAATACTAAAGCATGACCTCAAATGTTGAAGGAAAATTAACTTGTACAGAATTCACATTTGGCAATTCTATGGTTGAAGACAGCTTGTTCAAGATGAGCAAGGCCTCCCACAGGCTACCTAGAAATAAAACAGCCTAGACTTTTAATGATTATCGAAAGAGAAACTAATTTAGGAGACGCTCCATTAATAAGTTATGAGAGGCACTGTACGTGCAGTGATTGTAAAAAGCATTTTATTGCTATATGAGCAGATGTTCTGCGTCACAAGTGTAAAACTGTAACAAAGGTTCACCCTCCGATTTTGAACTAAAGCTTTAGGCTTTGGTAGCTTACTCTGCACTCTTTAATAAAAGGAGAAATGATTAATTGACCATGACAGATGCATAATGACCATCAACCAACAGTTGTTAATGTACTGTTTACAGTATCTATGTACTGTAGTAAACTCTGGCTGCACAAGACAATACTGTACACATGAATGTTTACTCTGTACTTCTTATAATGAGAAGTACCAAGTCAATACATGACGTATGTCACTGTTCAAAAGTCTTCACACATGTGATGAGAATTTGCTACAGACTGACATTTATTTTCGATTTACGTACATTGTGTGATATTGAACACATTAAATACCTTGTTAAATACATGCTCCACACATAATGGAACAACATTGACTGAGCAACCTCAAGGGACATTCTCTTTCCAAACGTCATCAGGCAATAAAGACAGTAGTTTTGTTTCGTTTGCTGTTAGTTGATTTTGATACACTGCTAGATGTGGCCTAAGTTAGCTGGACTCATTCCAATCTGTGAGGGAAAGTCACACAAACAAGGCCAAAGGTCATCTAATGCATATGACCCTTGACCTCCTGATCCTCCACTGATATTTAAATTACATGTGAATTAAGTCCTGGCTTTAGGGCCGTTATGAAGCCATAAGTAGGTCAGGTCCATGAGTAATTGCTCATCGCAGAGAAACACAAATTAAACTTATCTATAGATGGTCTCTCAAATTAAATATTTAATTCTGTCAAAAAATAACACCCTGACATTATGGTATTAGGTTTCTGTTCAGTACCTCTGTGAAGCTCATGTCTTTTCATAATAACATACTTGCAAGTGTTCTATTTCAATGGCGATAATATAAATTCTAAACGAAACATTCTCTTTCTGTGCAGGGCAGTTCTAATATCAAGTCTTTGTAGTATTCTGTGACGACATGCAAAGTGACACCCATTTTCCAGTTTAACCGTTTGGGAGTTTGTGCACCTGCTATTTTCATTATTTGTGAAATAAGACTTAAGTGGTTAATTCATATATACATATATGTATATATATATATATATATATATATATATATATATATATATATATATATATATATATATATATATATATATATATATATATATATATATATATATATATATATATATATATATATATATATATATATATACATATATACATATATATATACATATACATATACATATATATATATATATATTCATCTATTTTGTAAATTTTGGTCCTGAGGAGACATCATATTTCTCTCCCAAACCATACCAGATGGACTCTCAGGGTTACAAATGGATAAAGTAACACTGAGGATTTTGCTTTATAATAATGTGCTGGTACTTTATGATTTTATATTCATAAATGCTTCCATGTGATACCAAAGTCAGATAGAGCATAATCCACAGGAAAGTCTGAATTCTCGGTTCTGTGTCTCATACTGTACATGGCAACAACAACAAACAAAGAAACAAGACTGCAAAATGACACTCTGTAATTACACTCTGTTGTCACACGTAAAGTGACCCTTTAAATGTGCTGTTTACACGACTTCTTTTGATCTTACTCCACGGTGGTGATGTGTGTATATCTGTACAAGGGCTTTCAAAGCTTTCAAGTAACTAGGTTATATGCAATATGAGCTATGAAATTTACAGCATGTATTGCATGCTACATAAACCAAGCTAAATTAATTGATCTCAAAGCCGTAGGGCTGTGACGATTGGCATGGTATGTGGAATGAATAAAAAATGGATACTCATACACAAACATATTTGGCTTTAAATGCTCTACTAATACATCACCCAAGTGTGCTTTTGCACAGTTCATGAACCCCATCATCCCTTTTCTGGGCATGTCATAATAACATTGGTCAAAATAGGCAAACATTCCCTGAAAATAGCAGATCTACAAGCTCACTGTGAGATTCTAGATCAGTTATTTTAGGCGAAAATTTGGTGCAGAGGGAAAAAAGTAATGGACCAAATATAGACCCCTGTGGAACCATGGTCAGTGAATTATATAGGTTTTTTTAGGTTAAGTTGCTGTAAAATTATGTATATTTATTTTTTACAATGCTCTTTAAACCAAAAGGGAAAACCCCCACAAACTCGTTATCATTACCACAGGAAATGAGCTCATCTCCTCTGCAGAGGCACCCTACCGGGTGCTGAACATATGACATCATCATGGCTTTGGTTACATTTGGCTCCCTGCAATGTGCTGTTACTGTATGCTATCCATGCTTTCAGTTCAAAAGGTCTGATTATTGAGCTCACTGTGGGATTAGACTAATTGCAAAACAAACGAAAGAGCTAAAGTATTAAATATCCAAACTAGTAAACTGGACAAGCTCCCAATGAAAAGTTTAATAGCAGGAATGGACCAAACTGGACAACCCTGCCATTATCTAAAATATAAATACAATAGTGTTTGTGAAGAATTTTAGACTACCCTCTATTCATATGTATTCATGGCTTTGCAGCTCTGGATTCCGATGTCATTTATATGTAGAAACTACTTTCATCTCCCATCCCAGTTTTATCCTTAGAGACAGCTCTCTATCTGGCGTCCAGTCATTTCAAGGTCATGGTGCACAAAACATAGCAAAAGAGGATTTCTCTGGGCTCTATATTTTGAAAGTCGTCTGCGCTGTCCCCGTTGCATTCTCATTCATCTGCACTTCCATTCCTTCGCTGCTTGCGAGCAGAGGCAGCCATGCTGACAGTTGCCTCCCTTCAAAGTCCATTGCAGCCTCTTTAATGACATGTCAATCCTTGCCTCCCCTGGGACACCATCTCAGGGAAGATAAGTGGCTGCCGGCAATGCGGACGACCAGCCATCTGCAGCTCATATTCAATTTTGCAAAAATCTCCTCTGCCTCTCTCAAGTTGAAGACACATTCACCTCGGTGAACCCTTGTCTTTAAGGCATGGCTGTCACGATGATGTCTAGCTTTGTGGGTGTCTACGGTTTGATCCTGCAAATCAGCAGAGACAATGTCTCCAGCCATTATTAATACTTAGGTGCCTACCTGCTATATTCTATTATTAACCAGGCAGAGAAGAAACCTCCTTGCAATTAAAAAGCTCTGTCAAAGAAACATCGCTATTAATATTTGATGATATTGCTCTATAGTGCTTAAGACGCATTCCGAATGCTGCTCATTAGGGCGTCATGTTTTATGCTATCGCTTTGAACAAGAGGGGCATCTACACTTGACTTGACTACATTTATATTTTTGCTTTGATGTAACTTTCTTAGCCTGAGATATGAAAGGCCCACGGTGAAGTCGCATATTGTTCATGCTTTCTTGAGGGGGATTTTTTTAAAGGGATTCAGACCCTTTGATGGTCATTTTTAAAGCTATATTTGGAGCGTGCTCATTCCTCTTGCCCAGTTCGGTCCCAATGACTGTGAGCAACAAGAATGTGCCAGCCCTCAAAAGCAGGTGGTCCTGCCCACAGGTGTGTTCATCTGGCTCAGCTGCCTGCCTGAAATGGAGCTTAAGCCTGCCACTCCAAACCCTAACATCTGTTGACTTGGTGCAATAAGCAATGGTGGCATTCCTGGGTAAATTAGAGAATAGAGACCTGTGAATTGTTAATTCAACCAGAGAGTCCCTTGGGAGAAGGAAGAGATGCCAAAAAGGAGTAAAGACAGTTAAATTAATTTACAGCTCAGTCAATCAGCATTCTCTTGTTTTAATTGTTTTTAATCGACCAGAAAATTGAATTTTGGAAGCATGTAATTTCTACTGTGCTAACTGGAGTCATGTTGAAATTGGTTGAAAAATTCCTGCAAAGATGTCATTCAGCGCTACAAAATTGCATTCAGCACCTTCCATAGAGCAAATAGCATTTGTGGTGTGACGCGTGGAGGCGTTAGCTTAAATGATCAATGGCCGGCACAGTAGGATGTAGGCTGTGGTGATGGATTTACTGGTTAATAGCTCACTAATTAACACAACCTAACATTATTCAAACAATGCCTCCTTGGACTGAATTTATGAGTGTCTTTACCCTCTATATCTTTCTCTTTCATAGTTAATATGTCCTCTCCCATTCTTCTCAGGGAGATGGTAGAAATTGGAGCTTATGATGTGACAGTGCGCCCACCCACGTGGCTCAATGAAGTGCCATGTGCTCTAATGGGAGAGGCTCTTGTACAGTATATCCAGTAATATATACAGTTATAGCCTGGGCTCTCTTTAGAGCCTGAGAGTCCCTAAGATCAGAAGGGTGGCTTCCACAAGTCCAAGCAATCTGAGCACTGAAGGGATTCTTCACAACCGCTGACCTTGCTGGGATATAGGATTGCCCAGGGAGGGAGCGGTGTGAATTTAAAGCATCTTAAGGATGGGAGATGATTTCAGTTGCTGTATCTTCACACCGTGTCAGAGATAAAGTTTTGTAAAGTTCTTACGAGGGGTATTTGATGTCTGCTATTCTAAGCTCAGATAATTGATCTGGCAGATAATTCATTTTAGGAAAGTTGGTATGTAGGTCAGAGCTGAATAAAACATGAGCCATCCATCCAAGTGAATGCCACCATTAAAACAAAATTTATAGCATTTGGATATTTTAGAAATTCAATGGAGTCTGGGATTAGGGGTCTATTCAAAGATCTATCCATCGTCTTTAATTTCCTTCCCTCACTCTGCCAGTCCATCCGGTATATTCCTTTGAGGCAGCAGTGTGCTTAAAATGCTGAATGCACACTGTTTTCTTGGAGACAATACCTAAATGTTTTATTTCCTGGAAGCATTTCTCCTGGCTGTGAAGCCTGGCTTGGTGCTCTGCTGTATCCAATTAGCTTCACACAGGCAACAGAGACAATCCTTTACAGGGCAAACAAAAAATAAAGTTGAATGGGTCATTTCACGGATGAGCACGGCACGGCGCTGATCCCCCCAGAAGCCCAAGCAAATGCTAATCTCTTGCTTTGAATGACGTAATGCAGGATCTCAAAAAATCATGACATATGTTGGCTTCGGAGAAGTGCCTAGTTGCCAGATTGGTGAAGACAGAGTAATTTAGGCGGTGGTGTGGATTTATGTTCCCTTAAAATGCAGCATTAATTCCAGTGAGTCAGTCATGTGACGCTCCATGCCATTTGGAAAGGCCCAGGGGGGTTGTATATATGCTGTATGTGTTGAAGTCATCCCCTCTGACATTAATGGTGTCTGGGCCATGCAGAAACCTATGACAGGGTGAACAGGTTCAACAGAGGAAATAAAGATTTAAGATTTATACTGAAACTGAAATTCGATGATGAGTTGGCTGAGCAATAGGTCTGCAAAATATCATGGGATATAAAAAAACACTTTGCATATTTTCCTTGCAGGCTACTCTCGTTAGAACGCTGAGATAGCTCTAAAATTTGCTAGCTTTATAATAAAATGCTTGATCATTGGAACGTATGTTTGCCAAGGTTGCCTGTTAAAAATTCTGCGAAGCCAGCTTGTCAATAAATCATCAGATCATAAATAAGGGACTCCTGGAACAAATTGCCATCGACTTTCAACAAACAACCATTAGATTTGACAGAAGCTATATGGTCATAATAGTAAATTTGCCCGTGGAAAGTGCTATGAACATTGTATAACATATGCCTTGTACTTCCTCAAACAACCAAGAAAACGGCATCAGGGAGACACCTGTGTGTGTAGGTAAGCGGTGCTGATTACGAAGGGTAAGGTTAAGTTGTGGTCTTCTCACAGTTAAATGCCGGTTCTTTTGACTTTGATTGAGCTGAGATTTTTCATTTTTTGGCAATTTAACCACTCCTGCAATTGCAAAACACACGCGCACATACTGTGTGCACGCACACACGCACCCTGTCCCCTGTCGCTACCAAACCCCTAATGTTGGTCTTGGGGAGGGTGTAGACAACCACATCCTCTGAAACACATGGAGCTGCCAGCCACTTCTTTTCATCTTGCAGTGGGAGTGGGGAGTTTCACCGGTAGGGTCTAGCGCTTGTGGATGAACATCCATCCCTCCCTTTTTTGCTCCCTGCTGAACCAGCAGCTCCAACTAACCTGTAGGAGTCGATATCGCCCAGCCAAGCCAGAGGCACAGTGGAGAAATCGAACCCCTGATGGAATTTTAGCCCTGAAAAAAAAACATAAAAAGTATAGAGATACATGGTTTCTGCCAAACAGCAACAATATATTATACTGATCTCCCCACTCATGTAACTAATTTGTATAGGGGCTGTGAGCCATTTCTACTTTGGACAGTAATGTAGTTTTTGCTAATCTTCACAGCATATTATTTCAGCATGAATGAGTTTTTGCCTGCAGTTGTGTTAAATTAGGCAGTATTCATGCAAGACTTGCTGAAGTATTGGATTCCCTTCCATTACTATTCAATGTGAACTTCTGATCCTACGGGGTGTTGACATTAATTCCTTATACTGCGGTAGCAAGCAGTTTTAAGGGACTCTGCAAAGGTTGCCCACAGTCTCTTAAAATACACACATTTTCTGCACCAAGTAAACATTTGCTAATTTGTGCACTGCTACTTGCCTCAGGAAGAACTCCCTCAAATATTACATTATTCAGTGAATAGCTATTTATATCTTTCACTGGACCATGTCCATAACAAAAAGACAACGGGAATACAATTAACCAATTTTTAACTCCTATTTTGCACAAATCCTGCAACATTTTCAAAACATATTGAACATTTTCAAATATTGGTTTTATTTTTTATTTTTTTAATTGAAAATTGTAGATGCACAGGCTCACAACGCATCACGGTGTGACGTGTTGTGAGCTTATAGATTGGCTATTGTTGCAATTTGTCGTAAGACGAAGTATAAAATAGGTCTTAAGTACTTAAAAACAACAGCAAGAACACTTGTGTTGTTTTACAAGTCACAGTCTTTAATCCCGCCCAGACCTGATGAGGTAGACTTGTTACTAGGATTGTGTTTTGCTCCTGCCTGTCTAAGCCAATCGTAGTTTAGCACAGCAATCTTTGCCTTGACCTTGGGCAATGGACTACCTCGAGGGCAGGGTGGCTACTCTGCTGGCTAGCTGAACGAACAGGCAGTGGGTGGACGAAACAGCAGAGTTAATGCTGAGACAGGCAGTGAAATATATGAATGACCGAAAAGAGCCAAGTACAGAGCCAATCGGAGCAAGAGAGAAATCTCAGAGCCAATGGCAGAGAGATTCTCCCCCCATCCCCTGCCTCTCTTCTGACTTCTTCCTCTGACTGTTACCAGGTCAGTGTGCCTGCCTGTGCCTCTGAATCATCTGTTTCATTGGGTCAGTGTGCTTCTCACGGCTCTCCTGACTGGCTGGCAGGGCATACGCGGTTGCTAGGTAGCTCGGCCAATCAGAGCGAGCCGGAAGTTTGCCCCTGGTTTCTAGGCAGGATTCACGTGCTGAGGATGTTTTGGCGGGAGAGTGGGAGACCAGAGAGGGAGGGGCGACTGCAGGGTGAAGTGGAGCGTGTGATCATGTGTGTATGTGTCTTGTGTGCATCTGGTGTGTGTGTGTGTGTGTGTGTGTGTGTGTGTGTGTGTGTGTGTGTGTGTGTGTGTGTGTGTGTGTGTGTGTGTGTGTGTGTGTGTGTGTGTGTGTGTGTGTGTGTGTGTTACTGTTTATGTGTGATCATTTCGCCCTGCCTCTTGCCGGAGCTTTCTGATGCAACAGCGAACTGTGTCTCCTGGGCTACGAGGGGACCTTGTTATGTTTTTTTTTTCTTCCTGTCCTCGCAGGAAACGAGAACCAATTGCTGAGCTGTTGCCATCGGAGCGGGGAGGTTTGTTTTCCTCCACTTTCATCCCTGGTACCTCCCCATCCACAGTTACCGTAGAAACAAGAGCAACTCCGACTCTATTTCCATCTCATGTCTTCCTCCTTCAATGATTTATTGTTTCTTTCTTTTTTTTTAACCACTGCACTGTGCCGACCTACCAACATGCTATCAGCCAATGAAGTATTTAGGAGATTGTGTGACATCTCTGAAGAGGAACTGTATAAAAGCAGACATGAAGAAGTGCAGAGGCACATACAGCGCATCCAGGAGTCACCCAGGAGTGTTTTGACTTACTGTATATGGACCAGGCACAACTCATATACATCTGTGGATTAAAAGATAAAAACATTAACCTCTGTCCCTGTGTAGCAGAGCAACTAAGGACCCCTCAGGCGTGCCCTACCCCACCCATTACTTTTTCCCCGACCCCACTTCAATTCTTCCGTCGACAGAGTGGGGCACTTCATCACATCTGACATGGGCTTCCTGAAATCCCATTATTGCCACTTGAGTACATGCTGGGTTACAGGAGTCATACTGGGGAGCACCAAGTGGATGGCCAGACGACCAGCATAGCTACACAACCACTTAATTCCTCCTTAACATAACATACAAGAAGTGTTGACTGAGTTCAAACTACGTAGTACATACTCCTGCTTGCCAGCTGTGGTCAGCTTATCTCCAGGGCAGCCTAAAAGGCACAGCTACTGTAGTTAGGGAAGGATCCCTCAAGTCAGCCCTAAGAACACAGAGACACTTTATTTTCAAATATGAGGTTCATATAAGGAATTTATTTGTGCATTGGTGCAGATACACAACACCAAACAAACTATTAATGCATGTACAAACAGACATCACTGAAAATGAGGTGGACAAGCGTTAATACATTTCAGTTTCAAGTGCAGTGCCCGGCGTGGTGGTTCTGAATATATAGGCATATAAGGAAATCTGTCTGTCCACAACCGCCGAGGCAACCCATATGGGCATAAGGGCATAAAATGGACACGGACAGATAGATACAGAGGTCTCCATATGTGGGCATAAAAGGGACATGCCAGACATAAGACAGACAGACAGACAGACAGACAGACAGACAGACAGACAGACAGACAGACAGACAGACAGACAGACAGACAGACAGACAGACAGACAGACAGACAGATGTGTACAACAGGTACTTGCTTAACAGGCTGGGGCATGCATTCCCAATTGCATCGTTCCCAACTTGCGTCGTTGCCAGAGTAGGGTTGGGCACCACCGTCTAGTGTCAAATAATGTGCATAGTAGCAGTATATGTGATTTTGCATAATGTAATTAGTTGAGTTGTGAAGCAATTGTAAATTGCAAATCGATCTACCAGGTGGCATGACCTACCTCCCTCCATCTTAGTGTATTTGTGGTGCATGTAATCACAATGTGTTGGGGTTGAGTGGAGGGGGATAATTTACATGGGAGACACCCACATGAAAACTAACTAACTAAAGAAAACAAGTGAACTGCAGCATGCACTTAGACAACTTGCATGCCAGTATGAAATGGCATGGGCTTATCAAATAAAGGATGCTCATTGCTTGTGTCAATTATGTTTGTACGAGTGCGGACTGGAAAGCAAATCAGTCCGTGAATTTGCATGACTGTGGTCTCCATGTCTGTCCAAATTGACATAAGAATGCATGAATGAAGTAAGAGCATTACACAAAAGATGAATAAACCTACCCATGGCAACACAATAGAGTGGCACCATACAAATGTAATATTTTGGTACATTTGTAGCTAAATATAGTCGAATCTGCTCCGATTTCAGAGCACTCTGCTCTGGTGTTGGCATCATAGAGCGCTCTGACATCAGTTAATTTACGAACATCATCTTTTGAAATGCATTCAAATGAATGTTAATTCACCCAATGTGTAATCAAGATTAACCTTGTTTTGTGATACACACAGATGCGTGTTGAATACTCAAGTCCACTAAAGAAGCGACAACCATCGCATTTTGCAATTACTTCATCCGACCGTCACCGTCATCACACAATCAGATGTTCGGAAAACCAGGCTTCACTCGGAGTAGTCAGTACAGGTATCAAATCCCTACCCCCGACATTTTCTTGCACCTATGGGTGCTTAGACTGACATAATTACACTTTTGGCACCATTGGGTGCGTGGACTAAGACTTAAGTGCAAATACACACATCATGCAAAACAATTTGCACATACATATGAAAGGACCGCAATGGAAATAAGCCGCTGTCTTTTTTGCGCTTTTATCCTTTTGATAATGGTGTGACAATGTATGTATTTTACATTTAATAGCAATAAAGAGATATTGGGAGGTATGTTGTCACGCTTATACAGTAAATGTGTGGTGATGTTAATCAAACAAGGGCTTGTCTCTGGTGCTGTGACGTGGGGGTCATTACGAGTTTCCCCACCAGGAAGTGCCTCTTAAACACATGTAGGATGATAAAATCAGGAATATTATTAAACAGTCTCGTATTGTCTGACGGAGTGACAGCACTCTCTCTCTCTCTCTCTGCTTGTTGCAATCTTTATCAAATTCACCACTGAGAACAACATGCTTCACAAGGTGTAAAATGACTCTCTGAAATCTCTCTTTCTTTTTTTTTTACATGCACAGAACATCGCTATTGTAAGTGTTGTGCATGAATGTGCTAAAAAGAGCATGCTCTTATCTTTGTGAACAGTGAATTGAACATATCCATTAGCAAATTATGAACATACAGTACACGTGAGTATCCAGCCAGATTTAATGTTGTCACTCACTGTTAAAAGTTGGTTAATAAAGACTCATATTAATAAAGACAGTGGCCTTTTCTAATTACCAATAATGCAAAGAGCAGACTTGGGTCCTTAGGAAGAATGTACTTGCCATGAGACCAGAGAGCATATTAAGACGGACTTGTTCTTGAGGTACAAGTACATAACCTGTAGCTTGCTGCTCTAATCTTCTGTGCGTGTTTCACTCAAAACAGTAGGACCTCACATCTCCGAAAACGTCTTCTCAAATCACAGTATTCTTTTTTCCACTTTCAAATTCTGCATAATGATTAAGTCAGCATTTCCCAACCTCTGGGCCAGGGCCCACTGGTGGGCTGTGAGGATATTGCAAGTACATAATACAATGTATTATCATCAGATCACAGCGCAAGGCCATATTAGACCTCTAACTCAATATCTGACATATGGTTAAATTTGGTGTTGAAATGTCAACGGTCAAGGTCAGATATGAGCCATGCACCACAGCTATGCACACCTCTAGGTTGTCCTTGTTTCGGGTGCATCTAGGTGAAAAAGCTACCTTTACATTGGATAAATTTGAGAATGGCCAAGTTACGTACTGTACAATAGCAATGTGACAACAACAAGTCATTATAACCAGCACCTATGGCCAAGCACCAAAGGAATGACACCTGTAAATTGGATTAAAGTGAATTGTCCCAGGTGGTGCAAAACTGTCAACAGGCTGTCACTTAGCTTGACATGCGGCGTGTTTACATCTTTGGGTTGGCGCTGCTCATTTATTCCAGCTTGGCTACACGTTCACTGCTGGAAGCTGTGAACGTGATGAGCAACTGAATGAAAAAGGCAGCAAACCATTTCCATAAAACACCTAATCTGACGTATGAGAACATTTAATCCTTGTTTGTTGTGGGTTGTTTTGTTTTTCTTTGTTTTCTTGCTTTTTGCGGGGAGGGGGAGGTTTATTGGCAGGCATAAACGACATTTACATTAAAGTGGTGTCAAAATATGCAGAATTGTGGGTTAGTACATCCCTAGGGTGATTCTGGGCTTCAAATGTGTTACCTTTGGATGAACCCCAGTAGAGCGACGATCATTGGCTGAGCCTCTAGTCTACCTGTGGTTAAAATCTGGAATGGATGACAGGGTGGGCGAGAGTAGGAGAGGAGTGAGGACAGGAGATTTACAATAAATGAGTTCGAACTGTGAAAACCTGGCATTTCTGTCACATTGCTTTCACAATCACCTTGGCGAAAAATAGTCTTCTCATATGAGAATATGGACTGTATAATTAAAAGGAGAATGAAATTGTTATGCAGTAGTACATGCGGGACTGACACAGATGGTTTGGATGTGTAGCGGATTGAAAATTGAAGTCCAAGTGTCTGGATGTCATACACCGTTAGGGAAAAAGGCACAAAGCAAATTGCCTCATTATGCTGTGAACTTTGAAAAAGAAAATCTACAATACCTTGAGTCTTGTCACCTCCTGTGACAGCATGAAGTTGGAAATAATTCACTGTAGGGAATTTTTTGACTGCCTCACTAGGGAAATTTGCTGAAATAAAAGTGAATTGGCACGCATTCTGACACTGCGCCTGACACATTAGAGGAGGTATTGGAAGTTTCAGTTGAGACAACTTAGTTATGAATTTGGTGCCAACCCAAAGGATCTTTCCCTCCTCAAAGGAGTCAGAAAATTGGAGTTTAAAATGTATCAGGCAGCCAAGGACTTGAAACAGGGTATGAACGTGCACAATGCATGACATATCACTTTCTGAATCCCTGGTAATGAAGGTCTACCATGTTGTGTTTTTGTATTTGTTGTGCAGACATTTATTAGCAGCTAAGATATAGTAAAAAACCTCCCCCATCCCCACCTCAACCCTGCATATAAATGTGTTCCTTTTAAATGATAAATAGTGTTCTCCTGAGTATTTTAGAGATAAGTGAACGTGATTGAAATACTCTATCCTGAAATTGTTTTCTGCCTAGTTTGAGAACACTAATTAGTTATTGATGAAGAGAACTCAGGGGAAGAATGGGAAAAAATGGTTGCAGGGCGGAACTTTTTTCCCCCATTGTTTGTTTTTCAAATGAGGCACACAATGGACTAATTAATTTTTTTAAGCTTCTACCCGGATTTTAAACCCCGGAATTAAAAGTAGCAAAAAAAGAACCCTTTACCAAAACGTACATGTTTTCCTTCTCTGCAACCCCCTACTTTCCCCTTTGAGACTCAAAAGGTCTGTTTATCAATAGGAGCCCATTATTATTCTGAAAACATGGCTGACTCCAGTAAGCAGATAAAAGAGTGGGTAAAGGCAAAATAAATTCATATGAACAAAATCTGGCATTATGGTTGAAGTAGCACTATAATGTAAATACCCCCCCCCCTATGCTCCTAATTTGACCCTCCCTACAACCACTAAATATGACCACCATGGTGCTGCACAAGTGAATGGTGCATTTATATAGGCTACTGTAGCACCTTTCTCCCGTGCGCTTTACAATGAGCATTTTATTCACCCATTCACTCACACATTCACGTACCGATGGCGGAGGCACCCATGCAAGGCACCAACCTGCTCATTTGGAGCAGTTAGGGGTTAAGTGTCTTGCTCAAGGACATGTCAATCGAAATGGGAACCTTCCGATTCCAAGATGCCTGCTCCAGAGCCACTGCTGCCCATTGTAATGTATATTGTACATCTCATCTACTTGCATATTTTGATGAGGTTAAATAACAACAACAACAAGACAACAACAAAAACAACAACAACCATAATTATTATTATAATAATATATTACATTAGTCTTCCTTACCAATACATAGGAGGCAAAATGCTAAATAAACTTCACCACTGATGAACAGGGCTTATGTGATCTGCCAAAACTGCATAGTTTGTTTTCTGTCAATTCCTGTACATGCAATACTGTTTACTGACTTCACACTTTCTATACCCTAGAGGGCTTGAGTGAGTTTTGGAGAGAGAGAGAGAGAGAGAGAGAGAGAGAGAGAGAGAGAGAGAGAGAGAGAGAGAGAGAGAGAGAGAGAGAGAGAGAGAGAGAGAGAGAGAGAGAGAGAGAGAGAGAGAGAGAGAGAGAGAGAGAGAGAGAGAGAGAGTAAGGGTGGGGGGGGGGGTCAGAAACAAAAGCTAAAACCTGATCTCCTCAACCAAAATTTGGGTGGTGTCCCATAATGTACATTGAAGGGCCTGTGTGGGTGGATGGGGTTTGGGAGGAGGTGCTGCAGGGAGGCAGGGCAGGGGGTTGTTTGCTTGCTTTCCACAACCTGTCCTGAAATCAATGCACAGGAGAAACGCGCTCTTCACACATCACCAGCCGTGCAACAAAGGAGCGAGACGGTGTCATATCACAATATCTTGCACGGTCCGACTGATGCGCTGCCCAAGCAGCAGCTTTCATCGAGAATGCATCTCCCGGAGGGAATGTGACTCATGCAATGGTGCAAATAGTCTCACTCCTGCCTGGCTGTTTTGCACTCAATAATGGATCAGGGTTGATTCCATATAGTGTTTGAATTGTCCCAGTTGGAGTGTTGCCGTGCATTGGCTCTTCCCCCCACCCTGCAGTGTGAGGGTCACCAGTCAGGGTTGTTGTTTGGCTCACTGTCAATGTGAATTTATCAGAGAAGGACATTGCGGTCCAGAATGGGTACCCTCAGGGCCTGAACTGAAAATGGCCCAGTAACTTACTACTGACACCAATATACAGTAATATAGTCAGGGTGAAATTAAGGACATCAAGCTATTCTGAAGACAATATAATGGAGGTGGGGGGGTCTTGATGTTGCCTTGTCAACATCATAGATGTGCTTAAGTCTTGCTTGTGCACATGTAATAATACCACTAGCAAAGTACTTTCTTACTGTATTTAGGGGCAGCTGAGCTTGCATTTATATGCGAAGTAGCCTAATTAAACGTTAAGACTTCTGATTTGTCAACCATGCATGTTCAGTAGGCTGTAGCCTGCAACCGAAAAGACAACTGTGTTGGCCAGATAAATTGATTAACATATTTGTTGCCTTACTAGTAACGAACACCATTCATGGCAGCCTTCCCACCAGCACCATCGGTTGCTATCTAGCAGCAGGCAGGCAGCTCTCAGTCAGCTGAGCTGAGCAGTGAAAAAGAGTCACATGTCAAATCTGGGTTTGTTTTTTTCCCCCTCCACGTGTCAAGATACACGAAGAGAGAAGGCGGGACCAAAACAAACCATCTGATTGGTTCATTATGTGTCACCCGCTCTCTGATACCAAGGAGGACGGTCCTCTTAAAGGGCCATGCGCATCAATCTTTGCCTTAATACCAAAACAATAACCTCCAGTACCATGATGCACAGAAACGTTTAATTGTGCGTTTAGACTGTCACATTGTCCTGGAACAGAGAGAGAGTGAGAGAGGGATAAAGAAAGAGAGAGGGTGTTTTTGACGGGGCGTTTTTAGTTAACTTGTGATGAATGTTACCCACAGTGTCAATGTCATGATTATTGATTGATTGATTGATTGATTGATTGATTGATTGATTGATTGATTGATTGATTGATTGAATACTTTAATAACGGTTTGCAAAAAAAAAGCACAGAACGTACAGTTCTATACAAAAGGATGCTAAAATGATTAAACCCAAGAAAGCACTATGGCTTGTTTCCATTGGGGTCCTGTATTTCAATTCAATCGAAAACTATGAAAGAATTATGACTGGAAACGCAACTTTTACGCAATGCCAATGCAGCCAACATGTTAAAACTACAGCTTCATGTTATTATTGTTTTAATTATAATAGGTTGTCCTACACACAATGTTAGAACACTGTTACTTTTAGTGTTTTTTTTATGTAAGGTTCATGAAAGGGGCGTTTCTGGGCGGGACCAATTTGTCAGTGGCAACTGAGGGAGAAAAAACAAAACACTCACAACACTAGACAGCATAGCAAACACTCGCCTGGATGATGATGATCATGACTGTAATGTAAAAGGATACAAGAGTCCAGAGGAAACATTAAGGTGACCACCCCACTTTGTCAAGATACCACCCATCAGAACGGAAAGCGCGTTTGCTGGCGGTGAGTTCCACAATAAACCACTAATTTACAAGGTTCATCGTTGTGAGGATGCCATGTTGTTAATTCCATAATGTACCGGGCAGTTTGTCAGACAGAAAGTGTGAGGGGAAGTTGTTGAACATGCCCGGGCAGAAACAAGCCCCACTGTCTCACCCCCGGTGCAGCCAGATGGTGCATATGATGCAGATGTTTACACCGCTCTTTAATATCGAACAGGGATTCTTCATTGTTTTTCCAATGCGAATCGATGATGATTCCTTTATTGTATTTTATTTTTATTTTTTATTTTGGCTGGACCGGCCGATCGCCTGTTGGTTGACTCGTCATCTTCAGAAAAAAATAGATATGTAACATCATGGTCACTGGGTCATTTGGAGCAGTGGTTCCCAAACTTTTTAGCTCGAGACCCAAAAGACAAATTTGCCCCGGGACCCGCTACGCTGTGAGCTTGCAGATCGGCTATTTTCACTACTTCTTTAAACATTTGTTTTCGAATTTATTGAATTTCTTAGATTTTTGGTAATTATTTATGAAATAATTTTTGAAAAATGTCTGAATTTGTTTTTAATTCATGAACATTTTTGACTTTTGGGGGGATTTTTTTAAAATCTTTTGAAATAATTAAAACAAAATGTAGGGAAAAAAATAAGGGACATTTACTCGCGAGTCGTGACCCATAAAAATGGACCCGCGACCCACAAATGGGTTTCGACCCACTGTTTGGGAAACACTGATTTAGAGCCTACTGCTGAAAACAGTGATGTGATGAGCAGACAGGTTGGGTTATATCTAGTTTTAAGTTGTTTTGGTTGGTACAATGACATTATGGAATATGCGCCAATCGTGTAAAAATATATATATTAAAAGTAAGTTTTATGTATTGGCTGATGAAATGTGCAACTTATTAATTTGTGGTAGGATCATACTTTTGGAGGAGAGTTGAGTTTCGCAAAGCGGAGACAGGTTGGTTTCGCGGGAGATCAGCAGGCGCATATGCTCTCCCGCGAAATAGATCCATGTCAAACATGACAGCATGTTGAGTGTTTACACAATGTAGCTATAATAGCCTCTACTTTTCTAAGTGGTTATGAGGTTCAGTGACTTGTGAATGACCAACAGTGCATCGTAATACGCTGCACGATTTGGTCGCAATGGGGGGAAAACAAGTTAAACATAGATTTTAAATGTGTGTATTTGTTCGAGGTTATAGTCAAACTATAAGCATTTAGTAATTTTCTCTTAGAAACTAGAGCTGGTTCGTAGATTGTGTAGATTGTGTATTTGAGAGATGGACAGTTGGACTTGGCATGTATACGCACAGCGGTGTCCATCCATGGCACTCCGCACGGCACATTCCTCTGATCCTGGTCCACCCAAACCCAAGTTACATTTCTTTACGTATGTAATGGTAGTTTGACATATAACGGTATAGTTAGAACCGTTCTTTGTCTTTTTTTGTAGTGCGATCATCAGAGCAGATCTACTTTCCAGTCAGCATAACAAGCAAACTACATTTATTATTGATATAACTACTCTCTGAACTTGTCACAACACATTGCCATTTTGGTGTGAAGTTGTGGTCACAACTCTGTAGTCCTTCGAATTAAACCTTGACTATTGTACCGATTATTGTGGGTTTTGCACTGTCTGTCCTACATGAACCTATACTGTAGTACAGTAGCTACTTGGAGCAGCAGAGCTCACCCTTGTGTCTGTCCCTCCCGGCCAGAGCCATGGAGCAAAACCTGGGTGCACAGATGGTACAGCAGAGGGAGCCACTCTCTGTTGTAGCTTAGCCCCTCAGACCGCCCTGTGGTGGTGGCTGCCAGGCCTCTCTGATGCCCCGGGCATATTGTCTGTGTGTGTGTGCGTGTGTTTGTTTTTATGTGTCTGACACTGTGAGAAGCCATGCCAACCTTCTGTTGGCTGCAGTGGGAACTGAAGACCCACTGTGCTATGTTTACTTTGACACACAAAATGCACATTTGATCTCAGTCATACTCGCTACTGCCACATAGTTATATTGCTGAGGTTGCATTAACTCACATATTGCTTAATTTGCCTAAACAAGCATGACGATACATTTGTGTAACAGGCTAACAGCCACACTGAATTTTCACGAATACACAACTCATGAGTCTGTATTTCACCATAAACTCCTGAGCATTTTCCCCCTCTCTGGAATGAGAGAGGTCAGTATAGGGTCTTGCATCGGTCCATATTGTTCTTCTTCACATTGCTGTCTCAGAAATTACATTTGACACAATCAGTGTGTGTCTCAGCTACTCTCTAGTGTTTTTCCAGAGCTTCTCAAAGTGTAATCCTTTCTTTTGACGCAACGTGACATGACATCACGTAAAGGGACACTTTCAACACAGGTGATAGGACTAATGAACACAATGCCACCAGGTGATCCTCTTCCATCTTTGCAGTCAGTCCAAATCGTTTATTGCACACTTGCACAACACAAGGAAAACAGAGGCACCTATGGCAAAATTCAAACAATAGCTCACATGTTGGCATTACGCAGGTAAGGAGAGTGAGTTGTGTTTGTTTTGGGCAGAGGCAGTTGAAGACGTAACGAAACTTGCTCTCTTCCTTTCCCTCATCTTAAACTTGGCTGCTGCGTGCGACAAGAGTCTCGTGAGGGGAGAGCTGTTTAGTTTTTCCCCCTCTCATTTCACTCTGGAGCTATAGGTGAATTCACAAGCTTTTGTGTGTATCCTATTAGAGTAGACAGGCAGCTATCCAGATCATGTGTTTGTGTGTGTGAGAGAGAGGGAGAAATAGAGAGGGAGAGGGAGGGAGGGTGAACATGAAGCATGGTTCTTTTTGATGTGTGCCAGGAGTGTGCAGGAGGAACCTAATCCCTTGACTGCTGTGCTCTGTAGCACACTTTGTTGCACACATTGTTGCAGATTCAAGCCTGATTTATACTTAGTTGCGTGTGGGTGTCGCACATCGAAAATAGCCCATCTACAAGCTCACAGCGCTCCGCGCCTCAACGTGCTGTGAGCTGGTAGATCAGCTATTTTCCACGCACAACTAGTATCACTCAGGCTTTAGGTGATTCAGAGGAAATCTGCCTGTGAGCGTAGATCCGTTGGCACTCAATTACGGCTTGCCACATTATCAGGGGGAGCTTGGCAAAATCCACTGTGTGTGGGGTTCGTAGGGGGGGCAAATCATCCACAGCATTTTTAGCCACCCACTGGGTTCACTCCACATTGGATGATTCCAGAATTGTAGCTCCTCTTGCCTCTAAAGCAGCATTTATTTGCACAGTTGGCAGAGGTGCTTAGCCGTATCCCTAAATTTGTCTTATGAGGTATTCATTATCTTTGTCTAATGGTGCACCGACTGATCCAACCATGGTCATATTCAAGGCAACGCATCACTGCGTGCTGATTACAGGATTACGTCAACATAAGCTACTTACCTAAATTATAATAATGACTAATGGCATGCTCACCTGTATTGTTGTTGCCAGGGCGGGGTAAATTTGCAGTTGCCAGAGGGCAATGTTTCTACAGCCTGCAAATTGATGTTTTGTGTTGTTGTTGCTTATTGTCATGAAACATTCACAACCCTAATCTTACCGTTTAGAGCAAGGTTATTACACATAGTTACACCCACAACTGTCAAAACTACAGTACCTACCTCACTTGCATTACTTTTCTAGTAATTTCAAGTGCAAATGTATGCTCTATTAAACAAAAATGCACACACGTGCACACAAATACGCTTTGCTAACTTTTGAGAACATTGCATTGACTTACATTCATTCCATATATCCTTATAATGACATTAACCACAACTGATCGAACCTTGACCATTAAACTAACCTAATAGATATGCCTAACCCTAAATCCTAACAATATGAAACTGCTGTAAATGAACATTTCAATTAATGTTAATAATTAAACATGCTGTCCCCTTGTCCAAAATGTGGCGCATGTGAGGAACACACGCACACACACACACACACACACACACACACACACACGCACACACACACACACGCACACACACACACACACACACACACACACACACACACACACACACACACACACACACACACACACACACACGGGTTTGTATTACTATACTTGTGAGGACATCAACGCTTTAGGACAGCCATTTTATGAATGTCATTTAAAAACATATATATATATTATTTTGCCATTTTTAACCGTAAGCCTAAAGCCGAAAAACAGCAGATCTACAAGCCCACAACGCGTCGCGCTGCGACGCGTTGTGAGCTTATAGATCGGCTATTTTTCGGTGCATGACACTGGCGCGCAACTAAGTATAAATCATGTTTAACTCTAATAATTCCAATCACCAAACCTAACCTCTAAATGTCTAACCCTAACCTGAATGTTGTTCTAATTGTAAACGTATTTCTAAAAATGATTTTTTGAACTATAAAACAACCATTTGTCTTGTGAGGACCAGGAAAACTGTCCTCACAATGTAGATTTCTTCAAATTCTACTATACTTGGTCCTCGCAAGTATAGTAATACAAACACACACACACACACACACACACACACACACACACACACACACACACACACACACACAGTTCCGCCTCAGTCTGAAGGTGCCGTTCTATGTCTCTTCATTGTCAGGGAGACTACCGCTGAGGCGTCGCATGGATGATGAGGAGGAGGACATGTTTCGTCCCATCTCGCAGCACTGGGGAACGCCCTGTATGGGTGTCAAGTACGAGGACCGGGCCGCGCAGGCCACAGCCGGACAGTCCCCCGTCGTCGCCTCCAACGCCACCGCTGCCTCCGCCACGTCACAGACGCACAACAACAACAGCATCAGCATCAACACACTGCCCTGCAGGTCGCAGCAGCAGCAGTTCCACATTCTTCTTCACGGTAAGAAGGGGGACGTGTGGATTGAGAACGTGCACACTGCACAATAGGCTCTATGCACAACAGCCATTTTGGAGAAAATCTTCTTACTTCCTTAACAGGTGTTACCCAATGATACTAATGAAGGCTCTGTTCCATTCTGGTCAAACAGAGTCAGGTGCTGATATTGTGCATGTTGGCTCACTAGAAACACTAGTGGGTCTCAAAGTGTGGTCCAGGGACCCTCATGGTTCCTTGAGAGGGTGTAACTCTGAGAGTGTACAAATGGAACCAAATGGACCCGGGAGGGTCCATTTGGTTCCATTTGTACACTCTCAGAGTTATGGGGGTCCTTGAAATGAAAAAAATTGAGAACCACCGTGCTACACTAAATGGAACAGAGCCTTCATTAGTGTCATTGGTAACACCTGTGAAGGAAGCAAGGAAGGGGCCCAATTTCTGTTCAATATGGCTGCTGTGCATAGAGCCTATTAAGTCCTCCGTGGGAAAGTGTCATCGGAGGTGGCGAGACCAAAATAGTTTAGTCTCTTGCTCTGATGACTTTTGCGCGGGTCACAAATTTAGGCTAATTTGTGTGGGGATTGGAGAGTGGAAGTTCTTTTTCTTTTCTTTTTTTCTGGGGGTAGATGAAACAATTACATTTCAATATTAATTTTGCTTTAATTTCTCTGAGTCAAAAGGTTTTATCCCTAGAGCCAGTAGATCTCTTCCTCATTACATACTATGCCCTGAGAGAGATTATTTAAAAAAAAAACATTAGTTTAAGACATAAGAACACTTTCCAAACTGCGTCGTTGTGGTCAGAGTGTTTCACCATGGGTTCGCTTCTCTGCTATTTAAATTCAACTCTATGCTTAGAAATCCAACTTTATGTCAGTACTATAATTTCCTAGATACACAAACATGCAATAGCATCTCGATGACCCTATGTGTACAAATTTGGATTTGGTGTTGTCTGCTCAGCTCTTATCAAATAAGTGTGACATCACTCTAAGTGAATAAAACTGTTGGGTAATATGTTCTTTGTTTGTTTGTTGAGTCAGAGTCAGCCAGTGAGAGGTGCATATTGTCCTTGGTTAAACAACAAATATAGATACACTTCATCAACTGTTATTACTTTGTCCTTCAATTCCTTAACCAATAATGCCATTTGCTTGGCTCAATGGCACTTTTCCCCCTCTCAACATCTCTGCTGCTCTTCCCCAAAACACTTTCCCATGCCAGCGCTACATTACTTGGTTATTTTCCAGTGACAAGGGAGAGGCGGGGTTGAGGAGAATCAAACAGGACAGGTCTTCATAGAATTACATGAAGATGATTGTTTTCCCTCCTATTTGCATGACAGCAGAAGCACATGCCAGCGCGGTGACTAAACTCAGAGAAGAAATAATAAAGGAAAAGCAGTGGGTTACCGAGTTTGTTTCCCGCCTGCCGACACTCTCCCTCGCTCTTGTTTGTCGACTTTTGAGTTGTACTAGTGTACCTACCTACCATATAATTTGTCCATAGGTCTGATAGAGCCTGTTTGTGTTGCTGACAGTAATGCAGTAGCGTTTAAAGTATATGTGTTTGACTAAAGCCAGCTGCTGAGCCAGACAAAGGGCTGGCTATGTCTGAAGTCATAAACACTACTGGTAAATTAAGAATGTAGGGCTTATCATAAGACCTGAGGGGATTTCTTCTGTTTCCTTACTATAATCGGTCCAGTCAAAGAAGGAAATTCAAGTTTTCTAAATTGACTGAACTGAGCAGTTCAAACATTATCGACTAATGTACTGCTGATGATGGTTAATCTCTTTGGATTCCGTCTCAGCGTGGACTATGTGTTTGAGAGATGCATGACCACAAAAATCCATTAAAACAAACCCACTATATTTTGCTCCAGGCAACGCTGGATTACGCTCGCATTTCCCAGCGCACTTTGAGCCGATGGAAGACCGGGGAGAGAGGCAGGTGGAGGAGGAGGCAGAGGAGGAGGAGGAGGAGGAGGGTGGAGGAGAGGAGGAAGACCACAGGATGGTAGAGAGGCCCGAGGAGCAAGCAGGAATGAGCGTTGAGACGCAAATTGGTCGTAAACTTCGGGAGATCGGGGACCAGTTCCACCAGGATCACATTGAACTGGTAAGGGTCATCCTTAGTTCAGAGATTTAGAGCAAATTATGGATCTACGTATTATGTCGCTTTTCAAACAACTAATCATTACATTTACTATAGCCTAATGTGCTGACCTCTTGACCTCACAACACAGGGTTGTATGTTGTATGTTTATTTGCACACTCCCCAATGAAATAACAAAGCTAGAGTACATAAGGTGTGTAGACACTGCCTTAGGCCTTGTTCATGCTGTCTTGACAATAGACCTTTGTCATCATATATAGACTTATTAGTAGTTCAATGTTACATCCTGTACAGGTGTATCAATGTTGACTCACTGGAAAGGCTCTGCTACACTAAATGGAACAGAGACTTAATTAGTATCATTGGTAACATTACATTAGGATGAAACATTATCTATTCAATATTGCTGCCGTGAAAAAGGTCGATTGCAGACGGCGCACGTGGTCTCTGTGTCTAACAGGTCATCTCACTCGGTTCTCTATAGCGGTTTGCATGTCCTGATCACCATAGTAACCAACTTGCAGTTTTTTCTACCTTGAAACACTTTTTCTGGATGCTGGCAGCACAGCTAGCCAATCACGGCTAAGTGGTCTGTGCGTCCCATACGTACCGTTAAAAACTCTTAGAGGTGTGGTGCTCAGACCCTCTGTGGACCCTCGTTCACCGTCACACAGGCCTCAGGTAGATTCCAGGTAGACCACACTGCAAATATCGATCATTTATTTAGCGATTATTCTATCAATTACTTTTTCGATTAATCAAATAATCAGGATTCAGGAAACTTGAA